>NC_140943.1:156518540-157186040 GCF_014529385.1 Adiantum capillus-veneris
CACATTTCAAGTCTCTGCTTTTCCAATTCCGCGTTTGGGTATGTCATCCACCTCTGTTCTTGTGTTTGGTTGTTCTTTAACCTAGCTTCGTAAGCTCTCATCAGTGCATCCAATGGTTCGTGTACTTTGTCGACTAGCACTGATCCCCCTGAGATTAAGCTAGTTGTTTCTTTGATACTCTTTTGTTTCGTTCTTTCAGGGCTCATCTCTCGTTTCCCGTTTTGACTCTCAAGTTTTTCTAATCTATCTTTCATTTGATTTAGTTCCTCAGCTAGAATAGCGTCTTCACGTTCTTTTCTCAACTTCATGCGTGCTTTTCTAGCTTTCCATGTGTTTCTCTGACTCCGCGGTCCTTGACTAACCACTTCAGTCGCTAACTTTCCATTCTCAGGTTCTCTAGTGGTTTTCTTAGCTTGAGCTCTAGTAACAACTTGCATTGGTATCAGAGTTTCATTTTCAGACCCACTGCTGGTAGGAATAGTTTCTAGCATATTCAATGTCGTCTTTTGCACTTTGTTTGGATTTTTTGAACAATCCTCAATGAAGTGAGTAACCCCACACTCAGTGCAATAAGCGTTAATTCTAATGATTTCCGTATGTGGACAAACATTCATCAGATGGTCACCTCCACACTTGTAACAGGGTCCTAGTGCTGGTCTTGGTCCCATTTGATTCGTCCTTTGTGGATAGGATGGTCTTTGTCCTGTTAACCCTCCATGAGCTATGAACATCAATGTTCTTGCGTCCAAATTGTATCTTTCTTCATCAGAAGCACTTGTAACTGTTGGTGTTCCAACATTCCCAATCATTCCCCATGGTTCTGGTTGTTTGGGTTCTTCTGGTGGTTAATACACAGTTGGAGACATGTGTGCACCAGATTCTTCATAATAGGCTTGAACAGGCACTAAGGCTTGTTCTTCCTGATTCTCTAAGGTTGGTGCATATCTAAAGCCCACTGTTCTTCCTCCTGGTAAAGGTGGTTGTTGTCCCAATACTGGTTGCGGTCTTTCTATCCCCATAGGTCCTAGTACATTTCCCGTTGGGTATCGAGGTACTGGATGTACTTGAGGTGGTGCTAATTGAGCAGGAGGTGCATACTGACGCTCCCTTACATACCCTTTGTTGTAATAGCACTCCTCTGTTGGATGGTTTGTCCATTTTTGTTCAATAGCACACCACTTCAGTGTTTTTGGCAATGGTTTTTGGTATGGTGCCATCCTTTTTAGAGCATCTTCTATCATTTGCTCTACATTTGGCATGGTTGTTGTTTGAACATTCTTTTTAGTGGTAGTCTCGCTCGCTACGGAGGAAGAGCTACTGGATGCAAAATCTGTATCCGCTGACACCTCTCCATAAACCGTACAGTTATCCACTAAGTACAATGCTTCTCTCGTTACTTGCTCGAAACTTGTACAAGCTTTCAAGTGCAAGTCCTTCTGGAGAGTGTCGTTTCTCAATCCCTCAATAAAGAGAACAGATAGTCTGTCATCTTGTGGTCGTTCATGTACTGGACATCTCTCAATGTATTGTTTGAAGCGAAGTGAAGCTTCCTTCACTTTTTCGTGTTCTCTCTGTTTAAAAGCATATATTTGTGAGACCGTATTGTGCTTAATCCCTCGTTTTGAGAATTCCTCAGCAAACTCTCTTAGCAAATGGTCAATGTCATGGAATCCCCCTATGTTCAGTGGTTGAAACCATGTCAATGCCGTACCTTCTAGAGTAAGACCAAATCCCTCGTATTGTGTATGGAAATCTGTTATCTGCTCAGCTCTTAAGACTTGCTTAAAGAGTGACACATGGGCATACGGATCTCCTGAACCACCATACTTCTTTGGCATACACTTCGCTACTTAAGATGGTCTCATACGTCTATGGTCTGCTACCAATCTCATTGCTCCTGTGTCCCGGCTGAAGCTTTCTCTAGCATCATGGACTTCATGGGTTACCCTTGTCGGTTCCCCCGCCCTGAATCTACTACTAGGAGGTAAATGTGATGGTTCCGCTTCGAACCTTGGACCTAGAGTGATATACGTGGGGATTGGAACTGCACTACCTCGATTCGTATCCATTGACTCTCTGGAATGTAATGATCCCATTGGTCCGGGCTTCGAGTACGGAGGTTGGCTGAAAGAGTCAGCAACCTGAGTTCTTTGTCCTCCTGTTGCCATTGGGTTTTGCACTCCATTTGTTGGTGCTGGTCTTTGTGAGCTAGAAGTAACATAATACTGATGTAGTGGTCCCCCAAAGTATGTATATCCTTCTAATTCTTTCTTGCCCATTGTTGAGTATTGCCTCCCATACTTGCCGTAAGCGGCAATTTTCACTTCCGATCCCTCTGTGTAGGTATAGACATAAAGTCTTTTTCGGTCTGTCAACTCTCCAGTGTAGGGTTCTTCACATCTATAATAGAGATCTTGCTCCCCATTATTATATTTGTATAGCCCCACATAGATGTTATCAGTGTTGATCCTTGTAGTTTCATTCTCTCTTCTTAACCTCGCATCAGGGAAGTTCATTATTGGTGCTTTCTCCTCGAGTTCTTCATCTACTTTGGCTTTGGTGCCCATCAATCCCCACTTGTCCACAATGTTAGGGTTTAGGACTACCAAGTACATGGTACCCTCGTCGTCTAGATATCTATCTCTGCTATAGCTCACAGGCACTAAGTCCTTGAACTCACTAGGTCTCTCCTCTATCTTTACACAATAGCGGTCCATTCCATCTTTGTAGATCTTGGCACCTTGCTCATTGTCGTACTGGTATTTTATGAACAATAGCTTCATTGTGGCGGAAGGGTTTGATGATCCTGCTGCCATATTTTCTCTGTTGTTCAGGTTCAGGTGTTTCACGTGTTCGGTGAAAATCTCGTAAGATCTTTCCGAAGAAGTATCAGAAACACTTCCTTCTAAGATCGGCTCTAATGGTTGCACCCAACTTTGGTTTACACTTCCCTCGGTTGATATGACACTTGCTGGTTCCCCTTGTTTTGGTTGGTTATTCTGGAGGTTCCTGCCCGATCTCAAATTCATCAATTCCCCTTAAGGACTTTAACTTTTCCGTCTCGGCAATTTGTTTTTCCCAAGTTTTGGTGGTTAGAATTGATCCAAACTGATTGATACTTTGTCAATTGTTTAATCTTGTCAGTTGGACAACTACGTTCATCAAGTGAGAATTTTGTTGCAGTTATGCTGAAAAAGACATTATACGCGTATGATGTCTTTTTTCACAGATTTGGACTATTTTGGTTATGCTCACTCTCAGTAGCCCCCTTATGCTCTTTCCACTCACAAAATTCAGTTTGAACTCTGTTTGAGCAAGTTATGGCTAATTTAGGCTTTTCTCGGCAATTTTCTGCTTTTAACTTGTTTTTTGGGTCAATTGTGATGCAAATGGGATGAAACTTGAAATATAACCTTCAGACAGCTATTACAATGGATCTGTGTTGGCAAAATATCAAAATATGTCCAAAATTAGGTAAAAGACATCATACGCGTATGATGTGTTTTTCATCAATTTGGGTCAAAACTTGATATTTATGCTTCCTACAGTGCTTGTAACAATCTTGTCAGGTCAAATATAAAAAATAAGCAGTGGATGTGCCAAAAGACATTATACGCGTATGATGTCTTTTGTCCCAGATTTTGACTATTCTTGGTTTTAAGCCTTCTCCAATGTTTATAATTGAGTTTCAAGTGTTTTTGTCAGGTTTGAATGTAAAAACAAGATCCGAGTCCAAAATTTCCTCTTCTTTGCGTTTCTTGGACTCCGACTTGTCTTTTTGGGTTTCTTTGAGTGTTAATGCTCTTGTTTTAAGTTGAAATTAGGGTATAACCCCCCTTTTGAACACTCTGGTAAAGTCAAAATTTTTGTTTTGGTCTCTGTTTGGTCATTTAGACATAATACGCGTATGATGTCTAAAGTTGCAGATTTCCAGTTTTTTGGCACAGAATCCTTCCTAAAGCTTTCTCAAGTGCTCAGCAACTCCCAGATACACAGAAAATTTCTCTGACTTTTGTTTATTGCAAGTTTCACTACTAACTCGACGGTTTAGTGATCTAACATGCAATCAACCATATCAAGCGAATACTCCAATGATTACTAGCTCTAGATCAGGATCAAATGAAGTCCTACCTAAGCTATTCCTAATCATAAAGTGGGTTTGGTAATTGTGATTTTAAAGAGATCCACTGCCACTCACGGACTAGCAAATTCTTCTTCTATCAACAACTACTCAACACCAACAAAACAACAAACAAATCTAAGCTAAACTAAAAATACTGTCAACACGGAAGACCCAGGAATACCCCACTTCCTAGAATCTCTCGAGGTCTTCGGAGTCCACCACTCCTAGATCTTTTCTAACTAAAGTATACAAAGTAGTTTATACGACTCACCTCGTAGGATTAGTCTAAGGTCACCTACTTAGGGCTCTCGTCCCCGGCAGCGCGCCAAATGTTAGGGCTCTCGTCCCCGGCAGCTCTCTCTCTCTCTCTCTCTCTCTCTCTCTCTCATTAGGAGAGACTTGGACTCACTTTTGGGCCCTGTAAGAAACGCCAACTCAGTGAGGGCCGCCTTTTGAAATCAACCCATCTCTCTCTATAAAAAACCCCCTTCTCAAAAAAAAAATTGAAGTGCAAGGTGTGTGAACGACCACTTGAGAATCAAGATAAACAATATCTCCAGTAAAAGCTTTCAACATAGAAGAAAATCTTGCATGGTAAGGAGCGTTTGTCCTCAAGTACCAACGAAGCCATTGGTAATCATTTTTCTCCCTCATTTATTTTCTCCTCAAAGGGCTCCACTTTCAAAATAATTGATAACTATACTAATAAAGTAAGAGGACACTCAATGGTTTGTACAACCATGGCCACCACCTTCTTACAAAAGAAAATAAAGGGGGCCTCCTCCTCATTATAACCACTTTCCACCTTGTCCTCTTCCATCCATGGAGCCCTCCCTCTCCTTGTCTTCTCCCTCCCTCTCACTCTCTCTCTTGGCTGAAATTTCTACTTTTCTGTCCCTCTCTCTCTCTCTCTCTCTCTCTCTCTCTCTCGTGTGTGTGTGTATGTGTGTGTCTCTCTCTCTCTTTGAACGACAAAAAAAATTTATCTCCCTCCACACCCACACCCACACAAAGCTGAAAACGGACAATTTTCAACACACATAGAGTACATGCACACACACACACACACACACACACACACACACACACACACACACACTCTTCTCTCTCACTCTCATGTCTTTCCCAAGCTCTCCATAACTGAAAATTGATGTTTTTTAGCCATGCACACACACACACACACTCATATACACATACACACACACAACCTTCTATCAACACGCACCCCACTCTCATAATCACCACCAAACACTCTCACAAATCAGCCCATAAGCCCAGAATAGTCAAATTACAACCACCATCATTCGCATATATGCACATGCTCTCATATATACGCGCTTCGTGCCAACGGCTTCAATGAAGTGACGAACACTGTGACAACCTCAAAGGCACTCGACTATGACCACTACAAACGACACGATGCAAGGGAGGCTTGTCGGAGCGAAGCATCAAGTTATGGAAGCGCCAATTTTTATTTGGCCTTAGACTTGTAAAGCTGACCATTGGCCAATAATGTTGGAATTAGGGTTGCAGAGAAACGCACACACGTTGGAGAAGACGAAGGAAGCTCAAGGCACACAATAGAGAGTGTGTTACTTAGTATGCAATGGAAAGATAGATAGCCCTAGACTGATGGGCGTATATACAATGCTCGGGGGAAAAAACCTCCTAAAGAGGGAAAAAATGCCCCGGTGGTCCTAGTGTGTTCACACACATCACTACCACATGTATATAGTAACAAATCCCCCCTGGAGTGATGCGGTGAACGAGAGCTGGCACATGAGTAAAGGGAAGTGCCATTAGAAAATTTCGGAGGTCATTTGGAGGGCCTTGTAAGAAATTGTATTTCTCTCTCTAGAAACTTTTTTTAAAATGCACTTGCACCTTGGGAGTACGTCCAAAAGGAAACCCAGACACTCTAAAAAGTAGATTTATATTCCCAATTTTCCTTGAAAACGGTCACTTTTTTATTTAATGCGAGTGTCTTTTTCAAGAGGCAGGTGCGGCGCATTCAATGCAGCTTACATCATCACTAGAACTTGAAAAGTCACAAACTGCCAAATAGTGATAGATTTTGAGGCTTTTAACACCACCAATGCGTCCGAAATGCCAAAATACCCTAAAAATGAATGTCTACTTGTCTCATTCCGACATCCAAAAAGGCAAAAAATGTCAAAAAACCCCAAAAAATGGCTTTTTTCTTAAGGCGCGCGAGGAGACATTCTAAAATTCTAGAATGCCCCCTTGCGCGCCGTTAGTACAAAGCTTCTTTCAGTGGTTTTTGGACACTTATCTTTCAAGAAAGCCCATTTTTAGAGGTTTTTTGACCTTTTTCTCTCAAAAAGCTCCCTATAAAGAGGGAAAACGGAGCTTTTTACTAACGGCGCGCGAGGAGGCATTCCAAAATTTTGGAATGCCCCCTCGCGCACCGTTAGTACAATGTTCTTTTAGGGGTTTTTGACATTTTTTGCCTCTTTGGATGTCGGAGCGAGGCAATTAGACATTCATTTCAAGGATATATGGGCGTTCTGGACGCATTGACAGTATCAAAAGTTTCAAAATCTTCCACCACTTGATAGTTCTGTGACTTTTTGAGTTTCAGTGATGATGTAAGCAGTATTAAATGCACCGCATCTACCTTTTGAAAAAGGTGCTCACATTAAATGAAAGAGAGTGGTCGTCTTCAAGGACCACTAGATTATTAAATGAGGAGAGGGACACCTTTTATATTTTTGTCAATATCAATCTATTTTTCTACGTAACGTAGGCTCTTCTCTCATTGGAGGAGCTTATTTTCCTCTCTCTTCCAAAAGGCCCTCCAAAATCTCCTAATGCATGCCCTGAGGACATGATCAGTCCACAAAGGGGAGTAAGCCCAAAGCTTTGCGGAAAGCTTCAAGCTTCTCACAAGACAATGCGTGTGTTGTCCTGTGTTGGCACATAAGCCAAGCTGATCTCTCCTGCTGAGAACCTCTCCCTAACATAGTGGTAATGCACCTCAATGTGCTTTGTGCGAGCATGAAAAACTGGGTTCCTCGCAACTGCCAACGCGCTTTGACTGTCAGTGTAGATAGTGTTGGCAGTGTCATGTCCAACACCCAAATCAGCCATCAGGCGTCTGAGCCATACACACTCAACCGTAGTTGTGAAGACTGCCCTGTAATCAGCCTCACAACTCAAAGTGGCCATAGTAGGTTGCTTCTTGCTGAACCATGATATACATGAACTGCCAAGCATGAAACAAAAACCACTTGTGGACAGTCGCGTGTCAAAACAACCAGCCCAATCTGAGTCCGAAAAAGCATGTAAGTCTGGCGGCAATGATCCCCCCTTGGGATAAAACAAGCCAAGATGTAAAGTGCCACTAAGGTAGCGTAAAATCCTCTTGACAGCCTGCCAATGCTTAGACCCTGGGCTATGCATAAATCTACTGACCTGTGAGACTGCAAACTGAATATCTGGCCTTGTGTTGCATACAAAAATGAGGCAACCAATAGCAGTTTGGTAAAGAGTGACATCAGCAGGATCACCAGCATTATGTAGACTCAACTTCAAACCTGTTTGCATGGGAGTGGCAATAGGTTTGCAATCCTCAAGTCCAAACTTACATAGCAATGTCTCTATGTAACTTTTCTGACACAAGGCAATACCACCATCGCATTGCTTAAACTGTATACCCAAGTAATGATGCAACAACCCCAAATCTTTCATCTTGAGAGTAGCATTCAAAGCAGCCTTAAATTCAGCAATATGTCTCTCACTTGGTCCAGTGATCAGCAAATCATCTACATAAATAACCACGATGAGAAGTACATCACCCTCACGCTTTACATACAATGTGCTTTCTGTTGGACTGTTACAAAAACCTTGTTTGACCAAATGAGTGTCAGCTCTCTCATACCAAGCACGAGGAGATTGCTTCAACCCATACAAAGACTTCTTACATCTGCACACTTTGTCCTCTTGTCCTTTTATGACAAAACCACAAGGCTGCGTTACATAAGCTTCCTCAAATATGTCACCATTCAAGAAAGAAGTAACAATGTCTAATTGATGTACATCCCAACCAAAATGAGCTACCAATGCACATAGAAAACGCACAATAGTCATACGACAAGTAGGAGTAAAAGTCTCTGCATAATCTATGCCTTTTTGCTGTGCATAACCCTTTGCAACAAGTCGAGCCTTATGGAGATCGATCTCACCATCCGGTTTGCGTTTCAACTTGTAAAACCACTTCATACCAATGGCCTTTTTGTGAGGAGGCAAATTAAATAAAGTCCATGTGTCATTTTCTATAAGTGCATCATATTCTGATTGCATGGCAGCCATCCAATTTTCTGAATTCTGTGCTTCATCAAAAGACAGAGGTTCCTCAACATCATGTAAGCTAAACACAACCAAAGCATAACAATCTAATGCATAAAATGCATGGCAAGAGCCTGAAAGAGTACGACTAGACAAAGGTGCATCCAATTTACTGTCACGCAAAGTGTGCACCAGCCATTTTGGCATGCCGCATACCTCTAGCTTGCTCATTTTCAGCCCTTTCTTCATGAAGTACATCATGTACATCTGCATCAATAATAGGCTAATCTGTAACATTTTCAGAAACCCTTATAGGCTGTTCATTTGCCTCATTGGAACTTACATTCGTATTTCCACCACCGAAAAGAGACAACAAAGTGTCAGAAATGTCCTATGAGCTTACATTACTGTCTCTAGTGCATGATAGCAAGGGCTGAACAGAATCTTCCACAAACACTACATCCCTTGAAACCAAAATACTTTTTTTTTAAGGATGATACAACCTGTAACCTTTGCTTTGAGCGCTATAACCAACAAAAATACATTTGACAGCCTTATCATCCAATTTTCTGCGCTGCACTTGTGGCACCAAAGCATATGCCAAATAGCCAAAAACATGCATGTGCTCAATAGAAGGCTTTCTATCATGCCATGCTTCATATGGAGTAATAGACTGCAAAGCTTTTGTACGACACCTGTTAAGTACATAAGTGGCACACATGATGGCCTCAAGCCAAAAAGAATGCGGCAAAGCTTGACTTTTGACCATACATCGTGCCATTTCCATCAGTGACCTATTTTTCCTCTCAGCAACACCATTTTGCTGAGGTGTATAAGGCACTGTACATTGGTGTTTTATCCCACGACTAGCCAGAAATGCATTAAATTCATGAGACATATACTACCCCCCTCGATCAGAACGGAGGGTGCCCATAGTACATTTCGAGACATTTTCAGCCATAGCCAAAAACTTTTTGAAGCACATAAAAACTTCGGATTTCACTTTAAGCGGAAATACCCATGCATGCGTGGAGTAATCATCAATGAAAGTCACGAAGTACAGGTAATTGGCGAAGGACGGAGTTTGCATGGGCCCACAAACATCACTGTGTACAAGATGCAACCTGCATGTGGTCCTAACTGAACCATCCTTTGGAAACTTAGAACGCTCCATTTTATAAAAAATACAACCTTCACAAACATGTTTGATAGGTGCTTCAAGAGGCGGCAAAGAAGCAACCATATAAGATTTCTACAAACGCAGCAAACTGGAAAAATACAGATGACCAAAACGTGCATGCCAAAGTTTTGCATCTGAAATAGCCCTTGAATCTGCAACAACATTTGCAAAATTTTGTCCACACTTGTCATGCAAAGTGAGGTTATACAGCCCACGGCACAAAAGGCCAGATGCAACAATTTCATCACCAAAACTGAGATCATGAACTGTACATCTGTCATCCACAAATTTGACTACAAGTCCAAGTCTAGCAAGGGCGGATACAGACAAGAGATTCTTCTTGGTCCTAGGTACATAAAGTGCATCAACAAGTGTGAAGGAACTATCATTTGCAGCAGTAAGCACGATCTTTCCAACTCCCTAAACCAAATAGGAGGCATTGTTGGCACAAGTGACTCAATTCCCATGAGAGACAGACTCGAGAGAGGTGAACAATTCACGATGTGAGGTAATGTGCTTTGTAGCACCACTGTCGAAATACCACACATGTGAATCTGCAGCAACTAACAAGCATGCATCATGGATAGCAGGATTGTAAGTGCACTCTGCGCTAAAAGCCCATTCTGCATCAACATCAGCAACATAGTCTCCTTTTATAGAAGACTCAACAATGGCTACATTTGTAGTGGAACCAGCATTTGCAGTGGAACCACCCTCTTTCTTCTTAGCCTCTTTGGCCTTCAACTTAGGACACGACTTGATCAAGTGGTCATTAGCTTTACAATAATGGAAATGCGTTTTCTTTTTGACCTTATCACGAAGAATACCTGCCAGCAGAAGCATTAGGAACAGAATTTTTTCCACTCGCAGCAGAACCATAAGAAGTGGCTGCATTGTTGTTACCACCCTTTCTTTGAGAAGCAATAAAAGCCTGTTCAATTGCACACTGCCTAGTCCTGTTTTTTCTGGAAAGTGACTCTTGCAATAGCAATGTGCATAATGCATCAAACTTGACAACTTCAGGATTTCCTTGGGTCATAAGTCTCCAAGTACTAGAAAAAGTCTGCTAAGAATCTGGTAAGGCATCAAGAACAGTCTGCACAAGGGAATTGTCTGAAATGACTTCACCTGCAGAAATAAGTTGCTCATTGATATCCTTGACATGATCAAGGAAAGTTTCCATATCATCTTCCTCATGCATAATCTTTGACTCCAGCTCTTTACGCAACAAAGCAATTTTAGCCTCATTGCGACATGCATAAAGACCAGCCAAAATATCCCAAGACTGTTTTGCTGATTTTGTTGAACGGATGTGAGGAACAATGGTATGCTTCACAGACAATGCAATCAATGCATGAGCCTACGCATCCTTAACATCCCAACGCGCTTGTTTTGCCGTAGGCAAAACAACTGTAACAGAAACAATCCTTGCAGCAAGACCTGCAACATCCTCAACATCGCCTACATCCTCAGAACCAAGACGTACATCAATGCCCTGCACAATATTCCAGACGCCCTTTGACACAAGAACGTGTTGCATCATATAAGCCCACATAGGGTAATTGTCCCCATCCAACCTGTCCTCAGCAGCAAACATCTTGAACACATCTGTGTTGTTGTTGTCAGCCATGGTAAATGCTGCAGCTGATGTGAAAACTGCCCGAAAATAGGAGAAACAAAGTGGGAACAACACGTGATATATAGCACAAACCATAGAAGACTAAAAGGCACCTGTTATGCAAAAAACAGCACTGACAAAAATTCTGCGCAAAATGACAAAATAGCCTGTGCAGTATCGCCTGTAGTGGAAACGGAGGCCGAAATGAGCTCGAATAAAAAATCTGAGCAAACTGAGCTCTACAAGTGCACTCCCAAAATATTTGTCGACCTGTGAACACTCGCCAAAGCTCACTGAAATCGGAGAAAGTGAGTAGGCATGTGCTGGAGTAGCTGGAGACTAAGCCCGGCAGGATGCAACCTGCTCTGATACCAATTGTTGGAATTAGGGTTGCAGAGAAATGCACACAGGTTGGAGAAGACGAAGGAAGCTCAAGGCACACAATAGAGATATGCAATGGAAAGATAGATAGCCCTAGAGTGATGGGCGTATATACAATGCTTGGGGGAAAAAACCTCCTAAAGAGGGAAAAAATGTCCCGGCGGTCCTAGTGTGTTCACACACATCACTACCACATGTATATGGTAACAAATAAGCCCTAGTTATAAAGTTTTTTTTTGTAAGTGGTGAAGAGACACTTATCATTATCACAAGTTTGGAGCATACAAATGAGAGTGGATACTCTCATGTGCTTTGTAATCAACATATCTTGAGCTCTGGTAATCACATTTCAATTTCAAAACTTGCAATGTGTTCCTTGTTTACTGCTCTTTCATTCAGTTATAATCATCGTTGATTTTATAGTGGTTTATGACTACACGTTAGTAAACTAAATTTGTTGTTTTGAGTGCGTTAATGAATTTTTTTGACATTTCAAACATAGGAGAGTGTTCCTATACCATAGGACGACCTTTCTGCTATATTTTGTTGCAATTTCTAGGACCTTGATCATGATGGATGATGATTTGGGTACCTCATTAGATTGCAACCAAACTTGGTAGGTTAGTGTCCTAAGTGTCTTAAACCTTCCAAAGTTTTTTGCTATTTGGACTTTGCTCAAGTGCCAAATTGGTACGGTGATTGATTGCAGTGGCATAGTATATGTAGGTTTCTAGATCTAAGAATGATAGATTTGCTACTGCTAGAGATATTGTTGTTCCGTAGGTTCTCTTCTCAAGGTTGACACCCTCAAAGAGTCTTCGTGCCCCATCCAAGTTGCTTCCTTCAGTATTAACATTTTATTAGTGCCAGATAGCTATGTTACAGACGTGCGTCGTGGCAACCCGCTAACACCATGCTATGTGCTAAAGTGGTTTTGTAGTATTGGTTGTGCATCAGTCTGAGTTGGGTGGAGTTCCCACCCATGTGATAGGATTGGATTAAGGGTTATGGTCTTAGATTGGATTATGAAGTGGTTATGATGGTTTATGGTGGAAGTGTAAGGGTAGATTAGATTGTTATTTGTACAATGCTTCTCCATTTATAGATGGAGTAATACATGCAAGCAGTGGAAGTGGAAAATGCTAATGCATCCACATATGTATCTAGGTGTAATGTGCATGAGGAGCTTTATGACAAGTGTCTTCTCCATGTGGCATGCTAGGTGTAGGCATGCACCATAAGGGGTTGCTCACCTAGGCATAGAATGGAATTAGGTTTAAAACCCTAACAATCGCCCCCTTAAACCTGATTTCATCCTAGGATTTCCTAAGATACATCATGCTTGGATCTCAATGAATTCAACAAGTCATGGTTCATACATGGTTTCCTTAGGTAGATGCATGGGTTCACATTTGGATGCATAAACATGGTTTTCATATTGGATACATCATGTCTTGCTCACATTTGGATACATCATGCAAGTGTACAAGGGAGTTTTAGTGTGTAGGGATTCAATATTGTACATCCTTAGCGTAATGTGATCCTCCTTTATCGTGTCGTAGTCCTCAAGTTGGTTGTCATTTTTCTTTTTTGATGATGATAGTTGTTGAATTTCCTTATGTGGTCCAGTTTGTCAAGGATGCAGCCTTCATGGCTAACGACAAAAAATACACGCGCATACCAAATTTGGTGCTCGTGTGTACGCTCTTCATGATGGACAGTCTTACCATATACATGTTGTATAGGTAGTGTCTAAACCCTGTACATGTGTGCAAGGTGCCTTAATGCACATGTGCCGCATACAAATCAACAATGGTGCAAATTGTGTGTGTGCTCATGAATGTTGTGATTTTGTGCCTTGGCATACAAACAACTTGTGTGAAACTACTTCTATAGAGATTTTCTTAAATGGTGTGGAGAAAAACCCCACGCTTGGGAGGCTCGATGTAAACGGGGCTTGCTGAGTTGATCAAACCTTGTAGGGTGCCTTGGGGACTTTGAAGTATAGGACTTGTGGAAAACTTCCTTGCTAGAGCCGTCCAAACAAGGGCCTTTTGGTTGAAATTTGGGGTTGCGCGAGAATGGAATCTTACAAGAAAAACTCCAAGTGTCGACAGGACAACTTTGATGAGCAAGTGGGCAACAGATGGTAGGCCGGGCAGTTGATTGCAAGGCGTAGAGTCGACAAGATTGGCAGAGGTAGCGCCATATGCAAGGACTGTTGCCTCGTTTGGCAAGGTCCCTGGGTGGAATATACGCTACGGCTAGCAGGTGAAATTGTTCTACTTAATGAGCCTCTAGTGATGGCGAGTGCAAGGTGAGGCCCCTGACGGAGTTGATGGAGATCGATTATGCAGACATGTATACACTTTGACAAGGTTGATCGGCAGTGCTCTGGGTGTAGACAATCGAGGGCCAAGGGCCAAAAGCTCAGGGCACTTTGCAGGAGACGGATCTGCAGGGGTTGGGTAAGGGCCTATGCATGAACAACAAATAGCTATAGAAGCAGGGAGAGGTCTGCTAAAGGTGGTGCTTTCATGTTGGGGCTGCGTCCGCAGATAGCAACCAACATTTTCAATTTTGCACAGCTCAATGACGATGCATATTGCATACCTTGGGCCTAGTCCTTTGCAGAATATGGCGGTAGGTAGCACCATTATTGCCTATGATGGTAAGGTGATTGAGGTATTGTGCAACAAAAACGAGCTTGAAAGTGTCAATTAAAGTTGAGCCGAGCTGAGCTGCGAGTGTGAGGATAATGCTTGTGAGGATGTCGAGTTTCTTGAAGATAGACACACATAGAGAGAGAGAGAGAGAGAGAGAGAGAGAGAGAGAGGACGTGAAAGAAGAAAAAGACTTTATCAGCAAAAAAAGGCAAAAGCAAGACACTTGGCTGTAAATCTCACTTTTCTATGCCACTTATCATGCATACAATGAGACACCTAAAAAAAACAAAAGAAATATACTTACAAAATAGAATAGAATTGGATGCTTTGTTGATTATAATTTTTCTAATAATAGATAAATAAATCCTACAAAAGGCTCTGATACCACTTGTAAGACCTATTACTTATGGCGGATAAATATTACTCGCACTCCTAATAATAAACATTAAGTTAACACACTAATTAAAATGACACAAGCAAGCCAAGTATAAAATAATACAAAATACGTAGGTTGATTAGATTATAATAATACTTTCATTCATGATAATAAACATTAAGTTAACACACTAATTAAAATGAGACAAGCAAGCCAAGTTCAAGATAATACAAAATATGTAGGCATAGGATGGAAGTAGGTTTAAAAACCTAACAAGTGGGAGGTGTTTTGGTTCTTTCCCTATGGAGTGAAATTCTTGTGTCTGTAGTAAAGCAAATGTGGATGGGTGGACCGGTCGTTCCCTACACAGAGTCTGGTGCTTCTACTAGTCATTTATATTTTTCATGTTATGGTATACTCATATTTTGTTATTGCATTGATTCATGGTTTCTTGTTCTATTTAGATGAGAAATTTGAACAAACTCTGTTTTCATTCTCTTGTGTCTGTGTGCACTCTATTTCACCCTACTTCACTTCTCTTTCTCTTTGTCTTTTTGCAATGTGGTGTACACGTTATTCACCCTCCACTTTGTTATTTTCTTGAGTACATTTTGATTCATAAGACCCATTCAGAGGTAGCACTAGTTGCTAGGTCCCTCTCGATAGAGTTGGGCTCATGGTTTAAACTCCATGCTAGGCTGGGCGTTGAGAAATCCTCCCTATGCAAACACTTTTTTAACTCTAATGTATATTGAAATTGTATAAAATTTTAAACTGCAAATTTTTTGCATAGACCCCTGGGAGGAGTGTCTCTCACTTGGTATTAGAGCCTAAGGTTATAGGGATAGCATGAAGCTGGATACTGTACTTGGTTTATTCATGCATCATGCACTCGTTTATGCATGCTATTTGAAAAAGAATATCATTATTCACGATGCATTTATGAGTGACATTGGTTGGTGACACTTGCTTGAATTGTCTTCTTGTGTGGATTTATATGGTTTTGGGTTGCAATGAATTGATTGGAGTGCCATAGAAGCTAATTAAGGATTTATTTGACTGTTTGTTTTGAAGTTAGCAATGACTCCTAAGGTGATGTTTGAATTCTTTTGCAAGGGGAACAAGTTTTTGTCCATAGTGTTCATCAATAGGGAGACACGGCTACCGAGGGATGCAACAAAACTCTTTTATCTTGAGATCGGGACCAAAGTCTTTGCAACACCAGGAACTATGACTTGTTGGAAGAGTGTTGACCATAGATACCTCACTCATAACCAAGAATCTTTCCATAATTCTTTATCTATATTGATGATAACCCAAGCATTTGATTTTCCAACCTCAGGCTAAACCAACGTAGGATGTGTCTAGGCCTAAAAGATATGTACTATTACTTGGCAATGCATTCAAAAATGCTTAAAATTAATGAAGTTTCCAAGAAGTTTGAAGCAATTGCTGCCATCATATGGAAGGAAAGACTAGAGGATAACTATAGACCACATTGTCATATGAAAGGTCTAAGAGAATTCATAGCAATGAGAGTTGAGAGGGTATTTAGAGAGTTAGCTCTAAGACATGCCTAGTGTTGTAAGAAACCATAAAAATCAAATTTTGATGAATAAATAGCATGGAATCCATTTTGGGGTCCATGTTTACAAAATCTTCTCTCTCGTTGTCTTGTTTTTAGATGAAGCTCCTTAACTATTTAGATGAACTCTCAAGTGATTTTGCAATAAATTTCTTTTTCAACTATGCTATTGGATTCAATATTTGTTGGGAAGTTTAAGTGGCTCAAAATTCAAAGGGAAATAAAGATTATCTTGTTCCAAACTCCTACATAGCATGGGAATTGTATGTTGATGCCCAAATCAAAACATCGAACCTAAGTGCTTGCTAGGTACATAGTTGACCCACAACTTTGGTTCAAAGAAAAGCTTCAAGAAGGTGACATCCAAGTGTAAGGTGTCATGCCAAGGGTAGGACTAGGAGGGCATGGCCATGGCCAAGGGACTACGGATACACATGCAGTATAGGGGCTATATATAGCTAAGGGCCAGAGGGCCAGTGGCTTATATATAGGCAGGTTCGGTGATTATGAGCATGTCTATCTTCCCTCTGTCTCACACAAGTATCAGAGCCTAGAGGAGAGTAGCCATGGAAGGGGGGGAGGACTCTCTCGATCCTAGTATGAGGCATGACTGCCCTCTCTCTCCGGAGTTCTCTCTCTCTCTCTCTCTCTCTCTCTCTCTCTCTCTCTCTCTCTCTCTCATTTTCACGAGTAGGACATGCATGATCTTGCAAGACGTGATGTGCAAGGTGGCTAAGCAGGGAGATCAAGGAGTTCAAGGCCACAGGAACAGCCTTTGCATGTGGAGCGAGGAGGCCGACAGAGAAGCGGGGATAAACCCTTGCATGTTAAACGACTGCATGGCGACCTACTCAAAATTTAGCAGGGTTGATCACAAAACAAAGCGCCATGTCGTACTTGGCATCTTTTGCTTCCTTGCTAAGGCCACTTGAAGTTGGTAGAAGACAACGCGAGCGTTTTTTCTTCGTGCGTGCACTCTACAGAAACCGCCATGGCCAAGGGCTTAAAGTTCACACTTTCAAGGTTTAGTTTAATTTAGGGTGCCCTATTTCTGGGCACCCACTCTCGTTAAGGGTTGAGGCACCCACTGTATTACCTGATTTCCAGAAGTGGGTCAGAAAATACAGTGGATCAAGGGATCCATACGACCACTTAGCAAGCTTTAAGCAAGTGCTAAGAGTAGAACGTATATTCAATTTCCATACTCAATTCGTGGGGTTTGGAATGACATTAGAAGGAGAAGCATTGACATGGTTCCAAAACATTCCACCAAGGTCAATCATGGACTTAAACACATTAGCTCAAGGATTTGTAGCTGCTTGCTCCAAAATGAGGATCAAACACAATACGGTAGCTCAAATCTATAGCTTTAAACAAAAACATGGCGAGTCTGTTAGGGATTGTGCAACTCGAATGAAACAATACATTGCCAGATGCCCAGGGCTAGAGATACCTGCAGAAGAACGACTAGTATCATTGTTTCTAGAGGGACTACTAAACAAATAAATTCATGCTATACTCTATAGCAAGAAGCATACAACCCTAGAAGAGTGTGTGTCAGATGCAATTGACTTAGGAGACAATTGTGATATTTTCAAGGAATAATATGTCCCTAAGGATAACCAAAGTGAGAAAATAGCATCCACTAAACCAGCACAAGTGGGAACGGCTGTTGCAGCACCACTTTCAGCCATAAAAGACATGCTTAAAAGGATGAATGACATGATGAATAACATGCAGAAAGCACCTATGAGGAGACCAGGGCAAGGGATACCTCAACAGGGCCAACCAATTAGACTGCAAAAATGGTGTGCAATCGAGGGTAAATGGACCAACCATGAGACCACTGAGTGCTATTTCCGACCAAAGTATGATGGGAATGTTCAGTACGTTCACATGAGGCCACAAGGACAACCCATGTACTGATACTAGCCTAGCATGGCACCAACTCAAAGACCACCGATGGGGGTATGGAAAGACCTCAACAGGTGTTTGGGTTAACAACCCTCATATCCAAGACATAATGCAGTGCTTGTAAACTACGTGCATTCAGAAGGAGTCATAGATGAACAAGCACTAGTGCCTGTTACACCCTATGCTTCGTTGAGTCCAAATGCAATAATGGTAGAAGGAGATTGGTATAATTCACATCCACCACCAATGGAAGAACATGTGACTTATGCTCCACCAGAGCTCGCACCAATGTATTATGTAGCTAATCCAGGTGTTAGACCTCCTATGGTAAGACCCATGATTAAGCCAAGAACGAGAAACTGTCACAACTGTGTGATGCACATGATCATTGGAAAAATGAATGCCCGAGCCTGATAAGAACCTCAAGCCAATTAAATCTTATTGCATACAATGTTGCAAAAAGGGAGGACACTTCCCAAAAGATTGTCCCAAAAATCCTTTTAACAAGGGAAAAATAGTAGTAAATGTAGTCCAAGTGATACCTAGTAGCTCATCTCAGAGTGAACCGATTGTTCCAGTCAAGGTAATCACTAGAGCTTAGGCTAAGAAAAAGAAACATAACTCCTTTGATGATTTGGAAAATACAAAAAATTCCTCTCAAAGGATACAAAAGAAGCAGAAGCAAAAGATATGAGATGAGAAAACAAAAACAACGGGTTGAAATCGAGGAGAAAGCAAAAAAGTTATTTTAGGAAAGGGTGAAAGAAACTGGAAGCGAAATCAAAGAAACAACCATGAAATCTGGAGGATCAAGTTTGGTCGATAAAATTTTTGAGCCTATTAATGCAGCCTTGGAATCTTACCAAGCAAGACTTAAAGCAGGCCAAAACATGCTTAACAAATGAAAAAATTATCCCTCTCTAGACATGGAAGCAGCTAAGCTTGAAGATTATCAAAATTTGGTAACAATCCCGCAAGAGATGTTGGAAAAACAAAAACCCAAGCTTGAAAGTATCACAACACCCGAAGAGCTTGTGGTAAGAGAAACTAAAGAAAAATCCGAAGCGGTGGTAGAACCCCACCTTGAAACAAAAGAACTAGAACTTGTAGTGCCGGACAGCAAAGATGCCTTAGACGGGATTCCATTCGTAGAGGAAGATTGGCCAGGACACTTATGGGAAAAATTTAGAGAGATCAATGATGGGACCTAACTCTAAAGTCAGCTCCTATAGAGGAAGTTTGGTTGGACAACCTACCTCCTTATATGGATGTGGATGTACAATCCTTGTATGGGGATTGAGGATCTGAAGCTTCAAGAATGTCAAAACCACTGACCTTGAAAACATTACCCTCTTACTTGGGAGATAATGAAGATGAATCCATAGTGTGTAAGACCACTCAAGTAGAAAGAGCGGAACAGACCCTAGAAGTAGACAACATTCATTCAATTATGTCTACACCCATCCAATGCACTCTTACTTTGGGAGAACTATTAAAACTCATACCATATTTATGGAATGATCTACAAAAAACCCTAGAGAAGGTGGGGATAACGGGGCTAATCGTAAAAAATTTGGGAAAATTGAAACACGAAATGGACAACAAAGAGATTTGGTTTGTTCCAATGAACAAAGTCAGAGAATACTATGAAGGGGAAGAAGAAAACACCACCCTTTGAGTGAAATATAATGACATTGAAACCATGGCAATACTGGAGAGTGGAGCAGGCATAGCCACAATCACAAAAACAGTATGGGAATCCTGGGGACAACCAGCCATTAGACAAACTCGAATGAAATTGCAATTGGTTGATGGACATCTTGAAAGACCCTTATGACTGTTTGAAAAAGTGATAGTTAATTCCCGTGGGATTGAATGTCAACACACTTTTGCCATAGTAGACTTTGGGAAGAAAATCAATTACGAAATCATATTGGGAAGACCTTTCATGCAATATGTACAGCTCATCCAAGATTGGGAACTTTAAAAAAATATCTATACTTGAAGCAAGTGGGATCTAACAAGGGTTAATCTAAAAGATCACACTTATAGAGATGTCTTGATAGCGCCCATACAAGAGTTCGATTCAGCCTCTTTCGGCGGCTGAAACTAAGCTTCCTTCTTGGTTAGACAAAGACACTCCAATTTGGATGTGTGGAGCTTCAAAATCCGGGAGCTTAAAAAGAGAAGAATGTACCTTAGATTGCACAGACGAAGCCTATGTACCTGAACCCTTTCCAGAACATTTGTTTGAGCCATTTGAGTGGACTCAAATTTTAGCGACAATGGATGTATGTGTGAATACGTCTATGTCTACTCAATTTTGCAATGAGGATGGCTATGACATAATTCCCATCCAAATGATTTCAACCCTTCACATTGAAGATAAAATTGAGGAACCCAATGACTTGATGAAAGCTCAACAAGTCTTTTCAAACCTCTACTACGATGCAACAGATGAGTGACATGAACACTCAGATACCTCAGAAGATTCGGGGTCAGAAAAAGAACATGTGAGAGCTAAGCTACTCTTGAAAGCAAGGAGGAAATTTTTTTTGACTTTCCTAACCAGAAATTGAGAAGAAAAAAATGGTATAGACAAAAACAAGACACCAAAAATGTGAAAACAAGACCTATGCCATTAGTCTCCAATAGAAGAAAATTCCTGATGCAGATAGATGCACATGATTGAGCCAAGGACAAAATTGCTGGTAGATATCCTTCAAACAAAAATCCAAAAATTTTGAGAACATTGAGAAAAACAAGGAAAGATACTCAAGCAAAGCCAAACAAACAAGGCAAGGAGCCAACCATGACACGAATTGAGCAGAAAAAGAAATATCAAGAGTTGAAAAAAGCTCTAAAAGGAGATATATACAACCGAAATGGAAACCACAGAAGAGGATGGTAAGATGTAATGAGTGTTCCATCCCATTACAAAAAATATACTCTCCAAAATAGTAGAAGAAGCTGTTTAGAGAACTACAAAAACAAGGTGAGTCCTATGAAGGGCCTGAGAACGCGAAAAAGATAGACTTGGTTGATCCAGGGGAAGAACTTAGGCCTACCTACATTGCAAATGACCTAACAAAAGATGAAGAAGACCTTTAATAAGCTTACTAAAAGAATACTGATATATTTTTGCTTGGCCTTATAAGAATCTCAAGGGTGTTGATCCAGAAATCTGTCAACATACCATACGCATGAGAGATGATGCAAAACCAAGCAGACAAAGGCTATACACATATAATGAAACATTTGCCAGGAAGATCAAAGAAGAGACTGAGAAACTAAAGGAAGCCAAATTCATCTACAAAATTGAACACACGGATTGGGTGTCTCCAATTGTGGTAGTACCCAAGAAGAATGGAAATTTACGAGTGTGCGTCAATTTCAAAAAAGTGAATGCAACTACCATTAGAGAAAACTTTCCTCTTCCAATCAATGAGCATGTGTTAGAACGAGTTACAGGAAAAGAAGCTTACAGCTTCTTAGATGGATTTTTGGGATACAATCAACTTTTGGTTGACCCAAAAGATCTGCATAAAACTGCTTTTGCAACGGAATGGGGTATTTTTGCCTATCTGGTTATGCCTTTTGGGTTAACTAATGCTCCTGCCACATTTCAAAGATTGATGAGTCATGCTTTTAAAGAATATCTTAGGAAATTCTTGGAAGTATATACGGATGATCTATGTGTACATTCATCAATCAGGGCTGACCATTTTGAACACCTCAAAAAAGTATTCAAAAAATGTACACTTTATAGGATTTTCCTAAATCTTGAAAAAGTGCACATTTATGGGTAGACAAGGAAAATTTCTTGGACATATAGTGTCTAAAAATGGCATAGCTACTGATATTGAAAAATTCATGTCATTGCTGATTTGCTTATATCAACAACAGTCAAGGGGGTTCAAGCCTTCATGGGGCATTGTGGATATTACAGACGGATCATTTATATGTACACTATAGTTGCAAAAGCCATGTATGGCTTGATTACACACTTTGAGTGGACCGAGGCATATGAAGAATCATTCGTGAAGCTTAAGCAAGCTCTCACCTCAGGTCCAATATTAAAAGCACCAGATTGGAATAAGATATTCCACATACATGTAGATGCTTCCAATTTTTCCATAGGTTGTATACTAGCTCAACCAGGAGACAGGAAAATCGATTTTCCTATTTCTTATGCTAGCCGATAGTTAAACATGGTAGAAAAGAACTGCACTACCATAGAAAGGGAAGGATTAGGAATGATCTATGCCGTTAGAAAGTATAGGCATTACCTATTAGCCAGCAATTTTGTGTTCTTTGTGGACCACCAAGCTTTGTTGTACTTGGTCAACAAGCCATGCATCATAGGAAGAATAGTGAGATGGTTCATCATTCTTCTAGAATTTGATTTCATTGTGATTGTAAAAAAGGGCACTACACATCAAAGAGCAGGTCATTTGTCAAGGATTGTTTAAGGAGAATCACCTAAAGGGGTAGATCATGATCTAGCAGATGCCTATTTATTCTCCATGGAAATGATATCTTGATGGTCGGAAAACATGGTATCATTGATGAAAATAGCTCAAGTGGATTCACAAATACCACTTCTTATTACAATTGGATTAATCGAGCAATTGGCTATGTATCAATTTCTAGCTGGTAGGCTATACAAAAGAAATCGAGATGGAATATTGCTCTTACGAATTAATCTTGAAGAGAAAAACCAGTATCTAAGTCAAGCACATATTACCATAGTAGGACTTCACTTTGCGGAAGACCAAACTATGCGACGAATTTTGAGACTTGGAGTATTTTGGCCGACTATGAGGAGTGATGCTTGCTCTTTTGTAAAGGATTGTTCTCAATGTCAGAAACTGACACCCATACCTCACGTAACATTGTTCCAAATGTCGCATGTTCCTACGTGGAGTAACTATCTAGTTACTTACCTATCAAGCCAAACATTTCCTCAGGATATGAGTAAATGTCGTCAAAGAGCAATTAAAACAAAAGCCAAAGACTATGCTCTTATTGGAAACCAATTGTATCGGAGAGCTAAGGATCAACATTTGTGTCTTTGTGCAAATGACGACAAGTATATTCCAATTATAGAACAAGCACATGCTGGATTAGCCGGAGGTCACTTTTCTAGTGAGAGCACCTTAAGAGAAATCTTTATGGCAGGCATATGGTGGCCAATACTTGTTGTAGATGCCAAAGAATATGTTCAAAGGTGTGATGCTTGTCAACGAGCAAAAATCCCAACACGTGTAGATAGCATGCCCTTAAGACCAATGATGGGGGCTATAGCTTTTGCAAAATGGGGCATAGACTTTGTTGAGCCAATACAGCCACCTGCTTATAGAACCCAAGATCAATATATTATTGTAGCCACGGATTATCCGACTAAGTGGGCCGAGGCTAAAGCAATTCAAAAGAATGATTCCATAACCACTGCTGCATTCTTATATGAGTATGTATTCACGAGATATGAACTGCCAATACAAATTGTTAGTGAGCGGGGAACTTGTTTCCTCAATGAGGTAATTGGGTATCTGCTTAATGAATTTATGGTCATCCATAACAAATCAACTCCCTATCACCCACAAGCAAACGGACAAGCTGAGCATACAAACAAAATTCTTAGCTCAGTATTGACTAAAGTGGTTCGTTCAGGAAGGACAGACTGGGAAATGGATCTCCATGCTGCTCTATGGGCTTATCAAGTTTCATTCAAAACAGCTTTAAATGCTACACCCTTTAACCTTGTTTATGGTCTTGATGCCATACTGCCAATAGAATTTCTATTGCCAACACTAAGGGTAGCTAAGGGTCTTGAGTGGACTTGACATGAATTGTCAAAAAGACTAGAAGACTTAGAAGAGCTAGATGAGTAAAGGCTAACTACCGTAGCTCACATCTATGCACAAAAGCGGAAACAAAAACAGTTTTTTGATTCCCATATCATCACAAAAATATTCAAGAAAGGGGATTTAGTTTTAGTATATTCCCTTAAGCAACACATTCCCAAGTCTAAGAAAAAGGGAAACGGACCATTTATCATTGAAGATGTATCTCCAAGTGGAGCAGTTAAGTTTTCCACCCTAGATGGTGAACCGATTGCTAATTGGAGTAGTGGATGTCGTTTAAAGAAATACAATTTGTTGCTAACCAATGACAACACCCATTATTGCTGCCAAGAGCTTAGGAAATTAGCATGCTAAAGCATCCTGATGGTACGATCAAGCAAAGAGCACACAAGCTACAAGATTTTCTCTTTGGAAGACAACATCAGAAAGCCTCGATATCAGAAACCCTTGAGTTAATTACTCAAGATCCAACTCTTGCACAATATTGGTTTGAACTGCATTGATCTTCAAAGCATGGTAGAGCCAATCAAGGCTATGCATAAGACACGATTGTTCAACCCATTCACACGTTCCTCCTAGAGTACACCATCTAGGAGGGGTGGAAGAGTACTAAGTAATTAAGGGTAATGTTTGAAGAGGGAGGAAAAAGTTTGATGTTAACGTGTGATTTTTTGCAGAATTACCTAATAATGCCCTTATAAATCATCAATAGGGGAATTTAACTGATGATATCTTCTCGATGAGTGTAAATAGTGTATATACTATAAAAAATCATCAAGAAATAGTCCTTTTTTGTTATTTTTTAATCATTTTTCTTGATATTGAGATTTAAAATTAGAGAAATTCAACAAAAAATAATAAAGCTATGTTTTTCAATGGATTTTATTAATTATTGGATTTTGATTTTGTTTTATTAGCACATTTTGTTATTTTCTTTGATTTTTTCAATAAACAGGTCAAAAATTGATAACAAATAGCAAAGGAGATCAGAAGGAAAATCTGAAGACACGGTGGTGATTAGAAAGACAAGGCAAACAAGCACAAAATTTTTCAATGAAATCAAAAGATGGAAGCGGGAAGCCTAAATTAGGTGGCCAGACCTACTTTTGCAAAATTCTTGCAGAATGAGCTACAGGAATTCGATTGGGAAATTTTTTGAGTCTAACATAGATTTCACGTCCTAGTAGTACTAACAGGGGAATCTGGGACAAATTGGTTCGGAAAGTCCAGGTATAGATATCCCAGGTAGGCTAAAACCACCTCATTTCCACTTGTTGCCTTTGGAGAGAGAGCTTTTCGACCTCTTTCGTGCATCTTTTCCTGAGTCTACAGTCACCCATTTTCAGCACCGTCTCACACGATACATGCGGGTAAGTTCTTTACTCATCAATGATCCATTTTGTACAGCCGGTAGCTAGTTTAAACCCCTAGAAAAAACCCTAGAATCCGAGCAATGCACGAAGAGCTGCGACCAAAAACTGACCATAGCGGCCCCCCCAACTCAACCAAATCAGATGGGATTTGAGTTGTAGCATGATCCAACATATTAGAACACTTCTATAGCAATAGTTGACCATTCGGCAAAGGTAGAGGGGGTCCCAAGTAGAAAAGCTAGGTTTTTGGCAGATGTCAAAATTGGATTCTGACTCCACAGACAGCTTGCCTACGAGGTTTATATACAATGTATATGATTGGTTTTGTGAAATCAATCAAGAAAAGCCCTCAAAAAGCAGAAAACGGCTCAAAAGCTACAAAGCGTCAAATTCGACATACGAGATCAAACTGACTCCAAATGGGCCAAAATTGGATGAGTTGCTTCACAACTATGTTGCGGACAAGTCCATAGCCTTAGAGGTGACTAACCAACTCAACAGACACTATAGTCACAGAGATCAGTGATTTCAGAGTCTAGAAAAAGCACAAAGTGATGCCGACAAGACCAAACTGTACCATATTCAATTTAGGACTTGTTTTAGGTGTATAGAATGTGTTTAGGTCAAAAATTTTAAGTTTTGCAAGAAAAATGTGGCTGTTGTAAATAATTGTGATTATTTACTTTTGCACTATTTTTGCTTGAAAGTTGTATCATCACATCACAGATCATTTGTACGCACCTAATATATGCCAAAATTCAAGTATGAGCCAAAATGATCACATATAACTTGGAAAATTACCAAAAACGCAAAGAAGTCTTTGCAAGCCAAATTCTGAGTTATGAGCCACTTTTCTTGATCTAAATCACCTCATATCCCATACACAAGGTTTATACACTACCTAGAATCAAGTTGTGCTAAAAAATGTTGATTTTGGTGAAAAAAGTTAATAATCACGATTATTTACTTTCATGCCAAAATAGGGAAATTTTGCTATTTTGCCATCATACATCCAAAGTACATGATGTGCTAAGCCCACTAGCCAAGTTTGAACAAATTTGGAGCTCAAAATCTCAAATTTCCTTTATATCTACTGTTTCAGAGACCTAGAGCCAAAATCTGGTACCATTTTCATCATATGCATCCAAATGAGCCCATATTTCACTCAGAGTATGTACTTCAAGCCTGTAATGCCAAATTTGCAAAAAGTTGAAAAATTTACTCAGCTATAAATAATCGCGATTATTTACTTTTGTTTGGACTTTACAATTTTGTTCCTTACATGTTTTTATGCATCTATGCTTGTTCAAAAATTGATTTGAAGCAAATTGGACCAAAATTGTTAGCATTTCAGACTGAAGGATATTTCAGACAAAAATCTGTCAAATCTTCTAACTTTGACACTCTATTCACTGAACAAGAGCTATGAGAGCAGCAAAGAGGCCAAGAAGAAGCTCAACCAAAAAGAAAAGTTGCAAGAGCTACCAGCATACCAACTGGACCCCGATTCAAAACCGCCAAGGCAAACTATCTTTCAAGAGAACAGCTTGAAGAGTATAACACCACAGTGTTCACCAAAAGATTCAAGAGCGAAGAACGACATTAGGTAGAGCTGCAACTTCTACCGAAAGAAGTATATGATGTCGCCGCAAAACACGAGACCAAAGAAGCCAACCGAAGGCTAGGTAGGAATCATAGATTTTTATGAACAAGAGCCTTGTGGAGTGGACTTCCAAAAATCTTATGAGCTTTTTTCCACGATCAAAGAAGATGGCACCACTTAGATCTCTGGCCCTCACTGGAATAAAGTTGAAGTGGTGATCACCAAGGAGATAGTGGTAGAAGCACTCAGACTGCCAACAAAAGGAATGACAATGAGGGCAAGAGATAGGAAGACGGCCATAACTTTCACCAAAGAAACCGTTGTGACCACATTTGCAGACCTCATTCACAAATAGGTGGAAGAGCCCGCAAGGTTGTACCACCAACACCTCCACTTCCTTGCTAAGAGGCCACCGTATACAACATCCAATCATGCAGTTGCCACAACCTTTACACAAGTCCTCAAATCAACAACCAGTCAACCAATTGACCACACACAATATATTTTATCCACATTGAAAGGGACAAAGAAAGAAGGAAAAATCACATATCTGGGTGCACCAGAGGTTTTATCTAGGATTGCTTACCATGCCATTGGCATGGCCGACAACTTGCCATTTTCCCCAGATCAGAACACTTGGATAGTATCAGCACAACCTTCTCCTCAAGATACAAGATCTACCAAGAGATCATACAAGTTAGATGAAGAGTCTGCTGAGAGCCCGCTAGAACGGCATAGTAGTGAAAGCGTAGATAATGAGGAAAGGAGAGCGCGGATAGAAGAGATGAAGAGAAAAGTCGTGGCAGCACACCAGGAAAAACCTGTACAAAAGCAAGCCAGGTTTGAACAAGAAAAAAACTCTTGCCAATGCAACCACCAAGCACAAGGAAAAGACCTGATAAAGTGGGTACCCACTGAGCTTAAAGGTGCAAGAATAAAGCATCATACCAGGAAACAAGCTGAAGACCCCACCAAATTACTGAAAAAGATGTACCAAGAAGCAGAAGCTTTGAAGCTGAAGGAAGCCCAAGAAGCGGTGAGAAAAGTTAAAGAGGCAGTAGAACAACAAAAGAAAGCAGAGGAAGCCATTGCACAAGGAGAAACACAACATGCTCAAGGTGATGTATCTCCCCGCATCTCTTCTCCTATTTCTGAACACCGTGATCACCCCATGCCGAGCCCACCACTATCACCAGCAATTAGAACCACAACAATTGAGCCAACAAAAGAATCAGAGCTTGAACAACAAGAAGCAATGGAATCAGCACACCAGGCAGCTGAATCTACTCAAGAGCATCAAAAAGAGCACGATGAAGAGCCAGAAAGGGCAGCTAGTCCTGCACCAGAAGAGGACACCACAAAGTTTGAGCACACAAGAGAAAAGGAGGCTGAGGAAACACCCTCTACCTCAACACAATAAGAGAAGGCCAAGGCATCCACGAAGCCTCAGGATGACAAAACAGAAAAGGATCAGCCATAGCCATAAGGGCAACAGCAATCAGCAACCATGACGCCGCCAAAGGAAACACAAGAAGCGGAAAAAACACCAAGTCAGCTACTAGCACGAAATAAAGACTGGAAATCAAATGACGAGGTCATCCTGCAAGTGAATGAATGCAAGACATGACTGAATGACTTCGCTCAGTAGCACTAAGTCGTAACAGGAGGGCCAAGTAATTAGATATGGTGATTGACACACTCCAAGGGGAGTTAGACGATCGAATCAATAGCATCACCAATCTATAAAGGCAAGTGCATGAGTGGAAAGTGGAACCTGAATAACATCAGTTCGCAAGGGATAAGCAGCAGAAAGAAATAGAGGAGCTTGGTGAGTTGCTTACAAAATCGTGAGATGCATGCAAAGCAAAAGATGAGCAACTGACAGAAGTTACAAATGAACTTCTAATGACAACCCTCTCAGTTCAAAAAATTTAGGTACAGTTAGATGTGGCAAATGCTTCCCTACAGTACTCAGAACAAAGAATAATTGATCAAGCAATATTCTTGCATCAAATACGAGAGAATCTAGCCGTGTCCTCGATCAAAGGAACAAACGAGGTCTACAAGGCATTAGAGAAGAAGAATAAAGACCTCGATCTGGATCTAAAATAGGAGCAGACTCAGTGCAGAGACCTGGCTGAAGGAAATAGTTGAACTCAAAAGAGTCAACCAGCTATTGAGAGAGGGACGGTCAGAAACACAAGAAGAGGTAGGCACTTTAGAGCAACCTCAGATAGAAATCCACTCAGTTTCATTCACTGAGATGGAGACACATCCAACTGAAGATCTAAGTGGTGAGGAGGAGTTTCAGGTACACATTACAGAAGCAGACACAGTGCCAATGGTCCAGCTCTCAAAGTTTGAGGAAGATGCACTGAAGGAAAAAGTTACAAAAGAGGTAAATGAGCAGTGGAAGGCAGCAATGGATTGGGAGTTGAGATTACTTCATTCTCTCAATGTCACAGAACTCACTCCCAATCAAATCAACATGTGCAATGGCACCAAAAATCCTTGCCCTATCCTCTGATTAAAGTGGATTTGCTACAAGTGAAAGAAAGGCTTTACATTGACATGAAAGTTGAGGGTGCAGATCAAGACCACCCAAAGTGGAGGTTGAGTTGGTTGAACAAGAATCCAAGGTACTTGATTCTGTTCACAAGAGCACCTGCGGCCCTGCAAAAGGATCCAACTTTCTGTCCTGTACCATGAGTAAGGACTTGGCAAGCACACGAGGTACTACTAAAGAAGAGGCTAACTTGGCTGGATTACCCCAAATTGCCTACTCCAGAAAAGGGACCACCGACGGAAGAGTACATGGTGAAAAACCTAAAGGACATCATGTCATTCTTTAAAAGTCTATAAGATTTGTCGTGTGCAACGTTATACAAAATCTGCCAAATGCTGCTCACTTGCATCAAAGTGTTTCATAAGCCATAGCAAGCACGCACCCCGTGGATGTCATTCCTTAAGGGTAACAAAGTGTTGTGCTATGATCTCAATGGCCAACCTTTCAAAGAATTCCTCTATGGCTTCTATGTTAGATGTATATTTTGACCTTCTCACAATATGTTGGTATTTGAGGAAGCGTTCTACATGGGATTATTTACTTAGTGAGAACGAAAATATTTGGTCAGTGATCAGCAACTTGACATCAAGGGTTGTAGGCTACTCAGTAGTGGAGCTAAAAAACAAAGTCACCATGTAGTTCTTGCAAGTTCCAGATAAAGAAAGGAAAATCAAATACCAAAAGGCACTCAATGTGCTTAAAGAACACCTTGCCAGCCATCAACCCAAAGGCTACTTCAGTCCATAAAGCTGTGTCAAGGGACGACACAAACGAGGAGGGGGGGAATGTTAGCAGCAAGCTAACACAAACACCATGGATACCATTTTTTGGAGCTCTCATTGTAAAAACACTCATTATTTTGATAAATTGGGAATATTATAACTCATATTTTTTGGATAAACCTTGTAATTGATGAGCCGGGGCTACAAGCTTCTAGATTGTATCAACCTGTCATTGTCTATCTTTAGTTAGAGGTCCGAGATTATTAGTTTTGACCACCAAAAACCTTGGCTAAGGTATTCAAAATAAAAAACTAATTATAGGTGGGGTATTGGGGTAGCATTGCTAAGCATTTAGATGCATTCTGGGTCAAAAACAACTAGGTCAAAAATCCATTGCTGTTAATGATCGTGATTTTGGCACTTGACCTAAAGTGAGGTTTGAGACCATAAGCATGTGCACTTAGGTCTAATAAACATGTCTTAGAAGTTTTGTTACATTTGGATATCATTTGATGCTTTAATGGATGTGATTTTTTTACCGATGAACGATTGGCTTTTGGTGATTTCAGTCACTTGAGTGTAGCTTGAGTTAGATGCGAGTTGTTAGTTGTTTTCCGAGAGATTGACAACCTCTTCTAGCCTTTATGCACTAGTAGAGTCAACTTCGTCCCATGGATTGACAATTTAATCGTGGTTCTCGCTAAAAGTGCAATAAGATAGTACAGTGAGGTTAGACATGCGTCCCACCCACCTCCTTTGGAAAATGACCCGAGAGCTAAATTCATAGCCATGCAAGAGATTGAGAGAGTGCTTATTGATAATCCTAGTTTGGGATTACATAAATTGATGACCAAAGAAGGGAACAACTATTACATCAGGGAAGATGTGAACCCAGTGGAGCTTACTATTAGCAGCAAGCTAACTCACGTAACATTTTCGGAAGCATCATTGTAAAAACATTTATTCTTTTGATAAATCAAGAATATTGTAACTCCTATTGAGTGAGTGGATATTGTAATCTGTGGGCCAGAGCTATAAACTTCCAGATTGTATCATTTAAACCTTGGTTAGAGCTCCCGGATGACTAGTTTTTGACCAAAGAAACCTTGGCTAAGGTATAAAAGCCAATTTGTAAAGCTATTATCAAGTTTTTGGATAAGAAATACATAGTGTGAGCTTACGACGCTCTCTTCTCTTCTTCTCATGCTTATATGTCCTTTGTCGGTTGTCACCTTCCAGTGTCGTTTGTTGCATTGCAACCACAAGTAAGAGCTCTTTGCATTGACATAAACATATCATGATAAATCGTAGCATTTGACATCATTGACCCACTACCTAATTTCATCATAAGAAGGAATTTAAGATAGGAAATCACAAAGTAAGTAAATGTGGGGTATTGGATCATCATTGCTAAGCATTTAGATGCATTGAGGGTCATAAATCACTAGGTCAAAATCTCACTACCGTTAATAATCATATTTTTAGCCACTCATTGGAAGTGATATTTGAGACCATAAGTATGTGTGCTTAGGTCTTATATACTTGTCCTAGAAGTTTCATAGCATTCAGATGTCATTTGATGTTGTAACGATCATGGTTTGCTTGTCGGCGGTTATCGACTAGCTTTTAATAACTTAGGTCATTTGAGTGTAGCTTGAGTTAGATGTGAGTTGTCTGTTGTTTTCCAAGAGATTGACACCCTTTTGTAGCCTCCATGCACTATTCAAGTCAGCTTCGTCCCATGGATTGACATTATGTTCGTGGTTCTCGCTATGTCTGCAATAAGATAAGAGTGAGGTTAGGAATCCCCCCGGGGAGGTCACCTAATAAAAATGTAACATATCACGTGAGTTCAACAAAAGGGTATTTAAAGTTCTTGAAACTTACAGAAATATATATACATAAGGGCATTATTTTTTCAAATTTGAAAAAAACTTACAGATTTTTAAAGAAAAGGGTACATTATATTCTTAACAAAATTCATAGATAAGGGGTTTTACAAACATGTCTTGAACGCACGTGATATGGTAGTTTTACACATGGTGAACCCCTCGAGGGAATCCCATCCACATTTGGCATCACTGTCGGGGACAAGTAGACCTAAACTACGGAAAACAAGAGCGTCTAGTGTAGTTGTCCTTTAACTTTCTCTAGGATCACCTAGAGTTAAACTTTCTCTTTAAAATCACATAGCTTGAGAGTGTCATCTTTTATTGTGTAGAGGTAGCTTGGGAGTAAATTGTACTTGCTAAGTACTTTGTAGGAATGTAGGATTAGGTTGGGATTTTGAGAATGATTGATGGACAAGACAAGTCTTAAGATCAATGCTCAGGAACCCATAAAAAACAAAAAAAACAAGTGTATGTGTGGACACCTTCCACAACTCAATTGCAGCAGAACCTAGGAGTGGGGTAAGTAGAATCCAAGGTGGAATCTCAAATCATTGCTCACTCCAAAAGAGTCATCTGTGAATTGTGTATGTGAAGTTACAAAATTTCAGGTCTATGGCTTGAAACAACATTAAAAGACTGTCAACCACTGAAACTGGCTGGAGATTATGCTCATAAAAGTTGTATGAACCAGTGGGTAAGCATAAGGATGCATTTGAGGTAAATTTTCAAGAATTGGCAAAAACTCAAATTATTTACATTTTCTTGAGAATTAGGCCAAATTAAGTTGACTTAGACTCAGAGGCTTAAAACATGTCACAAAAAGACTACCTATTGAAAAAATTACAAAAATTGTTCATTTTAAGCCAAAAGTAGATAATCGCGATTATTTACATTTGGCTCAAATTCATCAAGGTTGATATCAAAGACTCTATGCATTCCACCAAAAACACATACTCTGCATCCATGTCGCCACCCAATACGGTTTCTACGCCCACCTCAGATGTTGCACCAAGTACAATTGATTCAGGGGGGACAGTATTATGCTCAACATTCTTTGTTGCTTCGCGATCACTCCATGACTTCTCTGCTCCACCTGGGCTAGCTATTCCAATATCAGAAACATTCCTTTCTTCAACACCAACAGCGTTCTCAGTGCAACCACGACCAATTTCAAAGCTCATATGATGTGCAGCCTCTACATCAGACCATCCTGCAAAATGGTGAAAAGAATAACTCACAACAGTCAACAATTCCACATAAGCATGCTTGTTAGTAATACCTGAAACTTCTGTCTTGACATCAGAAACTGTTGGCTCCTGAAAGTAGGGGGATGCTCTTGAATTATGTCCGACCAGCATAGCCTTAACAGTCTCAGTAATTCTTTCATTGCAACCCAACTGCACACAAACTTGCTTAGAAACTAGTGTAGTTGCAAAACACATACTGTGGTATTTATGACCACATGGCAACATGTACACTCCAATGGCATTTGTGGCGGGCGGCAAGCAGTTCACCACAAGCAACACAGTCTGAATAAAAATCTGCCCTATTTGTACGACCCTCCTCAGGGGCATAGAAGGCAGGACTCAAAAGCAAAGTACAACCATTGGCCAATTGCTTCATCGTATTCTTAAAGAATGACATATAATGCAAGGAACATGATAATTTTCTTTCCAAGAGGTTGAAGTCTCTCTGCAAGACCACAAGATTTAGTCAGATATAAGGTAAACTAAAACACATAGAAATACCTTCAGAAAACAATTAATGAGCTGACCATACGAAAATTTACCTGATGGGAAAAGTTTAACCAAATAGATGAAAGTTCACCAAACAGGTGAAATTCTACCTTATAGGTGGAATTTCACTTTATAGGTGAAGTTTCACTTGATAGGTGAAATTTAACATATTAGGTAAAGCCACACATGATAGGTTGAACTATAAAATGGTGAGTATTTCACCTAGTCTTAAATAAAAGCACCTACTAGGTGAAATTTCATTAGGTGGTACTATAGACTGGTGAGTCTTTCACCTAGACTTTTATAAAATTACGTACAATGTTAACCTTGAATAGTTTTTCAATAGCACCTAGAATAGTTTATAACAACACCTATAATAGTTTATAACAACTAGAGAACACCTACAGATTATGTTATAGGTAAAAATTCCACCTATTAGGTAGTTTTGAAAACTATGGTAGTCTCTTACAAAGCACGTAGTGTTAGATGCCTTTCTAGGTGAAATTTCTTCTTTTAGGTGGTACTATAGAATATTTAGTATTTCACCTATAACTTTATGAAAGCACCTACTAGGTGAAATTTCACCTATTAGGTTGGTGAGAATTTCACCCAGTCTTTTATTAAAACACCTAGAACTATTTTAACCTGGAACTATTTTTCAATAGCACCTAAAAAAATTTATTATGCCACCTAGATATATTTAGAACACCTAGAGATTATATTTTAGGTATAAACTCTACTTATCAGGTAGGTTTTAAAACCTTGGTAGGCTCTTACAAAGCACCTAGTGTTTGCGGCCTTGGTAAAATTTCACCTATTAGGGGTTACTATGGATTGGTGAGTGTTTCACTTAGTGCTTTATAAAAGAACCTATAAGTTGAAAATTCACCTATTAGGTGGTACTATAGAATGGTAAATATTTCATGTAGACCTTTATAAAACCACCTAATAGGTGAATTTTGACATATTTGGTGGTACTATGAATTGGTTAGTATTTCACCTAGACTTTTATAATATCATCTATACCGTTAACCTAGAACAATATTTAAAGTGCACCTAGAATAGTTTATAACAGGAGCACTTACCTCTATGCTTTCCACAACAATCTTCATGTCGGCTATTTTGCCATCTCCTTCTATCAGCTTTACTGCATTGGACATGGGATTAATTTGCGCTTCCACAGTTGCAAGTTGCTCAGCAGTGGCATTAGCACCTTTCAGAGTCCCAGATCTAGTTTGCAGGGACGTAATTTCTGTTTGGATCGTGGAGGCAGCAGATGTTGTGGCCTCCCTACGAATCAACGCATCCCTCTTGTTAAGAAATTCAGCCTTTTTCTCCTTCAGCTCATTCTTCAAAACTTTGGCTTTGTTGTTTGATTGGATATCCAAAATCTTGGCGCGAAGCTTTTCGATCACAGATGACATAAAGCACGGCTCTAGACTTCACTTCACATTGGCTTGCATAGAGGGTCCAGGCATGGAATCATCTGTGGTAATAACATTGATGGGCCCATGCGTGTCTCTAAAGGTGTCTACCTTCCTCTTCCATGCAACAGGGTTATGCTTCAAGCTTAGTATTACATTCTCTACAAATAAGGCCCATGCAATCTTATGGGCCTCTGGATCAGCTTTAGCAGGAGAGCACCTTTCGTAAGCGAAGTATGTGGCAAACTTTAAGTAAATTTCATTATTTTAGGGAGGTTCTTGGTACACCCTACAGAACAGTAGCCTACATTCATCAACAAATTGAGGCTTCACCATATTGAGAAAAATCTTTGAGCCTTTATATTTTGGGGTATCAAACACAGTTAGCCACTCTGATTCTGACAAGTCACCAGCTGATAAGTGCTTCCACAACTTCCCACTCTGTCTCAAACCATAAACCTCTGCAAACTCCTCCTTTTTCTGGCAGAATCTTGCCAGTTTTGGGTACTGAAACCTCGACAAATTCCCTACATGTAGCAAAAGAAAAAAGATATACAACAAACAATTACTTTTGCAGCATGGCATTGATGGTTATGGCAATTGTATGAGTTTGAATACCATGCACAATAATCATGAACATAAACATGCATTAATGAACAACACCCTTTTGCATTTGAAGTAAAACAAACTAACCTTTGCTGAGATTTCCAACAACTAGCTGCTCATTTTTTTCAGCAGTGGCCGCAGTAGCAGACTAAGTGTACATAGGAGAAGCCTTTCTCTTGCACTCGCGGTCAGGCGTTTTCATTTTTTGCTTGAAAGCAGAAGAATAAACATGGGACGTCCTACAAAGGCACGCAAGTGGACAATGTGCACTATCTAGGAGTGTAGATCATGCAAAAGGATACGATATGAGGGTTTGCTTCAACCGAACAGCACCCGCTGAGCTACACCAGTGCAACACACTTCTCCCAGGCCTGAAACAGAACCTTTCCTGCTTGTGGTTGTAAATGTCGTGCGTCTGCAATTGCCCCTCCATCGTGGGACCCGACTCCGCCTTTTAATTTACAGACCCAAGAACATCCACTCAACATACGGATCTTCACTCGATTCTGTCTACGAATGAATAAAACCTAGTCGTACGTACCTTCCCACTTGCACTAGTGAAATAATTTTATGACTCGAATGCTCGAAAATTGGGCTCACACACGCAAAAGGCTTTGATTTAAGGGATCCTCACACACACTTGAAAGTTGAATCTACCTAAAAATTTGGAGTCAAAATTTTACCTAAATGGGGGGAAAAAGTGTATTACCTAATCATGCTTTCACCCAAAACTATGTTTATGTTGCAACTCATCTCATTCTAAATATGCTCATAACTCAAGATTTACATAAAAAAACCGTAGTTTATGCATAGGAGGGGTTTTGGGAATCATTGCTAAGCTCTAGGGTGCATTCTAGGTTGAAAATGGTTAGGTCAAATTTTCCCTACTCCTATTAATCACAAGTTTTCCAAGTGGTCAAAAGGGGATTTGAGGGCAAGGACATGTGTCTTTAGATACTATCTACCCATCCTATAAGTTTTGTTTCGTTTGGACATCGTTTTCTTGGTGAATCAACAAGATTTTCTTGCAATGTTGTAGTTAACATTTTCTGCTTGACATGTAGTTGAGTATGGTTTTGAGTTAGATAGGGATTGAGTGTGTTTTTCAAGAGATTGAAAACCTCTCATAGCCTCCATGCACTAGTCAGGTTGACTTCGTCCCATGGTATGACATTTATGTCCATGGCTCTCTCTATCTCTACATTAAGATAGTTGGCTTGGCAAGCAAAGGGCCCAACATTTTGGTTCCACTTCCAAGGATGAGGTACCTAAACTAGGGTGCTCAGTAATTTTGTCCAAAACTTCCTCTAGGTTTTCATGGAGTACAAAAACCAACTTTTAGAAACCGCACGATTGAGGTGTGTCTACTTCAGCTTTGTAGAGGTGTCTTGGGAATAGTCATACTCGCCAAGAATCTTTAGGCTTAGATTAGGTTGATTTTTAGTGGTTAATAGCTTAAACTATGTTAGAGTCTAAGTATTGACACACTTTTCAAGCAAAAAACAAAGAAAAACCAGTGTTGCTGGATACTTTCCACTACCTTTTGCTGATTTGATTAGGAGTAGGATAAGTAGACATCGAGAAAGATTTCTGACCCATCTCACCGTCTGAATTTTCATAAGTGAAGTGTTTTATGAAATTTTAGAGTTTACAGGTACAAGACTCATGGGGTAAGCTCAAAAGATAAAAAACGACATTTTTGGTCATCATGGAATTTGGACAAGCTGTAGCAACCCATTTGGTAAGTCAAAAACCAACTTTAGGAGAAAATTTCAAAGTTTTTCCAAAACATAGATTAATATCTCCCTGGTGGTTTATGCTTGTAAATTTAAATTCTTTTGGTCAAACTTGCTTGTAATAGGATGCATAAGACTTGAATGAAATCAAAAGTTTTAAAAAAATTGCATCTGCAGGCCAACGACTATTTTTTCTTGAGGCTTGAAATTGAACTTTTTCACATGGACATCTTGTTTAGATGATATGCGAACACTTTTGCCAAGGCTCAAAAGATTGTGAGTGCATTTGGGTGCAAAACTGAGCCAAAACAACTTTAATTCTAAATAGACAAACAACTATGGATAAGGACACTCAAAACAGAATAGAACTTGATGAAACTTCTTGACGGGTCTTAAAATACCTTCTTTAAACTGTGTGAGCTAAAAAATTTGAAAAAAGTTGCAAAATTGTGCACCTAGCTATTAATTGCAATTATTATCTTGGTTTTCAAAGTAGAAAAAATTTCATCATTTGACAACATCCATGTTAGAACATAGTATAATAAGACCTCGATGCAAGTTTGGTGTCATTTGGACTTGTAAGTTAACAATTAGGCCTAGATTTCATGGAAATCTAGGAGCAAACACAAAGATTGGCCTAGAGACTTGAAAGCTAACCTAAATTTCATGAAACTTGACAAATGACTTTTATGGTGTAAACATCTTGTGCAAATCCAAAAAGTGAAAAATCCCTTCATTTTGATATGAGAGAATATAATCTAGATTATTATCTCTTGCCCTGAAATCTCAACTTTTTGAAAAAAATTCAATAGATATTGGATCTTAGGAAGTAATAAAGTGTATGTGCGAAGTTGCAATTGATATGGAACAGTCTGCACTCGAAAAGTCATTGAAATTACATCAAAAACTGCCAGATACAAAAATTGATGGGTAAAGTGAGCTAAACTTGTCCAAATTTGTTAAGAACTGATTTAGAACTCATTGAACACACACTAGACTAGTGGAAACCATCAAAAGTTGAAAATCTTGAAATTTGTTAAGAACTGATTTAGAACTCATTGAACACACACTAGTGGAAACCATCAAAAGTTGAAAATCTTGAATTTTTGGACCAATATCACGATTATTATCTTGGTCTTCAAAATTTTTAAAAGTTCAACTTTTGAGCATGCCACATGATAAATTATGGTGTATTGAGCTTATGTTTCAAATTTTGTGTCATTTGGAGCTGTCGAGTCATTTGTGTCAAATCTCACTCAAGATCTTCAACAACTACAAAGACTGAGATAGAAACTTGAAAATTGATCTAAATCTTATGAAACACTTCAAGTGACTTATTCATAGTGTGTACAACTAGTGTGGGTCAAGAAACTAGAAAAAAAATCTTCATTTTGGGTCAAGCTATTAATCGCTTTTTTGGTAAGCTATTAATCGTGATTTTTTCCAGTGATCCAAAGCTTGTGAAACTTGTCAACAAGTAACCTATCCATAGTGTGTACAACTAGTGTATGGTAAGAAATTTGAAAAAAAAAGAACTTCATTTTGGGTCAAAGGCTATTAATCACTTTTTTGGTAAGCTACTAATCGTAATTTTTTCTAGTGATCCAAATCTTGTGAAACTTGTCAAGTGACCTATTCATAGTGTTTATAATTTGAATTCTTTTTCAAGGGACCTTGATTTATGATAGTAGTAGAGTGCATGTGTCAAATTTCAAGTGATTTGGATTGGTTTTGATTGAGATTGACAACTGTTTTGTATCAAAATCTGCAGATCACTAAAACTAATGAAAGTTTGTGTTGAACATGTCCAAATTTGTTGAAAATTGATTCTGAGATTACTGGATACACACTTAACCCAGGAGAACTAGCAAAAGTGGAAAATATTGGTATTTTTACCTAGTAGATATAATTGTGATTAATATCTCCTACTAGATAGAAAATAATTTTTCATATTTTTTGTTCATCAGTGTTACTAAACATATCATACAGATAGCCTGAAAATTTTGGAGTCATTCGGACTCTTTTCGCTATTGAAATTGGATTTTTAGGAATTGAAGGTTGCAGATTGGTCCTTTGGCTACCTTTGAAAAAGTGATCCTGAAAACCAAAGTTGGACTTGTAATCTCTTTAGCTAGCAAGAATATCCTTATTCTAGTCCCATTCAAAAATTTGTGCCACAGTTCAGATAAAGGACACCAAACAAGCTAAGAGTGATTGTGCAAGCTATAACTTTGCAAGTAAAACCATCGCATATTGTATCTTAATGCAAAGTAATTCACATCAAGGATTGAAAGACCAAGCCTTAGGGCACATGTGATTGTAGATCAAGCTATTTATAGCCTAGTTTTTCATCATTTCAAAGGATTACAGTTAATTCTAACGCATTCAAGCTAGGGTTGCCCAACTCTTGTGAATTTGGAAAGCATTCAATTGCAAAAATTGCTTTGGCATAAGAAATCTTTTCAACTTCTTGAGAAGGAGTAATTTGACCATGCAACATTAGAATCTTATAGGAGATGGCTTTATAGACCCAACACAACATGGATTCAGTCAAAGCAAAAAGTTCAAATGTACTAGAGCCAACAAGTAGTAGTGGAAACATGAACACAAGTGCAATAGAGAAAACTTTACATCTCTATGGCTACAATGGGGATAAAGTTTTGTATACAGATTCAAAAGGCCATATGTACCTTATGAGTAGCAAAAGTAGCACAGAAGCCAAGATCCTGCTGGATCAGAGCGAGTCTAGATCCAAAAAACTCCTAAATATTTATATATTTTAGTGGAGCCAGGTATTGTGATTTCAAAGATGAAGTGTAGATAGAATTTTATAAAAAAGATCCAAGTGGTTACCCTAAGATTTTCACAAGCCAGCAAACCATCCAATTGGTATATATGCAATCAGGATCATTGTACATGGACTATGGTGGTTGGATCTATAGTTGAGAGCCAAAAATGCAGAATCCAATAAATCAATCAATAAAAGCCAGTCTAATTGGAGAACCAAGTCAAAGGAAATATAAAGGGCAACATGGAACAGTCTACAGCCTGATACTTAGTGTTCTAAAAGAAGTTGTTGACAACTTGGCAAATATAGAAGCAAAGAATTCTTAGCAAGATCCTAATATGGACAAGCCAATTGACATACCACCCGTAATGGTGTATTGCTCGAATTGTGGAAGAAAAGGTGGACATTTTCTAGAGGATTGTCCAAGAATCCAAACAACAGAGACATAGAAATAGCAAATCAAAGCATAGAGCAACTTGCAAAAGCAAATTTTGATGTAAGTGCATTAAACTCATCGGTGAAAATCAAAAGATCTTACATTACCGTTAGAAGCACGAGTAAAAGCACTACAAGTTAAAAAATTTCATAAAGATGCATAGGCATCTGAAAAGCTTATATTGCAACCATTCAACAACAAATTCTTATGTGAATTTAGTCACAATGTCCAACTATCATCGAAGGTCAAAAAGACTGTAGGTTTGCAATTACTCTACATCCACAACCACTAGGTGAAATCATTCACAAATCTAAGGGACACATCAAAGTAAATGCTGTTAGCATTGTATGGAACACATAATTCGTATGCACACTATCTAGATCAAGAAGGGCAAATGTACAAAAAGATTCAGCCAGTGTTTTGAAAGGCCTACATACCAACTCATAAAATTGTGCCTAGTGATAGATCAGGAAGGGTGGTTCACTTCAGAGTAAAGAATCTATTATAGCCTATCCTCTCTAGAGTTGAATGACATAAATTAAGCGAGCCTAGAAATCTATTCAAAGTCAAACCCCAATCCATCTGAAGTCAAGCTATGATGTTGTGACCAGACGAGCATCTATTATGACTATAATCAACATAGATATAGACAAGAATCTAAGATCTATGATTCCTTGGGTCCTGAAACCACAAAATATCATATCATAGGAGACTCAAAGGATAAAAGATATTAGGGCAAAGATAATGCTATCTACAGCTTGATTTGGGGATTATTTGTCATGTTTCATGAAGGTATATAGGAAACTATGCAAAAGGTTTACAGATACCAAACATCAATAGTGTTGCCCACAGTATGTCTTCACACTCTCAAAAGGTGAGATCCAACCAGAGCCAAAAGTTTGAGCTCTTATAATGGAAAGAGAATTAATGATCGCCCTAGGAAGGGGGGGGCTGCAAATCCATCAAGCTCCACACTTGTACCAAGAAATGCAACACCAATTAGAAGCCCTAGAGCTTCTATCTAGACCCCTTCAAAGAAAAATCCATTAAAGGATCAGTTGGAAGTTTCCAAATGACCTAGATTCCATCAAAATCTACAAACAAATGCTTCTATGAAGATTGTCAAGGACAAAGAACTTTAGCTAATCTCCACAAGTCTAACTCAAAATCGGACAAATCCTATAGTGTTCAAGCAGTTGCATGGGACCAAGTTTCACACATATATATTGAGATGAAGATGGCAATGAATACCAACAAGTCCATGACCTTGTACAACCCCTGTGGATGGTAAGCCTGAAACCACAGATTATCTCAAGATGATGCAAAACCTCAAGATGCTAGAATAGGTGAAGCATGGTTCGAATTCAACAAAAGCTAAAGATCAAAAGGCTACACAAAGGTCACCACAAAAATCTCCTCGAAAGAGACAAATCCTGCAAGAAAGTACAATGGATCTTTAAGGATGAAAAGTTACCTAGATGCAAACAGATAATGCTCGACAATTGCAAGCAAAATGTGAAATATCACAACCAAATAAATCAACATCGTCTAAAGTGGGTGTTCAAAGAAAAGAAGATGCAAAATAGCTTCAACCCAAGGACACTGCCATAGCAAGAACATTCAATTCAGAAAGAAATCTTGAGAAGATCAAGTGCAAGATTACTAGTGGTGAACACAAAGAAAAGCTATCAAGTGAAGTGAATCTAGACTTTTAGCTAGATAAGAATCTTATGTCTTTTTGCACTTGGAAGAAATGTGGCCAACCACAATCGGAATATGCTCCTGGATTCGTTAGAATATTTTGAACCAAAAGAGTGGAATGTTGGGGAATCATTTCCACCATTATTCAAATAGGTTCAAGGACTCTCATTGCTCAATTCCTTGTGATCACATCAAAATATATAATAGATAACATCATATTGGGAATGCCATTGGCACAAAACATTCAAACAAAATATTGGTTAGAATATTTTGAACCAAAAGAGTGGAATGTTGGGGAATCATTTCCACCATTATTCAAATAGGTTCAAGGACTCTCATTGCTCAATTCCTTGTGATCACATCAAAATATATAATAGATAACATCATATTGGGAATGCCATTGGCACAAAACATTCAAATAAGAATGAGTACCAAGAATGGTCACCCGTGGAAGACATCACAAAGTCCTCAAGCACAATTCAAATGGAGATCGATGCCAAAGCAAAGCTTATTGAAGATGATTCATCTCCGACTTTGGAAGGGATTAAAGAAGATCAAGAAACAACAGATGCAATTCAACCAGTGCAAACAACAAGCATTAAATCTATTGAGCAAAAAATGCCATCAAAACTAGAAGTAAAGAACAACAAGGCTATGGAGAACTAGGAAGCAATAGGAAGTCCAAAGCTCAGTCGCCAAAAAAATTATCAAATAGAAGTCCCAATGGAAAACCAAGTCTCCAGAAAAACATGCGTACCAAAATCAAAGATCACGGCATATGAGGTGCAATCAAGACCCTCCCAAACTAGAAGGCCAAATGGGTATGAACCTCAACAATATCTTGAGATACCTAAGAAGTGGCTAAACAACATAACAATGCCAAATTCTTGTAAAGTCTACCACAACCCTCAAGAGGATACAAAACAAAGATGGATTTCATAGAATTTTCCTCTTGCACAAAGGTTCTACAAAGGCTATATAATGATTTGGCTACCAGTCAACAAAAGACCATTGCAATTACGACAAAGTTGCATGAAAATCCCAAGAGCCTAACAAGATCTGGTCCCAAAAAAAGTCAACAAAGGAGTTGCAAACTTCATAGAGAAATTTGGATTCCTAAGTCTTCCAATGCTCCGAGTCAAAAGCCAAGTGCTGACAACAAAGGCCTACAACAATATCAAAGGCTCCTTACAATAGGCCTAATTGGAGAATCAAATGGACAATGGATTCTTCACAATCAAAGAAGGACAACCCACCAAACAAAGCTTCAGATTCAACAAAGATGATTAAATAGGTATGGCAAAAGAAACCTTCAATGACAAATTGGTCCTTCACTAATCTACTTTTTGAGGATTCAAGCTTACTTTCACCTGAAGAAATGTTTGTAGTAAGCACAAGAATCTAGAAAGTCAAGTCACCTAGGTGCAAAAAACAGTCTTTGGCATTGTCAGTCGGGCTACTGAGCCACAAAATGAGCAAAGCATTAGTCCCAAAGCTTCAAGTCATAATAAAATATGTGCTAAGAGTCATAGTTATTAGGCTTACGCTCAAACTAGAAGAGTTGAGCATATCCAAGTTGTGTCACTCATGTTGAATGAGATGATCATAAGAGTCAAAGTCTATTAACTTAATCATGGTAGAGTCCAACACTCATGCACAATGCAGAGTAAGATGGGATCACATATACTCAACAAAAAAAACCCTTCTTAAAGGGGTGGCAGCTTGTAAAGCAATGACATATGCTTTTATAGCTAAACCTTCTTTTTGAAGAGCCCCTCAAAAATCTTTCTTTCATAACATATTGTTTTCCATGCATTTTCGTGTATGCATATATAGGATGTCCCATCATTGGACATATGCATTAGACATTTCTTTTTGCTTCCACCTATGCACCTTGAGTGGACTACAATAGGAAACCAATGTTCCATCATGCTACCCTTTTATTTTCTAATCTTTTACATCCATATCCATCAACAAAAATCCCTTATGTACTTTATTAGTATTTCCCATGCTAATAAGTACTTCAATAATGCACCTATCCCAAAGGTAATTTTTTCCCATTGGGTTTTCTTCCTTCAAGGTCATCTAAGTATTAGACCCTAACTTAGATCCTCATCATTCTACTTCCCTTGTACATACTCTTCAAAATTAAATAGAAGCCTCACTATATGCTGCTACAACAGACAATGAAACATCATCTTCCACGCCAGAAACAACATTTGGACAATCAAAATTCTACAAAAAAATTCACCTCATCAACAAATTTAACGACCAATGAAGACAGCCCATTGACCACCAATCAACAACCTTCCATCTTCCACAAACACATCTCAACATTTCTTGAAGATGAGCAGTAAAATCAAAAGGGGGGAATGTTAAAGTGATTTGACGTCAATTAACAAAAGTTGTTAAAGGCCCAAGCCTTACAAATGCAGATCGATGACAAATGTGAAGAATCACTGAAAATTGAAGTTACACATTTTCACATTTTTCCAAAATGTTCATGTATTGTAATTTCCCAATATTTATTTCAATCCATTGTAGTAATTGTAATGTGTTAAGGGCTTGATGAGAGTTCCAAGATGTAAATAACACATTAGATAGGATATGTAGGTTGCAAATTCATAAAGTTGTGGAGCCCTAAAGGCCTTAGGCACTCGAACATTACACATTTTAAACCATATGGCCAAGGTATAAAATCCAATCTTTGTAAGTTTTTGGATAATAAGCGTTACAATGTCTTTGCAAAGCATTGTGTACTCTCCTCTTCTCATCTCAAGCTCATAAATCTCTTGTGAAGTGTCCATTTGTTGAAGTGCCATTTGCTTCATTGCGTTTACAGGTGAAAGCTCTGTGCGCGACATTGCTTCTCTCACTATAAACTGTGTTTATGTTGCAACTCACCTCCTTATAAGTTTTCTTATAACTCAATATTTACATAGGAAAAGTTTAGTAGATGCATAGGAGGGATGTTGGGGCATCATTGCTAAGATCTAAGCTGCATTCTAGGCTGAAAACAATTAGGTCAAATCTGCCATGCTTCTATTAATTGCAATTTTGACAAGTGTTCAAAAGGGGCATGTGCATGTTTCTTTAGATACTATCTACCCATCCTATAAGTTCCATTTTTTTGGACATCATTTGCTTGGTGAATCGACAAGATTTTCTTGTGGTGTCATAGTTAGCATTTGCTTCCTGACATGTAGTTGAGTGTGGTTTTGAGTTAGATATGGATTGAGTGTGTTTTCTGAGAGATTGAAAACATCTCGTAGCCTCCATGCACTAATCAGGTTGACTCTATTCCATGGTATGACATCTATGTTGGTGATTCTCACTATCTCTACAATAAGATAGTTGGCTTGTGTAACATTTAATGCACTAGTAACTTGTGTGTAGCGAAAAATCATAACATAGTGAGAATTCCATTAAGAATAAATTCCTAATGAGCATAGAAAGAGTAATTCATTGGAGAAAGAAACGTAGCAATTTACACCTATCTAGTTTGGCATAGACAATACTTGAAAAGAGAGAGAAATAGAACAATTGACAACAGTTGAGGACCGGATTTACATAAAGCCGGTCCCCCCTCCAAAAAAGATTTGTATTATAGCTTCTTCCATCAAGGAGACTTTTGTACAATACAATCTTTGTGTTCCTTGACAAAACTTGTTGGTGCAATGAAGATGGAAGCTTCATGCACCAAATTATGCTTGAAAAACACACCTAGTGGGCCTAGCCTCAGTCCCAATACCTCACACATCTTCAAAGATGGTGAGAGCTAGCAGGGAATGAAAAAATATTGAGAGAAAGAAGATGTATCTTACAAGAAAGAATTATTCTCCTCAGATAACCACTCTAATAGCGTAGCTTAGCTTAGTAATTAGCATGGTAGAGGAGATGAGCATGCCATTGTAGCTTGGATCTTGGTTGGATTTCCATTCCATAGCCAAGAGCTGTTGGTGTAGGCCTCTACTTCTCAATGCTCGGAGAAGGAGATGGAGTTCTTGCTCAACACATAAGTTGTTTGTGTGTGTGTAGCAAAGTTGGTTAGAGTAAAAATGCCAACCTCTCTCTCTCTTGGTCGACCCCTTTTCCAAATTTCTCTTGCTGGCTTCCCATTGGCTCCTTCAAAGCTTAGCCAATAACAATTAAGAAGCATAATTGATAGCCTTGTAACAAGTGTCTCCCTTTCCACTTTTGTGAGAGATTAAGGTAATTAAATAATTTATTTAGACTCTCATTTGACATTTTAGTCTTCTAGCCAATAGGAATCAAGCAAGCCATTGGGCTACTGGATGCTCATTGGAACCCTTGGTAGATTGTCCAATAGTCTTCTAGGGAGCTTAATTTCTATTGGTTCTTTTATCAAGTATTTTTAAATTGATAAGACTAATTTTACTCTAGCATAATTCTCATTGGTCCACCTCTATGGCCATCCAATAGGATTTGAGGGAAGATTGGGGACAACTAGCATAGGAGACTGCCATGTGTCCATTCTTCCCTTTGGGGAGATATTGAGAGTTTGTGGGTGTGTTTCTCTCTCATCCCCTATCATTAGGACTCGCCCCCTCCTTCCTAGGGATGTGGGAAGACTTTTTAGTCTTCCCATAACCATCCAATTTTACCCCACCTTTGACCATTGGACTTTTTAATTAGTTTTTGGAACTTTAGCCTATGGAATTCTTAATGGAGATGAACCTTAGGTCTTTTAAGCCCCATTGAATCACATTGCTCTTTTGCAGATTGTCCCCCTTTGGATCCCTATTTTCCCCTCCTTTGGATCCTTGCAAAGATCGGCCTGGCCGCCTTACCAATATTCTAGCTTTTACTCCCCTGGTACTTCTCCATATTAAATGATCAATTTAACATGAGAAAATCACTTGGGGGAATTAGATATTAGTTTTTATGATAGCTTGGCAAGCGAAGGGCCCAACACCACCATACCACAAGGTGCTACAACTTCCAATACGAAGGATAGTGATTCCAAAAAAATGGTAAGTACGTTAAATTTAAGTTTCAAATCTTAAATTTATTCAATGTTGCAAACTTTTTACACTGCTAACTTGACAAGCAAAGGTTTCTTAGATCAAGCAGAGTTTGGTAGTTAGATGAAATTTTATAGCTAAGCTTCTTGAGGTATCTGTTTCAAGATTGGTCAATCTAAGCATTCTCAATGAGATGTACACTCCGGCAAGGGATTCTCTTCTGCTTAAACATTTGTGTGTCAATAGGAGCACATATTAGCTATGAGCACTCAGGTTGTGTTCTATCTCATCTTTTTGATGACCTTATGCGAAGAAAGGCTTCACTTTGGGGCATATTTCTTAGAATCTTCTAGAGTTTGGCATATTCTATTAGCATACCAACTTGGGGAAACTTGGAAACATACCTAGCTACCTAATTTTTTCTTGGATGTTGGTGTGAACCAAGCCATGATGGAATGCACAGTACATCTGCTAGCTCTAAATTTCTTACCATGCATGTTTTGAGCCAACTTCAAGTGAAGGAAAATGATCTCAAAGGGGAAACAATGTTAACCAATTTCAAGTTCTACTTGTTTTTTTGTCTTTAGCATTTCATTTGAAAAATATTTCTCTGTTGTTCATAGAAAATTGCTTTGGCAGATAAAGAGAAATGCAAGGCTTCTATTTCATGCCAAAGTGTTATTCGTTGACTTGGGATCAAGGATAATGGCACACACATTTTGTAAATGGGAAATAACAGGATATAAGCTCACAATCATGGTTTGCAATGACCAACTGTGATGTATGCATACCAATGTAAATTGTGCAAGTCACGTCTACCATCGGCTCAAAGTGTTGAGACCATCATTTAATTCAAGGGCGTATCACACTATTTCTTTGATACACATGCATGGCACACCAGTATGATGGAATCATTCCACTAAAGCATGGTTTATGCTTACGCTATAAAATCAACTACTCTATCAAGGACATGGGTAAGTTATCAGTTGTTTAAAATTCTTTTTATTTATGTTTCTTATCTTGATGTTAACGCACAACAAGACTAAAAGGAACATAAATCACAGGCAGCGTGCTATAGTTAAACCAATCTGGTACAATCATCCATGCCACTCTGTGACTTCTTTTTTTTGCTAAATCTCTATGAGAGAGCATCATGCAAGTAGATTATTTTATGCTTATAGGATAAGCATACAAGATATCCTATAGTTAAATAACTCTGGTACAATCATGGCCACATACAAGGTAGGTGGGTCAAGATGTGACTTTTGTTTTTTGCTAAATCTCTATGAGAGAGCATCATGCAAGTAAATTATTGTATGCTTATAGGATAAGCTACAGGCTAGTCATAGAATGCATAGAAGCATACACAAAGGGCACACATTATAGTAGGCTACAAAATTTTCCTCAGCCAAACATGTTCTCACTCTCTCTCTCTCTCTCTCTCTCTCTCTCTCTCTCTCTCTCTCTCTCTCTCTCTCTCTCTCTCTCTCTCTCTCTCTCTCTCTTTATTTTCCTATTTCTTTGAAGGAATAATAAAATTAAACATGTTTTCACAAAGAACTTCTCAGTAGGCATTTGATACATGTTTTTGTTGTGTGTAGTCATGAGCCGAGGTGCTTTGAATGTCAGACGTCACAAAAATTAGCATTAATTGGTCAATAGATTGAATACTCATTTGAAACTGGCATAGGGCTAAGATCCATATGGACTAGGAGTCATCTATTTTTGAGGGACTAAGTGCCACCTATTTTTCATACATGGGTGATTGTTCTTAAGATCAACGAGATCTACCCAGTGACATATCCATCAACTTTAATGGACAAGCAAGAGGCTTGTCGTTATTGATTTTTTGGTTGTCACTTTAGTAGTATGTACTTCTAGTATGAATATCAAGTTGAGTTTCTAATTATCCTCAACTCATATAGGCTTATTTATACCAAGGTATATAACTGAATCACTCATTTCCAACAGCGTAGCTATCTACAAGAATCCAAGATTATAGACTATCTAGCAATGATCTAGTTGTGAATATGATTCCAACTTGAGTGGATCTCCTGCTTTGTCTAGCACTGAGAGTATCTATCATAGCACAGTCTGAGGTAAGACCCATCTTGTGATTATTGAATTACTCGATAAGTATTGATGGTCAATTCTTGGAACCTTCACACTTTTACTTTCAAGGAAATATTTTCTCGCCGACCAAGGGGAGTTTGTGGTATAGTTTAAAATCTTCCTCAGGGATTTAGATTGCCAAGATGAGAGAAAAAATCTATTATCTATGTCTATTCACTAATTTCTCTTTAGTGTTTAGTTGATAGGTTGTTTCAGTACTTGACCCCTTGAAGCAAGGCTTTGGTACTCCCCGATATGTTTTTAACTTAATCTTAGTATATACTTTGGTTGTTTTTATCATGTTTGTATATGCTTTGATTTATTATTTCCAAAATATGATGTATATGTTTCAATGCTTGCTCATCAGACACACGAAAAGGTCGGGATGGAGCAAAACACTTTGGGAAACTAGTGTACCATGCAATTTCTGCACTCTGAAGTGCTAGGCCTATATGGTATGGTTTTGTTGGGCACATGTTGTTAATGAGAAATTGAGCAACATGATCTAGGAACTCATGTAGTTTGGTTTAGCCAAGTGTGTAGAAAGGTTTACGAGGGTTCTTCTCACTCTTGTTGTTGAGTGTTTGCAATTACCTCCACACACAAGTACGTCTTGTACTTGTCGGATGTCACTTTTTTGACATCGTTTTCTGAGACATTACCAATCATTTTGACATCATTTTTTGAGACATATTTTTCATGTGGAGAACTTGAATCTTTGGGACTGATACTGGTGCATGTTTCCTAATGATGTGTCATGATAGTGTCCCTAGGTGCTGGTCACATTGGTTTATTAGACCATTTTGAGCACATTGTATTAAGAGCAATTTCAATTGCCAAAAATTGTCAGCACTAAGTACAAACGTGCTAAGGTTACAAGTACTGAAAACTGCATTGAAAAATGGTTGTTTACATATAGAGCACATCTATGTTTAGTTAATGAAAATGTTTCATTGTTGGTACCTAGATGTGATTGAGTTTTCACATTCTATTATGGTCTATCTTTTGATGCAAGGTTTCACGTAGTAATCATGGAAAGCCTGGTCATGAAAATGGGGGTTTGAATACGTTTGTGTTAAATGCATGCACACTAGGTATTATGGGCCCTAGTGTTTAACACATGCTTATCTGGATCGGCATGCAAATTCATGGACAACATAGCCTACAAAGAATACTATTTCTATGAGATTTATGGTGGATCTACCAATTACATACGAGGTGCAACTTGGTATGGGTGTTTGTAGAAAGATTGTCTAAATTATATACAACTATTTCAATAAAATTCACTATTTACCCAAAGTTGGTTGATCACAATTTGTATAGCTTATATGGATTTCACCACAAGTTTGTGATTAATTGAGCACCCACATTTACCAATCAATTTTGGAGGATTGTCTATAAACGGTTGGAGAGAAAACAACAACAATGCATACTACTACTCATCTAAAGATAGATCTTGGGCAGTTGGTAATAAGTATTTACTAGTGCTAAATGATATGCTAAGAGCATACGTTAGTGAGAAGCAACCCAACTAGCAAAGGTTACCTTTCTAGTTTGGATTTTTCTCATCATGATGCAAAGCATGCTGCGACTAGGTTTAGTCCCTGCATGTTATTGTCATGTTTTCAACCTTGATCACCAGTTTTGATGAGGTAGCCTATTACTGAGAAACAACAGCAAGTCAAGGACTTGGTCACTGTTAATGACCTATGGAAGAATATTACTTTCATGGAAAGTTGCAATGAGATCTTCTTGCATGTTCTTGTACCGTCAAAATTTTTGAAACATGGTTATGAATTTTGACACCTCTTAGTTGTGGTAACTCATCTACAGTACTACTCAAGTGAGTTATAAATTAACTCTACGCACTATTGTATTCATCCAATATTGGATACACGTAGTTGCAAAGGGACAACAGTTTAGAAAATCAAGATGTTTCTATTGGTTTCATTGAACCTCTTATAGCACCATGTATTAGTCAAATGGATAGTTGGCCCAAGTGAGGGATTCCATTGTGGAGAACATTAGTGTTCTTTTGAAGACATCATCACTTGTGTTTTTGAGGACAAAAACGCCTCTCCAAGGGGGGAGTTACGTCAAGCCAAGGTCAAGGGCCAAAGTCCAAGACTCACATGCGGTCAAGCGGTACCATATTTAGCAGGCTATGAGCCTATATATGGCAAACATGGGTGGAAAGTTGTATGTGTTAGTCTCCGCAGTCTCATATGATGGAGCTCATGGTAGTAGATAAAACACCATCCAATGACTTAAGACGCCCTTAGAAGAGCTCATGTTGTTCTTGGGGGCTAAGAAATTTTGGCTGCAAGTAATCTTTTCTACAAGGAACCTCGCTTAGATGAGCCCAAAATACGGTACTCAACTTTAGAGTATGGACACAAAAGCTTGGCTATGGAAAAGTAGCTAATGGAAACAAGAGAAAAGAGAAGTGAGATTTGCATAGGCTATTCTAAGCCAAACGTGCGTGAAAGAAAAAGTTCTCACCATGCCGGGGTGCTCTTTTTTGAATTCACTCACATGCCAAACTATGCATGTCAACCACTGTAAGGTTTTCATGCAAGGGGCCTTCACACCATAGCCTCGACTCATGCACGCTCATGCACATGCAAAGTGTCCTCCACCACTCTCCCTAGGAAATTGAACGTACTTTGATACCACTACAAAGACAAGGGAATTATTGCATGCTTTTCACCCTTGGGGGGGGTCACTTAATAACTATGTGACTATCACGTGAGTACAATAGAAGGGATGATTAAATTTATTTTTTTCTCACATTTTCACATACAAAAGAGTACCATAAAATAAAAATGGGAGAAAATTTTACAGATTGAATAGGAAAAGGGTGTACAATATTTTTCAAAAACTCATAGATAAGGATTTTAAAAAATAGTCTCTGATTGCACGTGCTTTACACGATTTATACATGGTGAGCCCCCAAGTGTTCGCCCATGCACCTCAAGGCTCCGCCTACATTTGAGGTTGTTTTGTAATTTTTTATGTTGTGCAAATCACTCACAAATTGAGAGTTTTGGAAAAGAAAGAAGAAGGAGAGTTTTCCAACTACAATGAAGTATAAAGTTTGGTTACATTATGGGGAATCTGAGATCTGCTGTCCCTGCATTTTGGATGGATGGTTGGTGAATCCAAATTCCAATATCTAGAAGTACTCGAGACTTTAATGTTGTGCAGCTTGCAAATGCATTGAATCCCTCCTCCCAACCACCTTCTCTTATAGCTAGCCCTTGGTCTCATCTTTAGAAGACCCCTTAACTGCATGCCTAGCTGGACTTTCTTAGGAGACATGCCCCCCCCCCCCCCTTCTTGTTCTTACCCTTGTATTGAGGGGTGCATGTGTGTGTGTATACATATATATTTATAAATACATGTGTGTGTGAGGAAAAATGTAATGAAATAAAAACAAAAACAAAGATTAAACACAAAGAAAAGAAAAAATAGAAATATAAACGAAAAAAAAGGCAAGAAGAAAGAGATGAGGGAAATAACTAGATGTGTGTAGGGGTATAAGCAAGCGTGCGAAGAGGACGGGCACAAATGGGTGTCAAATTTATAAAGTATTCATCAAGTATTATTGACTTGACTTAGAGAAAAGAAAATTTTGTTGTGATTAAATAATGATTTGAGAAAAAATTGTGGAATTTCAATGAGCACTAAGGTGGCATGTGAAGGGACAATTGGATGTGATGTAGAGTGTATACGGTTATGAATGCGGTGCAACTTTGAGCAAGCAATTTTATTGCACACATAGTATGGATTAGTCAAATTAGATTGTGCACGCACAAAAATTAAGCACATATTAGCTTGATTAGTGAAAATTGCAAGCAAAATTAAGCAACACTAAGTGTAATTGCATGCTTGTTCATTGTGCAAAATTTTTGCCACAATCTTGATATCATAGTGATAGGATTTTGGGATAATAATGTTTTTTCTAGCACCATCATCTACCTAACACATGCACAATTTTTTAGGGGAATTTTGGCCTATATTTTGGTCGGATTTGGTAAGTAGAAAAATTTGAGATTGCAGTCTCAATTGAGGATAGATGAGATCGAATCAAAATGATGTGCCAAAAAGTTGTTGCATGTCACCAGGCCCAAAATCGACATGCAAGAATAACAACCGTGTACCACAATAGTAAGAAGCACATCCTATGGGCATGAATGAAAATACCAAAATCTCTTTTGTGTGGCAACAAATACCCACACGGTGAAAATGTACCAAAAATTACAAAATATCACACCAATGTGTGTATGTGTATGGTTTAAGGTAATAATTATACACAAAAATAACACCAAGTTCAAAAGACAACAAGCTCTAGATATTTGGAAAATATTTGCACAAAAACTCTTATGTATATGAATCATTTTTGAATAATAAGGAAGATTCATTCTAGTGATCCTATACATTAGGATATGCAAAGGACTAGGGATGAAATAGGTCTTCATCATTGGAGTTGGGAGGACTCTAACTACCCTAAACCTCTTTAAGAAAAAATAGAATTCTCTCCTACATCCATGTAAAAAAGACAACAGAATTTGTCAAAGAACCTATTAGTTGTTATTCATCTACTTCAAAATTATTAGACTAGCTAATATTAAAGTGCGAATGTTTATATGTGCTGTAATTAGACGGTTTCTATTTTCTTTCTATTGATAATTTTTTTGTGTGTGTAGAAGTCAATCTTTTGAGTTATTTTTCAACTATTTGTCATCCAAATATTTGATTATTGTCTTACCCTTTATGGATGGATTGCACTACACACAACACAATTATATGCTTTATATTGGCAAGGATTGCTCTCAAAACTTTGGCTAAGAGTTGGCCATGTGGTTAAATCTTAAGCTTGTTTTGAAAGTGGAAATTGGGAAATTCCCAAAATCACTCATATGGTGACATGGAGCAAAGAGCTCAAAAATGTACAAAAAAGCACACCACAATGTGTGCGCTCGCTTCCAAATCCAAACCTGAGCATGTAATCAACAAAAAATACGCAAGTTGTAAATCGTTTACCTTCAATTCCAAGCATACAATACCAATCATCTATATATACAAGTTGAAAGCAATAGCACATAGAATTACCAAAACTAGTGTCAATATGTACCAAAATTAGTGCACCATGTTATCTTAGCAAGCAAAGAATGCCAAATTAGTGTGTATAAATGTAAAATTAGTGACATGTGGGAGTAATTCTCAACCAAAAGGGGGAAATTTTATCAACTCTTTCTCCAATTAGTGATTCTTGTATGATAAAACCTAACTTTGGTCCCAAATTCAATGCAAGATTGGAGAGTTTTAGTCTCTTCTCTAGACACCAAAGAGATCCTCTAGCTTACTTGCTTGATTCCCTAGCAATGAAACCAAAATGTTTCATGGCCATTGTAGCATGACATATATTTATGAGAGTTTTACACACACATGTCCAAACACCCTAAATTGTCAATCCAAAAATTCTAGTGAGGGAGCTCTACTTGTTATTGATAGAAGAAGAATACTATTGAATAATTGAAGCTCAAAGAAAGACATGAAAGGGACAATCTCTTGCTTCCTCTCCTCTATCTCTCTCAACTATACATATATGCACACATATGCTATTTTCTACCATTCCAAGTGCACACACCTCTCTCAACAAACACACATACATGGAAAGCAAGCAAAGCCATGGCTTGACAATGCACACTTGTAATCAATCTCTATGTCTCTCTCTCCTCCTCCTCCTCCTCCTCTCTCTCTCTCTCTCTCTCTCTCTCTCACACACACACACACACACACACACACACACACACACACACACACACACACACATGCTTGGAAAGAGTGATCACAAAAGTGCATAGTAAGAAAGGCAAGCATGCTCAAGCATAGAATGCAAGAAAAACATGCACTATAAGCATAGTCGGTATGTAGGAAAGAGATAAGTGGTGAATAATAAGAAGAGAGACACCATAGCAAAAACTCCAAGCTTCCTTCTTCTACAAAAGGCAAGTTCACATTTACAAAGTGTCTATTATACTTACTGTTTCATGAGCATTGTTTGGGCACCCAAAACTAGTGAACACCTTAGGCACATAGCTATTCACCAAAAATTCACCACCTATATCAATGTTACAACTTAAAACCCCTCTTAGGTCCAAATTATATTGTACAACACCGCATTGCAGAAACTTCATAGGGAATATTATCACAATGAGATTTTTGTAGACCAATCACAGGTGAAAGCCCTTCAATTGTACGTAAGTTTCTCGCTATGTTTTTGTGTTTTTTGTGTGGTTGATCTTCTTGTTAATTTCACTAGTTGTACAAAATTGGCTCACTCTCTTGACTCTCTGATCTCGCATCATCTGCACAAAATCCCAATGTATATACACCTTGTATTTGCATTGCCATGGTGTTCCCAGAATTAGCTGATTATACTAGGAGAGTCTAGAGGTAGTACAAAGAAGTTATGGGGACATGGTAATACTTTGATGTGTAGCATGAGCTCCACATAACCTAGGGAAACAATGATAGTCCCATTGAATCTTGTGAACATACTTTTCATGGGTTATAAGACCGACTCATGCATTTTGTAATATTGATCCCAACTAATTGTATTCAGATGCAAACCATAATCTACTAGCGCATGAATAGGTAACACCGGCTTTGTAGAAATGTAAGGATCCAAACTTTTTTCATCCTCCTCTATGCTTGTTAGCTATTAAATCCGAATAGATTTTTTCTTCTTGAAGTCCTCTAGCATTTTTTTCCTCTTCTCCTCTCGTTCTTTGTATCACCTTTATCATCGTGGGCTGTTGATTTAGGGAATCAAAAAATTTATCAAACATAGTCTCAGACTTACTCTTGACGCTCTAATCTCTCATCATCTGCACAAAAGTCCAAACTTTCTAGAGCGCCATAGTGTCATAAAAAAACTCATCATCTTTCTCTTTATTCTTGTCTAAAAAACTCACCATGTCATTACAAATGGTAAGATCCCTAACATAAATCTCATTATGTATGCACAGACACTACACACTAGTCTCTATCTCTTGAGATACATTATCATCCATTTTTCCCTCATAACTGTCTTACTCTTGAGTCCCATTTACCATACAAAATGGAATTAATTCCAGACCATTCTCATCACAAAATTTTGTCGGGGTGATCTCATTGACACACACACACACACATCTATCATGGCCAAAATTTGAGTCCATTCTTGAGGTCACATTCTTTCTTCAAAGAAACATTCAAGAGTATGATCAAAATCTTCAAATGAACTATCTTGTACACTCCTCCACATTCAAAAGCTCCACACATCCATATGTGAGCTTAAGAATTCATCCATGCTGGTATTTCATATTCTGCAATCGTAGTTGAATTGAATTCTTCTACCAGAGTCTTATGTACATCTCGGTAGGTATGGTTCCTTAAGTTGATTTACGTAGTGGTTTCCATGTGGTGCAAGTAGATATAATCATAGGCCTTGTCTTGAACCATTTTTAAATGGTGCATGGAGGGTCTTCCAAAAATAAAATAGGTACATATAGTCATAGGCCCAGTCTTGAACCATTTTAAACTGATACATGAATGGACTTTCTTAAATAGCATTGTAATTATTCTTGGTATCAAAATCTACTACTGCAAACGTATGCTCATACTTGATTCTTGCTTTAGAACTCCAATAGGCTTCTCAATATGACTGTAATCTACAACTACAAATGTATGCTCTTACTCAACTCCACAAGAAGTCATCATTACTTGCTTTAGAACTCCAATAGGCTTTTGAATATGAACATCAGCTAGTTGTAATCTCATTCGTTAGTGTACATCTCACTGGTGTGAACATAAAATCTTGCAATGCTGGAGAATCTATGATTCGCTTATGAGCTTTTCTCTGAGATGGTAGAACCATAACATCAGATATTTCCTCATAAAGTTTGAAGTACAATGGCATCTCCTTAAGGGTTTCCTCTCTACTATCCTCTGATTTTTCCATTCCTTGTTCCTTATACATGGATTTCATCTCAAAGTCCACCATACCATTGCCAAGAATGACTCTGCAATAGGTGCCAATTCCCTAATTCCCACATATGACTATCATATCTAGCCTTCCTAACTACATCCCAAAGTTCTATAGGCCAATCGCCTTTCACATTTGGCACAGTAGGAGAGGTATATGATAAATAGAGATGTCAACTGTGTTTGCTACCACTTGTTTAGCTACTTCTTCTCCACCTATAAGCATATTCTTCCGTCTTTGAGGACCTTGTACCCCTGGCTTACTCTCTTTCTCACCTTTCTCATTTAAGTTCCTTTTGTGAACCTCAGTGTCAATTGAAATCTTTGCTTTCTTCCCAGATTCTTGTATAGTCGCATCATTTAATCTCACTTCATTTCTATCATTTTCTTCTTTAGAGTCGACAGGTGGTTGAGGTATTATTCTATTATGAGTTGCCATAGCTGGTGGAGGTTTCATAAGAATTTGAGCACTCTCAATCATCTTTTTGCATATATCCAAACTCAACTTTTCCAGCTCCGCATTAGGATAAGTCATCCACCTATGCTCCATACTCTGGTGGTGGTCTAATCTCGCTTCATACACCTTAAAAATTGCTTCCAATGGCTCAATTTTTTTATTGACTAAGACCGAATCTCCTGAAGTAGCATCTTTTGGCTCTAATCCGCTTGGATTTTGTTTGATTTTGGGTATTTCCTCTACTATCACACTAGATAAAGATCTTGTCAATTGTTGTAATTGCTCTTGAGCTTGTCATAGATCAGTTGTAACAACCTTTAATTTTTGGTAATATTGAGCTCTAACTCTATCCCTATTAGCTTTCCTTGCATATTTCACACTTGTGGAGTTGTTAGAGTCTCCACTACCCTTCTCACTTGCCACCTTCTGCTTTGCTTGCACTCTCATTACCACCTTCAATGATATTTTTGCATCTAAATCAGAACCACTTGAAGAGGATATGACCTCTATAATGTTCACCGTCACTTTTCTATCCTTATATGGGTTTTGAGAACAATCTTTGTATAATTCCTTTCTCCCACAATGTCCACAATGACTATCAGTCACATTAGGAATATTTTTTGGACCATTAGCTTACATGGTTGGCGGCAATTCGTAGTCAAATGGTCTCCATGACACTTGAAACAAGGTCCTTGAGTTCTTTGTTGTCTGGATCTTTGGGAATGTGGTCTCTGGGAATATGCATCTTGTTTAGCTTCTTCGTGATTGGCTATGAGCATTAGTGCTCCCTGACTCAAAGTAAACCCTTCACTCAGAGATACTCTACTTAGTCTTAATTGAGAATTACTAGAGGATGAAGCAATATTCTCATGGTCATATGGCTCCATGATCACTGGTGGGTTAGGATCCCATGCATGGTGATACCCATAGCTTTCCTCTTCATAAGAAAACTATACCAATAGTAAGACATTCTCTTCTAGGTATTGGTGTGGATACACATACTTCACAACTGCATGGTCTTCATCTAAAAGTTTCAATTGGTGTCCCAACTCCAATCTTGGCCTTTCTACTCCTAATTGTGGATTTGTTAGTCTCGATACATGTCTTGGAGGTGGTGGTGCTGGTCTATTCTATTGAGGTTGAGGATTCACTGGTGCAATAGGCTGGTATTTTAGGTTATGCTAGTAAGGCCTTTCTCTAGCTGGACCTCTATTGTAGTAACATCCATCTCAGTGATAAGATTTGTTCACTTATTCTCAATGACACACCACTCCAGTCAAGGATATTACTCTCGCAACCTGGAGCACTGCTATGTAGGATTATCTCCTCCACATGTTAAGCAATGTCTCAAGGGTGGTACTCTCTAGTTTTGGATTCTCAATGTTTGATTCATTCTCCTCATAAGCTCATGTGGATGCTCAGTACTCAGTGGTTGTTATTGTAGCGGTGTCTTCCTTGTTGTATTTGCACCACTAGAAATCGAACATAAATAATCTGAGGTCGTATCCACGTCTTGCAATACTTCTCTGTAGATCTTTCAGTTGTCTACCAAATAGACAGATTTTCTTGTGATCTCATCTAAAGTCACACAATTTTTTAGATCTTGATTCCTTTGATGGAAAACAATACTTGCCTGTCCTCTTAATATACTGCTTGAATCATAAGGTAGCCTCTCGTATTTTCTCATTGTCTTTGTGCTTATAATAATGGATTTGTAACACTATATTGTGCTTAAGTCCTTGCATGGAAGACTCTTCCATTAAGTCTTGCAATAATGCTTCTATGTTTCCATAGTCTTCTTTTTTCAAAAGTCGAAACCATGTAAGGGTGGTGCCCTCCAAAGTTGATCCAAAACCTTCAAACTGAATGTGGAAATTTTTGATGTGTTCAGCTATCATCACTTGCTTAAACGAGGTATATGTGCATGGGGATCCCTTGATCCATTATGCTTCAATGCCATGTGTTTTTCAATTTGCGATGGATGCATAGGTCTTGCCTCGATGACACATCTCATCACTCTTGGAGCTCCTAGAAATTTCTCATACGATATAGGTGCTGATGCTCTAGGTATAACTCTTGGTACTTATCTCATAGTCACATTTGGAACTACTCACTCGATAAGAAGTGGCATGGATGACTCTCATAGGCTATAAATCCACCTCTCATAGGCTCTGGTTCTAACAAGTAACTCCCTCTCATCCCAGGATTTGAGACTCTTGGTGCTCTCGACTCTGTCATGTGTGTGTTCTCTGCATGATCCATAAAGTTTACCTCTCTCTAGGTTGGCCTTGTACTAGCCACTTGATTAAGTAAATGACAAAAAATGGTTCTCCCCAATAGGAAAGATTTTACATGTCTGCCACATATACGTACTTGTACTCATGCCTGTTATTATCTATAAAGCATACCTCTCTCTAGATGATTGTCTTTGTAATGGACACTTGATTCAAGTAATTGAAAGAAAATGGTTCTCCCCACACGAAATCTTTTCCATGTCTTCCACGTATGTGTACTTGTACTCATGGTCCATAAGGCTTACCTCTCTCTAGATTGGCTTTCAACTTGGCCACCCGATTCAAGTAAATAACAAAAAATTGTTCTCCTCAAAAAGAAATATTTTCCATGTCTTCCACATACGCATACTTGTACTCATGTCCATTATTGTCTACCAAAATAGGTTGTTCTCTCATTTCAAACTAGTAGACATACATGTACAATGAATATCCAATGAGACTTATAGTTAAATTTTTTATTTTTAGTTCTATGGCTGAATATCCAATGAACCTTACAATTAAATTGTTGATCAGTGGTCCAAAACCTTTGTATGCCATTTGAAGAACCCGGTGTAAAAATCTTCTTCGAACGCCAACATATTGCTTAATGGTAAGAACATGCATCTGGCATAGAAGCCGTAAAGAACTTCTTCTGAAGATTGACCACTTAAATCATAGCATAAGCCCTGGTTACCTTCTAAAAAGGACACCCATGGGGCTCCCACTTGTTCAAGCTCATGAAAAACTTGGATACATGTGAGTAGCATTTTACAAAATTTAAAAAGCATTGCACACGAGAGGTCACGGAGGCTCTTGAAGAAGTTCATGGTGCCCGTTGGGGTTTCCTCCATGTATTCTTTAGTTGCCTATCCTTGGTCTGGTGCTGGAAGTTTTGGGTAGTTAAGCCATCTTTTTTAGTGCTTCATATGATTTCCATGTCCTTATCCTTGGTACATGACACAATGTTGGGTCCTTTTGAATGGATATCGGTGCCCTTGTGAACAATATGAGATACCTTGAGTTTGTGTTGAGCCAAATTTTCCTCCATGTGGGTTGGAGAGCATCTGACCCCTATTCTTGCATATCCTTGTAGAGTCTTTCTTTTACTTGAAACAACTCCACCTTTATCAAAGGATATGGTAGCGACTGTTGATGCCACTGAGAATTGGTTTGATTGGGAGTGAGCTGAGTTACATTGACAGAGTGAAAAAACCTCAATTCCAAATCCATAGCTGCTTTCCATTCAGCATTCACTTCTTGAACAATCTGCTCTTTAAGTGCATCTTCTTCAGCTTTAGAGAGTTGGACCATTGGCACCTGTTCCTCATCTCTGATTGGTGCCTGGAATTAAAAACTTTCTATCTTCCCTTCAGTTGGTTGTGTTTCTATGTCTACAAAGGAGATTGATGGTATCTCTAGAGTCGGTTGTTTAGATGTACCTGCCTCCTCCTGAGTTTCCACATTCCCTTCTCTCATCAATTGATTGCTTTTATTCAATTATTCTATCTCTTTAAGCAACTACTCTTCCCTTTTCATGCGCATTAGGGTGAGGTCCCTTATTTGTTCTTGTTCTAGCTTCATTATTAGAACTTTCTTCATTGCTATGGGCTTCAAGTGAGCTTGTAGCTAACCCTTCATTAGACTTATGATTCCCTTTCTTCTTTGATCTTGTGGCTCATGGAGAGGGTTGAGATTTCTCTATGATTATCCATGTGTTTTGATCTAGGTATTCCAGCAAATGCTCGGCCATCCCAATGGCATGGTATGCAATTTGGGTTAAGACTTCTGGAGCTCCTAAGTTCATGACTTTTCCTTCCTTCTTTGTGCTCTTGAGTGTTGTAAGCATATACTGAGCATGATCTATTGATTGTCTACTTGATGACTTCAATACTTGCATGAAGATGGTTGCAACAACATGATTTGGGATAGTGTATCTTGGTGGTTTCTTGGAGAGAAAGTGGAAGTGCTGGTGGTATAGGCGGGCGGGATCCTCTACGTGCTTTAGCATAAGATTGGAGAAGGTGGTGGTAGTTGTACTCTTTGTGAATGTTCCAGCTATTTTCCTATCTCTTGCTCTCATTGTCATACATTTGGTTGGCAGTTTTAGTGCTTTAGACACTATATCTTTTTTGATGACTACCTCCACGTTTTGTCCTTGCTGGTCCGTGATCTAGACAGAACCATCCTCTTTAATCGTCAACACTAGTTCATAAGCCCTTTGGAAATCTACTCCACATGGTCCTTTATCATATCACCTACTTTGGTCATGTGAGGTCAAAGATGAGATTTGGGCTCATTTGGAAAAAAATGTAAATAGTCGCCATTATTTACGTTTTTATCAATTTAAACATTTTTTCTTTCAAATTTATTGTAGACATGCTATAGACCCTCTATGTAAGATATGGGAGGTTTTGGATCAAAAAATGTGACAAATTACTCAAAATTTGGAGTGAAAACCTTTTAGTGCGTTTCTTGACAAGATCCGAGAATTACTGGACATTTAGGGCTCATATTTGAAATGTGACATGAGGTAGATGTGTACTAGTGATAGGTGAAGCATGATGATGATTTTCAAGTCAATATTGCAAAAAAAGTAAAATCGTGATTATTTATAGCAATTGAATTTTATGCTTGAAATGACATTTAATGACCTATACAGCTTTATTACATCTAAACCATGTCCTAAATTGAGTTTGATAAGATTTGGTCATGTCGGCATCACTTTGTGCTCTTGTCGACTCTTAAATCACCATTCTTTGTTCCCACTCGGTGTGTAGAGGTGTTTGGTCACTGTTGAAGCCATGGACTTGTTCGTCATATAGTCCTAATGCTGCTCATCCAATTTGGGCTCATTCGGAGTCAGTTTGACTCCATAAGTCAAAATTGACGCTTTGAGTTTGCGAGCTATTTCTTGCTATTAGAGGGCTTTCCTTGACTGTTTTCTTGAAACCATCTAGGTACATTGTTTATAGACCTTGTCTATATGCTGAATGTGGAGTCAGAATTCAATTCTGGCATGTGGCAAAAACCTAGATTCTTTACTTGGGACCCCCTCGACCCTTTCCAAATGGTCATCTAATGATATGGACATACTCTACCATGTAGGGACATGATGCAGTTCAAATCTCGTCCAATTTGATTGAACTGACAGGCCGCTATGGTCGTTTTTGTGTTTATAGAAGTCTGTACACAGCTGGGATTCTAGGATTTTTCCTGGGACCTATACTTGCTACCCGACTGTGTAGAAATGTCCTTTGAAAAGTTTAGAACTTACCCCTTATGTCTTGTGTGAAACGACGTTGTAAATGGGTGACTGTGGACTCCGGAAATCGCATGTGAACAAGGTCGAGAGCTCTCTTCTCCAAGGATGACTAGTAGAAATGAGGTGATTTTGGGCTACCTAAGATATCTATACTCAGACTTCCCCAACTAATTTTTCCTAGATTCCCTTGTTAGTCCTAATAAGCAATGAAATTTACGGTAGACTCAAAAATTGCCTCAACCGGACTCGGTTAGCTCATTCTACAAGAATTTGCAAAAACAGGCCCTGGCGGCCTAATTTAGGCCTCCCGCTTTTGTTTGTCGTTTTGATCAAAAAAATTATGCGTGGCCGTCTTGTCCTCCTAATCATCAACGTATTTTTAGTTTCTCCATCTGAGCTCATTTGCTATTTATTATTAATTTTTGACCTATTTATTAAAAAAATAAAAGAAAATAATAGGATCCACTAAAAAAGTAAATTAAAAGATCAACAATTAAGAAAATACACTAAAAAACACTATTTTATTACTTTTTGGGAGATTTTTCTATTTTAAAGCTCTAATATCAAGAAAAATTAATGAAAATAAATAAAAAGCTATTTTTTATTTAATTTTTTATAGTATATACAATATTTACACTCATCAGGGAGATTTTATTATTAGGTAATTTTGTAAAAAACCACACCTTAATATCCAACTTTTTTCTCCCTCTTCAAGCATTGGCCTTAATTAATGAAGTTTCCTTCAACCTCTCCTAAGATGGAGTACTCCATTGACTGTGTGGATGGGTTGAATAATCGCGCCTATGCATAAACGTGTTTGGCTCTACCATGCTTGAAGTTAAATGCTATTCAAATCAGTATGCGGTGCAAGAGTTGGGTCTTGAGTAGTTAATTCAAGCATTTCCGTGGTCGAGGTATCTTGTTGATGTCTTCTAAATAGCAGATTTTGTAATTTATGTGCTCTTTGCGTGATTGTACCATCTGGATGCTTTGGCATACTGATTTTTTGAGTTGTCAATGAACAATAATGACGGTTTTGCTGAGATTTAACTCTCCATTGGTATTTTGGTTTTCGGTTGATAAGCTGTTGTGGTGGAGTTTTTTGAGAGTTAACTTTCCACTGATTCATCGGCTTTACAGTTTGTAGAGAAGATAAAGGCTCCTTTGGTTTCCAAACCCATCTAGTGCTAGTTTCTCTTTTGAAAGATGTTTTTCTCTGAGTTGTTAGATGTGAAATTTCCTTTAGTATGGTAGATGAGTTTTTGGGCACCCAAATTTGAGACGGATTGTCCTTGAGTTGTGCTTTTGGTACCCAAATCTTCCTGACTCCTTGCATGCTACTTGTAGCATTTTATTGTCTAGAGACTGATGTAGATCGATTATTCCCTGGTTTCTTTTGGGGGCGACCCTTTTCCATTCTCTTTGCTCGGTGCAATTGGAACTAAGAGTTGTCCTCCTTTAAGTGATATACGGCGAGATCTCGTTGATGCAGCTGACAATATCGGTGTCCCAATCTGGTATTGCCTTGTATGTCCGCATCCATGAGATTCCAAGAATCATCGTTTCATTCATATGTTCATCTCATATGCATACAAATTGATGAGGGCATGAAAATCCATCTACTATCACATTCAAGCTAATCACTCCCAATGCCGGTGTTGGGTTTTTGTTGCATCCTTTGATAGCAAATATTTTCGATGCTAAAGACTAATTTGTAGCTTTCTTCTTGTAAGTGAAACAATTGACCGCATTCATTCGAGTGTCAGTATCTACTAATGGGTTTGTGCTATGATGTTCAATTGTACTATGATGCAAAGGTCAATTCCATCCAACCACTCATCATCTGTTGATACTGCATCATTTTGTGCTTCACATAGTCTTTTATCTGGTTCCAAAGTGTTGATGGGAATAGGTGTTTTTTGATTTATGAAATCAGCTTTATTCTTGAGTACTCAAAGTCAAGCTTCCTCTTGAGCTTCGTCCACAACCTACTGGCGTTTAATCTTTCTCTGCTTTGTTGCATGCATTTTTTCTAGAAAATCATTGGTTAGTGCAAAATGGTACTTGTTTAAGTGGCATCCACTAATCCAGTTAGCCACTGGTTCACTATCTATAGTGGACAATTTAACTGCCCCACTTGGAGATACATCTTTAATGGCAATGGTCCATTTCCCTTTTTCTTGATTTTGGGAATGTGTTGCTTAAGGGAATAAACTAAAACTAGGTCCCCTTTTTTGAAGATTTTTGTGACTAGATGTGAATCAAAAAAAATAAATTGATTTCATTTTTGTGCATAGATGTGAGCTACAGTTCATCAAGATTTTCTAAATTTTCAACCCTCTCTAATAATTCATGTCCGATTCACTCAAGATCTTTAGATACCCTTAGTATTCGCAATAGAAATTCCATTGGTAGTATGGCATCAAGACCATAAACAAGATTAAAGGGTGTAGTATCAAAAGATGTCTTGAATGAGACTCTATAAGCCCATAGAGAAGCATTTTCATTTTCCAATCAGTTTCTCCTAAACTAACCACTTTAGTCAATACCAAGCTAAGAATTTTATTTGTGTGCTCAACTTGTCCATTCTCTTGTGGATGATATGGAGAGGATTTGTTATGGATGACCATAAATTCATTCAATAGATACTCAATTGCCTCATTGAGGAAAGGAGTTCCCCTATCTCACTGGAAATTTCTATTGGAAGTCCATATCTTGTGAATACATTCTCATACAAGAATGCGGCTGTGGTTCTAGCATCATTATTCCTGGCTGCCTTAGCCTATGCCCTCTTGGTAAAATAGTCCGTAGCTACAATGATATACTGAGCTTGAGTTCTATAAGCAGGTGATTGAATTAGTCCGACAAAATCTATGTCCCATTTTGCAAAAGCTCTAGCTTCCATCATTGGTCTTAAAGGCATGTTGTCTACCCTTGTTGGCATTTTTCTTGCTGGCATGCATCACATCTTTGTATATATTCTTTGGAATCTACAAAAAGTGTTGGCCACCATATGCCTGCCATTAAAATTGCTCTAGCGGTGGTCTCACTAGAAAAGTGACCTCCAGCTAATCTAGCATGTGCTTGTTCTAGAGCGGGTATAGATTCATCTTCATTTTCACAGAGACACAAATGTTGATTCTTTCCTCTCCGATACAATTTGTTTCCAATAAGATCATAGTTTCTTGCTTCAGTTTCAATAGTTCTTTGGTGGTGTTTACTCATAGCTTCTGAAAATGTTCTGCTTGATAAGTAAGTAACTATATAGTTACTCCACTTAGGAACTATTGAGATTTGAAATAATGTCACATGAGGTATGGGTGTCATTTCTGGCATTGAAGAAAATCTTTCACAAATGAGTGAAAATCACTCCTCATGGTTGGCCAAAATACTCCAAGTCTTAGGATCCATTACATAGTTTGATCTTCCGCAAATTGAGTCCTACTATGGTAATGTGTGCTTGATTTAGGTATTGGGTTTTCTCCTCAGGATTAATACACAAAAGCAATATTCTATCTCAATTTCTTTTGTATAGCCTTCCAGCTAGTAATTGATACATAGCTGATTGTTCCAATAAATCATGGTGTAATAGGAAGTGATATTTGATAATTCACTTGAGCTATAGTCATCAACTAAATCATGTTTTCTGACCAACATGGGGTATCATTTCCACGGAGAACAGATATGCGTCTGATAGATCATCATCTTCCCCTTTTGGTGGTTCTCTTGAAATAATCCTTGATAAATGATCTGCTCTTTGGTGTGTGGTGCCCTTTTATACAACTACAGTGAAATCAAATTCCAAAAGAATGATCAACCATCTCACTATTCTCCTTGTATTGCTTCATGGCTTGTTGACCAAGTACAATAAATCTAGGTGGTTCACAAAGAATTTTTTTTTGGCTAATAGGTAATGTCTATACTTTTTTACGGCATAGATCATCCCTAATTCTTCTCTTTCGGTGGTTGTATAGGTTATCTCTACCACATTCAGATGTCTACTAGCATAGGAAATGGAAAATCAATATTTTCGTCTCCTGGTTGAGCTAATAGACACCCAATGGAAAAATTGGAAGCATCAACATGGGTGGACACTAAAAAACCTGAGAAAAAACCCAAAAAAACGTGGAGAGAAGAGGAGGAACAACCGCAACTCAATTTTTTCTATTTTTAAAGTTTGTTTTGGCCATAAACTACTCATCCGAGCTCTAATTTGAGCTCTTTGATATTGTAGACTAGAGTTTTTGGCCGTTTTGAGCGCAATTGTGCTGTCCATTTTGCCAAATTCCTCACTTTTTTTTTGTCTATGTAAATTTCTTCTATGAGCGAAGCTTATTTCATCCATATGGTGTGAGCGACTTGCCCCATTGGTGTTGGCCCAAGCTCAATTGTATCTAAACATAAAAAATATTCCTCTTTTGAGCTAATTTGTGTGTGTGTATGTGTGTGTGTGTCTGTGTTGAGTGGGCAAATGGATAGTCTCTCTCCTCTTACTCCATCGGTGTGTTCCTTGTCTCGATCAGGTGGGTTGTGTAAGCCGAGTGGTGCCCCATAGTATGTGTGTGTGTATTATCTCAAGAGTGTGTATCGGGTGCTTATAGAGGCATTGTGTGTGTTTCCATCCCGCTTACATTCTTTTGGCGCCCCCATTGAGGATCTTCTTCGAGTACCTTGAGCTTCAGGATTACAGGTTGCAAATTATAGGTTGAAAATTACAAGTTATAGGTACAGGTACACGTGATACACACAGGTACAAGTAGCTGGAGTAGAGTGATATACTGGCAAGTGGGAGTCACTTGCAGTTGCCATGGGTATGCATCATTTGGCACCTGTTTGAGCACATTGTCTTGTATTGTATGTTACTTGTGGATACTGCCATTGTACACCTTTGTGGAGCCATACTTGGTTTTATTTGACAGTCCTAGCCATTTATGAGACTTGGTCTGGAAGATAGTCATTTCTAAGACTTGACTATATGATATTTGTATAAACCTTAGTGAGAGAGTCGTGGTGAGGTTTTATTGAGCTGGGGGATTCTCGAGTGTAAGATCCTTTCGGTGATATAGGTGGCTGGAGAACCCTTTTTGTGACCTCGTCATAGGCTATGTACTAGTGATTCCTACTTGATGCTTGGGTACCATTGTTGGCAGGTTATGCATACATATACAGTCTATATTTTGGGTTTTTACTGCTCTAATGGGAAACTCTGCCAAAAAAATTTCAAGTTGTGATGGGTGGTTTTTTGTTCTTTTGGGCCATTTATGTTGTTATGCTGTTGAAATTCTGGCAAAATCAGAGGGTAATTAGTCAAGTGTGCTTTCTTGGGAGCTACATGGATGGCTTTTAATGGATAATCATGATGGACCTCAGTTCACTCCTTTTCATTTTGCACAAATAATTCAGATAAATGTTCATGTGGACAGGAAGATTTTTTACCAACAGTGCATAGTCTTTATGTTTGCGCCAAGAAGATTAAGAGAGATACTCGAATCTCCTTTGCCTGTTGTTATTCCAATGATGAACTATGAAAACTCATTTGATGTGCATGTGATCATCCTTTTCTAAAAGCTTAGGCTCCATTGAAGTTTCTGGGGTTTGAGTCAAAAAACGTTTTGGGTTCTTGCACCTATGTTAGAAGGGGTTCTCAAAGCAACGAAACTTGGGTAGACATGGCTTTCTCTTATCTAGAATTTCATGGAAGAAGTGATGAAGATGTGGAAGATTTTTTGGAAAAGATCGAGGTTGCCTACATTAGCAATCAGATTCATGATTTGGCATAGATGTTACGTCTTCTCCAGATTTGTTTGAAGAGTGATGCACGAGATTGGTCCAAAGCATTTGAAGAGGAGTTGCGTGTAGTTGATCCACCTGTGAGATTAAGTTGGGACAATCTATGCCATGGATTGGAAGTGGATTTTGTGAAGACAGAAGATCCTAACAAAGTGTGGCAAGAAGTACAGGGTTTGGTGCAAAGGGAAGGTGAGCTAGTAGATGCGTACATACGTAAGTTTTGAATGGCATGGGAGCAGATGTGCAAGGCCTTAGCACCACAGGTACTCCCACCTGGCATGATGAAGAAGGACAGGTTCTTGGCTGGTCTTTGGGAGAATATACGTTGGAGAGTGGAGCTAAAGAAGCCTAGGACATATGAAGATGCACTAGATGTAGCGAGGAACAAAGAGTGGAAGCTGAGAATAATGAGTCATCTAGGAGTAGATTCTTTGCCCAGGAGGTCTGAGTTTCAGCCTATGGATTCTTTGCAAGGTCGCGTCAGGGGTTCATCATGAAGCACTGGTTTCTATTACTCCTCAGGTTATGCCAGTAGTGGTCACTACAACAGTGCAAGATGATGGCCTAAGGCAAGACATGAGGCAAGTGGTAGATTTAATAAAGAATCTCAGCCTAAACATGCTAGGTAGTGTGGGAAATAATCGAGGTCGAATAAGGTTTGCAAATCATTCAGGAGGTGAAGAAAAACCCAGGAATGGTGTTGGACAAAGCAATGGTAGGGTCTCGAGGCAGACACCCACGTGTTATAATTGTGGAGAGTTGGGGCACATTAGCCCACAATGTGATAAGACACCAAGGATGGGGGGAGATATGTATCCATTGCCAAGACATGTGCTAACTAGGTCAAATGATTATGGCATTGAATTAAGGGAGAAGAAGGAACTAGTGAATTAACCTAAGAGGAAAAGAGAACGACAAAAGTGATAAGTGTGGTCACCTTGGAGAAGGCAGCAAAGCTGGAGGATACATTAGTGATGCCTTTTGGGAAGAGGACCACACACGATAAGGAAGGAAGAACTGGCGTAGGTCCTAGTAAGAAGAAGGGAAAGAACCATGAAGGCAAGGATGTCAAGGCCAAGAGGAAAAGAAGGGCTTGTTCACAAGTTTCATGTTTCAGATTTCCACTAGGGGATGGGCAATTAAGCTATGACTTGAAGGAGGATCTAACAAGCAGATGTTATTTTTGGGCAGCTTATAAAAACGGTACCTAAGCTAAAGTGACAGTGGAAGAGGATGGTTAACCCAATGAAGAAAGAACCAGAGAGAGGTTCAGTGAAGGCGTTGGAGAGGGGGAATGGGGAAACACGCTCAGCACGAACACAAGGGCCTCTCTATAGCTCAGGGTATCCACAACACCCCTATCCTCTCGGAAAACACCTTCAAATAACACACCTTACACTAGCAGACCTCCGCCTACTCAATTTACACTACTCACACGCTCCACAAATCCACCACACAACGCACACCTATTGCCATAACTTGTCTTCACCCTTACACACACACAGCCAATCAATCTCACTCTCACTCAAAGCACCGTCGGTCCCGGGGGGCACACACTTCCACACAACCGGCACTGAGGGGAAACACCGGAGCAAGAGAAAGAGAAGGGGGGAAGGGGAAACAACAACAAGAGGGGGCAAATGTGGCTTCATTGCACTTCAAAAAGCATGTACACTGGCTTGCACTTCCATCACTGTGTCCATTTTCAAGAAAAAGTTACAAAGGGGCTAGCTTGTCAAAGAACTCCAACTTTGCAGGCTTCAAACGGCACCAAAAAAGCCCCTAATTTGATCCAGATTTGACTTTTATAGAGGGGCCTTTAATTTTGGAATTTACACTTTAATTGGACCATCTGGCATCTCGATTTGGCATTTTTTGGAAGGGGGAAACTGCTTTACTCCATCTGCTCTCTTCCTCTCTCTTTTGCACTTGGGGGGGGGGGGGGGGGGGGGGGGGCATTAGTGATGTCCCTATTGCCCCTTGGATTTTTACTATTTTTTTCATCCATTTTTACCCCTTTGTGGGGGCCTAGCTTTGCACCGCCCTTTTGGCTCCTCTTTGACCCTTGGCAACCCTTTGTCTAGCTTCCACTTTGCTCTTGCCTTGGCTTGCCTCCTACTCGCCCTTTCTCGGACATGCTTTGGAATGAGCCTCTTTGCTTTGCATTGGCCTTTGCTTTGCCTCGATGGCCCTTGAAATCGGCTCTCTCTGGCTCACTTTAGTGCTTCGGGAATCGGCCTCTCTATCGGCTCAAGAATCCCTCCCCTATGCTCTGGTAGTTTCTTCCTCGCGCGACACTCCCCTTAATAGACCGCGGGGAGGCATTAGCAATATCACTAATGCTCTCCCCCACTCATTGCTTTCAAAAAAGGACTCTTAAGGCCATGGGAACGAGCCCCCATTGGGCAGCCCTGCCACATCATCACCTAGCGCCGCTTCTATCCTTCACGCCTCAGGTGGGGGTGCGCCACCGCGCCACCTCCCACTAGGCCAAAACCCAACTGTCTCCGCCCTATAGGGCCGCGCGCCGTCGGCGGCATCAACACGCAGCTTTTCTCATTCATTTACCCCCCCACTTCACAAGCTTTGCAACCTTTTGGTTCGGGGTCAGATTTCCAAGCCGTAAAGCTCCGCCGAATTCCCACCGTATCGGTCCAGGACCGAGAAAATCTCACCGCCTTCCAATCCTTCTGAGCTCGCTATTCCAGGCCGCCGAAAAACAGGAAAATCATCTGCAAACCTTTCATTGTCAAATGCCCCCAACTTCATCTTGCTGTATCTCATCGACCGAGCATTCGATGGACGAACTGTCATTCGTGTTAGCTCCACATCTTCACATGAGCACCCTATCACCGAGAACCTTGGCGAGGACGAAACAATGCCAGATGGTGCATCCTCCAATGTGGGAAAGTGGGCTCATAACTTGCCCCCGAGAAAAATTCAACTGACCATATCTTGCTAACCTGAGCTCCGATTCGCAACTGCCTTGTCCGTCAGGGATTTGCTATACACTCTACCTTTAAACTTCAGTATCTTGCACATCGGGGCTCCGTTTGACGAGCCGTTTGGACCGGCTTCTAGAGCACACTGAACACTACATTTTAGGACACTGATAGGGAACTTCAAACATATTTGTTTGCCACCCCAATTGAGCCTCCTTGGCCTAAAAAGCCACTTTAGACATATTTTTCCGCTACCCTTTGGCTTCCCTAGTCCTTGGCACCTGCCCTAGCCTTTTGCACTGCACTTTCCTGCTACCTTTGCTTGGCATAGACCATCTCCTAGCTTTTGCATTGCACTTGCCTGCTACCTTTGCTTGGCATAGACCATCTCCTAGCTTAGACCAACTTTGGCTACACCATCATTGCCCAACCCCCTCGTCGAACATTTATGTTCGACCAAAAGCATATGTACAAAACTTTGAAACTGGCACACCAAACTGACGATTAAAAGTACTTGCAAAACCACAACTATGTGTACAAGCCATGTACAAAAGCTTCATCTCTTTTCTCTCGCACACCGCATGCTTTAGGTGGGTTGACCACCCCCCTTGACTACAATTTGCTGCACCTCAGGCACTAAATCCCTCTCAGAATGTAGTTTGAGCTGCACACCATTCACCTTGTTCCTAAGAAGCTTGCCATTTGATCTTACCAGTTGAAAGTTCCCATTTGGAAAGGCTTTTTGCACCTTATACGGACGTGTCCACTTCTTCTTGAACTTCTTCTAGAATATGAAATCTAGGTAGCTTTTGTACTTCATGACCAGGGCTCCTTCTATTTTCTTGTCTGGCAGGTTCTGATTGAACTTGGCAACCCGCATCTGTCTCTGCTTCACATAGTAGTCTATTGCCGCCTCTCTCCATCTGCAAAGCTTCTAAACTAGCTATCCAACCCTGCAGAAACCTTGTTGAGTGGCATTGACATGCCACATACCCTTCAAAGCACCTAGTTGTGCATGTATTGGCAATACATCCTCCTTACCATAGACTAGCTCGAATGGAGTGAAGTTTGTAGACACTTTATAGGACGTTCTATACGCCCACAGACACTTCTCTAGATTTACTTCCCACTCAGCTTCCTGCTTGTACGCGTACTTCGTTAACATCTTGACGATTTGACCATTAGCACTCTCGACTAGACCATTGCATTGGGGGTGATAGGGTGAGGAAAATCGATGATGAATCTTTAGCTTTTCCACTAATGCAATCATAATCTTGCTTCTAAACCCCTGACCCCTATCAGAAACTAACACCCACGGAACACCAAAACGGCAACAGATGTTATCAAACACAAACTAAGCCACCACATTATCATTTACTTCCTTCACTGCCTTGGCCTCGACTCACCTTGTAAGGTAGTCAATGGCTACCACCACGTACTTCTTACCGCTAGTAGACTTTGGGAGAGGGCCTATAGCATCTAGACCCCACTTCTTGAAAGCACTTTGTGTGATGATGGTGCCTTGTGAATCCGCTACCAGTCATCTTTCACCTATAGTTTGATACTCATGGCATGTCTTGCACCATTAATGCATGTCCTTCACAATGGAAGGCCACCAAAAACCTGCTCTAAGCACTCAAAATAGAACCTGTCTTTGCCTTGGTGTCCACTTTCTTCGTGCATTTCTCTGGCACCATTCCTATCTCTTATTTGTACAACATCCTTCTAAGCACTCTGTCATGCCCATAGTTCAAAAGATCTTCACCTACCATTGTGAATTTGCAGGCCTTTTGCACCACTCTTCTCTTTTACAACTTGGACAAACCTTCTGAACATTGCCTTGTACTCAAAAACCCTTCAATCTCCTTTAGAGTCTCCCTACCTGCATAAGTGGTTGGGGCCACATATAGACCTGCAACGTGCACCTGCATTTTGCTACTTGCTAGCTAATCCGCCTCTTGGTTTTGTTCTCCCCTCACATGCTTGAATTGAACCTCTTCAAAAGACTTTAGCATCTTCTTGATGGAAAAGAACCAATGCTTCAATGAATCGCGCTTTACCTGCCACCACTGGCCTAGCAGTTGCTTGATGACTAGCAACGCATCTCCCTTCACTACTAACCTTGAAATGCCAAACTCTATGCACTGCATCAAATCCAGATGCAGAGTGAGATACTCCACCTCATTATTGGTGTGGACATCCTCTAGATCATACGACTTCAAAAATATAGCTTTGCCATGTGGATCGTGTATTGCCACACCTCCTCCTGCCTTTTGTACTACCCTTCTATACGCTCCGTCAAACTACATCATAAAAGCATCCTCTAGATCCGGCTCCTCCTTAGGTTCATCTCGCACCACTCTTGGATAGGCCGGTAAATCAATGGCCTTGCCTACAAGAATGTCTGCCAAGTGAGATCGACTCGTGTGATCTACGTTGAACTCGAACTCGAACTCTTGCAGCTCCAACACCCACTTTATAATCCTCCTTCTTGGCTTCAAATGTAGTACTACCTCTGGTAAGATATTATTAACTGTTAACACAAAAAACTTGCGCACAATCAAATGAACTTTGAACTTCCTGCAAGCGAAGACCAGAGCCATCACCCACTGCTTTGCCTCGGTGTAGGTAGCTTCTCCTGGGCTAATCACCCTGCTCTCGAAGTATATCAGCTTGTAGCTTCTCCCTACCTTTTGCAGTAGAACCGCTCCAATAGCAATTGTGCCCACTGTCATAGACACATAGAAGTCATCCTCTCAATTGGGAGGACATACTACTGGCAACTGACACAAAATCTCCTTGACTCTATCAAAAGCCTCCTGAGCTTCCCCATCCCATTCAAAACCATGCACCTGTTGAGCCCTCTTTTGAACGATGCACATATTGCAACAACATCCAAAAGAAATGTGATAGATACTTCAGTTTATGAAGAAACAAAGCCAAACCTGATGGCGGCTCCATTAACACCAATGACTTTACATTTTTGGGATCGGCCTCTATACCGTTTTGCGACACCACATGACCTAACAGCTGCGCTCGAGGCTATGCTATCTTGCACTTCTTGGGGTTTAACTGACCTCCCTCTTCATCTAGCCTTTGAAAGCATAACTGCAGCTTTGATAGATGCTCCAATCTTGAATTGTATCAGCCTATATCATCCATGAAGACTCTGATAAAACAGCCTAGGTATGGACCAAATACCCTGTTCATACAATCTTGGAAGGTGGCATCTGCATTCACCAATCCGAACGGCATCCTACAGTAAGCGAAACAACCCCATGGAGATATGAATGTGGTCTTCAATTAGTCTTCAAGCGCAATCCCTATCTGAAAATACCCTGAAAAGCCATCCATAATCAATGATCTCTCATGCCTAGCCACCTGGTTTAGGATCTCATCTTGAAACGGCAGTGGGGATAGTGATTCCTCTTGGTCACGGAATTCAATGGATTGTAGTTGACACACACTCTCCATTTCCCATTCTTCTTAGGGGTTATGACCACTGGTGAGACCCACTCTGACTCTTTCACAAGGAATATGATGCCAGCATCTAGGAGTTTATTGATCTCTTTCCAAAGGGTCTCCTTTTGGATTTCCCCTAGTCTTCTCAGCTTGTGTGCTTTAGGCCTATGTCCCTCCTTAAGAACAATCTTGTGCTCTACCCCTTTTGCACCTCGCAAATGCTTGTACTCCGTTGCAAATAGATTGGGATAAGACTCACACAATTGAACATACCCTTCCTTTTCACCTTTGGTTAAATATTCACTCAACATGCTTGAAACCTCCTCTATGCTTAAACCATGAGCTTGAAGCTGCATACGTTCTTCTTTAGGTGGGGAGTCTTCTATGGTGACCTTGAATAAGTATGCATCTATCTTCAGCATGTCGTCCTCGCTCTCCTAGTCCTCTATGCTATATAGCCTTCATCATAGCCCGTCTATGTCTCGTACTCGTAGCTTGTCATGTCACCCTCATCTTTAACTCCCATAGGAAGAGAACTTCTCTCCTTGGTGTTCAAATCAAGCACAATCTATCTTCCTCTCTCTTTGTCAGGCAAGGTGAACACTTTGCTCTTCCAATCCTGCTTTGCTCCTATCACCAAAAGCCATGGCCTACCCAAGATGATCAGATAACCATTATCTCCTGCCTACATCACAAAGAAGTCTATCAGGCACTCTAAGCCCACACCTTGACCTTCACATCCTGAGCCACACCCAGACATCTGGCCTTAGTATGGTTAGCCATCCTCATGCGCACATTTGACTTGACTACTGCCTTAACTCTTATTTCTTTCATGGCTGCTTCCGTCATAACACAAACCTGTACTCCACCATCTATGTAGGCTTGTATCTGCATCCTCTTTTCTATAACCGCATCCACAAGTGGAAGAACATCAGTGGGGCTACCTACCCTCAAAGCCATGTTTTGCACTGCTTGGACATTTCCCTTAGCTCTTGGCAGCCTAGTGCTAACACTTATGGACCATTGCCTTCTTAGCTTTGGATATTAAGCTAAAAGCTGACCAAAAGTAATGTTTGCCTTTTGATTTTGAACATCACTCACCAGATTGTACTTGGGATAGCCACACCCTAACTGGAAATCCTCTTGTTTGATTTTGTGACACCTCCTTCTTTGATGTTTACTCTTGGGACTTCACCTCCATTTGGTGGAGCGGGCTACACAGGCTTATCCACTACTTGCTCTCTTGGGCCATTGAATTGTCCTTGACCTCGACCTCTACCAAAAAGTGGGTAGATACCTCCTCTTTCTCTATGGTTGAGGATAATCGGGTGCATAGTGCAACACCTACCTAGCAGCGGCCTTGCCCTGCCCCTTGCTCCTCTCGGTTGTCCTCTATCCATCACACTGAGCCGCAACTACTGTATTTTCTCGGAAAAATCTTGCATTGTGTGCACCCATTTTTGTGGCACAACAGCTACACCTCGTCGGTTTCCATGATTTTCCTCATGTATAGCCTCTCTCAGACTCTGCGGTCGAACATGGGCCATGGTCTGGTAGCCTCACACGCCTTGCTCTATCTTCTTCTTTATCTTTCTACTCTTTGCTCACGCAATGGCTACTGCACCATTGTAATTCTCTGGACTCTCAAAATTGACTTTCTCTCTCACCTTGGGATGCAGACATGCCATGAACTTAACTAGCTTGAAGCAGTCTCCATTAGCCAACTGCATGGCTGTCGCTATCTCTATTCAACACTCTTCAAAATGATCCAAAAACACATTGAATTCTTCACTTACATCTTTCTTAAGCGCCTTCAACTTTGCATCCATCTCAACTAAAGACGCCTCCTTGCAAAATTCGTGAATAAACCTCTCCCATAGAGCCGGCCATGCTTGCCTCAGCTCGCCTTCCAAAGCTTCATACCATGCTTTAGCTTTACCACGCATCACTAAAGGAAAAGTTTGCATTTTGCTATCCTCATTCGGCATACCCAACGATAGCATATACAGCTCGTAATCCAACATCCACTCATCAGAGCTCTCTTCGTCTGTGAAAATCGGTCCATAGCTTCTAGCTGCCATGACTTCCAACGCGAAAAATCTCTTCTTTTCGATCAACTGGAAGCAATCAGTGTGCTCCTCCGTGGGGGCACCAGAAGATGGAGAAGGGGAATGGGGGAACATGCTTGGCATTCACACAAGGGACTCTCTATAGCTCAGGGTATCCATAGCACCCCTATCCTCTATGAAAACACCTTCAAATAACACACCTTACACTAGCAGACCACCACCTGCTCAATTTACACTGCTCACACACTCCACAAATCCACCACACAACACACACCTATTTCCATGACCTGTCTTCACCCTTACACACATACAGCCAATCAATCTCACTCTCACTCAAAGCACCGTCGGTCCGGGGGGCCACACACTTCCACACAACCGGCACCGAGGGGAAACACCGGAGCAGGAGAAAGAGAAGGAGGGAAGGGGAAACAACAACAAGAGGGGTCAACTGTGGCTTGATTGCACTTCAAAAAGCATGTACACTGGCTTGCGCTGCCATCACTATGGCCATTTTCAAGAAAAAGTTACAAAGGGGCTAGCTTGTTAGAGAACTCCACTTTGCAGGCTTCAAACGACACCAAAAAAGCCCCAAATTTGATCCAATTTGGACTTTTATAGGGGGGGGCCTTTAATTTTGGAATTTACACTTTAATTGGAACATCTGGCATCTTGATTTGGCATTTTTTGGAAGGGGGAAACCGCTTTACTCCATCTGCTCTCTTTTGCACTTGGGAGGGGGGGGGCATTAGTGATGTCACTATTGCCCCTTGTTTTTTTACTATTTTTTAACTATTTTTTTCTTCCTTCATTTTTACTGCTTTGTGGGGGCCTAGCTTTGCACGGCCCTTTTGGCTCCTCTTTGACCCTTGGCCACCCTCTGTCCGGCTTCCACTTTGCTCTTGCCTCCTGATGTCCCTTGCTCGAACATGCTTTGGAATGGGCCTCTTTGCTTTTCCTTTGCCTTTGCTTTGCCCGGACGGCCCTTGAAATGGGCTCTCTCTGGCTCACTTTAGTGCTTCAGGAATTGGCCTCTTTATCGGCTCGAAAATCCCTCCCCTATGCTCTGGCAGTTTCTTCCTCATGGGACACTCCCCTTAATAGACCCCGGGGAGGCATTAGCGATATCACTAATTCTCTCCCCCACTCCTTGCTTTCAAAAAAGGCATCTTAAGGCCGCGGGAACAATCCCCCATTCGGCGGCCCTGCCACATCATCACCTAGCGCCTCTTCCGTCCTTCACACCTCACGCGGGCGTGAGCCAGCGCGCCGCCTCCCACTAGGCCAAAACCTAGCCATCTCTGCCCTGCAGGCCCGCGTGCTCCTCGACGGCATCAACACGCAACGCCAATGAGGGTCCGGTCATAGCCTACGGGAGGGAGCGCTCCGCTCTCTCTCCCCCTTTGTGTTCTACTGAAGGCCCACGACCTAGCTCATATATGCATTCCTTAGCCCTCCTTCAATACATATGGGTTCAATCTGCTGCCATGTGGCAATTCCTAGGGGTATCCCCTCTTGGGGTAATCTCCATGGTCATTTTTTTCCCCTTAAACAGCTTTTCTCACACATTTACCCCCCCCCCCCCCCCCCCCCCCCCCCCCCCCCGCCCCCTCCCCACTTCACAAGCTCTGCAACCTTTTGGTTCGGGGTCAGATTTCCAAGCTGTAAAGCTCCGTCGGATTCCCACCGTATCGGTCTCCGGCCAAGAAAATCTCACCGCCTTCCAATCCTTTTGAGCTTGCTATTCAAGGCCGCCGAAAAATGGGAAAATCATCTGCAAACCTTTCATTGTCAAATGCCCCCAACTTCATCTTGTTGTATCTCATCGACCGAGCATCTGATGGACGAAGCATTGATTCATGTTAGCTCCACATGATGCAGCCTATCACCAAGAACCTTGGCAAGGCCGAAACAATGCCAGATGGCGCATCCTCCAATGTTGGAAAGTGGGCTCATAACTGGCCTTCGAGATTAATTCAACTGACCATATCTTGCTAACCTGAGCTCCAATTCGAAATCCGAGAAGACAAGCATGCTCCACAACTTGAGCACTACACCATCCACTGACACCTGCTTGGGCCACCTGTCCCCAGCTGCCCTGTCCCATCGGGGATCTGCTACACACTCTACCTTTAAACTTAGTATCTTGCACATCGGGGCTCCGTTTGACGAGCCGTCTGGACCGGCTTCTAGATCACACTGAACACTATATTTTAGGACAGTGATAGGGCACTTCAAACAAATTTTTTGCCACCCCAATTGAGCCCTCTTTGAGCCTCCTTGGCCTAAAAATCCGCTTTAGACATACTTTTCCGCTACCCTTTCACTTCCTAGGTCCTTGGCACCTGCCCTAGCCTTCTGCAGTGCACTTGCCTGCTGCCTTTGCTTGGCATAGACCATCTCCTAGCTTAGACCAACTTTGGATGCACTAGCGTTAGTCATGGATGAGCTATCAGACATTTGCCCAATAGTAGATGTGTGGCACAAAAGAAAAAATGTAGGACAAGGTTATGTTGATGGTAGAGCCTAGATATGTCTCATAACACACTCATGTGTTGATAAGATGGGTCTTACAGTGACTGGGGTGTCAAGCTTTTGGATCAGATTAGAAAACCATCAAAAAGTAAAATGTTTGGGTGTTGTAAAGAAGAAGTGGAGGCATATGATCCAAAGACAGTAGTTGATTTTCATAATATGCGAGCGGTTTGGGAGCATATCCTATTATATGGGGCAGACCATGGTTACGTTGTCATGTTGTGACATGTACATAGTAGGAACACATGCTACAAGAGTTATCTTGTAACTTTTTAGATACATAATTATATTTCCTATAATGTACATATGCATATTTAAGTATAATAATATGCTTTCTTATATCTCATCCTATTATTTATGTCAAGGGTAACCAATTCTTACTTTAGCATCAGAAAATACTATGGAAAAAGCGTCAATAGCTCCGCCTCTTTAACTTGGGGCAAAAAAGCACTGATTCTTTATTTCTACTATCTCATTATCATCTCACACCCCAGCTAGATCCTATATCTAGGGTAAACTCCAATATATAAATATTCTATGTATTTTTCATATTTTTCTTATATTTCTTTTTAAATAGCTACTAGGAGGGAATCAAATCCTAGTGGGACACTAGGTGGCATCATTTCAAAGATACACTTATTTTAATGCATTATTGCAAGCATGATTGCCAAAATTTTTCAAGGAGAAATGTCATGCTTTCATATGGCATGAGGTGTCCTTTGGAATCAAATGAAAGTCTAGGCTAAGGGAACCACAGGAAGACTTTTGCTGCCAGAAATGGACCCTATTTTGATTATTTTTTTACACAAGGTTCCAATCCAAATTGGAAAAATATTTTAAAATGGAAGTCGTAGCTAATGAGCTGAATTCTTTCCATATTTTTACTTTTTTTTTTGGAGCCACGGTTGAGGAGATATGATCAAAATACTAGACCCCAGTCTGCCCACATCACGCAAGAACAACTCATTTCAAGCTTTTCCAGTTTCTGTTCACATTGGCTCTTCTCTTCTTGTGTGAACCCTTGGGGGTTCTCCTCACCTATAAAAGGGGCCTCTTCTTCCTTGAAAAGTACTCAAGCATTCAAGCCATTGATGAGAGGAATTCATGAGGGAGTGAGTAGTAATGCCAAATTGTACTTAGCCATTAACATAAGCCTAAGCCTACACTTTCTCCTAGAGTTCTTGCACGCTATCCTTGGAAAATCAACTTTAATCAAATAAGGTCTTGGACTTGGCGTGTCAATCAAAGTTGAACTCTCTCCTCTTCTTCTCTCTCCATCAATAATGGTGCCAAAGGGTTTGTCAAGTAAGATGTGTTCTACATTGATGTTTTCTTGATTTCTTGTTGTTTTCTTTTTCATCTCTAAACCAACATATATATATATATATATATATATCTAATCTCATCTCCTTAACCAAACCTATCTCTCTCATTCTTAGTAATTCATCCTCTCTAGAAATTCTAGGTTCTCCTTACTACAGGTACATCTCTCCCCGCAGTATCCTTATTGCCTACGGGCAATAATAGGGCTTGGGAGGGAAACTTCTCATCTCTTCACTTCTCTCATATCTACATTTCTCACATACTATCCTAGATGAATAACCCATATGATGATAATTTCTATCGCTTTCACTCTGTACGATCTATTAGAATTAACATATGGATTAGCCGTAAAATACACTTTCAACAACGTATAGTGTTTCTCTTTGTCCTAGAAAAGCTAAATGAAATACTTCTATCACCGGATCCCATCATACTACCTCTCATAGACTATAACTTTTCTTTTGACGTAAGCGTAGTTATCTTGCTATGACCCAAGAGGATTTATATACACAATTAATCCCCATCACTAGACAAAACACATTTATTATGGTAAGCACAAAACTACAATTACAAAGAACAATTCGTAGTCTATTTGGTCGACAAAGATTGAATGCCATTAACTCATATATTAACCCTTTCATATTACCCCTTATACGATATGACCATAGCCTTGATGTTTGCATCTTTGTGTTGTTTTGATATTCTCTTTTGTGTTCTTTCTTGTGTGTAAGTGCAAGAGAGAAAAGAGTGGGGCTTCTTTGATTGCACTTCCTTTCAAACCCTAGTCTTCATGGCATCTATGTTTTAACTCCTTCATATAGTTTTCCGGAGTTCTCTCACAAACTCTCACAGAAAAAAGCCCGGTGCTTTCCTGTCAAGACTGCAAATTTCTTGACATATTTTTGGTGAACCCAACGCAAATCTGCCAGGGTGAGAGTTTTTGGGTAACCATGGGTGATCATGTTGAGCAACAGGGTATGCATTTTGACCCAGCAATAATGCAAATGTTTCAAGCATTTGCAATGTTCATGGAACAACAACATGCCACTGAAAGAAGGGAGATTTCAGCAACTAAGGCCATACAAGAGGTCGTCAACAGAATGGATCAGTTCAATGGCAAAGATGTAACCAAGTACTTACGCGAGTATGTGAAGGAGATGGAGCTACATCGTGTGTCAGAAGGTGATATGATTCAAAGCTTTCAGCTAGTTGTTCCTCTAAAAATTAGGGAACATGTTAGGGCAATTAAAGATGGGCATAGGAGAAATTGGGAAGAACTCAAAGTATCTTTAAAGGAGGAATATTTCATGGAGGACTCTGAGAGAGTGGGCAGAATGGGTAGTCAAGCCAAAGCAAGGACTATCATTAACAAAGCTACTTAGGGAATTTGAGCGGCACTATGCAAAACTCACTAGGACAAGAAAATTTGGAGCTTCTTCTTGAAGATAAAGATGCTGAGCAAGGACTAAAGACCAACTGGAATGAAGTTGAAGGTGTTGTCTCATTGCTTGCCAAATGACAAAGAAGAAGAAACAAGATGGTAGTAAACACTACAAGTCCTTCAACCTCAAATTCTGACAAAATGGTAAAGCCTACTTTTATAGCTCCTAATTTTGATGAGTCTATCCTAGATGAGCTTGTGAAGGGAATGTGTGACTTGAATATGAAGCTTGCAAAGTTTGAAGAAAAAGGCCAACCATCAGGGCCACTTCCTAGGTAAAGACAATAGCCCAAAGAAGGGTTTGTTAATAGATGTATTTGGTGTGATAGTACAGACCATGTAAGAAGGGATTGTGATAATTTTAGTGATGCTTTATCAAAAGATGTTGTATTTCTTAAGGATGGTAAAATCCACTTAAGAGAGACAGGTCTACCCTTGAGAACTAACTTTGGGAAAGGGGCAATGCAAACTTGAGTTGAAGATATTGCAACTAACCATGCCACCTCTTCAGTTGAGGCAGCTACTTATGGACTAAAAATTGAGCATCTTAGTGATGAAGAGGTGAGTGACCATCGTGGTCAAATTTGGCCAAATGTCATGCAATTAGCTAAAAAGGGGAAAGCTTACAAAAGAGATTCTACATGAAGCAGGTGATTGCATACATCTAGAAACAGGATGGAATGATCCAGTGGACTCATTGTCAGTGCATGCCTACATTACAAAATGCTAACAAAATGAGGCTATTGTAGAAGAGAAGAGCAGACGTGAGAATGCTGATGAAGGACCATCAAAAAGAGCTTCTAGAAGTGGGGGAAGAAGCGACTCAATGCCTTCTCAAACACCCTCGACACAAGGAGAATCTCCACCTGAAGTACTCATGGAGGAGTCTACAACAGGAAAGAAGAAAGAGCCAACAAAAGGTAAGACAAAAGGCCCAACTTATAAACTACAATCTGATATTGAGGTTGCTACAGATTTAAAGAAGTCTTGGAGGAAAGGATTTTGAATACCAAGATTGAGTTCACTTTGGGAGAAGTCCTTCGCATTGCAAAGCGTGAATTCCATGAGGAGATCATTGACATCATCAAGAGAAAGAGGCAAACTCTTGCTGAGGTTGCTCGTCCGCAGGTTGACAGAGAAACCCTGAAGACACAAGGGATGCAGTTGCAAAATAAGGAGGATGATAGAGCTGTGGTAGGATGCTACCAATCTAGTGGGAGAGTGAAGCAAGTGCATTTCTCAAATGATTATGAAGAAGTTGAAGCTATTCCTAGGAGCTACTATTCACGAAGTCACTGGGCAAGGGATACTACAGAAACTTTGGTCAACGTAGGTGATCTTGAAGAGCCATTTGTTGCCTTGATTGACCATGGTTCAGAAATAAACATAATGTCAAAGAGTCTCTACAACAAGTGCAAATGGCCGATGGACACAGATCATGGTTGGATGGTAAAAGTGGCAAACAATTCATCCGGTGAATTGTATGCAACATGTCTAGGTGTAAAGGTGACAATAGGTGATGTAAAGATTGACCAAAACTTCTTTGTACAGGATACATCTTCATATCATCTCATCCTTGGACAGCCTTACATTGTGGGAGTTCGAATGGAAACAAAGGTAATGGACGATGGTTCAACATATGCTAGGATACGCAGCAAAGATGGTAAACGTGTTGTCTAATTTCTCACAGTTTGTGTAAACCATGAAAGAAATCGTGACAACCTCAGAGAACATCCTCTACCAAAGGTGAGCAAAGAGTTTCATGACCATAGGAAAATTATGGGCTTTGGCCACGTACCATTGTAAGTGGGATTGCAGTGGTATAGAAAGAAAAAGGGTCTCACCCGATCCAAAAATAGGTGAAACTTTCTCAACGGGCTCCTTGGTAACAAGGAATGGATCAGTATGTTTTACGAAACTTGAAGATTTGAAGAGATGTGAGAGACAATATGTACATAATGTACAAATGGGAATGAAAGAGAGTGGGTTGATAGAACCTACTGAAAATGTTTTGGGTTTGTGTGAGCAAGTTTCTTTTGTAGATACTATGGGTGAGCTTGATGCTATAATGGAGTCTAGTTTGCATCTTGAAAATGAAGTTGTGGAAGTATGCTCTATGGAAATGTATGAAGTCATAGAAGCCTTGAAAGAAAACCAATGTTTCAAGCAAGAATTTGGCCCAGAAGTCCATGTTGAAACTAAATACAAGAGTGTAGCAAAGAAGGTGAAACCTGTAGCTTCACCCTTACCACCCAATAACAGGGACAAGATTGAACAGGCTTCTTTACAACCAAGTTTGCGGAATCCTAAAAAGATCGGGCATACCTTCACAAAGGAGTCCTTTCAAGAGTTGCAGATTGGTTGCGAGGAGTTTCTAACACAGGAGGAGACAAAGTGCTTCAAAGAAATTCTTTCAAAGCATGGTAAGGCTTTTGCATTTGAGCCACATGAGATAGGATGTGTTGATCCTTCTATTGTAGCTCCTATGGTAATTTTCACAATACCTCATGTGCCTTGGAATCTGCGGCCTATTTCGATTCCAAAGCCTCATTTGCCAAAGTTAGTGGAGCTACTGAATGAGAAGATCAAAATGGAAATTTTGGAGCCTTCTTGTGCTCCATACTCAAACAGGTGGTTCACAGTTCCAAAGAAGAATGGTTCTCTATGCTCCATCCAAGATATGCAACCAGTGAACAAGGTGACAATTAGAAATATAGGTACAAGTCCAATTGTGGATGAGTTTCCAGGAAGGGCAATCTACTCGATGGGGGATCTCTACTCAGGGTATGATCAATTTCACCTTGCAATCAAAAGCAGAGACTTGACAACCATGAGGACGCCTTTGGGTTTGGTAAGGATGTGTACCTTGCCATAGGGAGCAACCAACTCGGTTGCACGTATAATGAATGGGATGAATAAGGTCTTACGTGACTTTATTCCTCAAATCACAATGCCTTCCATTGATGATTTGCCTATCAAAGGATGTGAAGAAAGTGACAAAGATGAAGCTTTGGATCCCAAGGGATGTCGCAGGTTTGTGGTCAATCACATAAATGATTGTGATAAAACTTTTTCTAGGTTGGAAGAAGTGAATCTTACATTGTCAGGGAAAAAGTCTATGTTTGGTGTCAGTGAAGTGCTCATTGTGGGGCACATGTGCGGACCATATGGTAGGAAACCTTGTCCAACAAAGGTAGATGTCATCCAAAGAATGAAAGAAACGTTGTCGTGCTATGACATGTACATAGTGGGAACGCATGCTACAAGATCTATCTTGTATTTTTTTAGATACATAATTATATTTCCTATAGTGTACAAATGCATATTTAAGTATAATAATAAGCCTTCTATCTCATCCTATTATTTTTCTGAAGGGTAACATATCTTTACTTTACCATCAGAAAATACTATGGGAAAAGCATCAATAGCTCCGCCTCTTTAACTTGGGGCAAAAAGCATTGATTCTTTATTTCTACTATTTCATTATCATCTCACACCCTAGCTAGATCCTATATCTAGGGTAAACTCCAATAGCTACTAGGAGAGAATCAAATCCTAGTGGGACACTAGGTGGCATGATTTCAAAGATACACTTATTTTAATGCATTATTGCAAGCATTATTACAAAACATTGTCAAGGAGCAATGTCATGCTTTCATATGGCATGAGGTGTCCTTTGGAATTAAATGAAATTCTAAGCTAAGGAGACCACATGAAGACTTTTGCTGCCATAAATGGACCCTATTTTGATGAATTTTTTACACAAGGTTCCAATCCAAATTGGAAAACAATTTTAAAATGAAAATCGTAGCTAATGAGCTGAAGTTTTTGCCCATATTTTTACTTTTTTATTTGCAGCCACGGTTGAGGAGATATGATCAAAATACTAGACCCCAGTCTGCCCACATCATGGAGGGGCAGCTCATTTCCAACTTTTCCAATTCCTGTTCACACTGGCTCCTCTCTTCTTGTGTAAACCCTTGGGGGTTCCCTTCACCTATAAAAGGGGACCTCTTCTTCCTTGGAAAGAACTCAAGCATTCAAGCCATTGATGAGAGGAATTCTCGAGGGAGTGAGTAGTAATGCCTAATTGTACTTAGCCATTAACATAAGCCCAAGCCTACACTTTCTCCTAGAGGGAGACTAGCCATTCTTGCAACAAGCTAACCTTGGAAGATCAACTCTAATCAAAGAAGGTCTTGCACTTGGTGTATCAATCAAAGTGGAATTATCCACTCGTCTTCTCTCTCCCATCAACAATGGTGCCGAAGGGTTTCAAGTAAGACGTGTTCTACATTGATGTTTTCTTGATTTCTTGTTGTTTTCATTTTCATCTCTAATCCAACATATATATATATATATATATATATATATATATATATGTATCTAATCTCATCTCCTTAACCAAACCTATCTCTCTCATTCTTAGTAATTCATCCTCTCTAGGTTCTCTTGCTACAGGTACATCTCTCCCCGTAGTATCCTTATTGCCTACGGGCAAGAATAGGGCTTGGGAGGGAAACTTCTCATCTCTTCACTTCTCTCATATCTACATTTCTCACATACTATCCTAGATGAATAACCCACATGATGATCATTTTTATCGCTTTCACTCTATACGTTCTATTAGAATTAACGTATGGATTAGCCGTAAAATATACTGTCAACAACGTATAGTGTTTCTCTTCGGCCCTGAAACGCTTAATGAAATACTTCTATCACCGGATCCCATCATACTACCTCTCATAAACTATAATTTTTCTTTTGATGTAAGCGTAGTTATCTTGCTATGAACCAAGAGGATTTGTACACACAATTAATCCCAATCACTAGACAAAATATATATATTATGGTAAGCACAAAACTACAATTCCAAAGAACAATTCGTAGCCTATTTGGTCAGCCAAGATTGAATGCCATTAACTCACCCATTAACCCTTTCATATTACCCATGATATGATATGACCATAGCCTTGATGTTTTCATCTTCGTATTGTTTTGACATTCTCTTTTGCGTTCTTTCTTTGTGTGTGTGAGTGCAAGAGAGAAAGAGTGAGTCTTCTTTGATTGCACTTCTTTCCAAACCCTAGTCTTCATGGCATCTATGGTTTAACTCCTTCATATAGTTTTTGTTGAGTTCTCTCACAAACTCTCACAGCCATAAGCCCGGTGCTTTCCTGGCAAGACCGCAAATTTCTGGACATATTTTTGGTGAACCCGACGCGAATCTACTAGGGTGAGAGTTTGTGGGTAACCATGGGTGATCATGTTGAGCAACAAGGTATGCATTTTGACCGAGCAACAATGCAAATGTTTCAAGCATTTGCAATGTTCATGCAACAACAACATGCTACTGAAAGAAGGGAGATTTCAGCAACGAAGGCCATACAAGCAGTCGTCAACAGAATGGATCAGTTCAATGGCAAAGATGTAACCAAGTACTTACGCGAGTATGTGAAGGAGATGGAGTTTCATCGCGTGTCAGAAGGTGGGATGATTCAAAGCTTTGAGCTAGTTGTTGCTCCAGAAATTAGGGAGCATGTTAGGGCAATTAAAGATGGGCATATGAGAAATTGGGAAGAACTCAAAGTAGCTTTAAAGGAGGAATATTTCATGGAGGACTCGGAGAGAGTGACCAAAAGGACATTCTTAGAATGGGTAGTCAAAGCCAAAGCAAGGACTATCAATAACAGAGCTACTTAGGGAATTTGAGCGGCGCTATGCACAACTCACTAGGACAGAAAGGGCCACACTAGATCCAGAGAAGACAGATCTTTTCTTACAAGCTGCACGTAAAGAGTTTCAAGAAAATTTGGAGCTTCTTCTTGAAGATAAAGATCCTGAGCAAGGACTAAAGACCGACTGGAATGAGGTTGAAGGTGCTCTCTCACTGCTTGCCAAACGACAAAGAAGAAGGGACAAGATGGTAGTAAACACTACAAGTCCTTCCACCTCAACTTCTGACAAAATGGTAAAGCCTACTTTTATAGCTCCTAATTTCGATAAGTCCATGCTAGATGAGCTTGTGAAGGGAATGCGTGACTTGAAGGTGAAGTTTGCAAAGCTTGAAGAAAAAGGCCAACCATCAGGGCCACTTCCTAGGCAAAGACAACAGCCCAAAGAAGGGTTTGTTAATAGATGTATTTGGTGTGATAGTACAGACCATGTAAGAAGGGATTGTGATAATTTTAGTGATGCTTTGTCAAAAGGTGTTTTCTTTTTTAAGGATGGTAAAATCCACTTAAGAGAGACAGGTCTACCCTTGAGAACTAAATTTGGGAAGGGGGCAATGCAAACCTTAGTTGAAGATATGGCAACCAAGCATGCCACCTCTTCAGTTGAGGCAGCTACTTATGGAGTAAAAATTGAACATTTTTGTGATGAAGAGGTGAGTGACCATCATGGTCAAATTTGGCCAAATGTCATGCAATTAGCTAAAAAGGGAAAGCTTACAAAAGAGATTCTACATGAAGCAGGTGATTGCATACGTCTAGAAACAGGATGGAATGATCCAGTGCACTCATTGTCAGTGCATGCCTACATTACAAAATGCTAACAAAATGAGGCAATTGTAGAAGAGAAGCGTAGATGTGAGAATGCTGATGAAGGACCATCAAAAAGAGCTTCTAGAAGTAGGGGAAGAAGCAACTCAATGCCTTCTCAAACACCCTCAACACAAGGAGCATCTCCACCTGAAGTACTCATGGAGGAGTCTACAACAGGAAAGAAGAAAGAGCAAACGAAAGGTAAGACAAAAGGCCCAACTTATAAACTACAATCTGATATTGAGGTTGCTATAGATTTAAAGAAAGTCTTGGAGGAAAGGATCTTGAATAGCAAGATTGAGTTTACTCTGGGAGAAGTTCTTGGCATTGCAAAGCGTGAATTCCATGAGGAGATCATTGACATCATCAAGAGAAAGAGGCAAACCCTTGCTGAAGTTTCTCGTCCACAGGTTGAAGGGGAAACCTCAAAGACACAAGGGATGCAATTGTAAAATAAGGATAATGATAGAGCTGAGGTAGGATGCTACCAATCTAGTGGGAGAGTGAAGCAAGTGTATTTCTCAAATGATGATGAAGAAGTTGAAGATATTCCTAGGAGTTACTATTCACGAAGTCATTGGGCAAGGGCTACTACAGAAACTCTGGTCAAGGTAGGTGATCTTGAAGAGCCATTTGTTGCCTTGATTGACCATGGTTCAGAAGTAAACATAATGTCAAAGAGTCTCTACAACAAGTGCAAATGGCCGATGGACACAGATCATGGGTGGATGGTAAAAGTGGCAAACAATTCATCCGGTGAATTGTATGCAGCATGTCCAGGTGTGAAGGTAACAATAGGTGATGTAAAGATTGACCAAAACTTATTTGTACAGGATACATCTTCATATCATCTCATCCTTGGACAACCCTACATTGTGGGAGTTCGAATGGAAACAAAGGTAATGGACGATGGTTCACCATATGCTAGACTACGTAGCAAAGATGGTAAACGAGCTGTCCAATTTCTCACAGTCTGTGTAAACCATGAAAGAAATTGTGTCAACCTCAGAGAACATCCTCTACCAAAGGTAAGCAAAGAGTTTCATGATCATAGAGAAAGGATGGGTTTTGGCCAAGTACCATTGTAAAGCGGGATTGCAGTGGTACAGAAAGAAAAAGGGTCTCGCTTGATCCAAAAATAGGTGAAACTTTCTCGATGAGCTCCTTGGTAACAAGGAATGGATCAGTATGTTTTACAAAACTTGAAGATTTGAAGAGATATGAGAGGCAATATGTGCATAATGTACAAATAGGCATGAAAAAGAGTGGGTTGCTAAAGCCTACTGAAAATGTTTTGGGTTTGTGTGAACAAGTTTCTTTTGTAGATACTATGGGTGAGCTTGATGCTATAATGAGGTCTAGTTTGCATCTTGAAAATGAAGTTGTGGAAGTTTGCTCTATGGAAATGTATCAAGTAATAGAAGCTTTTAAAGAAAGCCAAACAGTTGGCCCAAAAGTCCATGTTGAAACTAAATACAAGAGTGTAGCAAAGAAGGTGAAACCTGTAGCTTCACCCTTACCACCCAATAACAGGGACAAGATTGAACAGGCTTCTTTACAACCAAGTTTGCGGAATCCTAAAAAGATCGGGCATACCTTCACAAAGGAGTCCTTTCAAGAGTTGCAGATTGGTTGCGAGGAGTTTCTAACACAGGAGGAGACAAAGTGCTTCAAAGAAATTCTTTCAAAGCATGGTAAGGCTTTTGCATTTGAGCCACATGAGATAGGATGTGTTGATCCTTATATTGTAGCTCCTATGGTAATTTTCACAATACCTCATGTGCCTTGGAATCTGCGGCCTATTCCGGTTCCAAAGGCTCATTTGCCAAAGTTAGTAGAGCTACTGAATGAGAAAATCAAAATGGGAATCTTGGAGCCTTCTTGTGATCCATACTCAAACAGGTGGTTCACAGTTCCAAAGAAGAATGGTTCTCTACGCTTCATCCAAGATATGCAACCAGTGAACAAAGTGACAATTAGAAATGTAGGTACAGGTCCAATTGTGGATGAATTTGCAGAGGCGTTTGCAGGGAGGGCAATCTACTCAATGGGGGATCTCTACTCAGGGTATGATCAATTTCAGCTTGCAATCTAAAGCAGAGACTTGACAACCATGAGGACACCTTTGGGTTTGGTAAGGATGTGTACCTTGCCACAGGAAGCAACCAACTCGGTTGCACATATGATGAATGGGATGAATAAGGTCTTACGTGACTTTATTCCTCAAATCACAATGCCTTTCATTGATGATTTGCCTATCAAAGGATGTGAAGAAAGTGACAAAGATGAAGCTTTGGATCTCAAGGGATGTCGCAGGTTTGTGGTAAATCACATAAATGATTGTGATAAAATTTTGTCTAGGTTGGAAGAAGTGAATCTTACATTGTCAGGGAAAAAGTCTATGTTTGGTGTCAAAGAAGTGCTCATTGTGGGGCACATGTGCGGGCCATATGGTAGGAAACCTTGTCCATCAAAGGTAGATTCCATCCAAAGAATGAAAGAAACATGCACTAGCATCACTGAGGTTAGAAGGTTTCTGGGAGCATGTGTCTTCTATGTTATTTGGATTCCACATTATGCACATGTAACTGAACCTCTTTATCAGCTGCTTAGAAAGAATCAAAAGTTTAAATGGACACAAGCACATGTAAAATCCATGAAAAAGCTAAAAGAGTTGCTTCACTCATCACCAACTTTGAGAAAGGTAGACTATGAGTGTCAAAGGCCAGTAATTGTGACAGTAGACACCAGTCCTACATGGAGTGGATGGGCAATAGGGCAAGATGACAAAGAAGGACACAGGTATGTGGTAAGATTTGGAGCAAAGGTACTAAGTGCTCGTCAAAAAAACTATCCATAGATAAAGAGAGAGTTATGGGGTATGGCTACAACCATGAAAATGAGAAAGAGTACCTAATTGGTGCATGTGTGGTTGTAGAAACAGATTGTTTACCACTTCTTGGGATGATTACAAGCTACTCAATGCCAGACATTGCTATGTTGCGGTGGATTGCCTACATTAAGTCCTTAAACCCTGAGTTTAAGCACATTTCTGGTAAAAACAATACAGTGGCAGATATGCTATCAAGGGTAAGGTATGAAGATGAGTCACAAATGATTGATGAGGGAGATGATGTGGGCACAAAGTTCTATTCCATCTCTTATGTCAAAGGTAACAATGTCTGCATGACTAATACACTTGAATTGTTCTTGAAAGATCTTTATGAAGGTGATTGGCTTCTTATTGGAAGCTACTTGAGTACTCTAACCAAACAGGATGATTGGTCTTAACATGAATTCAAGAGGATACACAGGAAAGCATATGGTTACTTTTTGAGGGATGGCTACTTGTGGAAGCATCCTAAACAAAAGGGTGCTACAACACAAACTTTGAGGGTTATATGTAAAAAAGAGACTCAAGTAAAGCTCATGCAAGAGTTTCATGAGAGTCTATGGTCTGGACACAGGGGTGTGTGGGCAACCTTCTCGAAGTTGAAAGAAAAATATTGGTGGAAGGGTATGTATAAAGATGTATCTCAATTTGTAGAGTCATGTATAACTTGTCAAATGTATTCAAATGTTTGACATCGTGATGGATTGCACCCTACATATCCACTAGTCGTGCACTATAAATGGGTTGTGGATCTAGTCACAATGCCTTTAGGACTCTGGCAAATGAGATACTTGGTTCTTGTACGAGAGGACCTAACTAATCAGGTTGAAGGAGGAGCGTTAATAGCTAAAACCACAGAAGCTGTGTGAAAATTCCTTCTTGATGAGGTGATTTGCCGTTATGGTTGTGTGGGAAAGATCACTGCAAACAGAGGTGAATTGGATGCCGAACAAGCAAGGGAGTTCTTTTCCACATTAGGAATGAAGCTTTCTCTTACTATAGCTTATAACCCTGAAGGCAATGGAAAGAGTGAAAGAGGGCATCCTATTATCATCAAAGCTTTGGCCAAGGCTTGTGAAGGAAGAGTTGGTGAGTGGCCAAAACTGTTACCATATGCTCTATGGACTGATCGTACAACACATAGCTCAGTAAGTGGCTACATTTATGCGGAGCTAATGTATGGTCAAAAGCCAGTGATATTGATTGAAGATACAATTCCCACATGGAATGTACTACCTTGGCAAAAGGAGCTTAGCAGGGAAGGTCTCCTTGCATTGCGCATAAGGCAACTAGAGAGAAGACCTGGAGACATTGAGGCTGCAAAAGAACAACTCAAAAATGCAAGGTTGAAAAACAAGGACTACTTTGATAAGCGACATCGGTTAGAAGCAAAGCAATTAACAAAGGTGACTGGGTTTTAGTGTATAATAGTAGCCTTGATAACCAACACACAGTCATGCGTAAGTTCTCAAAAAGATGGTTTGGACCATATATTGTAAAACATGTGCATAAAAAAATGCTACTTACAGCTTGTCTGAACTAGATGGTACAGAAGTAAAGATTCCCATTACAGGAAAAAGAATCAAAATGTTTAAGAGAAGAGGAGACAATGATCCAGAAGATGTTGATGAGAGGAGGAAGATCAAAACATAGGTGAATATCAAAGTGAAGATGAAGCTTTGGAATCATCCAGTAAAGAAGAAATCAAGGAAGATGTACAAGAGGGCTAATCTTACAAAGAGACAATGTGGCACATGCCAGAGGATGTGCAGGTTTAGAGGGGGTGGATGTCGTGCTGTGACATGTACATAGTGGGAACACATGCTACAAGAGTTATCTTGTAACTTTTTAGATATATAATTATATTTCCTATCATGTACATATGCATATTTAAGTATCATAATATGCTTTCTATCTCATCCTTTTATTTATCTCAAGGGTAACCAATTCTTACTTTATCCCCATCAGAAAATACTGTGGGAAAAGCATCAATAGCTCCGCCTCTTTAACTTGGGGCAAAAAAGCACTGATTCTTTATTTCTACTATCTCATTATCATCTCACACCCTAGCTAGATCCTATATCTAGGGTAAACTCCAATATATAAATATTCTATGTATTTTTCATATTTTTCTTTTTAAATAGCTACTAGGAGGGAATCAAATCCTAGTGGGACACTAGGTGGCATGATTTCAAAGAGACACTTATTTTAATGCATTATTGCAAGCATGATTGCAAAACTTTTTCAAGGATCAATGTCATGATTTCATATGGCATGAGGTGTCCTTTGGAATCAAATGAAAGTCTAAGCTAAGAGAACCACAGGAAGACTTTTGTTGCCAGAAATGGACCCTATTTTGATGATTTTTTTTACACAAGGTTCCAATCCAAATTGGAAAAATATTTTAAAATAGAAGTCGTTAGCTAATGAGCTGAATTTTCTGCCCATATTTTTACTTTTTTATTTCAAGCCACGGTTGAGGAAATATGATCAAAATATTGGACCCTAGTCTGCTCACATCATGCAGGGACAGCTCATTTCAAGCTTTTCCAGTTTCTGCTCACATTGGCTCTTCTCTTCTTGTGTAAACCCTTGGGGGTTCCCCTCACCTATAAAAGGGGCCTCTTCTTCCTTGAAAAGTACTCAAGCATTCAAGCCATTGATGAGAGGAATTCATGAGGGAGTGAGTAGTAATGTCAAATTGTACTTAGCCATTAACATAAGCCTAAGCCTACACTTTCTTCTACAGGAAGACTAGCCATTCTTGCACGCTATCCTTGGAAGATCAACTCTAATCAAATAAGTTCTTGCACTTGGCGTATCAATCAAAGTTGAATTCTTCCCTCTTGTTCTCTCTCCATCAATAATGGTTCCGAAGGGTTTGTCAAGTAAGATGTGTTCTACATTGATGTTTTCTTGATTTCTTGTTGTTTTCTTTTTCATCTCTAATCCAACATATATATATATATCTAATCATATCTCCTTAACCAAACCTATCTCTCTCATTCTTAGTAATTCATCCTCTCTAGAAATTCTAGGTTCTCCTTACTACAGGTACATCTCTCCCCGTAGTATCCTTATTGCCTACGGGCAAGAATAGGGCTTGGGAGGGAAACTTCTCATCTCTTCACTTCTCTCATATCTACATTTCTCACATACTATCCTAGATGAATAACCCATATGATGATAATTTCTATCGCTTTCACTCTGTACGATCTATTAGAATTAACATATGGACTAGCCGTAAAATACACTTTCAACAACGTATAGTGTTTCTCTTTGGCCCAGAAAGGCTCAATGAAATACTTCTATCACCGGATCCCATCATACTACCTCTCATAGACTATTACTTTTCTTTTGACGTAAGCATAGTTATCTTGCTATGGACCAAGAGGATTTGTATACACAATTAATCCCCATCACTAGACAAAACATATATAGTATGGTAAGCACAAAACTACAATTCCAAAGAAAAATTCGTAGCCTATTTGGTCGGCAAAGATTGAACGCCATTAACTCATCTATTAACCCTTTCATATTACCCATGATACGATATGACCATAGCCTTGATGTTTTTATCTTTATGTTGTTTTGATATTCTCTTTTGTGTTCTTTCTTGTGTGTGAGTGCAAGAGAGAAAGAGTGGGGCTTCTTTGATTGCACTTTCTTTCAAACCCTAGTCTTCATGGCATCTATGGTTTAACTCCTTCATATAGTTTTCTGGAGTTCTCTCACAAACTCTCAGAGCCAAAAGCCTGGTGCTTTCCTGGCAAGACCGCAAATTTCTCGACAACGTGCAGTGGGATTTGTTCAAGATTGGTGACGTGGTATGATGAACCTCTATGGAAAGACAAGTGCCAAGAAGCTATATAATATAGACACAAGGAAACAATTGGAGGAACTTTATGAAGATGAGGATGAGTCTAGTGATGAAGACTGTTCCACGGTGTCTGACGAGGACAGTTATAGTACTACATGATGAGGATGTTGATGTTGCATTTCTTCTGATGGTGGACAAAGAAATCCACGAGTCTGATTTAGTTGCATTTGCAAATGAGATTGAAGATGAAAGTGAAGGGCCTTATAAAGTGATTTAAGGGCTGATGCAAACCAAGGTTGAATTATCAAAGAAGCAGGAATTGATGACACAAATGATCAGTGGAGACCTCTCAGCTATGGAGAAGGAGATATATTTGCACATGCTTGCTAGTTTTCCTGATTTGTTCACTACTTCATATGAAGAGATTAGAGGGTTCAAAGGAGAAGAGATGCATATAGAGATAAAGGAAGGTGATAAGCTAGTGTGGCAAAGGCTAAGAAGGATGGGTCAAGATCATATGGAAGCCTTGCGGGAAGAGGTGGACAAGTTATTGAAGACAGGGTTCCTAGTTCTAGTGGAGACCAGAGAATGGGTGAGTCAAGTAGTAGTTAGTCCAAAGAAGGATGGGAAGTGGAGGATTTGTGTAGATTTTAAACCCTTAAATGCAACCACTAAGAAGAACCCATACCCTCTTCCATTCATTGATCACATCTTGGATATAGTGGAAAGTTATGAGAGGTACAATGTGTGTGATGGTTTTTCAGGCGATTTTCAATTGAAGATTGCTCTTAAAGACAAAACAAAGACAACTTTCGTTACACCATGGGTTGTTATTGCTACACGGTATTTCCATTTGGGTTATCAAATGGACCATCCTTCTATCAAGAGAGAGAAAATTGGGTATTGTCACCATTCATTGGTAGTTGTGTTAAAGATTTCATGGACGACTTTTGTGTCTATAGCAGAGTAGGACTGAACACCATGAGAAGCTGCTAATGGTATTGGGTATTGTCACCATTCATTGGTAGTTGTGTTAAAGATTTCATGGACGACTTTTGTGTCTATAGCAGAGTAGGACTGAACACCATGAGAAGCTGTTGATGGTATTGGCTTGATATGATGAATGTGGAGGACAACTAAATCCAAAGAAATTTCATCTAGCACAGCCAAGGGTGAAGTTATTGAGGCATATGGTGTCAGAAAATGGCATTGAGGCTGATATACACAAGGTTAAGTCTATTATTCTTCTTCCATCACCTAAGAGTACAAAGCAATTGGCAACCTTTATACACAAAGTGAAGTACATGGTGCGATTTATTCCATTGTCTTTACAGATCCTTTATCCATCACAACAATAGGCAAAGCATGATCCATTGGAATGGGATGACAAATGTGAAGAAGTGTTTCAAGAGGTGTTACGGGGGTTGTCAGCCATGCAGGCTCCTGATTGGGAGCAAGTGTTTTATGTAATCCATCAGTAGGGGATGATGCCATTGGATCCATGCTATTTCAAAAGGGGAAGGACAACCATTATATGAGGCCAATGTATTGTGCAAACTGAGTGAAGTTGGTAGGAGAAAGAAAATTGTTGGAAGTGGAGCTAGTGATGGCCAGTGTAATATTTGCCTATCGACAATTTCGCCAATACTTGCTACCACGACATTTTGTTTTCTTAAAGAGATACACCTTTTTTCCACAATTAATAAATGGCACTAACATGCAAATGTGATCAAGAAATGGGTAATTGAGCTGCAAGAGTTTGAGTTCTCATTTTTAGTGGAAGACAGTACAAGAGCGACCCTAGCTGATTTGTTGACTTACAAGGAGAATCCCCTTCTTGTTAAGGAAGAGGTGGTGAAAAGGGTAGTTGAAGAAGTGCCACAGATCAGCAATGCAAATGTGTTGTTCTTTGATGGCTCATACAGAAAGAGCCATGATGCGGCTTCGTGGGGTATAGCACTTTACGATCTAGTGGGGAAGCTAGTATGCAAGAGAGGGTTCAAATTTGATGCTCATAGTAACAATGAGGCTAAATATTGTACATTGGAAGCTGGATTACACATTTTTTGAAGCATGGGATTAAAAGGTTGAGCATAAAAGGTGATGCCTTGTTAGTTGTGAAGCAAGTGCTGGGTGTGTGGAAGAGCATGAACACCTCATTGAAGGAAATGTGTTTCAGAATTAAAGGCCTGTTAAAAAAGTTTGAAGCATGGAGCATCAGACACATTGAACGTGCTCTAAATGGAGAGGCACATGAAGCAGCTCAAAGCATGATTGGGGAGTTATTTGCGTTAAGGACCAATTTACCTCTTTATCATGGTTGGGAAAGTTTGGATCAAGAAGAAGAGTTTTTGCTAACAAGAATCATTCCAAAGGACATTCAGAAGTCTAAGAAGTATGGTTTTGTGCATAGAGCATCCAAGTACAAATTGATTTTTGATGTCTTGTACATGAAAGGGGCTGATCTCGAGTTGAGACGTGTGCCTTGGGTAGGAGGAGCTTTATAGAGTGTTGGAAGAGAATCAAGAAGGCACATGTGGCAAACATTTTTCTCTAAAGATCACCTTGCATAAGATCTTGCAAGAGGGGTATGTATGGCCTAGTTTGCACAAGGATGTTCACCATTGGTGTAGGTCTTGCAATAGATGTCAAGCATTTGGGAAGAGAGTGTTGAAGCCAAAGCTACGGAAAACCATTATGGCGTTTGATGTGTTTGAAAAGTGGGGGATTGATGCAATAGGCCCATTACCTATCACACAAGCAGGGGTAAAAGCTATATTTTGGTTGCAGTGGACTATCTCTAGACTAGATGGGCAAAGTCTATAGCAATAACACAAATCACTCCAAAGGATGTGGCAAAATTTGTGTATGATGAAATATGTTGCAAGTTTGGGGTGCCAGTGGAGCTACTTTCGGATAAGGGGCCAGGATTTAGAGCTAGACTATTAGATTGTTTATGTGTGAAGATGAATATTAGGCACCAGTATTTCACTCCTTATTATCCACAATGTAATGGCTTCAATGAAAGATTCAATGGTGAGTTGATACAAATTCTTTCAAAAGTGTCAGAGCACCAAGGAAAGAATTGGGATATGGAATTTCCTAGTGCATTATGGGCTTACCGTACTTTGGTGAAGACAGGTACAAGGTTTACTCCATTTCATTTGGTATATGGAAAGAAAGCACTATTGCCTGTGGAAGTAGAGTTGCCTGCGGTCAAGATGTTAGAAAAGTTGCTTGGGCAGTCCAATGATGCATTCAAAGAGAGGCTCTTACAATTACAAGAGGTTCAGCTGGATAGGATGAGCGCATTGAAACATTATGGACAAAATCGAGATAAGGCTTTAGCAAAGATAAATGAAAAGGTCAAAAGTAAGCGTATCAAGAAACATGACTTGTTTTTGCACTACAACAGTAAGTTGGACAAGACATTCCAAAAGAAACTTCAAATTAAGTGGGAAGGCCCTTTTAAGGTAGTGGAGTGTTTTTCAAATGGTACATATCAGTTGGCTTTCCTGGATGGTATTCTACATAAGTCAAGGGTGAATGGATTGCATCTTAAATTATATCATGCTAGATTAATGATGGTGGAGCAAGATGATTTGTCTGCAGAACAAGTAATGTCTGCGAGGGATGAAGAGACATGTGACGTGACGAGTCTCATATTTCTTTTTGCTACTGTTGATCATGAATGATCTAGCAGGCTAGGGGATGGGCAAATTATGTTAGGAGTTTTTTGGAATAAGTGATTGCGCATATGTACATACACATGCATGGTGCATCAAATAAAAAATTGCCCATTGTCTAGAGCCAGGTGGTTACGTGGGGCCCACATGTGTACAGGTAGGACAGTGTGTATATAGTACATCAATTTTCATCATCACTAGTATCAGTTTGTTTTTCTATAATAATGAGGAGTTGGTAGAGTGTAAAACTTCTTGAGGAAGCTATCAGCGGCCCCACACCATGAGGTAAGCAAGTGTGTCAGATGGAATCCAGTGGCGTTAGGAGGTCAAATGGGATCAACACTTGCACATGGATAAGTGAGGACACAACGGGAATGTTTTCTTGTGATGATTATGCAGAAAGTTCATCATGAGAACTATATTTAGGGGCCACTTCACGTGATTGCAGGATGCATTATTGAGTAAAATTGAGTGCAAGGTGTGCGAATGGATGCAGAAAGGTAACAAAAACGCCAAAGGTGCCTAAGGGATAAAGTGAAGTGTGGACACTGAAAAACCTAATAAAAAACCAAAAAAAATGTGGAGAGAAGAGGAGGAAAAGTCACAGCTCAATTTTTACTATTTTTGGAGCCTGTTTTGGCCATAAACTGCTCATCCGAGCTCGGATTTTAGCACTTTGATATTGTAGACTGGGTTTTTGGCCATTCTGAACATAATGGAGCTATCCATTTTTCCAAATTACTCACTATTTTTTTGCTATTTTGGCTATGTAAGTTTCTCCTATGAGCGAAGCCTCTGCTCAAATTTGTGATTGTATATGGCATATTTAATCCATATGGTGTGAGCTATTTTCCCCATTGGTGTTGGCCGAAGCGCTCAATTGTATCTAAACATAAAAAATATTCCTCCTTTGAGCTGATCTGTGTGTGTGTGTGTGTGTGTGTGTGTGTGTGTGTGTGTGTGTGTGTTAAATGGGCAAATGGATAGTCTCTCTCCTCTCACTCCATTGGTGTGTTCCCTGTCTCGGTCAGGTGGGTTGTGTAAGCCGAGTGGTGCCCCATAGTGTGTGTGTGTGTGTGTGTGTGTGTGTGTGTGTGTGTGTGTGTGTGTGTGTGTGTGTGTGTGTGTGTGTGTGTGTGTGTGTATTATCTCAAGAGTGTGTGCTGGGTGCTTATAGAGGCGTTGTGCGGCACTAAAAATTGAGCACACTAAGGCAGCTTTTATAGGTTCTTGTCAGGCTAGAGTGTTTTCCAAGCTCGGACAGGGTGCCACCTCTTTTGCCAAAATTAGTTGCAAGATTTTTAGCTCTTTTCTAAAAATAAGAATTTGCTTTTGGTGGTCAACCCTCTCCACTTTCCCTCAATTTTTGTAGTAAAAATGACTAATTGGAGCCAACAACTATTGAGATCGTAATTGAACTATGCTGCATCATGATGCCCCGCCAATGTAATTATGACTCCTCTTTACTACCTCGATGTATTTATCATGTTGCTTTTTAAAAAAATAATTCTCATGAAAATCCTGTTTAATCCTATTTCTTCATCGGATGATCATTTTTATATCCGACGGTTACTAAAATTATTATTTTTAGATTTAGGTATTCCTAAAAAGCACATTGCTTTTCAAAAATTCCAAAAATCACAACAAGTTAAAATTAGCATAAAAAGAGAAAAGAAAAAAAAATCTAAAATTGAATCACGAGTTCCCCTTGTCCACCCAAACAAGAAAGCAGACTCGCTTTTTACAAAAAAGCACTGAAAATCATGAAAAGCTAAAAATAGCGTGAAAAGGCGTTCAAAAAGAATATTTCTACAAAATTGAACCATAGCATCCATAAGACTCATAGATTAAAGATTCGGGGTATCTCTCCCTTTAAGCATGTCCCCGCCCTACTTTTCACAAAAAGCCACTGAAAAGCACAAAAAGCTATTTTAAAAAAAAGAATTTTTTTTTCAAAACTGAGACAAACATTCGTCCAACCTACTGGAACATAACAACCTCGATTTTTATTTAAAAACCTTACAACATTGCCAAACAAGCATTCTTAACAAAAATTTCAAGAAGTGGAGTTTAAAATATATTTTTCTTATTTTTAAAAGAGACCCAAAAATGAGGGATCTTATATCCTCCCACACTTGGAAAATTTGAGGTGTCCTCACCAGGACATGGACTTTAGATAATTAGGCCTCAATATATCATCACATATCCAAGTAGCATCCTCCTTAGGACTCAAGCCCCATTCGTGGAAGTAGATAATAGAGAATCATCAAAAATGTGATTTGGGTCAAGTACATACCTCTTGAGCAAGCTGACATGAAAAACATCATGTACCTTGATATAGAGAATAGAGAATCATCAAAAATGTGATTTGGGTCAAGTAGATACCTCTTAACCAAAAATTCAAGAAGTGGAGTTTAAAATATATTTTTCCTATTTTTAAAAGAGACCCAAAAATCATAGATCTTATATCCTCTCACACTTGGAAAATTTGAGGTTTCCTCACCACGACATGAACTCTAGATAATTAGGCCTCAATACATCATCACATATCCAAGTAGCATCCTCCTCAGGACTCAAGCTCCATCCGTGGAAGTAGATAATAGAGAATCATCAAAAATGTGATTTGGGTCAAGTACATACCTCTTGAGCAAGCTAACATGAAAAACATCATGTACCTTGATATAGAGAATAGAGAATCATAAAAATGGTGATTTGGGTCAAGTAAATACCTCTTGAGCAAGCTGACATGAAAAAAATCATACCTTGATATATGGTGGTAGCAAAAGTCTATAAGCTTGGTCATTGATTCTCTCTGTGATGACAAAAGGTCCACAATATCTGGCACTAAGCTTCTTGCACTTACCCATTGATAAAGAACTAAATTTGGATTTCATTCTCAAAAATACCATATCCCATTCTTCAAAGAGTCGAGTAGACCGTTTATGATCAACATAACTCTTTTGTCTATCTTGAGCAGTCTTTACATCCTGATGTACAAGGTCTATCTGCAATTGTATCTCATCTAGCATATCTTTGGATACTTGAACTCATATGAGTGGATCTTTCCACTTTAATGGAGTAATACACTCTTCTCCATATAATGCTTGAAAGGGAGGCAACCTGATTGTACGTTGGAATGAAGAGTTATAAGGAAATTCAATCATATATAAATATCCAGTCCACTTACTCTATTAATATATACAATAGGCTTGTCACATATGCTTAATGAATTCATTTGTTCTCTCTATTTGTCTATCGGTTTGAGGATGATAAGTAGTGCTAAAAAGCCAATTGAGTTCTTGTGGGGCTGAGAATAAAGTTTTCCAAAAATTTAAAGTGAAGTTTTTATCACAATTCAAAATTATACGACGAGGTAAATAGTGATACATAAAAACACCTTTTATGAAAACTTGAGCCATACCTTAGCCATAAATGTTGTCTTGATGAGGAATATACTCAAGGGGTGCACCTTTAACTATTCATATAATGTGCGTTCAAAGGGTATTAAAAACCCCTTTTACTTACATGTTTAAGGTAATAAAATGACCCCTTTTTCTCTAAAAACTTACGAGTTTTTCTCTAAAATAAATTAAAAACTCCCTTTTATTAATATTAAACTGTTAAATTTTTGAAATTATGGCAATTAAAAAAACCATTCATTTGAACTCACATGGTAACTTACATGTCTAAGAGGTGAACCCCCTAAGGGAATATATGAGTCATTTTAGTAAGCATATCAACCACCACAAAGATGGATTGTATGGAATCATATCCTTAAGATGTAGGAAGACCTATGATGAAATCCATGGATATGCATTTCCATTTCATTTGCGGTGCATCAATTGGATGAAGAATCAAATTTGCTCAGCTTCAATATGTTGACATGTCAAGTATGGTGTAACATAGACTTTTTTTTCTAGCCGACTGAAGATTTTCTTTGACTAGTTTTACGAGATTTCACCTACTCACCCACACCTTCATGTCTCATAGGTTGAACCATAGTGGGTGCACTTAGAGGCCCTCACCTTTACCACTAGGCCAACTCCCCTTGAAGAAACTTTTCCTTATAGTATCATAAGTTTTGATGTAAGCTCGGTTGATGTAACATGGGTGTCCTATGATAGGTAAATCGTGAGATTCCTATAGGCATTGAACTTTGATCTCACCATCATCTAGAAATTAATTGGAATACAAAGAGAGTTGTTGTGGTAAAGATCATTGTCCTCAACATGGAAGCCTTTAGTTTGCATCTCTTGTTTCTCTATGAGAGTATCCAAGTTCAATAAATATTGCCAACTCCCCTTGAATAAACTTTTCCTTATAGTAGCATAAGTTTTGACGTAAGCTCGGTTGATGTAACATGGGTGTCCTATGAGAGGTAAATCATGAGATTCCTATAGGCATTGAACTTTGATCTCACCATCATTTGGAAACTAATTGGAATACAAAGAGAGTTGTTGTGGTAAAGATCATTGTCCTCAACATGGAATCCTTTAGTTTGCCTCTCTTGCTTCTCTATGAGAGTATCCAAGTTCAATAAATATTGAATCCTTTTGTACAATGGATCCTGGGTATTCTCTCATGTGCGTAAGGTCAATCAAAGAGGTAATAGAGGCTGTAATAGCCACCCATACTTTTCCTACTTAAAATGCCAGCTACTACTAGGTTTTTCTTCTCCCGTTTATATTCAATCCCAAAATCATATTCACATAGTAACTCTATCCACCTCCATTATTGCATATTAAGGTCAGGTTGAGTATAAATCCACTTGAGTCTCTTATGGTCTATGTGTAATTCCAAGAAGATAATGTTGCCATACTTTAAGAGCATGTACAACGAATAATAATTCCAAATCATTCATAGGGTAATTTAACTCATGACTTTGTGACTTACAAGATTTGTATGCTACCAATCTTCCTTCTTTATGATAGGATGCCACCAATCGCTTATCACTTGAATCAGTGAGGATAGTGAATGTCTTTGTGAAATCTAGAAGTCATAAAACTGGAGCATTTACCAAACCTTCTTTGAGTTTCTCAAAGCTAGCTTGAGCCCAATCATTCCAAGAAAACACTTTAGTCTTATAAAGGGTATTAGTCAATGGAGAATCTATCTTATCAATGTCTTCTTGATGATAAAAGTACAATACCGTCCCGTTAAGCTAAGAAATCCACACCATTTTTTGACAAATTTAGGTGTAGGACAAGCTAAAATGGCTTCAATCTTGCTTGGTTCAGTAGAGAATTCATCCTTGGATAAAATGAATCCCAAGTATTCCACTTTTCATTGAAGAATGTGCATTTTCTATGCTTAGCATAAAGCTGGTTCTGTCATAGAAGTTCAAGTACTTGTTGCACATGTTGTTCATGTTCTTCCTTGTTCTTTGAGTAAACCAAAATATCATCAAAGAAGGCAAGAAAAAAGTCACCAAGATGTTCTCTAAGCACGTGAATTATAAGGCGATTGAAAGTTGCCAAAGCATTTGTAAGTCAAAAGGCATAATTGTAAACTCATAATGTCCAAGTAGCATATTGAATCTTGTCTTTGGTATATCTTTCTCCTTGATCTAGATTTGATGATACCTAGACTTAGGATCATTTTTTGTAAAAACAGAAGCTCCATGTAATCAATCAAGTAACTCATCAATCCTTGGTATGGCATGGTAAGACTTGAAAATGAACCAAAGTGTTGTGGCCATCCCAAAAAAAAATCAAGTCACCAATTGAAGTAGAAGATTTAACTTTCTTACATGTAGCACTTTCACTATGAGGTCATTATCAGGGTGTTCAGGAAGAATGATGTTTCTAATTATGCATCTAGGAGAGATGAAAGAATGTGCACTCTTAGAATCAATCAATAAGGTAAAATGCTTATCTAAAATTCCTTTAAAAAATTGTGTGGATTTTGGTATGTGGGCTCATAATTTTTTGATGATCCTATATATCTTGAGTCATTACATGAGCAATATCTAGACTTATGGTTAGGGTCAAGGTAGGTGTAACAAAATGATCTCACCTAGCCTTCATACACAGTAAATTCTCTCTTCTTTACTGTGATTTTCTAGATCTTTGCTCATCTTTAGGACAAGGTGTTTTGATCTCATGAACATGAATAGGATCTTACTTTTTCCTCCCACTATTATATAATTTGAGTTTAATGGGTCACTACCCATATCAAGAACATCTGCAACATTGGCCAGTAGAAGACTTTGAAGTCTACTCTTCATAGACTTGTGTAATTTGGACACAAATAATGCCACTTTGGCTTCCTAAGTCATTCTTGCTAGAGAATACTTGACAAGGCTTAATAAATGTTGATATGAATCTAGATATTTGGTTCCTTGAGTAAAATCAAGAAACACATTCATGTGATTGAAATGATATACCTTGGTTTGATAGTTCTTCTTTAGCTGAGTTTTAATATAATCCCAAGTTGTCATATTTGGATTTTTGTTATTTTCATTACAACGATCTTTCCACCAATGCTTGGCCATCTTCTCTAATTTGAATAATGGTCTTGTTCTCTACAGATGAATGAGCCAAATCAAAATATTTTCCATCTTCTCAATCCAATTTTCAAGAATTTTGCCCACATCTTTGCCTCCCCACTAAAATTCCCAGGTTGAGATTGTTGGAATAGCATCAATGTATTTATCAATGATCATCAATTGATGTGCAATTAGGAAATTTGCATTTGCAGCCACTACATTTCCTCTAGGAGGCATGATTGACTACTGCACCATATCAAGTCAAGATCTCTCTTAGTCTAAAACACCCTATTCTAAAATTTTTAGGTTGAGACTTGTGGAGCATAGCATCAATGTCTTGATCAATGATCGTTAATTGAGGTGCAATTAGGAAATTGGCATTTGCAGCCACTATGTTTCCTCTAGGAGGCATGATTGACTACTATACCATATCAAGTCAAGATCTCTCTTAGTCCAAAACACCGTCTAGTCCATCTTAAATATTTAAATCTGCAGATTGAGAGTATGAGATGAAAGAAGAAAGATAATAATAATACTAAATCAGATCTATATATACATCAAAAAATTATCTATGCTAAATAATACACTACTTTTTGAAGATTGTGAGTATGAGTCTATAATAGTTCTAACATAATGTACTTTATGATAACATTTGTGGCACCCTTTACTAGATCTTAGTGGTCCCACTCTGCAAGTATATCTTTAAAAGTATTCGATTCATCTTTTTGAACTGTAGCTACAAACATGCTCTCGTTTACATGCAAATCATATCATTCATGTGTGAGTGAGCGGTTTTTCATGGACATTTGTATGTTGTTATGGATTGTAGCATTCCTAAAACCAAAGTAACCAACAAAGAGAGGAGAATTCTTGGGTAACTCATCTGGTGTCTCCCACCCATCAGTACTGTGTATGCGATCAAAGTTAGCTAGGTATTGAGGTATGTTATAGGCATTGAATAGGATCTTTACATTATGTGGGTTATGGATAGTGGACCTCCCAAATAGATCAAATAATAAGTCTTGAGGCATTGGGCCAAAATAATGTGTAATGTTATTTTCCTTCTCCACACATCAACATAACAATGTTCAAACACCCTCTTGCCATAACTAAAGGAAGTACAAATCTTGCTAACCTTGTCTAATTCATTGGCCTCAAGGTAAGCTCATGGGCATTGATTTACAATAACTAGCTGGTGACAATGATCTCTTTCCCAATCTTGGACTCTACCCACTTGATAATCCCCACTAGTGGTGCTCTGTGTGAAAGTGGTCTAAACTTTGTGTTCCCCATAGCATAGTGGTACCATGATGTAAAGGTGTTTGGAACCAAGTCCGTGGATATGAGCCTCTTCTTCTCTGCCCCATTCCATCTGGTAGTGATGAGACAATTTACCTCAACTTCCATCTGTAATCTCTCTTCAACTATCAATTGTGATAACATGTTTAGCTATATTTCATGAGGCAAAATTTCAGTCATCTATACACACACAGCCCATAACTCAAGTTAGTCAACAATTGATAGAACTTAGGTTACTATCTTTAAACAACTCAAACAAACATCATTTTTTTATAGTTATAAGTGATAAAAGGTTACATGGTACTTTGGGGAGGGTACAGAACCATGTAAAGGTCCAATAAACCAATTCTTGGATCCCATGTTTGAGGTTCTACCCTTGTATTACTCACATCTTGGGTTCCAAAATTCAAAATTTGTACTTGAACACTTAAGTTTACATCTTCTTGCTTATACCATTCTTTCCCACGAGAGATTTTTGTTAGTGTCAATACACAAATGCATCTTACATGAGCATGTCGTTCATTAACATCTTCTCTATATAATATTTGTTTGGGCTCATCACCATAGGATATTCCTGAGCAAAATCCCAAACACATCTTGGATTTTCATACTTATCAAAAGTGATGGTGACATTGTGAGGATTGTACTTAAGGATAGGGTCATAGAATTTACTAAATCGGTCTTGAGGTACATAATATTAGAATTGATTCTCACATTAGGAAGAAGATGGGGTGTAAGAGGGCCTCTTTATTTTCCATGAGCTTATGGAGGTGATTAACATTTTGACGAATAGGTGTATACCACGTGTGCAAGAATGGTGGGTATGTAAGAGATGCGTAAGAGTGGTCAAAGGATGCACTTTTCCCCTCAAAAATCAGGTGGACAATTTTACAATTTTTGGCCTTCCATAACTCCCACATATGATCTCCGATTTGAGCAGAGATCATAGATCTAGAATCTACACTTCTAGCTATTTCCATAGATATGCTACATGGTATGGTTTTCCCTGCTAGATTTTAAATTCCATTTTGGGGGGAAACTTTAATTTCAAATTGCCTATTTGAATTCAAAAATTGTCATTTAATTTCTTAATACTAAAGGTTTGACTTCCTTAAACTACCAAATAAAGAGGCCTCTTAGACCCCATTCTCTTCCTAATGACTACCTGACTTCTTCCAAACCCTAAACATGACCTTGTCATAACAGCCATATCTTTGGTTTAAAAAGAGTGCTTTCTTACCAAGAATGATTTCACAGCTTGGTACTTTCAACAGTGAACATATGTTGATGTAAAAAGGATATCCTTGCACCTAGACGTCACCTTCCTGAAGATTCTCCTTAGCCCAAGGTTGTGGGTCAACCATGTACCTAGTAGGCACATGGGTTTGGTGTTCGCGTTGAGCATCAACATACCATTCCCATGCTACATAGGAGTTTGGAATGAGATAATCTCTAGTCCCCTTCAAATTTCAAACTAGTTCAACTCTCCAACAAACGTTGAACCCAAGTTGAAAAAGACATTTCTCCCAAAGTCACTTGGGAGTTCATCTAGACGTTTAAGGAGATCCATCTTAAAACAAAACAAGGAGAGACAAGACTCAGTATACATGGATACCAAAATTGAGTCTACACTCTTTATTCATCAAAATTTGATTTTTATATGTGTTTATAATACTACACATGTCACGAATCTCACTCTCTAAATACCCTCTTAACTCTCATTAATGGAAATTCCCTTAGACCTCTCATACAAAAGTGTTGAAGAGTTCACAAATGTGGTGCATGTACGGGGGGGGGAGAGAGAGAGAGAGAGAGAGAGAGAGAGAGAGAACATAGGATGTGGGTGGAGAATCTCACCACAATATGTGTGTGAGAAAGCCCCTTATTCTTCTATCTAGTAAAGAATAAGGTGTGTACAAGTGATGGGCAGTCGGGCATCTTAGCCGCATCCATACGGGTTAAGAGGCACGCTACCTTTACTCGAACAATATTACAATTAAAGGAAAATGTTCCAATAACTTGTACTATAGGACCTAGAAATATTTTCAAGAGGTATAGGCAAGAAACTCGTCTCAACCTATGTCCATTGGCTCTCTCAAAGTCGACGCATGTCGTTGTATTTGATTTAGCAGTGTACAAAAGCGTATATTCCTGCTAGAATCAACATGCATATCCTACATGTATCATGTAATAGCATGCCCTGATCCATGATGCATCATGCTAGTGTCAATCATAACTTGACTAAAAATCCAACTACAAACGCTCTCGTCGCAGTTGCTATGTTGGGTCTTGACACCAAGAGGCGTACATGAGAGTCCCAAATGTTGATGACAAATGTGTAACCTTTGCCAGAATATTGGTGGAAATTGCATCAACCCCATGTGCAGTGCACTACCTCTTCTAATCTATTCGCAGTAGGTATCCCAATGCTTACTACATCACCACCAAAACTAGTCACATATGGAAGCATCAATCTTGACTCCAAAGGAGTAGGGATTGTATCCACATATCCTAGAATTATCATATTAGCCTCTAGCATGAACATGTCAAATAACTCCATATCACTCATCTCCATGGTAGGAGGTATCTCTGTCGTAAGAGGACCAGTGTGTTGTGTCTTAATAGAGAATGGGCGTTCTAACTCTGCATCTGCAGACATGTCATGCACAACACTCTAGATCTCATCTGTGAAAGATATGTCTTGTCTCTCACTGACATGTAATCAAGACTATGCCATCTTGCACCTCAGATACCTCCATAGGGTAAACCAATCCAATTTTGGCTTGTCTTCCAACTAGTGAACCACAACGCATCTCAAAAAATTGCTCTCTATGCAGTACCTAACATCTGCTGTCTCTCAAATGTCTCATTAAGATCAAACTTTATGCAATCTTACAAAAAGAACACACATGTCGTAGCATATAAGATGCACCACTAGATAATGACAATCACACATATCCTACACCCTCTATGTCATATCTAATCCATCAGCTATATGCACATGAACAAGGCTCCCACTAGCAAAAGTGCTAAACCACTAATGACATGGTGTGATATGGAACACTGCATACGCATCTAGTAGCCATCAAGATCAAGTGGCATCTCTAACAAAACTAAAAGCAAGAGAAACACTAGATATAAACATGAAAACACTGTCACTAGCATACAAATCCACCTCTCTCTAGTCTGTGTCAAAACCATCCCTACATCATTCATACATCTGCATTGTAGTCTCATGCATCTAAGGCAACAATGTCTAATGTGTCTTGTGTGCCAACATCTCAAGTGTCACCATGAATGAGATTGTTGTCTCACATGAATCATTGTCGTGGACTCAGAATTGTCACACATATCAACTACCATAAAGTGAAGTTATGGCTCTACATCATGTATAAGGGCAATGTTCATAAACCAATGTCATAGAGAAGAGCACCAAACTTGGAATAAAAGGAGATATGTGCAGGGAGAAAACACTCTCAAAAGAGCTCACATCACTTGTAGTGCTCAGGCTAAACAGTGCATAAATCTCCCGCAATAGTATAACCACACTGTGCTCTAGAATCTTCCCAATGATACAAGTCTCAATTGCCAAAAGTACATGGAACCTGTAACCAACACCTATAGGTTTGTAAATTGTATAAAATAGACTCAAAATCAGAATATTCATTGATAAAAAATAGTACATACCATATTTCTACTTATAGCCACTACGAGCATATAAAAAACTCACTCTTGAAAGAGTGGATACAAGAACACCGATCCATTTCCAAAAACAACCAAAAAAGACCTCAAACTCAAGCTTTTCTCAAGCTGAAATTGCATCTTCAACTCAAAATTTATGCACTCAACTTCAAGCACATGTCGTGCTTCCAAAAATGCATCAAACTCGCACACTACATGGAAATCAAAAACCTAAAATTTCTTCCATACAATCAGTTTGAGCTGAATACTAGGAAACTAATGAGGAATTTGTAAGAAGTTTCTTCTTTGAAGTTGTAGACCACGTTGAAACAGATGGGCAACACAAGAAATATTTCAAATTTTCATTTTACAAGGAGAAAAAGTAATTTGAAAACATTGCTACTATGCACATAGTTTTTAGGGTTGCACCTTCACGTACACACTCGCTTTTAAGCTTCCACATGACATACATCACTCTCAATTAAGCTCATTAGATCCTGTTGTGTCTTAACAGATCTTCTAAGCTTCCTTGATCTCTTCACCATCAAGAGCAAGCAAGCTATCACCTTGAAGCTCTCAACAAGGTCGCGCTCCACGTGATTGCCATGCACTTTGATACCAATTGAAGAGTGCGCAAATGTGGTGTGTGTTTGGAGAGGGAGAAGGAGACATATAGAACACAGGATGTGGGTGGAGCAACTCAACAAAATATGTGTGTAAGAGATTCCCTTATTTCTCTATCTAGTAAAGAATAAGGTGTGTACAAGTGATGAGCGGTCGGATGACTTTGATGCATCATGTGGGGTAAGAGAGACACCACCTTTACCCCAATAAGTGTGGTCTATAGCTATCTTCTAATCGTTACTTCCCTAAGATGGAAATAAGTGCTTCAAATGTCTTAGCAAGTTTGATAATTTCAAGCACTTGTCAACGCATTGCCAAGTAATAGTATATATCCCCTAGGCCTATCCACAGCCTAAGTGGAAGTAGGCTGAGATTGGTAAACCAATCCTTTGAGCTATCATCAATATAGATAAATAATTGGCGGAAAGATTCTTGGCTACAAGTGAGGTAACTACATTCAACACTCTTCTAGCAAGTCATGGTTCTTGATGTTGCAAAGACTTTGGTCCCAATATCAAGGTAAAAGAGTTCCCTTGCATCCCTAGGAAATCATGTCATCATGTTGCTGAATATGATTGCCAAAACTTCTTACCTTGCTAAAGCATTTAGACATCACCTTAGGAGCCACTGTTAAGTACAAAAAAAAACATTTAAAAATGCTTAATGCACTCATATGACACTCTAATCAATTTTTTGTAGCCCAATACCACGTAAATCCATACAAGAAGACAATTCAAGCAGGTGTCACCAATCAATGTCACTCATGCATAAACACAATATTCTTTTTCAAGAAACATGCATGAATTCATACATAACGTAGGGCTAACCGGACTAGTATTGGATTTAGGTTATTCCTATAACCTTAGGCTCTAATACCAGGAGAGAAATACCCCTCACTAAGAGAGAAATGCATATATATAACACAGGACTAACCCAACTAGTATTGGATTCAAGCTATCCCTATAATCTTAGGCTCTAATATTATGGGATAAATACCCCTCCCCAAGGGTCTATGCAAAAATTATGCAATTTATACTTTTACACAATTTCAATATACATCAAATTTGCAGAAGCGTTTGCATAGGGGAGGAGTTCTCATCACCCGACCTAGCATGGAGTTTAAGTCATGAGTTGGACTGCATCCAAAGGTACCTAGCAACTACTGCTACCCCTAAATGTGTAGTATGGATAAAGCGTGATCAATAAATTGACCAAGTGGAGGGTGAATATATATGTACACCACATTGAGAGAGAGAGAGAGAGAGAGAGAGAGAGAGAGATGAGTGGAGATTGAAATAGAGTGCAAAGAGACATAAGAGAATGACAAAAGTGAACCTTCAAATGTCCCATCTAAATCAAATAGTCAACCATGAACTAATGCAAGTACAAAATCTAGGTATACCATAACTTCAAAAATAGAAAATGACTCGTAGAAGCATTGGACCCTGTGTAGGGAATGACCGGTCCAATCATCGACTTTTTTTCCTACTACGGACATACAAAATTTCACTTCACAATATATAGCCAAAACACCTCCAACTTACTTGGGCCAGACATAAGTTGAGGCCGCTTTGCCTCCCTCCAAAAACGCGAGCTCTGAAAGGATTACAAATACTAGCAAGTGGTAGGAAATCAACACCAACCATACAGTGTAGATGCAACACCTCTTTGATGCCTATCATCAAGTGTTTAGGAAAATCCAAGTCAAAATTGTTGATGTGCTAGCTATTTAGGCATTCAACCCCCTACGAACAAATTGTGTAGATGAACATAACGAAAAAGAAGAAGATCTAGGCAACACCCCCAATCCAGCAAAGCCCCAAGTCATCGCCCTTTCATCTAAGGCTAAGTGATGTAGGTGCTCCTAATCTTGTAGCGACACTGTGATGAGAAACATAACATATGAGTCCAATTAAAATTGCATATTGCATATGCACAGGCAAACCTTTCCAATCAATCCGACTATATAAGGTCTCTATCCTTACACGTCTACCATAAACCATCAAAACCAAGCAATCCTTTCCAAGAGATCCAACTATACAAGATCTCTACACTTACACATCTACCATAAACAATTAAAACCACTTCTTAATGCATTCCATGATAGTAAACCATAATCAAGTCCCATCACATGGGTGAGCACTCCACCCATATCAGGGTGATGCACATCTATCCTGCAAAATCACTTTGGCACATAACATGGCTGCAAAAAAATTGGCAGCACGACCATAACAAAAACAATAAATCCAAGACCCACATCGGCTTCCACCATTAAAATCACAACCATAATCCATGAGGGATCTCAGCCATTTACTATAAACTATAATCCTTACCGAACTAACTCCCACACTTGGAGCTTTGACCATACACACTTCAACCAACCAAACCATCATACGTGGTCCTTAAAAAATGAACTTTCTATGCATAAAAGAAGTCCAACCAAAAACTAAACATGATTTCAAAATCCCATTGTGATAATGTTTTAACCATGCATAAGTGACTCATTATGACTACACCTCACCCCCCTAGCATATAGAGCTAGTTTTGACCTAGAAGGATGGAAAGCAGTATACACATGCATATGAGGCATCCAAATCCATCCATTAGGTTTCATACAGCATATGACATCAGCCCATCCACTCATTCATGATGAAAAGAAGCCCTACCACTTTATTCAAGCATATTCCATAACATCATATATATGCAAAAAATAATTTTTTGCTATTTTTGGATACTCACATGGCATGCAAACAAAAGTATTTGAAATTAGAATCATGCATTAAGCTTAGTCCTATAACATATAATAACACCTTATCACATCACTTTGCCCATATGAGACTTATGCAAACTACCGTGATACAGAAGACCCGCTTTATTCATATTTGTTTGTACGGTTCGGGTTGACTAACCATATAAACCCATATAAGTTTATGGACATCAAACACTTGAACTCAAATCACTAGAAAAACCAATAAAACATATATGAACCACTCATCAAACTTACAATGCTATATGGTACTCCCCCTCGGTAGCACCCCTATACAAATAGGCAACCCCGTACAAAGAAGGTTAATAACTTACACTCACAAAGTGATATTAGTGATATAAATACATTTATCAGCACGTTTAATCCAGCTTTGGATTTTTCTAAGTGAATTTCTTCATCCAATGAATCTATATGGTGGTTATCCAAGGAGCCTGGGGTCCAAAATATTGAATGTGCATTGGGTAGCAAGCTGTATTTTGACCATAACTCTTTACTCATGCAAAATTTTCATGGGATACACTCAAGAGAAAATGTTCTAAATGATGTGTTTAATCTCTCATTCAAAGGTTTTGACTTGATTCATAATGGTTTGGGAGATACAATCAAAACAGTGTCCCTATTGTCTATGTGACATGAAACAAAAAGATCTTTTTATGCACCTATGTGATCATAATCCCAATGTGTGCATAAATAAATGTGCTAAACATGATGGAATAAGCCTGAAGCATCCTTGTACACATCCAAAAAGCCCATATTTTCCTTTGTATATGAAAAGAGCTACCACCAAAAGAATAGTTACTCAGAAACAAAGTAGAAAGAGAAAGAGATGATGGCTATGGAGTTTAGAGATTCTTACGTGCTTGAGAAGTGATTATCGGCTGTCAAAAGGCTTATTAATTTTCTTCAAGAGAGTGATGATAAGAGCGACGTAGAGGTTTTTGCCACAAAGTTGTTGAAGAGCGTGCACGAAGTTGTCAACACATAAATGTAGTATGTTGGGGTTGTGGAATACATGGTCACTTTGAACGTGAATGTCTAGATAGTGTTACCATATACATGTGGTAGTGATGTGTGTGAACACACTAGGACCGCCGGGGCATTTTTTCCCTCTTTAGGAGGTTTTTTCCCCCGTGCATTGTATATACGCCCATCACTCTAGGGCTATCTATCTTTACATTGCACACTAAGTAACATACTCTCTATTGTGTGCCTTGAGCTTCCTTCGTCTTCTCCAAGCTATGTGTGTTTCTCTGCAACCCTAATTCCAACAATTGGTATCAGAGCAGGTCACGTCCTCCCGGGCTTAGTCGCCAGCTGCTCCAGCACACGCCTGCTCACTTTCTCCGATTTCAGTGAGCTTTGGCGAGCGTTCGCAGGTCGACAAATATTTTGGGATTTTGATATTTCGCTCGGAATTTTGATTTGGGCTCATTTCGACCTCCGTTTCCACTACGGGCAGTACTGCACAGGCTATTTCGTAATTTTGTGCAGATTTTCTGTCAGTGCCGTTTTCTGCATAACAGGTGCCTTATAGTCTTCTACGGTTTGTGCTATATAGCACAAGTTGTTCCCGCTCCATTTCTCCTATTTTCGGGCAGTTTTCACATCAGGTGCAACATTTACCATGGCTGACAACAACAACACAGATGTGTTCAAGATGTTTGCTGCTGAGGACAGATTGGATGGGGACAACTACCCTATGTGGACTTATATGATGCAACATGTTCTTGTGTCAAAAGGTGTATGGGACATTGTGCAGGGCATTGATGTACGTCCTGGTTCTGAAGATGTAGGCGATGTTGAGGATGTTGCAGGTCTTGCTGCAAGGATTGCAGCTGTTAGAGTTGTTTTGCCTACGGCAGAACAAGCTCGTTGGGATGTTAAGGATGCGCAGGCTCATGCATTGATTGCGTTGTCTGTGAAGCGCACCATTATTCCTCACATCCGTTCAGCAAAATCTGCAAAACAAGCTTGGGATATTCTAGCAGGTCTTTACGCAAGCCGCAATGAGGCTAAAATTGCTTTGCTGCGTAAAGAGCTAGAGTCGAAGATTATGCATGAGGAAGATGATATGGACACTTTCCTTGCTAGTGTCAAGGATATCAATGAGCAACTCATTTCTGCAGGTGAAGTCATTTCGGACAGTTCCCTTGTGCAGACTGTTCTTGATGCCTTACCAGATTCCTACCAGACTTTTGCTAGTACTTGGAGACTCATGACCCAAGGAAATCCCGAAGTTGTCAAGTTTGATGCATTATGCACATTGCTGTTGCAAGAGTCACTTTCTAGAAAAAACAGGACTAGGCAGCGTGCAGTTGAATAGGCTTTTATTGCTTCTCAAAGAAAGGGTGGTAACAGTAATGCAGCCACTTCTTATGGTTCTGCTGCGAGTGGCAAAAATTCTGTTCCTAATGCAGCACTTCGTCTGGCAATTCTAGTGATAAGGGCAAAAAGAAGATGCGTTGCCATTATTGTAAAGCCAATGATCACTTGATCAAGTCGTGTCCTAAGTTGAAGGCCAAAGAGGCTAAGAAGAAAGAGGGTGGTTCCACTGCAAATGCTGGTTGCACTACAAATGCAGCCATTGTTGAGTCTTCTGTGAAAGGAGATTGTGATGCTGATGTTGATGCAGAATGGGCTTTTAGCGCAGAATGCACTTACAATCCTACTGTCCATGATGCATGCTTGTCAGTTGCTGCAGATTCACATGTGTGGTATTTCGACAGTGGTGCTACAAAGCACATTACCTCACATCGTGAATTGTTTACCTCTCTCGAGTCTGTCCCTCATGGGAATTCAGTCACTTGTGCCAACAACGCCTCTTATCCAGTTCAAGGAGTTGGAAAGATTGTCCTCACTGCTGCTAATGGCAGTTCCTTCACACTTGTTGATGCACTTTATGTACCTGGGATCAAGAAGAATCTCTTGTCTGTATCCGCACTTGCTAGACTTGGACTTGTAGTCAAATTTGTGGATGACAGATGTACAGTTCATGATCTCAGTTTTGGTGATGAAATTGTTGCATATGGGCTTTTGTGCCGTGGGCTGTATAAGCTCACTTTGTATGACAAGTGTGGACCAAATTTTGCAAATGCTGTTGCAGATTCAAGGGCTATTTCAGATGCAAAACTTTGGCATGCACGTTTTGGTCATCTGAATTTTGCCAGTTTGCTGCGTTTGCAGAAATCTGATATGGTTGCTTCTTTGCCGCCTCTTGAAGCACCTGTCAAACATGTTTGTGAAGGCTGTATTCTGGGTAAAATGCAGCGTTCTAAGTTTCCAAAGGATGGTTCAGTTAGGGCCACATGCAGGTTGCAGCTTGTGCATAGTGATGTTTGTGGGCCCATGCAAACTCCGTCCTTGGGCAATTACCTGTACTTCGTGACTTTCATTGATGATTACTCCAGGCATGCATGGGTATTTCCGCTTAAAGAGAAGTCCAAAGTTTTTATGTGCTTCAAACAATTTTTGGCTATGGCTGAAAATGTCTCAAAATGTACTATGGGCACCCTCCGTTCCGATTGAGGGGGGGAGTATATGTCTCATGAATTTAATGCATTTCTGGCTAGTCGTGGGATAAAACACCAATGTACAGTGCCTTATACACCTCAGCAAAATGGTGTTGCTGAGAGGAAAAATAGGTCACTAACAGAAATGGCACGATGTATGGTCAAAAGTCAAGCTTTGCCGCATTCTTTTTGGCTTGAGGCCATCATGTGTGCCACTTATGTACTTAATAGGTGTCCTACGAAAGATTTGCAGTCTATTTATTACTCCATATGAAGCATGGCATGATAGAAAGCCTTCTATTGAGCACATGCGTGTTTTTGGCTGTTTGGCATATGCTTTGGTGCCACAAGTGCAACGCAGAAAATTGGATGATAAGGCTGTCAAATGTATTTTTGTTGGTTATAGTGCTGAAAGCAAAGGTTACAGGTTGTATCATCCGCAAACAAAACGTATTCTGGTTTCACGGGATGTAGTGTTTGTGGAAGATTCTGTTCAGCCCTTGCTGTCATGTACTAGAGACAGTAATGTAAGCTCACAGGACATTTATGACACTTTGTTGCCTCTTTTCAGTGGTGGAAATACGAATGTAAGTTCCAATGAGGCAAATGTACAGCCTATGGGGGTTTCTGAAAATGTTTTAGAACAGCCTATCACTGATGCAGATGTACATGATGTACTTGATGAGGAAAGGGCTGAAAATGAGCAGGCTAGAGGTATGCCAAAATGGCTGGTGCACACTTTGCGTGACAGTAAATTGGATGCACCTTTATCTAGTCGTACTCGTTCAGGCTCTCGCCATGCATCTTATGCATCAGATTGTTATGCTTTGGCTGTGTCTAGTTTACATGATGTTGAGGAGACTCTGTCTTTTGATGAAGCACAAAATTCAGAAAATTGGATTGCTGCCATGAAATCAGAATATGATGCACTTATAGAGAATGACACATGGACTTTATGTGATTTGCCTCCTGGCAAAAAGGCCATTGGTACGAAGTGGGTTTACAAGTTGAAACGCAAGCCGGATGATGAGATCGATCGCCATAAGGCTCGACTTGTTGCAAAGGGTTATGCACAACAAAAAGGCATAGATTATGAAGAGACTTTTGCTCCCACTTGTCGTATGACTACTGTACGTTTTCTATGTGCATTGGCAGCTTATTTTGGTTGGGATGTACATCAATCAGACATTGTTACTGCTTTCTTGAATGGTGACATATTTGAGGAAGTTTATGTAACGCAGCCTCGCGGTTTTGTCATAAAAGGACAAGAGGACAAAGTGTGCAAATGTAAGAAGGCTTTGTATGGGTTGAAGCAATCTCCTCGTGCTTGGTATGAGAAAGCTGACACTCATTTGGTTAAACGAGGCTTTCGTAACAGTCCAACAGAAAGCACATTGTATGTAACGCGTGAGGATGATGTATTTCTCATTGTGGTTCTTTATGTTGATGATTTGCTGATCACTGGACCAAATGAGAGACATATTTCTGAATTTAAGGCTGATTTGAATGCTACTTTCAAGATGAAAGATTTGGGGCTGTTGCATCATTACTTGGGTATACAGTTTAAGCAGTGTGATGGTGGTATTGCCTTGTGTCAGAAAAGTTACATAGAGACATTGCTATGTAAGTTTGGACTTGAGGATTGCAAACCTATTGCCACTCCCATGGAAACAGGTTTGAAGTTGAGTCTACATGATGCTGGCGATCTTGCTGATGTCACTCTTTACCAAACTGCTGTTGGCTGCCTCATTTATGTATGCAGCACGAGGCCAGATATTCAGTTTGTAGTCTCGCAGGTTAGCAGATTTATGCATAGCCCAGGGTCTAAGCATTGGCAGGCTGTCAAGAGGATTTTCCGCTACCTTAGTGGCACTTTACATCTTGGCTTGTTTTATCCCAAGGGGGGATCATTGCCGCCAGACTTACATGCTTTTTCGGACTCAGATTGGGCTGGTTGTTTTGACACGCGACTGTCCACAAGTGGTTTTTGTTTCATGCTTGGCAGTTCATGTATATCATGGTTGAGCAAGAAGCAACCTATTGTGGCCACTTTGAGTTGTGAGGCTGAGTACAGGGCAGTCTTCACAGCTACGGTTGAGTGTGTATGGCTCAGACGCCTTATGGCTGACTTGGGTGTCGGACAGGACACTACCAACACTATCTACACTGACAACCAGAGCGCATTGGCAGTTGCGAGGAACCCAGTTTTTCATGCTCGCACAAAGAACATTGAGGTGCATTACCACTATGTCAGGTAGAGGCTCTCAGCAGGAGAGATCAGCTTGGCTTATGTGCCAACACAGGACAACCTTGCAGATCTTTTCACAAAGGCATTGTCGCGTGAGAAGCTTGAAGCTTTCCGCAAAGCTTTGGGCTTACTCCCCTTTGTGGACTGATCCTGTCCTCAGGGCATGGCACTTCCCTTTACTCATGTGCCAGCTCTCGTTCACCGCATCACTCCAGGGGGGATTTGTTACCATATGCATGTGGTAGTGATGTGTGTGAACACACTAGGACCGCCGGGGCATTTTTTCCCTCTTTAGGAGGTTTTTTCCCCCGTGCATTGTATATAAGCCCATCACTCTAGGGCTATCTATCTTTAGATTGCACACTAAGTAATATACTCTCTATTGTGTGCCTTGAGCTTCCTTCGTCTTCTCCAAGCTGTGTGTGTTTCTCTGCAACCCTAATTCCAACAGATAGGAGGTAGCAAAACAACTATGTAACCACTATTAGGAATTCAAATGAGCCCAAGAGGCTATTTGTGGTGCATCACATGATGAATACCATGTCTGCAAATGTGGCAAAATCTAGTGATGATGTTTGGTATGTGGATTCTGGTGCATTAAATCACATGACTAGCCATGGTAAATGGTTTAAGGAAATGCAAACTTTACAAAGTCTTGATTACATAGAAACTAGGGATGATACTATGCATCCTATTATGCATACAGTAAATGTGTCCTATGACAGATGGTCAAGTGAAGTACCTGGCTATGTACCCAACATTACAAAGAACCTTGTTTCTATTGGGAAAATGGATTGGGAAAATGGTTGAGCGGGGTTTACAGGTCAAGTTATGATCTCTTTGTTGAAGATCATAAATAGGATAGAAGGCTAGTTACATAAATAGGATGGAAGGCTAGTTACATAAGGAAAGAAAGTGGGCAGAATGTTTACTTTGTATGTAAATGTGCACAAAGTGAATGCTACCATGTTTGCACGAGGTGCAGGTGTTGTTCCAGATATAGAGATTTGGCACAAACATATTGGTCATGTAAATTTGCAGAAGCTGAAAATGATGGAGACTAAAGAGATGGTTACATGTTTACCTACATTTTGAGTTACTGAAATGCAAAAAGTATGTGAATCTTGTCAATTTGGAAAGGAGGCAAAAGCATCATTTCCTCATGATAAGTATGTAAGCAGGAATGCATTGGATGTAGTGCATACAAATGTATGGGTCTAGCAAAGACTACATATATGAGTGGATGTAGATACTAGTATGTGAGTTTCATTGATGACCATACGAGGAAGGTATGTGTCTAATCATGAAACAAAAAAGTGAGGTGTTTATGAATTTTCATAATTTCAAAGTTATGGTTGAAAAACACACTGGAAAACATGTAAAGTTCCTAAGGTTAGATGGAGGGGGAGAATACTTCTCCAATGAACTAAATGGTTTTCTAAAAAACTCACGGAATTCACAGGCAGTTTTCATGCAGGTATACTCCGTAACAAAATGGTGTTGTGAGTGGAAGAACAGGCACATTGCAAAAGTGGTTAGAACATTGATGAATGAGAAGAACATGCCTCATTTGTTATTGGGTTGAGGTTGTTGCTACAGGTGTCTACATTATGAACAGGACCCCTATTGCTGCAGTACATGATATGACACTTGAAGAAATGTTCAGTGTGGTGAAAAACCGTATGTATCAGATTTTAAAGTGTTTGGATGTATTGCTTATGTGCATGTGCCAGATGATCTAAGAAGTAAGAAAGTTGATCCAAAAGCAAAAAAATGCATGTTCGTCGTTGGCTATTGCCTTGAGCAAAAATGGTACAATTGTTACAATCCTATCACGGGTAAAGTGAGGGCGGGCAAGGATGTCCTTTTTTATGAAATGGAAAGTTGGTATGTTGATGTAAAAGATGATTTGGGGGATGATGTAAGAGAGAATGTGGCTGCAAAAAATATAGGTACATAGTCACAAGTTTTGAATGGGCCACAAGGGTCCTCTAGTGCAAGTCATGGTGAGAATCCATGGAGTGGCAGGTTACGTGAAAGAGTGAGTCATGAGAACTCTTCAAATGTATCAAGGAAAGGAAAGGAAAAAGTTGATTGTGTCCCTAAGTTTCCAAATTTGAGTTCTATTTATGATGATGGCGATAGTCGTGGTTCTGAGTAGAGTTTGGACGAGGAGTTTGGCATACCCTCTATGAAGACTCCGGGTGTAATAATAATGCAAGCACAGAATAGGGCACCTGGCACTGATCATGGACCACATAGATCAGAAAGAATGTGCAGAGATTAGCTTATGACAATTATGTGCTTCGTCATTGTGCATGTATGGCAAAGATTACCGAGGAAGTAGAACCCACATGCTTTGAGGATGTTGTTAAGGATGAAAAATGGCGGCAAGCGATGGATGAAGAGATGGTTGTACTTGTTATAAATGGAACATGAGCATTGGTGCCATTACCAAAGGAAAAGAAGGAAATTGGATGTAAGTGGGTTTACAAAATAAATCATAATGTTGATGGCATTGTGAGTAGGTATAAGGCCGGCAGACTTGTGACCAAAGGTTATGCATAGACTTATGAGATTGACTATGAGGAGACGTTCAACCCTGTGGCTAAGATGACTATCATTCATGTGTTTATTGCAGTGGCCGCCGAATTAAAATGGGTGTTGAAACAAATGGATGTAAAGAATGCATTTTTGAATGGAGACTTGGAAGAAATTTTGTATATGGAGCAGTCACAAGGTTATACAAATATGAGACTATGTGACCTTGTATGTAGGTTAAAGAAAGCATTATATGGGTTGAAGCAAGCACCTAGAGCTTGGTATGAGAGGATTGTGGAATTCCTCATTTCATTGGGATTTGAGATGTCTAATGCAGAACATTCATTGTGTGTGCAAAAAAATGAGGCAAGAATTGTGATAATATGCATCTATCTGGATGATTTGATTGTTGGAGGTGATAATGTGGCTAAAGTAGAGGGCGTGTAGGCTCTACTTATGCAAAAGTTTGACATGAAAGACTTAAGAGACTTGTGGTATTTCTTGGGCATTGAAATTATTCACACAAAAAAAGGTATATGGTTGTCACAAAGGCAGTATATTTTGGATATGTTGAAAAAGTATGGTATGGCTAATTGTAAGCCAATTGCAATGCCCTTATATCATAATGTAAAATTGTGGAATGATGCAGGTTAAGTGCTTGATAATGCTACCATGTACAAGAAGATTGTGGGTAGTTTGATCTCCTTGCACACTTGAACTATACAATTGGACTGGTGAGTCAGTTTATGTAGTCTCCCAGGAAATCACACTTGGATGCAGTGAGGCACACTTTACACTATGTAACTGCTACTTTGGATTATGTACTCTTCTATAGGGCTGATGCAGAGTTGCAACTCTATGGCTACAGAGATGCGGATTGGGTTGCTGGTACATATGATTGCAGGTCTACCAATGGATTCATGTTCTCACTTGGGAGTGTTGTTATCACATGGAGCAGCAAGAAGCAACCTATGGTTTCTCTTTCAAGTACAAAGGCAGAGTACAAGGGTGTTGCAGAGGCGGCACGTGAGGTAGCATGACTAGGATTGCTACTTCATGACTTTGGAGTATAGGTACAGAGGCCGATTTTCATCTATTGTAGCAACCTTAGCAGCATACATTTGACACGAAACCCAGTGTTTCATTCCAAGATGAAGCACATTGAATTGCACTATCACTTCATCAAAGGGAGTGTCTTAGTAGGTGACATCAACCTGGAGTGCGTGGCTATAGATGAGCACGTTGCAGATATCTTCATGAAGGCCCTCTAGAGTGGAAAATCTACAGTGGTTTTGAGTGATGCTTGGCATATGAGAGATGGCGTTGAGGTTGAGGGGGAGTGTTGAGATGTCAAGCTCAACATATACAACCCCTAGATGACTACCACCAATAGTCATCATCACTGGCATGCCTTGGTGGATACACATATCTTCATTAGTGATACTATAGCTATACTACACCAAGCTGGTCTACCTACCAAAGTGATGGCACACTTATCTACTCACCTCACTCACTAGAGGTTTATACTACACCTCTATACTAGTTTCCCTTTGTATGTTGTATTTTCCCTTATGTTTTGTAGACCACCTATCTTGAGTTTGTAAAAAAGAAGAAGTACAGTCTTTTGCCTCCATCGTTGTGTGTGTGTGTGTGTGTGTGTGTGTGTGTTCTTGCAAGAGCTCAATCTCTCTCCTTCTCTATCTCTTGACATAATTAGCATTCCAAGTACATAGAATGCAAAACATGGAATTCTTATTGGCATATTAAGTATACAAGAAATCATAATGATATGTTACCTAGCATATTGTACATATGTACAAAGCCATTATGTTAACTACCACACATCCCCTGCTTACTAGCATTTTCAATATGCTAATTGTTGTGTTAACAATCCTACTTTGCATTCTTACTAGCAATCTGGATACAATAATTAATGTCTAAAATGAATACACAAGAATCAATGATGTGGAAAGTGTGCATGACAAGAAACATGCGAAGCAAAGGATTGAATAAGAGAAGCCCTAAAATGATGACTTGGATGAGCTAGATAGAATGCATGAAGGGGTAAATGTGACACTATAGCAAGTGAAATTGCTCAAGGGTGTTGTAGACACTAAAGAAATGGATGACAATGATGACTTCATCATGACTAATCATGCCAAACCCAAGCCCCCCATAGCTGTCAAAATAAGTGCTTCAGAGGAAACAATCAAGAGTGTGTAAGAAGAAGCCATGATGACTGACAACCGCTAGAATGTGCAAGACGCCGGTGATGATAGTCCCTCTCCTAGTTTTTGTAAACAAAGTGAAGCGTAAGAGGAAAGGTATCTTGGAACATAATTGAAAAGATCTTGGAGAGGATGCTTGTGTTTCCTCAAAGAGCACCCAAGATGACATGACCAACCTTATCAAAGGGGAAAAGAAAGCCACTCGCTCACACGCTTGCAAGAAACTATATTGAACCTGTTCTCTATTGTGCCCAAATTTTGTAGTGCTAGCAAGATGCACATCTTATGGCATGTATCTCTCTAAATATTTATTATAGAGAAAATCTTGCTGGCATGATTGTGTCTATGTGCAATAGCTCAAAAGTTTTATCTTGTCCTTTGTGATGTCTTGATTGATACCTTTAATGTGTCATAGGGAAAGAGAAACTACAATTAATTGCCTTGCATGATATGTATGTTGCCATTGCATTGAAAAAGATACCAAAATGGAGTATCCCCAAGTCTAGACAGATGACAAGAGGAAAAAATGAGATTGAGAAGTTCCTAGACTGCTACCTTAAACATCGTAGGAATTTGATGAGTACTTGAATTTTGTTCATACCTTGAGGGAAGTTATTTTTGTTGAATTGTATCCACTGTCAGACCCAAAATGGGTGCCAAAGCTATTGACTAGCAAGAAGCCCACTCTGGTTTTTGATTTCAATGGCTTGTTGGTTAAATTTGTAGAGTCAAAGCATGGTGAAGTTCCCTCCAAATATGTAGGGAAAATGACAAAGTATTGTATGCAAGATAGGTGGTATTTATTTTGTCACAAAGTCAACCACTAATTTTTGGATTGGTGCCTCCAATTTTTCCATGTGTACATATGGGGAACTAGCATGCATCATAAAGTAAAATCAATATTAGATATAGTACTCAAATCGCAACGGACAAGGATGGCAGGTGTTTTTGCACAGGAGCATTGTGGGTAAGGTGCCTTGGCTAATGCATAATAAGCCTATTTTTCTTCAAGAACTTGAGTATGTTTTGGAGGGTCTTAATGCACTTAGGGCCCAAAAACACTCTGATCATTGCTGACAATAAGTACAAAGTGTGCCAAAACCCTAAAGGAAGTAGGCTTATTACTCCCAAGTGAGAGGACCAGACTACTATTGAATAGTGGAAATAGTTTCTAGTAGACACTTTGGCTCCCTGGCTGTTTCTAAGGCAGCAATCGGAGGACTGTTATCATATACAACCAACAATGGGTTTGATACTATCCCAAACAAGTTATTTGATGTAGGCCTCAACAAGCTAGAAGCATATCTACAAGAAAATGATGATCGAGGTTGAGTGGAGGCCAAAGATTCATTAGAGACAAAGGGAGGTTGATGAAGAATCTAAAATGCATGAGACGGAAAGGCTCGAGAGGGAAAGATTAGAGAAGCAACAAAAATTTGAAGTAGAAGGGCCAATATAGGAACCAGAGACTCAACAAAGCCAGCACAAGAACACTGGGTACTACAAGTACAAGCGTCCTAGGCAACACAAAGCGTTTTGAAGAGTAGGAGACTCTTCACGTACTTGTAAAGTTATGTACTATGATGGAAAGTTGTAATATCACGGTGAGATCACCTTTTCAATGTGCACACTATTTTAAATTTCATTCTAGAGAGTAATTTTTACAAATTTTGTATTGTTGTATTTTTTGGGGCCATACCTTGTGCTATGTTGGCTTACTTTTTGGTGTTCTTACCATTATATGAATGTAATGGTAGTGTATTGAGCACTGCTTTTCACACTTAGTAAGCTAGTAGCCCTAAGCAATAAGATAGTTAACTTACCGAGTTTGATGATAGTATAGATAGTTTTATCCAGCATGAATGGTACTTTGCATGCTATCTAGCATATCCGGTTATGCTAGTCAGCAACATGCTTGTGTGTATGCTAGTCAGCGTCTCGAGGTGTTCATAGTATGTAAAATCTATATATCGTGTGCATTCAAGGACTATTTATAAAATCCCTTAGCTATGAATTTTTCACCAATAAAAGGGACCCTATTTCTATTCAATCTGTAAAATTAAAAAAATTCAAGGACATTTTTCAACACCCTTCTGTATGTGAAAATGTGAGAAAATATAGAATTAAAAAATTCCTAACATTAGGAAGAGAATGGGGTCTAGGAGGGCCTCTTTATTTGACAATTTAAGGAAGTAAAACCTTTAGTATTAAGAAAGCAATCAAAGGACAACTTTTGAATTCAAACACACAAAACGGCTAGTTTATTTGAATTCAAAGTTTCCCCCCAAAATGGAATTTAAAATATAGCGGGTAAACCCATATCATGTAGCATATCTACGGAAAGAGCTCGATGCGTAGATTGCAGATTTATGATCTCTGCTCTAATCGGAGATCATATGTGGGACTTATGGAAGGCAATAAATCATAAAATTGTCCACCTCTTTTTTGGAGGAAAAAGTGCATCCTTTGACCACTCTTACACATCTCTTACACACCCACCACTCTTGCACACATAGCATACACCTATTTGTCAAAATGTTAATCCCCTCCATAAGCTCATGGAAAATAAAGAGGCCCTCCTACATCCCAATTCTCTTCCTAATGATTTGAATCCACGTGATAGGAATATTTTTATTTTGGTGAACCCCCCAAGGTCAGCATACATACTAATTATGCTATGTATGCTAGTTAGAAGAGTTTGTATGCTAGTTAGCGTAGGGGGTATGGTGTCTAGAATATTCTGTTTAGTTAGCATACATGGTATTTATGCTATGTATGCTAGTTCGCATAGTGGATATGGTGGCTAGCATACCCAATGAACCTAGTTACTATACCCAATCATGCTAGTTAGCATACATGATATTTACTCTATGTATGCTTGTTAGCATAGCCTATATGCTCATTAGCATAGTGTGTATGATGGCTAGGATACTATGTATGCTAGATAGCATACATAGTTACTGGTTGTCATAAACACCAAAGACATGTATACGTAGCGCGCACAAGAGACATAGAATCAACTTAATGATAAAATTTCATTCTTTGCAGCAAGAAGTATATTGAAAATCCAGTGGTTACAATGGAAAAACTGAAGGGCCAGCTATTACAGATTGCTTCATAGCTTTTGGGGTGATTGTGTACACTTGCCCTCTCCTTGGGATGTGCTCAATAGGTATTTTGATACATCACATTAGATGTGAAAGTAGGTGGATGATGGGATGCTTGTGGTCTATCTTGAAGGTGTATGCATCCAATTTCTTGTAATATAGTCCTTGCACAACATATGAGCCTTTGTCAATTACATTGATCCGTTCACTGATGTACCCCTTCTCCTTTGCTGCAACACACTTGAGGAGGTAGAAATCCACATCCTCAATATTGGTTGAAACATCTAGATTTACAACAAAAGTGTTATCAACACATAGAGTGCTACTCAACACATCATGATGACCTTTGTATGTGAATCCATCATAGCCAACAACTTCATCTACTGTGCTTGCTTAGAATTTGCCAAAACCTCACCAATAAGGATAATAGAATATGATGATCCCAAGCCTGCACATGAGCTTTATTGATGCAATGATTCCACCTTCTGTGCATGCATGCATCACAAAAGCATGCCAAGTTTCTTGTTGCAAGGGAAGTTGGATCATGCGGGTTGTGACCACAAAAAGCATGCAGAGAGCGAGATTTTTCCACAGTGGCACAATTCCACTTGACTTCCATGTTCAGATTCCCCACTTTAACCTCCCAGAACACACAGGAACATCCCTTTCTTTTGAAGGATATGATGCAGGTGCGCCCTGCAATAGGTTGGCTTGGAAATAAACAACAACATCTGCTCCACACCTCAAAATAGCTCCATGTGGTTTTAGCTAATCATGGGTCAAGGTTCTTTTCACGATTACTCCTACACCATCATGCTCGCCCTTGTCGTGCCTGGATCCAAAGAAGAACCAGCTCATCCCAATACCTATGAGTCCACCATATCTTGCAACAAAATAGAAAGGCCTGGCTTCCTTGAACTATGAGGCCGCACCATTGGACCACACCCAATGTTGCTTAGGAGTGACACCCTCTTGTTGTAACCAATCATGATGTAACATGAAGCAATGTTGCACAAACATTGTTTCATGCACCTTGTCATTTAATATGAACGAGTGGATTGTTTTGACTACCTCCCACTTTGTGTTGCCTTGCAGTAGTATGTTATGTGTACAAAAATGGCTACCTGATTTAATTTCCAATGCATTGGTTGAATCTCATTTTACTCCTTGATGGTATAAGCCTCAGCAAACTCAACAACTGAGACAACAACATCATCCAGAAACCAAAGCTCTTCACACATGTTGACTTCATGTGTCAACCACCATGTTGAACATGTGTTCATCCTCAACCTTGAAGTGTCTCTGAGACGTGTGTAGAGAAACTATCAAAATAGAGCTAGTGCCACAATCACCACGCACCAAGCCTTGCTTTGGTAGCTCTTGTCGTTATGTTTCAACTTTGCGTGCCAAAGCACCACCAATAAACATGGACCAATCGGGAGTATCCTCAAGGGGGCTAGGGTGGCGGGGCGGGGGGTACTCCCGTCTACTTAGATGCATTTTTTAGGTATCCAAAGCCCCTCGCTCTCCACATGCATCAAGGCAATGTGCCTCAAGCAAGGTATTTCCCCTTTGCACTTGGTAGAAGGGCAAGGGAGTCTGTCTTTGATCCATCTCTTGCACTCGGGGCCATTGGGAGAGCTTCAATCATCCCAATTGTCTTGCACATGCGTGAATTGTGTGAAAGAAAATAAAAGAATAAAGAAACATCTTTAAAAAATCTAATGAGTGATAACCCAACCAACCAAGCCATACACTCGGCCAACTAGTCCAACCAACTGGCCAGATAGCACCTAGTCCTTCACACCATCCATATGTTTTCTGTATACAATAGATGGTGAGAGACATAGAAAAGAGATAGAGAGAGGATTAATCGCAATATCCAAGTCCAGTAAATTATAGCAACCATCACCCCTTCCCAAAGGTCGGATTGGAACCTATCACCAAATCCTACCTTATAGCAAACATCGACAAGGACCCAATCAACTTATTTCAATAACCACACACAGTAGAACAACTCATCAAATTCCAACAAATGATTAGACACATGGCTAGTCCATCCTTTCCAACACTAAAACAAGATAATGCCAAGAGTCAAGGTAAATCAACCCCAAGAGTCGGCAACAGTGAAATAACCAACAAACCAGTCTCGTCGACAAAAAACAGCCAGGACCAGCAAAGGGTAGTATATGCTCCCTTATACCAAACATCAGCAAGGACCCAATTATCTATTCCACTAACCACACACAATATAACATCACATCAAAGTTCAACCAATGATTAGACATATGGTCAATCCATCCATTCCAACATACCATTACCAGATAAAGCCAAGAGTTAAGGTAAATCAACCCCAACCCCTCAAACAGAGAGAGAAGATCAATTCCATAGCTCGGGACTCCTCTTTTCTCAATCCAAACACCATAATGGATACAATGAGCCGTGCTACATCCCAAAACAAACAGCTTAAGATTTTGTAACAAAGCCATAGAAAGAAAGACCAACCAGTCGGCAAGAAGTTAGGACTAGATAGCATACACTACCTCATAACCAACATTCAATAGAACATCCGAAACACATACATCATATATTTAGACATAGGGCCAATCAGCAACTGCTAAGGCCAGTAGAGAACAACTCCAAGTACCACATATCAAGGATCGGTAAGGATCCAATCTATTATTTCAAAGTCAACACATAATGGAACATCCAAAATTTATCCAGCCATGTCTAGTATACTAAGTTCAAAATCATTATTTAGACAATGCAACCAGCCATTTGTACACCCAGCCATTTGTACACCCAGCCATTGTACACCCATATGGCCAGTTCACCAAGCCATTCAAAGGTATATACCTCATTAAATAATACATCTATACGATCATTGAGTACGTACTACATATCACAACCCATACAGTATAATCATCAGCAGTGGAATATTCAATAAAACATAATCAACAAATTCCAGTAAACCATATCCTTTCCTACCAAAGAGGTTATTCAGCAATGCCAAAATAGACCGCATAAGTACCTCTGTAGTGTCGACAGGTGTTTTCCTGCTACAAGCCATCACCAAAAACGCTTGCAGAGTTAAAGCACACACCCGATTGAATGTACACAACAGATTGAAAATAGAAATAGAAACCCTTTAACCGAATGGAAGCTAAGTGAGCATCAGCTCACCTTATAAGGTGTTCTCCCCACAGAACTAGCTGGCTGTGGAGCTCGATCCGAAGCAGAAGGATCTACATCGCTTGAATATCTATACACCAAGGCACAGGATATGCGGCAGTGCCATTTGCAAGAGCCCCCAAATAGAGAGAACGGCGAACAAAATCTGCATCCAGCTCGTTTTGTACCTCTGTCATGCCGAAATGATGGCCTAAAAATAGCAATTTAATTAAAGCCCAGTAGGTGCCCAAAAGTCCATTTACACACCCCTTGGGCACCCATGCCCACGTGGAAACACATCATTTTTCAGGCCATGAATTAGTTCAAGCAAAAGGCCCATTTACTATGGTAAACATTAGATAGTAGTTTGTATGCATAAGAAGAGAAAAATACATTAGAAGATTTCGGAGGTCATTTGGAGGGCCTTGTAAGAAATTGTATTTCTCTCTCTAGAAAAATTTGTTAAAATACACTTCCACCTTGTGAGTACGTCCAAAAGGACAACCAGACACTCTAAAAAGTAGATTTATATTCCAAATCGTCCTTGAAAACGGTCACTTTTTTATTTAATGCGAGCGTCTTTTTCAGGAGGCGGGTGCGGCGCATTTAATGCAGCTTACGTCATCACTGAAAGTTGAAAAGTCACAAACTATAAAATAGTGATAGATTTTGAGGATTTTGACACCACCAATGCATTCGGAACGCCAAAATACTCTAAAAATGAATGTCTACTTGTCTCATTCCGACATCCGGAGAGGCAAAAAATGTCAAAAAAACCCCAAAAATGGGCTTTTTACTTAGGGCGCGCGAGGAGGCATTCTAAAATTTTAGAATGCCCCTCTGCGCGCCGTTAGTACAAAGCTCTTTTTAGTGATTTTTGGACACTTATCTTTCCAAAAAGCCCCTTTTTAGAGGTTTTTGGACATTTTCCTCTCAAAAAGCTCCCTAAAAAGAGGAAAAAAGGGTCTTTTTACTAACGGCGCGCGAGGAGGCATTCCAAAATTTTGGAATGCCCCCTCGCGCGCCGTTAGTACAAAGCTCCTTTTAGTGATTTTTGGACACTTATCTTTCCAAAAAGCCCCTTTTTAGAGGTTTTTGGACATTTTCCTCTCAAAAAGCTCCCTCAAAAGAGGAAAAAAGGGCCTTTTTACTAACGACGTGTGAGGAGGCATTCCAAAATTTTGGAATGCCCCCTCGCGCGCTGTTAGTACAAAGCTCCTTTTAGTGATTTTTGGGCACTTATAAGCCCCTTTTTAGAGGTTTTTGGACATTTTCCTCTCAAAAAGCTCCCTAAAAAGAGGAAAAAAGGACCTTTTTACTAACGGCGCGCGAGGAGGCATTCCAAAATTTTGGAATGCCCCCTCGCGCGCTGTTAGTAAAATGTTCTTTTAGGGGTTTTTGACATTTTTGGCCTCTTTGGATGTCTGAGCGAGGCAATTAGACATTCATTTCTAGGAGATATGTGCGTTCCGGACGCATTGACAGTATCAAAAGTTTCAAATCTTCCACCATTGACATAGCGCGTATCAAATGCACCGCATCTGCCTTCTGAAAAAGGTGCTCGCATTAAATAAAAGAGAGTGCTCGTCTTCAAGGACCCCTAGATTATTAAATGAAGAGAGAGACACCTTTTATATTTTTGTTAATATCAATCTATTTTTCTACGTAACGTAGGCTCTTCTCTCATTGGAGGAGCTTATTTTTCTCTCTCTACCAAAAGGCCCTCCAAAGGACCTCCGAAATCTCCTAATGTATCTTTAAAGGTGGAAAACCATGCAACCTATGATTGCCAAGGGTTAAGTAAAACCAAGTGATATATTATGGCAACACTAGATATAGAGTCCGATTGGTTTTAGAGGGATAACCAGATATAGTGAGAGGGAGAAATAGCAAAAGCGAGAGAGAGAGAGAGAGAGAGAGAGAGAGAGAGAGAGAGAGAGAGAGAGAGAGAGAGATTTTATTGGGGTTGAAAGCATCCTGAGAGAAGCAGAATGTAGACTGCAGTATAGTTCACTATGTGGGAACATCTTCTTAGAAGATAGGCAGCGAATTACTTAGTAATTACTATGGTAATTACTACAATAAACCCGAAGTGTATAAATAGGGCCCATTACATTGTAATCGGGTTGGCAAATATTATCATTTGGGTTGGCAGTTATTATCATTTGGGTTAGCGCCTTGGCTGTACTTGTACTTGAGAATCATTGGCAGTATTGTCGGCTATACTTTATCTCTATAAATCATATTTGCTATAATCTTGATCTGTAATCCCAATCATGGCATATATTTCAGTTATACTTACTTCTCGTCTAGTCTTCTGAATCTGAATCTGAATCTGAACCTTATTTCCATTACATAAGTCTGATTCTTATTTTAGTATCCACATTCCATTCTAGTCTCTGATTCCTATCCAGTCTGCTGTCTGAATCTTCCCACACTAGTAGCTGAAATCTTCCAACACTGGAATTAGTTGTCTCAAGAGATCAGCTCCAATTCCATTTTGGCGATCACGGTGGCTCGAGCTGAACCTCGTTGACTGAAAGACTCTTCTCCCAGTTGAAGTTTTCAGCAATGGAACCAAAATCCAATCGTGGCCGGAAATCTACCATTCGTGTGGACCCCATTCCTGAAGAGTCAGGAAGAGAGTCTGACCCCAAGCAAGAGAAGATGACTGACACTGAGGCTCAGGAGGAGCATAGTCAGGCTGATGAGGCGCAAGACTCACAGCACTCCAGTCATTCTCAACGTAGACGGGCAGAATGGGAAGCACGGAAGGCAAAGAGTTCCAAGAATTCTTAGTCTCGCTAGAGAGATGAGGATACCAAGGGTAGTAAGGGAAGTCACCGTACTTCTAGCAGAAAAACTAGAGAAGACACTGACACTGAGACAGAAACAGAGATCGATTGGGATGATGACATTGACAATTGCAAGAAGGCTCCCAAGCGTCATTCTGAAGCCAAGAAGAGAAGTGGCAGGATCAGTAGTAATCGAAATGATTACACATCTTCCCTGAAGATTTCCTTTCCAATATTCAAAGGGGGGAAAAAGGATGATCCAGATGTTCACATACAAGCTTTCGAGCAGTATGTTGAACTAAAAAACATTGATGAAGATGATTGGGGAGAATATTTTCCACAAACCTTGAAGGAGGCAGCGAGGAAATGGTATTATCATTACCCTGCATGCCAGCTGAGATCATATAACAAATTTCTTAAAACCTTTAGGTTGTAATATTCCGACAATAGAGGGGACGAAGATATTCTCTGTGAATCAGATAAGATCAAACAAAGGAATTTGTCAGTCCGCAGCTATGTGGAAAAGATAAAAGAGCTAACCAGGCAGTTGCAAGAACCGCCATCTGAGAAGAGTTGAGGGCATGGTTCCTGAATGGGTTCAGAAGCAAGAAGCTTGGGAAGCAGGAGGTACCGGCTCCTACAAAAATTCAATGATCTGGTCCAAAGGGCATTAAAATTGGAACAGCAGGCTAAGAAGGAAAAGAGCCACAAGAAGCGAAGGACCAGTAGCAGTATCTCTGCTACTGAAACTTTTGATTCCAATGAAATGTCCAGTAGCTCCGAAAGTAGCTCCAATGAACGAGCAAAGGAGAAATCAAAGAAGGGATCATGGACCAAGAAAATTGAAGAGATGGCTAGGCAGATTGCAGAAATTAGCCACACAAGATAGCCAGTCCGAAAGATGGAGACTTGGTGTTCAAGATGCAAATCCAAGGACCATATCTCCATTGAATGTCCACAATGTACCTACTGCAAGGCCTTTGGTCACCTATGGAATAATTGTGGCATCAGAATTCACCACTTTAAGAAAGGAAAGGATCTGTCAGTGGTTGCCTACACTGAACCAGTGAAGGTAGAACCAGTCAAGGTAGCTCAAGAGGAAAGACCAGGTACCAGTGGTCCTGGTCAAGGACGTGGCAGATACCACAACCAGGAATGGGCAGAGTCAGAGGAAGAAGAAACTTCCAAAATAGGAGCATGAATTGCTATACTTGTGGGAAGTATGGTCATTTTGTAGCCCAATGTCCAGATGCACCTGTAACGACTACTATTGAGGCTAAGGCACCAGAGCCAGTCCCAGTCAGGGTAGTTACCAGGAGCAAGGGAGTAGTCATTGAAGAAATCCCAGACATTTCAGAAGTACCAGTCAATTCTAACAGCAGCAAGTGGGCTCAACAAAGAGAAGTTTGGAAGGCCAAAGGTAAAGAGAAGGTGGTAGATGAGTGGCAAGAGCAGAGGGAACTAGCAGCTAAAATCACGGAGGATTTAGCTAAGAAGCTGCCAGAGCAGCCAAAAAGTTCTAAAGCAAGAGTCATTCAGAGGATACCAGCCCAATCGACCGATAAAGATCAGTCAGTACCGGCCATGACAGAGACCATGCTCGCTGTGGTACATGGACTAGCTGATGAAATGGGAATGGATGGAAAGAGTGGAAGCACTGCAAAAGAAGAATGGCAGTGTGAAGATACCAGTTCTTCAAGCTCTGACAATCAGTCTCACCAAGAAAGAGAAGAAATTTAGGTGAAAATTTGTGATAGAATCCAAAAGCTGACTCTAGAGCTGGAGGATATAAGAAAAACCTTGCTTGAGGTGGTCAACTTCATCAGACAATGCAGGAAGGCTGAGGTGGAGGCCAGAACAATGGACCTGACGGGTGTCCGGGATGATGAAGTTCCACTTATTCAGGTAGACTACAAGGTCAGGAAGCAGTGGAAACCTCTCTCAAGCGTTATCCTGGACGGAGGGGCAGGAGTCAACAGAATGAGAGCCCATCTTCAGCAAAGAATGGGTATCACTAATATGAAACCAGCACCATTCAAAGTAAGAATGGCAGATCATAGAGTCGTACAGGAGAAGGGTATGATTGAAAACATGCAGATAAGAGTTGGGAGGAAGAAATTCCAAACCATTTTCCTAGTCCTGGATGTATAGGGAGCATATGGAATGCTACTAGGGCGCCCATGGTTGAGAACAGCACATGTTGTTCATGACTATGCAAACCAAACTTTGACCATAGAAGGGACCAGTGGCAGAATCCAAATCCAGACCAACAATACCAAGAGCTGGAAAAAGGAACTGAGGCCGAAGGAGTTATGTCAGAAGTACAGAGCCAAGAAGATTGAGCGAATGCTAGCGGTTACGAACATATTCCCTTTGGCAGAAATCCACTTAAATGCAGTCTTGCTGAACAAAGAGTAGGCTGACAAGCAGAAGAGACAATTCCCTGATCAGTTTACCGAAGTCAATATAGGGGAAAGAACAGTTTAGCTAACTGGATGGATGGTGGAACCAGCTGATACTGGTATAGTAGAGGAACTAGTATGTTCTGAAGAGTACCCACTAGATCAGAATAATGATTCAGAAATGAATGGACCATCCTGGCATTACACTGAAGAATCGACCAAACGAAAAGGAGGCGGACCAAACTGGTTGCTTCCAGATGACCAAGAAGTAGAAGAGTGGAACCTAAGATCAGAGGAAAATCCTAGAATGATCAAGGTTAACAAGCACCTCAACCCGGCAATGAAGGAAAAGGCACGAAAAATGTTCCAAAACTATAAAGATGTGTTTGCCTGGGAACATACAGATCTAAAGGGAGTAGATCCTGAAGTCTGTCAGCACCGAATACCACTGAAACCGGATGCTAGGCCAGTAAGATTGCAAAGATACCGGATGAACCCCAACTATGAAAAGAAGGTCAAGGAGGAGATTGATAATCTTCTCAAGGCTGGGTTCATTACGGAAGTGGCAAGCAGTGATTGGATATTTCCCATAGTCGTTGTCCCCAAGAAGAATGGAAAATTGAGAGTTTGTGTCGACTATAGGAAACTAAATGCCTAGACTATTAAGGATCCATTTCCCTTACCTTTTATTGATATGTTGCTTGATGAGATCGCAGGATATGATATGTATAGCTTCATGGATGGTTATAGAGGCTATAACCAGTTACAAATCGCTCCTGAAGATAGAGCCAAAACCACTTTCATTACTGAGTGGGGAGCTTTCATGTATCTGGTGATGCCTTTTGGCCTGTGCAATGCACCAGCTACTTTTCAGCGGTGTATGATGGAGATGTTTAATGAATTTCTTCATCGGTTCCTCGCCATTTTCATGGATGACTTCATTGTCTATTCAGATGAGGAACAGCACCTTCTATTTCTAGAAATGGTTTTCAAACGCTGTCAAGAGAAGCGGATTTATTTGAATCCATTCAAATCTGTGTTTCTAGTATAGAAGGGACAGCTACTGAGACATGTGGTTTCCTGCAATGGAATAGAGATGGCCAATGACAAAATCCAGTGTGTTCATCAAGCTAAAGCACCTAGAACTGCTTCAGAGTTGAGTTCTTTCTTGGGTTCTGTGAATTTCTATAGAAGATTTGTACACAAGTTTGCTTCTCAAGCAGTACCACTATATGAGCTTACAAAGAAGACCAGTAAGTTCAACTGGATTGCTGAGTGTGAGGAGATTTTCCAGAATATGAAAAATATGAACCCTCTAGGGGCCCTTTGGGATTAAGGTTAATTAGAGGCCAGCCAATGAGAAGAGGGTGGTGGACACACTCTATGCCCTCAAAAATGTAGGGGGACAAAGTAGTTTTACACTTTTTAAATGGGCTCTTACCTAGTGAGAAGGTGGGGTGGTAGGGAGGGGGGGTGGGCCATATGGAACCTCCAACTTCCCTCCTTTTTGATCCGGTTTCGAAAAAATCCCAAAAATTTGAAATTTTTCAAAAATTTCAAAACTCAAATTTCATCTTCTGAAAACCCCCCTAAAACTATTTTATGGTCAAAAAAGCATTTTTTGAACTCAAAAAGTCAAAACGTGCATCCAAAAACCCTAAAATTCAAAATTTTAAAAAAACTTTTAAAAAATCTTTTTTTGCTATCCAGAGCTCCCCCAAAATTAGTTATTAGGCAAAAAGGGATTTTCTCTCTCTAGAACCCCTTTTCCAACCCCTCCTTGGTTGCAACCATCACACTCATCCTCTACTCCAACACTCTCTCTCTTTACACCATCTCCATTGCTGCAGCAAGGAAGCTCCTCTCTCCTCCCCTACCACCTTCCATTGCCACACCTAGCAAGGCTTATCCACCTTCTCCTCCCAGTGCCACACCAAGCAAGGGTTGTCCACCTTCTCCTCCCATTGCCACAAGGGTTGACCATTTTCTCATATCACTTTATCACATCTACATTGTAGCAACAAGCAAGGTTCTTCTCCTCCTCCTAGTTTGCTTTGCTCAACCATGGCCAACTCTACTTCGCAAAGGCGACCAAAGGATGAGGTCACAGCACTTTCATGCCACAACACTAGAGGTGTAGATGATGAGTGGGTGCCACAAGAGTTCACCAAAGGTGCTTGGGTATACATGCAACCATCTGCTGTTGGCCCTCATCGTGTGCGGAATCGTGCAAACTTGGATCTTCATTGGAAAGGAAAGCTCCTTGGCTTCAAGAACCGCAAAGACAAGGGGACCATAGCCATTGTGAAACATGTTTTCTCAATGTCAACCATGCACTTGCAACAACCACCTCGATTTCCAACACATTGTAAGTACATGTTTTGAGAATACAAAGCTAGGTGTGAAATCACAGTGTAATGTTATTATGGATTCATACTTAACATTTGTCATGCATTTATAGTCATATTTCCATCCACGTTGGTGGAGGAGCAGCCACTACATAGTCTCTCCGGCACATTCAATGCTATACATGCGGATATTGGAGCAATAATGTTCCCGCATCTTTGCCCAACCAAACTGGTTCAAAGAAGGATTTTCTTCTATTCTCACTCCTATATTGTCCCTACTTCTACACAAGCATTTGGAACGCTTGAACCCATCAAAGTAACTTCCTTATTAAGTATGGAGTGGCCGGTCCCAGATTTGTGGTCGGTAGCATCTTTCAAGCAAAAGATGATAATGGATGTCCAAAACTCTTTGAAATACTCTAAAGCTTCTAGATCTGTGGGCTTGAGCTGGTGTTTGCCTATTCATTGTTTTGTGCACATTTTTAAAGAGTTTGGATTTGTGGAGACTACCACAATGCTTGTATGTAAAGATGCGCATTACGAGGAATTAGGAAGGCTTTTAGAAGAGGACTGGGGTTTTATGGAGGGCATGCACAACGGGGACCGGTACCGTTGTAAGGTTGGAGCTTCAGGTATTGGAATGCGCTATTTGAAATCCCGCACCTCCTTGTACATACGATTTCACTATGATCGTTGGATGTGCAAGCTTGGAGTGTGGACTCCCTTACAGAGTGTAGACGGCGCTATTGCAAGCTTTGACATTGCAGTGAAGATGCCCAACGATGCTTTGGAGGCAGTCCAAGTGAACAAGCATTGGACTCTTAGTAATGTTCGAGAACATTTGGTTATTATGGGTTTTGAGGCCCTTCAACAAGCACAATTTTGTTTACAAGGTCACAAGGTGAGAATCCTTCCACCACATTTTCAATACATCATGGTTTGTCAATCATTAGATGCTTATTGTAATGAATGTCCACAGATTGGGAAGAGAATGGAAGACAAATTGAAGGTCGAGGAGGACTGGGGGATAGATGGAACTATGCTATCGATCTTATAACTTTGTAACTCTTGCAATTTTCATATTGATCCCCGCTGTAATCAACATGATTTGCTTCGGCAAATCATGCCTTTGAATATAATTTTTTGCATTGGGATGAGAAATCATTTTTTGGTGAAAGTGCCTTTTTTTTAATGTTTTAAAAAAAGGGTACATTATAAAAGGGGGGCCACCTAACTCATTCACTATTTTCATTTTTGCAAGTCCTGAGCTCCTCCACTCTCTATCCACACCCCAGGCTAAACATGGATGCTTCCACAGCCTCTGCATCTGTACCCACATCCACCCCTTTGTCACGCTTCATCCTCTTCCTCGAGGACACCAAATACAAAGGGAAGTTGGACCTCCACACCTTTTTTACTCGTCTCCCTGACCTTGACGCCACAGTTGCCCTTCACATGGATGCATTTGAGGAGATTTCTGCGTTCATGGAGGAGCACATCATAAAATATTCTGTATCTATCCCCCCACATGCAGGGATCTGGGTGCCTTGTGATCTTTTGCGCTATATACACAAAGGTGATCGCCCATTCGCCAAGCGGTTGCAACGATTCCAAGAAATTGCAACCAATGCAGGCCATTACTTGGACGAGCAAGCCCCTGGGGTGTCAGCGCTTAAGAAGCGCAAGTTGGGGGTGGAGTACCTTTCTCGGCTCGCAACATTTATCTTCTTGGTGAGCGAGGAACCTGATTTGGAGGAGCTCCGCTTACCACACCTTCAAGTTGGGTCCTTTATCAAGGACACCAAGGAGCAGCAGGTTATCCCCATGAACCATGTAGCGGAAGGAAAAGCACACCAGCTCGAGTATCCTAGGGGTCTTGAGGAAGTGGTTGAGAAATCCATAGTTGTGGCTAGCCCTAGTGACACTCCAGTGCCACTACCACTGACGGATGTGGCTATCCCAGAGGTAGAAATTAGCCGCTTCTCCTTAGTGTTAGTGGATGGGGAGGATTTTGTGTTCCTGCATGATTTGGAAAAATCATTTGCCATGCGCATGGATGAATGCTTGAGCGTGCTATGCAACAGCAGCAAATGTCCCTTAGACAATACGCCAGATGCCCTAGAAAGCAAGCTCTTGCCAGATGGGGACTCTGTTGGTGACACTATTACAGTTGTATGTGCGGAGGTCCTGGTAGCAGAGCAGTTGCACGTGGCTGATGAAGATTTCCAAGCCACGCAAGCCAAGGTTGAGGCTGCTAGGATGCCTATGCCATTATGCAACCTCCCATCTGATGATCCAAAGCTTGTATCTGTGGTGCATGGGACCATTGACTTGGATGCAAAGGGCAACAGGGAGGAGGATGACAAGGAGCAGGAGGTAAACTGTATCCTAATTTTCATGTTACTATTTTATCCTTCGTTGTCTTTTTTCTCAACCTTCATCGGTTTATGACAGGATGTTGTGGCAAGTGATGATTTTGCTGCAAGGACGGGTCGCAAGCGGACGGGCTTTGGACCTCAAGCTTCCCTTGCGCATTACCTCGGACAACTCCCCCCTGGCGATGTGGCCATTATCCATAATGAATTTACTCCCCAAGCCCATTTTATGACTTGGTCGTTAAAAGCTTTGAGCAAGTTTTTGTGTTTGAGTACTATTGCTCAAACTGCGCATCAAGTGTTCCTAGTGCGTAGATCCCTTGTATGCACAGTGTTTGGCATTGGCTTTCGTGGTAAAGTGCTTGCCCAAATAGGGATACATGCTTCCATTGGCTCAACTGACCCAAATGCCATAGCGCAGTCCCTCTTGACTGGGGAGTTGCCTTACGCGCAAAATAGGCGCCAGGAAATGGTCAAAAAAATTCTGAACTCCTCAGATACATGATGTAAAATCACCGTGCTAGAAGGAATAAAAAATATTTGAAATTGTCTCTCTATATTGCAAATTCTTTTCAATCTGATTTGTCAATCTTGAAAATTGTTTCAATTGGTGATATGAATTGTTTTCTGACTTTGTTATTTCAAGGTATGTAATTGCAGTCAATTTGAGTATAATTGTGATTTTTAAGTACCCTAGGGGGTTAGATTAGCCTATAAGGGGCAAAAAATGCCTGGCCACAAGGGCGCGCAAATGGCCCATCCATCAGTTTTGGATGGGCCATTTGCGCGCCCTTGTGGCCAGGCATTTTTTTGCCCCTTATAGGCCAATCTACCCCCTAAGGTACTTAAAAAGCACAAATTTATTGCAATGGATTGGTTTTGCATCATTCATTTAAATGCAACCTTTTTATGGCAATTCCAGTATATGTTCACACTCAAGGACACTAGAAAAGCTCAAATCAATTATGAAATGAAGTTTCCAGCAAACTATCACTTGCTTTAGTTCTACCTACTACACCCTTGCACCAAAAAGTCAAATTACATTGGACACTTGGTTTCCCAATATGTTATTTGTTTTGATATCCCATAAGGAATTCAAAGCTTGAAATGACCAAAAAAAGGTGTCCATAAGGATCCATATAAAATATTGATGCAAAACCAATAGGTTTTAGTAAATTTGGTTATTTTAAGTACCCTTGGGGGTAGATAAGCCTACAAGGGGCAGAAAAAGGCCTGGCCACAAGGGCGCGCAAATGGCCCATCCATCAGTTTTGGATGGGCCATTTGCACGCCCTTGTGGCCAGGCATTTTTTTGCCCCTTATAGGCCAATCTACCTCCTAGGGTACTTAAAAAGCACAAATTTATTGCAATGGATTGGTTTTGCATCGTTCATTTCAATGCAACCTTTTTATGGCAATTCCAGTATATGTTCACGCTCAAGGACACTAGAAAAGCTCAAATCAATTATGAAATGAAGTTTCCAGGAAACTATCACTTGCTTTAGCTCTACCTACTACACCCTTGCACCAAAAAGTCAAATTACATTGGACACTTGGTTTCACAATATGTTTTTGGTTTTGATATCCTATAAGGAATTCAAAGCTTGAAATGACCAAAAAAAGGTGTCCATAAGGATCCATATAAAATATTGATGCAAAACCAATAGGTTTTAGTAAATTTGGTTATTTTAAGTACCCTTGGGGGTAGATAAGCCTACAAGGGGCAGAAAAAGGCCTGGCCACAAGGGCGCGCAAATGGCCCATCCATCAGTTTTGGATGGGCCATTTGCGCGCCCTTGTGACCAGGCCTTTTTCTGCCCCTTGTAGGCTTATCTACCCCTAAGCTTACTTAAAATGCACAAATTTACTAAAATTGACTACAATTACATATAGAACTTGAAATTACAAAGATAATAGACAGAGTAGACACAACTGTTGATCATATTGTCATTGGAAAGTCAAATCATTACAAAGATAAGGGTGTGCAATACAAAAAGAGGGGTAACTTCGGCTAATGCTCGAAGTCTCGTCGCAATCGTCGTGCAAGCTGCATATCTTTTGGCTGTATTGTCACTCGCTTTGCATGAATGGCACATAGGTTGGTATCTTCTAACACTGAAATGATGTGGGCCTCTGCAGCTTCTTGAATAGCCTCTAGTGCTATTGCTTGCATTCTATACTGATTTCCATAGCTTTGAAGCACTTCCTTCACAGTGCGAGCAAAGGGGGCGCGTCGAATCAAGAGCTCCGTCGTCTTCTGGTAGTGGCGGATTTCTGCAAATTCCCTTGCTATTTTTCGGCGCCGCTGCGGTTGTCTTGGGGGCACTTGCACATTTGATGGCGGGCGGCGTGAAGGCTTCTTGAAAAACTTAGACTTGCGTCTGTTTACATGCTTAGGGGCTGGTTCTGCAGCCTATTCTGATTCTTCCTCTTCCCTTGGTTGCCGATCTTGTCGTGTGGGGAGAGCTCCCTTGCCTTGAGGCAATGTCTTCCCCCCAACGGCCACCCGGTGTGTGCGCGGTATGTTTTCTTGCAGCCATGGTGGCTCACTCTCTGATTCGGTGTCTGTATTGACCACTCGAGTCCTGGATGGTCCTGCTTGTGATTGGGGGCGCGACGGCTGCTCCCTATCGGACTCTGATGTTTGTTGGCCCTCTGCTTCTCTCCAGCGCTGGGCACGTTGCTTCATTCTCTTTCTAGGTGTTATATCTTGAGGAGGTGGAGATTCAACAATCCTTGATGACTCTCGTGCCCTACCACCATGCCCACTACCAGAAGAGTTCCTGGAACGGCCAGGTGTTCGTGGCCGTTTTCTTGTGTCTTTAAGCCATGACGGCTTCTCACATCCTTGGAGGGTGTTTTTGTTGGCAGGCGGATGCTCTTTCACGGTTTGTTTGGTGCGCGCCATTTCGTTGGTAAGAGCTCACCTGTTCTTAAGAAATGAGTGATTTATGAGAGCATGCAATATTTATAAGGGCCCATTTAAAAAGGGCCCTTTTCACACTAATTTTTTTAAAAGAAGTATTATTTTTTAAATAAACATGTCGCTAAGAGTTGGACCGTGCGTTCACGTTTAGTGACTCGCACAGTATCCACTTTGATCCTTGTCGCACTCTGCATCGCCGCCATGCAGCATGCTTGGTGGGACCTTGCGACATTTGCCACTTGTTGCTATGCTCTTGACGACTCCATTTGCGCACTTCAATAGCAATCTTGGATTGTCGCGCACACTCCATTGTGAGCTTACGAGCAAATGTTGTGTGAAAAAACCAGTTGAACATCTCCTCCAAATAATTGGATTGCACCATTCCACCACCATGTCGAGTAATTTTGAAGTACACTCCCCTTGCTCGATAATGGGACTTCTCCATGCCTTGAGTGCTAAAAATTTCAAGCGATCCATACTTGTGCATAAAAAATGCACCATGCGCAAACAAGATATGTTGTTCACATGAGCAAACGATCCACATTAGTAAATAAAAACAATCCCTTGTAATGAATACACCATGAATGACTTACCATGTAATGTGTGATGTTATTTTCACCCCAAGAAAGGGTGAAGACCTTGGTAAAATCCGCCAAAGCTTCTTGACATGATTGCCGTTGTTCTTCTGTTGTGCTGTTAAGGCTCATAAGCTTGACCATTTTATCAAAATGGGCCCAAACTTGCTTGCGCTTGTTTGCAAGCTCGCCATTTGAATCATTGTCAGTAGTAGCTTTGCATAACTCCTTCCAAAGCTCCCAAAGGTTACCTGCCTGCTGGTTGGAGCTGCTTTGAGCATCATATCGACTTGGCTTTCCTTGGGAAACTTTCTTCAAAAAGTGTCTAGATTTTTGTCCACTCGTTGACACTTGTTGAGCAATTTCATGGGCCTCCCCTGTGTTCTTTGCAGCAACTATAGACACATTTCCACCATGACAGCCAATGGAATTCAAGAGTACCTCCACTCTTTCGATCGCTTCCTGGGACTTTTCCAACGGTTTCATTGTGAAAGCATAGTCAATGTGGAGCTTCAATAGCCTATCAAAAATACGCATGAATGCGTGTAATGTACAAAAATGTACATTCGATAGAGGAAATTGAAAGATTGGATTCCAAGTGTGGTCCTTTTGATCACGGCCTGGGGCATTGAGCATGGGACATCTCAGAATAGACGCTTCCCATTCTCTACCTTCATCTCCGACATCATGACAATATAACCCTTGTTCTCCATGCCCTTGCCATGGAAGCATGTAACTGGCCTTTGCAGTGCTCTTATGTGATTTTTGTCCATTAGGTTTGTACCCTCGAGTGCAAAATGGACAAGGCATGAGAGAAGAAGCCCCTTGTTTGCAGCCAAGCAAACACTTTATGGTCTTCAAATCCCCACCTAAGTGCCACTCCACATCATAACTACCAAAGCCCTCAATCTCCAACTTGTGACCTGCAATTTGGGAGTGTATTACTTCTATGATCCATGGAGTTCTCTCAAAAATCCACAAAAGTACTCCATTGGTCTCTTTGGGCACCTCAATAGCACCCAACCACCAAATGTCTTTCTCTGATTGCAGGCTAAAAGATAGGGTGGGATATGGATCGACTGAATCCCTTCGCTTGGTTTGAAGAAGGGCCTCGTTCATTAGAGTGACACTTAGCCTCTCTAACCTTCGGCCTTTCACTATTTGACCTTCATCGAGTTTCAACACAAAAGCGACTTTTGTGCCAAGCACTACAAAATAAATAGTGCTAAGACCTTAAACTTCAGCTTCTATGAAAAGAATAATACCAAAGAAAAAAGTAAAGTGTGTCACCTTCTTCAGGTAACTCGTAAAATCTAAGCATGGCTTCTTGAAGCCTTCTAAGATCCACGAAAATATTGTTCCACATTGTGTAAGGAAAGCCCTTATTCGAAGGTCTTATGGATTGTTTCTTACCTTTTCCCCTCGTCTTTGTTGCGCACAAAGCATAAAGAGAAGTTGGCATTGTGTCCTCAATGTGTAGGTATGTCCCAATGCGGGAGAACACATCTTCGTTTGTGGCCTTCTTTGCGAGCTTGACCTTGTGAGGAACGGGAAATAGGTTTTCCACAATGCCATGTTCTTTGAGGGCATCCTTTAGGAGTTGAAAAATAGCCTGATAGGCTTTGGTGCTGATTCCAGCCTCATCACAAGCTTGTTGAACGTCATCATCATTAACCACATTTCTTAATTTACGCATAAGGTCCTAGGTGACTGCATCCTTAATGTGCTTACCTCCAGGTGATTGTAAGTTAGAAATAACGTCCTCGGTATTGAGACAACTAGTGAGAAGGTTGACTCGATTATCTTGGCTTGTTCCACCGCATGCCTCCTGGATGAAGTTTCTAGCAACAAATAAACATAAATGTTAGAAAATAGTGTGAAGTAAGAATGCAGCATGCAAGTAAAGACCAATTCACCTTGTGGCTGTAACTCGTCGTTTGCGTGCTCCTCCGGAATGTGCAAGAGTTTCAATGGATGAATACGAGCATTTGCGTTCTCTTGCACCAATGCAAGGGGTGTTTCTTTCAAGTATGTGATGGTGTTGGTAAGCTTCTAGATGTGGGACTCCTTTTCTTGCATTTGTTGTTCAAGACTTTTAACTACCCTCTCCGAAGAGGCAACACTCTCTTGTAATGCCGTCGTTTTGAGGTGAAGAGCTTGACATTCGTGCATCCACATATGCAAAGAAGCACCTGCACCCATACACAGCCGCTTGCAATAGCCTAACAAGCCTACTTCTCCCCTCCCAAGAAATTGAAGAAATGTGGAAAGGCTATTAAACGGTGGATGGAAGCGGCTTATAGGATCGTAAGGGTACAAATGGCCATCCACCCAAATGTCAACATTGGTCTCACAAGCGGTGCGACGTTCCTGTGATGACCTTTGATCACCTTCACTAGTGGTCTTCGGTGCAAATGCCATGGGTAAGCGAATATGTATGCTTTTGGTGTGCGGAGTATGTGGTGGTGAAAGCAAACCATTTGTGATGTCCGTGAGCACCATGGAAACTGTTGCGTGAGGAAGCAAATGATGAAAAGATAGAGGGGGAAGGGTAGAGAGGCCGAGCAGGATGGGAGGAGAGAAGGAGGGAGGGACGGGAGGGAGAGATTGGGGAAGAGGAGGAAGGTAGGGGCAGAGAGGGAGAGGAGAGGGAGAGGGAGAGAGGAGGGAGGAGGGAGGAGGATCAGAGAACAAAATGTTTATTACTTTTTGGGGGAAAAGATTTTTGAAAAAATGGACTTTCTAAGCTTGTGGGTTAAAAAATGGGTCAAAAAATGATTTTTGGATATGTATATATGTTGGGAGGGAGTTTTAAGTAAAAAATAAATAAAAATGAAAATTTTTAAAAAAAGTCAAATTTTGACTCTTTTTGACCCACGGAATTGCTAATGTGGACACACCCCTATGCTTCCTTCACTTTAAAAAAAGCTAGAGAGAGAAAGCAACCCTTTAGGTCCACATCCTACATTTGTCTTAAAAAAAGGCTAGAAAAGCCTACTCAAAACTACCTTCTTCAATGCCCTTGCCCCCTAAACCCCACACAACATTAGCCTTAATCCCTAAAAATTAGGATTCCTTACAAGGCCCATGCAAGGTTCATATTTCTCCTAATGATGGTTGAGAACAGCACATGCTGTTCATGACTATGCAAACCAAACTTTGACCATAGAAGGGACCAGTGGCAGAATCCAAATCCAGACCAACAATACCAAGAGCTGGAAAAAGGAACTGAGGCCGAAGGAGTTATGTCAGAAGTACAGAGCAAGGAAGATTGAGCGAATGCTAGCGGTTACGAACATATTCCCTTTGGCAGAAATCGACTTAAATGCAGTCTTGCTGAACAAAGAGTAGGCTGACAAGCAGAAGAGACAATTTCCTGATCAGTTTACTGAAGTCAATATAGGGGAAAGAACAGTTTAGCTAACTGGATGGATGGTGGAACCAGCTGATACTGGTATAGTAGAGGAACTAGTATGTTCTGAAGAGTACCCACTGGATCAGAATAATGATTCAGAAATGAATGGACCATCCTGGCATTACACTGAAGAATCGACCAAACGAAAAGGAGGCGGACCAAACTGGTTGCTTCCAGATGACCAAGAAGTAGAAGAGTGGAACCTAAGATCAGAGGAAAATCCTAGAATGATCAAGGTTAACAAGCACCTCAACCCAGCAATGAAGGAAAAGGCACGAAAAATGTTCCAGAACTATAAAGATGTGTTTGCTTGGGAACATACAGATCTAAAGGGAGTAGATCCTGAAGTCTGTCAACACCGAATACCACTGAAACCGGATGCTAGGCCAGTAAGATTGCAAAGATACCGGATGAACCCCAACTATGAAAAGAAGGTCAAGGAGGAGATTGATAATCTTCTCAAGGCTGGGTTCATTACGGAAGTGGCAAGCAGTGATTGGATATTTCCCATAGTCGTTGTCCCCAAGAAGAATGGAAAATTGAAAGTTTGTGTCGACTATAGGAAACTAAATGCCCAGACTATTAAGGATCCATTTCCCTTACCTTTTATTGATATGTTGCTTGATGAGATCGCAGGATATGATATGTATAGCTTCATGGATGGTTATAGAGGCTATAACCAGTTACAAATCGCTCCTGAAGATAGAGCCAAAACCACTTTCATTACTGAGTGGGGAGCTTTCATGTATATGGTGATGCCTTTTGGCCTGTGCAATGCACCAGCTACTTTTCAGCGGTGTATGATGGAGATGTTTAATGAATTTCTTCATCGGTTCCTCGCCATTTTCATGGATGACTTCATTGTCTATTCAGATGAGGAACAGCACCTTCTATTCCTAGAAATGGTTTTCAAACGCTGTCAGGAGAAGCGGATTTGTTTGAATCCATTCAAATCTGTGTTTCTAGTCTAGAAGGGACAGCTACTGGGACATGTGGTTTCCCACAATGGAATAGAGATGGCCAATGAAAAAATCCAGTGTGTTCATCAAGCTAAAGCACCTAGAACTGCTTCAGAGTTGAGTTCTTTCTTGGGTTCTGTGAATTTCTATAGAAGATTTGTACACAAGTTTGCTTCTCAAGCAGTACCACTATATGAGCTTACAAAGAAGACCAGTAAGTTCAACTGGATTGCTGAGTGTGAGGAGAGTTTCCAAAATTTGAAAAAAGCCATTACCAGTAAACCAGTCCTTAGGAAGCCGAATTGGGATATTATTTTCCATGTACATGTAGATTCTTTGGGATTGGCAATGGGGGCAATATTAGCTCATCCCGATGGCAAAATAGACTATCCAGTTTATTTTTCTAGTCGCAGATTCAGTCAGGCTAAACAAGGCTATACGACTACTAAGAGAGAAGCCCTCGGAATGGTTTTTAGTGCCACGAAGTTCAGGCATTACCTATTAGAAAAGTTATTCCATTTTTATGTTGACCATCAAGCTCTTCTGTTTCTGATTAACAAAATCATTATTCAAGGCACGCTGATAAGATGGATGATGTTCCTTATGGAATTTGAATTCAGAATTTTCCATAAGCTTGGCCGAAACCATTGTGGAGCTGATTTTCTTTCAAGAAGTACAGAAGGATATTCAGAATCACCCTTGAGAGATGAACCAGTGGATGCTGATTTATTTCAGTTAGAGGTAGAAGAGTCAATGGATCCTGAATGGTATGATATTTATCAATTTCTTTCCCAAGGTGCCTTTCCAGAGGATTGGAAGCAGAATCAGAAGAAATCTCTGATCATAAAAAGCCTGAAATTTACTATCATAGGAGGGTTACTTTATCGAATGGGTGTCAATGGTATACTTCGACGATGTGTCCCTATGGAAGGAATAATGCAAGTGATTTCAGAAGCACATAATTGTGAGTCGGGTGGACACTTTTTCGACGAAGTAACCTACAAGAAGATTCTGCAAGTTGGTCTGTGGTGGCAAACACTGATTGCTGATGTCAGAAGTTTTTGTAAAACTTGTGACATATGCCAGAGAATGGGTCAACCAACAGCTTGCAGATATGACTCCTTTGATGCCAATACCACCACTAGGAGTATTCATGAAATGGGGACTGGATTTTATGGGACCTTTTAAGAAGGTGACTCCCAGGAAGAACAAGTACATAGTAATGGCTACTTGTTATGTTACCAAGTGGGTTGAAGCTAAGGCTCTTCCTGACAATACAGCCATGTCAACTGCAAGGTTTCTATTTAAGAATATTGTCTGCTCATATGGATGTCCAGTAGAGATTGTGACTGATCAAGGAACACATTTTATCAATGACACTATGGAAATCCTATTGGATATGCTTTCAATAAAGCATCGGAAATCTACTCCTTACTATCCCAGATGCAATGGACAGGCTGAAAGTAGCAACAAGACAATAAAGAATATTCTCACAAAAGTGGTGCAAAAGAAACCATATCAGTGGGATTTGAAACTTCAGACTGCTCTATGGGCTTATAGGACAGCTTATAAGGTAACCACTGGAATGACACCATTCAGAATGGTGTATGGTACTGAAGTTGTGGTTCCTATAGAATTTGTGATCCCCAGTCTGAGAATGGCTATGAAGTATGGATTAGACTTCAACCATAATCTTAAGAAAAGGCTAGAGGAACTGATGCAATTAGATGAACTCAGGCAAAGGGCTATGTTGGAACAAGAAATTTTTCAACAACGAAGGACTCACTGGCATGATCGCCGAATTAAAGTTCGAGAATTCCAGAAAGGATACTTAGTGCTTCTATATCAGTCTAGACTGGGTCCAAAGAAGCCGAACTTGAAAATTGCCTAGGCAGGACCTTTTGAGGTAGATTGGGTCTTCTCCAATGGCACAGTCAGACTAAAAGATTTATCTAGATTGATGTTGCCAGGAGTATATAATGGAGCAAAGATCAAGCTTTATTATTCAGAGACCAGAGAAACTGAGCCAGAACAAGGTACTAAGGAACTGGAGGTTGCTAATCAAGAGATACCGGAATCAGACATTTTTGGACTTTTTCATGTGCAACCAGTTCCAACTTCAAAACCGGTACCAGAAGGACCAGATCATGCTGACCTTAGAATCAGTACCAATATGGTCAAGCCATACTGGAAATCAGTCTAGTACCAGTATGGATATACTTTCCAATTTTTAAGCGCCCAATGGTCAAATGGCACGCCAGTGGTAATTATTTCAAGGATGGGTCGCAGTCTTGTCCAATGCATGTCTACCACGACAGCAACGACGCACAAAAGTCTAGGAGTGGCGAGTGGTGGAGCTTTTATGGCACGAACACGTATAACAGCCAGGAGAGTTAACATTTTTTCTCATAAATCCCCTGCGAGAAGCTTTCCTCCTGTTACCCATTCGCCATCGCCAAGCTCCGAGGTTTCTTCGCTGCAGCCGCAAACTTCGACCTCTGACGAGACAGCTATATTTCAGCTAGCTTTGCCAGCGATACCAGGAAACGGCTTCGACACGACAAGTAAGTCATCGTCTCTTTCGCCTGTTTCATCGTCATCAACCTCACAGTGTATGGGTAGAAGGAAACGCTCAGAGAAGATGCAAGAGTCTCTTGAGGAAACCCAGGCCATAGTTGCTGAGGCAAAGGCAAGCCTTCCCATTATATCGTATAGTAAAATCCAACGTTATGTATTTACTGATCAAGCGATGACTCTGCTACAACTCTGGGATCTTCGAGTTGTGTTGCAAGCTACAAGGATTTCTTTTGATGCAGACATCATCAAGCAAGTTCTTGATTCCTTCGACGCTGCAAATGGAAGTGCCATGGTAAATAGTAGGAAGGTGTCAGTGACACCAGAAGTCATAGCATTTGCATTCAAAATGCCCAATGAGCCCAAACCTTCTGTGGCAACTGCGCAGCAGATAAGTATAGCTCTGAAGGAGGATGAAACGGCTAGACGAAAGCGCAAGGCAAGTGATCAAGGAGTTCCAGTAGCAAGATTGGAAGCCTCCACTGCTTACAGGTTTGTAGCCGAAGCAGTAAGTCTCAAAAACAACCCAACGTATGTATCCGAAAAACTGTTTGCTATGCTGTTGGCCAAGATTTTGGATCCACAGGTTCCTATTAATCTTTGTCAAATTCTCTCGCACAATGTACTCCAGCAAACTGCCAAGCTAAAATCTCAAAATGTTTTCAAAGCCTGGTATGTTTGGCAATTCTTGTATTGGGCTACTGCAGGCAGATGCTAATGAGCAGGTAAAGAAGACTTGGAGTGAGAAGCCAATTTCTGAGCCGAAGAACATTGAGCTATCCTTAGACGATGAAGAAATGGACAGTCAAACTCTTTCAACAGACCTAAAAAGGAAAGCAACTGCAGAACAGGCTGGCAGTTCAAAGAAGCCAAAAATTACACTACAGTGAGTTTTTGAAGCAGATAGAAAGCCAGGTTAAGACAGTAACCACTGAGAAAGCTGTAGTGAGCCCTACTGAGCAGCAATCTGCTCAGAAGACTTTGCTTGACCAGTCAATTGTAAAAAATACAGTTGCTATTGGGTCTGGGAAAGATCATGCCAAGCCAGCCACTGTTGAGAAGATTGCTGCAGACCAGTCAGGGGACAAAGGCAAGAGTCAACTGGACAAAGGGAAAGGTCCAGCGTTCTCGACTTTGCCTGGTGGAGTTCCTACAAATATTGGAAACCTTCTTCAACTGGTAAAACAGGATAAGTTGCAGCAAATACAGACTCAGCAATTGAAAGGGCATCTTCTGCTCAGCAAAGCTGATTATGCAACTCTACCCTATGTGGCTCCAGTGGCAATATATGAGCCTACTGATTCTGATCCAACCAAAGTCAAAGACAGATGTTCAGTCCTTATACAGTCTTCTTGGAATACCATTGTCACTTGTATGGGACAAATGATGGAGGCTGCTGGATTAGAAGAGGAAGTCAAAAAGCTCAAAGATGACTTGATAGAAGCACACCATCAGATTGAAAAGCTCCAGAAAGCCCAAGAAGAGCAGAACATACAACACAAGGTATTGGAAGCTCATTCAGAAAGGACTAATGAGTTGCTAAACAAAAAGTTAGCTAAGGCTGAATCTGAAATAATGATCATAAAAAATCAATGAAATGAAGCACTGAGAGCTGCCGAGCGGGCTGAAACAATGCTTAGGATGAAGCGGGCAGAATTCAAAAAATTGCTATTGCACCATACATCTCTGAAGGCTTCTCTGACTGAAAGATACATTTATAACAGCTTGTCTGAAATTTTAAATCCATCAGGCAATGCTGTTTTCAATTTAGAGAATTTAAAGACCTTGATGGAAAGTATGCAGAGTGATTTGCAGGACAAGGTGACTGAGTATAATAATGCTCTGATGAATCAAGAAATATTAGATTATATTGAGCAGCAGACTTCTCCGGATGAGGAAGAAGAAGACCAGGAAGATGAAGCTGATCAGGAGGAGGATGATCAAGAAGCTGGGCATACAAAGGATGATGATGATGCCCCACCACCATCTCCACCTCCAGGACCTGGTACTGGTGGGATAGGGCCATATGAAGGAGGCCAGTCACAGCCAGACCAACCAGGCTAGAATGAGGGCCAGCAGGAAGGACAGGACAAAGAGCACCAGTCGGGTAACCAACGGACTGAAGAGCAGCAACCCAGTCACACTGGGAATCAGCCAACTGATCAGTCCCATCTCAGCAGAAATGCTAAAGGGAAAATGAAAGTGCAGGATGAGGGACCATTTCTTGGTCATCGGCATTTACTGCAGCTCATTACCCTGAATAGGCAATTGAGACATCAAAACAGGCCTCCATAACCAGACAGTATCTGGAGAATGAAGATCTCTTGTCTGACTTGGAAAGATTTCAAAGGCTATATGCGGGAGCCAGGGAAATGGTAGAACATTGGAAATCAGCAGCTTTCCATGATAAAGAAGCTTGCCAACTACCTGCGCATCCCAGTACAGTCCAGCTCTGTTGTTGGAACGAGTTCCTGAATGGATACTCGATGCTGATGCGAGAGTGGCAAACCCGCACTGGCAAAGGAAGTCTACTACAGATTGTCGCTCCCTAGCCCTGGAACTCGAACTTCTGCTGGGTAACAAACCAACTTACCGTTGTATGAAGGATGTTAGGGTAAAACTCAAGGAAGTTTTGGTGCAAATGCAAACTGCCAGAGGTGTTTTGGATCAAAGAGTCAAAGCCATTCTTAAGGACCAGACAGCCAATAGCAGAGGACCTCCGACGAGAATGTCAGTCGAAGCACAGGGAACTGCTCTACGAACATTGTTCCAGCTAGTGAGAATCACCAGAAAGATGATGTAGTAGGAGAACCAGGCTGTTCTCAATTTCTTAGAATTTGTGTCTGATTCTCGAGTTCTCTTGTATGCAGTTCGAGCAAGAGAAACAGAGCTTCCAAGATTCTTTCCAGCGCTGTATTCTCAATTTCTTAGAATTTGTGCCTGATTCTCCAGTTCTCTTGTATGCAGTTCCAGCAAGAGAAACAGAGCTGCCAAGATTCTTTCCAGCGCTGTATCCTCAGCATCCAGAACTAGTTGATCGTCTCACATATTTCAAAATCACTAATGAGCTTCAGGACTGGTATGAGCGATCAACTGTGGAATGGAAGACTTGGTAGACACTGTTCAATGATGCTCTCCAAATCAATGACATTCAGGCACTGAAAGAGGAGATGCATAGATTCAGCTGTGTATGGGCCAGTGGAAGATTCAAGTCAGAGGACTGACCAGGATTACTAATCTATTGCTACAACTTACGGTCGAATCTTCCAAATTGCCTGAAAAAGATATTGCAGCAAAGCCGCGTTTGGCACCACAGTACAGGGAGATGGCTGAGATTCTTTTTGAAGCTCGAGTCAAAACTAATCAGCCTCTTCCAAAAGGATGGATCCATATTGCTTCGCATTGTCATAAACTGGCTAGAACCAGACTGAGCAAGGGGAGCAAGGGCACGCGTACACTCTATGATCCTGACACCAAAACCTATCATTCTCTCATGCCTTATGAAGTAGAGATGACCACTGATCGGCGGGATCAGCTTGAACAGGAGGCCATTTACCGACAGATTCAGAAGGAGAATGCTAGTACTGGGACTTCTCAGGCACCATCTAGGTCAAAGGGCAAACGAAAGACGGTCCAATGGAAGAATACTAGGTAGTTCCATCTCAGAATTCAGTGGCGACTTTTCTCCTCAGTAGGCTGGTGGAGATGACAGCTCTACCTTGACCTGATGACAGCTCCACCTTGGCCTGGTGAGAGCTCCACCTTGGCCTTTTCAGCTGCCTCTCGCAATCCTTGGCCTTTTCAGCTGCCTACTCGCAATCTTTGTATGGCCATGCTATCAGTGGTGGTCAAGCCGGAATCCCAACATTAGAACCATACGATGGATTTTTCAGTCTCACATCAGAATCAGACAGGAGAATTTTTCATAAATTTTGGACTCTTGCCAAAATTCAAGAAAGAAGGGAAGGATGTAGACGGCTGGATAGTTCACTATGTGGGAACATCTTCTTAGAAGATAGGCAGCAAATTACTTAGTAATTACTATGGTAATTACTACAGTAAACCCGCAGTGTATAAATAGGGCCCATTACATTTTAATCGGGTTGGTAGTTATTATCATTTGGATTAGCGCCTTGGCTGTACTTGTACTTGAGAATCATTGGCAGTATTGTTGTCTGTACTTTCTCTCTGTAAATCATATTCGTTGTAATCTTGATCTATAATCCCAATCATGGCATATATTTTAGTTATACTTACTTCTCGTCCAGTCTTCTCAATCTGAATCCGGATCTGAACCTTATTTTCAGAACATAAGTCTGATTCTTGTTTCAGTATCCACATTCCAGTCTAGTCTCTGATTCCTGTCCAGTCTGCTGTCTGAAATCTTCCCACACTAGTAGCTGAAATCTTCCAACACTAGTAGCTGAAATCTTCCAACAGTGGAATTAGTTGTCTCAAGAGATCAGCTCCAATTCCACAGAATGATAGTTCAAGATAGAAAACCTGATAGATTCTATCAGAATGTAGAGAGAATGAGAGTTAGAGAGAAAGGGAAAGACCTTTCTCTTGGATGCTATCTGAGAGCAAGATACATTCCAAATAAGAGAGATATTTGTGTATTCAATGATTGCCAAGGGTGAAAGCAAACCCCAGGAAATCACCATGGATGAAGAGTCTCATGTCCTTTAGAAGGATAGAGAGAGAGAGATAAGAGAGAGGAAGGTAGGAAGAGAGAAAGATAGATAGAGAGAGAGAGAGTGAAAAAGAAAGAGAAAGATTCTTGTCAACATTCAGGGTATGCTAGTCAAAACCTAGCCTATGCTAGTCAGCATAATTTTTATTCTTCTTAGCACATATTCTATGTAGTTTAGCATACTTCATATGCTAAACAACACACGCTGATTTAGCACAGCTAGTATTCTAGTTAGCATACATGCTACACTGGTTAGCATACCTAAGGAGCTAGTTAGGATACCTTGTATGTAGCTAGCACACATGCTATGCTATTTACATATGCTTGTTGGAACATTGAGTATGCTAGTTAGCATACCTATTATGCTAATGAAAACACTATATATGGTAGTCAACACACCCTGTTGCATGCATGTTAGGATGTTGGATGTGTTATTTGACACTCCATCTTATTTTCATGAACATGTTGGATGTCCTAGATAACAAACTGTATATTCCTGTTTGGATTCAATTATCCTAGTAAACATACTGATCAAATTTGGATATTGCAGGTTGAGCTCTTTCACAAACTCAAAGAAAAACATCAAGATTGCAAGATTGGTGTGAGATAGATACACATGATTTTGTGACTACCATGTCTACATGTCCTTTTAAAGGACTCACTAAACCATATGCGCTCTCGTGCCTTTGGGATGCATGATGCGGGTTGCAACTGTCCATGGAGTATTTGTGCCACATGTGAGAACATTAGCAAGGGTTTCTTGGCTTCACATCACACATTCAAAGGTGTCACACAAATGTGGGAGTCGGTTCTTTATCCAAAGCTAGCAAATGTAGTTTTCCATAGAAGAGAAAGCATGATGGGAGACTATAAGATATGCGGAGCCAAGAGGTTAGAATTATGTTTCTTAGAGATAGAAAATCTAGGTAGGAGTATCACTATAAAAGTATTTGTATATGTAAAAGCAAAAGACAATCATGGAAAAGAAAATTTCTTTTGCATAAAGAAATGGAGTGCTGGGAGTTTTTGCAACTATTGAAGACCAAGTTGAAGCTCTTCATTACTCATAACTATGTAGCTCAATGGCAAGGACAAAAATTCAAGGATTCTCACTAAACATGCATAAGCAACGGAGGATAGGTTGCTATCGAGTGCTAAAACACCTCTTATAATGGTGCATGGTACTCAATGCTTTGAGCATCGTTGAAGATCCTCAACTTGCAATAAAAATTTGGTTGGAGCAATGCAATGTGTAGATGCACTCCTCGGGTAAGTTCTATTTATGGTCTTCTGTAAATTTTATTCTCTTGTTGGTCCCCCCCTTCCATTTGCATTTACTTTTTGTTTTGTTGTAGTTTGATGGGCAAAATTCTTTCTAAAGATCAACACGTGCCTTTGGAGCATCGATGAGTGAGGTCGTATGTCACTGCACTTGGTGTGGGACGCATGTCTAACCTCACCATCCTATCTTATTGCAGTATTAGCGAGAACCACGATTAATTTGTCAAACCATGGGACGAAGCTGACTCAACTAGTGTATAGAGGCTACAAGAGGTTGTCAATCTCTTGGAGAACAACTAACAACTCGTATCTAACTCAAGCTACACTCAAGTGACTGAAATCACCAAAAGCCAATCGCTCATCGGCAAGCAAATCACATCCGTTACAGCATCAAATGACATCCAAACATAACGAAACTTCTAGGACGAGTTTATAAGACCTAAGCACACATGCCTATGGTCTCAAACCCCACTTTAGGTCAAGTTCCAAAATCGCGATTATTAACAGCAGTGGATTTTTGACCTAGTCATTTTCAACCCAGAATGCATCTAAATGCTTAGCAATGATACCCCAATACCCCGCCTATGATTAGTTTTTGTTTTAAAAGTGTAAATTCCTAGTTATGATGAAATTAGGCCGCGGGTCGGTGACGTCAAAAGCTACGAAATACTGTGAATGGCTTACGTCAATGCGTAGAGCTCTTACCTGCGGTTGCAATGCAACAAGCGCATTCGCAATGTGACAACCGGAGAGGGAGTAGGAAGCGCAAGAAGGAGAGAAGGGAGCGCCGTTAGCTCACATTGTGTATTTATTATCCAAAAACTTAATAAAATCTTTACAAAGTTGGCTTTTATACCTTAGCCAAGGTCTAAAATGTGTAATGTCCGGTGCCCAAGACCTTTGAGACTCCACACTTATTGTATCTGCAACCTAGGTACAGTAACTGACCTGTTCTTTACAACTTGGAACTCCCATGGAGCCCGTAACACATTAAAATATTACAATGGCTTGAAATAAATCGGGAATTTACAATACATGACCACTTTGGGAAAATGTGGAAAATGTGTAACTCCAATATTTACTGCTTCTTCACTTTGATCTTCGATGTGCATTCGTACGTCTTCAGTATTTAATAGCTTCTCTTAACTAATGTTGACTCAGTTAACATTCCCCCCTTCCTATTTTAGTGCCCGTCCTCTGGCAATGCTGAAAAATTATCCTTGGAGGAGGTGTGGAAGGTTTTGATTGGTTGTTGATGGGCTGATCTTCATTTTGTCGTTGGCTTTGTTGATGAGGTTCAATTTGCTGCAACATCTTCACTGGTCCGAGTAGTCGATTTTGAGTGAGATGATGTTGCATTTGTCCGTTGTAATAGCATCATGATGAGGGTGTTGTTTATTTATGAAAAATATGTACAAGGGAAGTAGTATGATAAGGTTCTAAATTAGGGTCTTATACCTAGATGACCAAAGGTAAAAAACCCAGTGGGAAAAAAGTGCCTTTGATATACGTGCATTATTGGAGTACTTATTAGCATGGGAAATATTAATAAAGTACTCAAGGGATTATTTGCTGATAGATATGGAATTAAAAAGGTAGCAAATATGAAAGGGTAGCATGCTGGAACATTGGTTTTCCTGTTGTATTCCACTCAAGGTGCATAGGTGGAAGCAAAAAAGAGTGTCTAAAACATATGTTCAATGGTGGGACATCCTATTTATGCATACACAAAAATGCATGGAAAAAAATATGTTGTGCAAGTAAGATTTTGAGGGGTTCTTCAGAAAGATGGTGTAGATATAAAGGCATATCTCTTGGCTTTGCAAGTTGGCACCCCTTCAAGAATGGTTTTTGTTGACGAGGATATGTGCTCTCATCTTCCTGTGCACTATGCGTGAGTGTTGGACTCTACGACACTCCACCAATTTTAAGTTAATAGACTTCAACTCTTATGCTCATCTCATCCAGCATGAGCGACACGACTTAGATATGCTCAACTCTTCCAGCTTGAGCGTAAGCCTAATAACTATGATTCTTAGCACAGTATTTAATATGGCTTGAAGCTTTGGGTCTAATGCTTTGCTCATTTTATGGCTCAGCAGCCCGACTCTGACTATGACAAAGAGTGTTTTTTGCACCCTCGCGACTTGACTTTTACATTCTTGAGCTTACTACAAACATTTCTTCAAGTAAAAGTAAGATCGAATCCTCAAAAAGGGGATTACTGAAGGACCAAGTTGGCATTGAAGGTTTCTTTTTCCATACCTGTTTTATCATCTTTGAATTTGCATTCACGTTGGTTGGGTTTTTCTTCTTTGACTATGAAGACTCCATTATCTTTTTTATTCTCCAAGTGGGCACGTTGATAGGAGTCTTTGATGTTGTTGTAGGCCTCTGTTGATCGTTGACATTTGACTTTTAACTAGGAGCATTGGAAGACTTAGGAATCCAAATCTTTTGAGAACCTTTGTAATTCCTTTGTTGACTTTGTTGAGCTCTAGGTCTTGTTGAGCTCTTGATATCTTCATGTAGGTTTGGTGTAGCTGCATTCGGCTTATGGTTGACTTGTGAAGCCCCTACTAGAATTGATGATGAATTTCCCGATACTTCCCTATTCCTAGTCGAGACAATGCCTGAATGGAGTGAGAGGATTGTAAAGTTTTTAGTTAATGATTACCACCAAAGGACTTTCATAAGGATATAGCTTGAAATCTACTAAAGGAATGTGAACCTTATTCTCTAATTGTGGGTACTCTCTAAAAGTTAGGGAAGGACGATATGCTTAGACGATGTGCTAATTAGGATGAGTATTTGTACATACTGCAAGAAGCACACATGGGCATAGCCGGAGTACATTTGTTAAGAGAACAAACTGCTAGGAAGGTGTTGCAATCAGGCTATTGGTGGTCCACCTTATTCAAGGATGAATATTTTTTGCAAAAGGATGTGATGAATGCCAACGTTACAAGACCACACAATGGAACGATCAGCTTCCCTTACATCCTATTGAAGTGACCCAACCATTTAAAAAATGGGGTTTAGACTTTAGACCCAATTAGTCCGATAGCATGTAACACCCAATCCCGATATATTATTGTTGCAAAAATTGACTATGCGACAAAGTGGGCAGAAGCTAAGGTGACATCCAAGGCTGATGCAAGGTCAACCCCTATGTTTCTCTTTTAGAACATTATTACGCGATTTGATTGTCCCTTTAAAATTGTGAGTGATAATGGCACTTATTTTATAAATGAAGTGATAAAGAAACTCACGACAAGCTTCATAATCCCACCATAAGTTGACACCTTGTTATCCACAAGAAAATGGCCAAGTTGAGAGTACTAACAAGACTTTAATTTCTATCTTGACCAAGACAGTAGAGGCTCATCGCATAGATTGGGATTTGAAGCTGACATCAGCTCTATGGGCTTATCTTACTGCTTACAAAGTGGCTATTTTCAAGATGGTATATGGCCAAGAAGCAGTTATGTCATGGGAGTTTGTCATTCCTAGTCTTTAAGTAGCTTCACAAGAAGGTTGGAATGGTAACCCTTTAGTTGAGCGTTTATATATTCTTGAGTGGTTAGATGAAGAGAGGCAATTGTCTATGCAAAATGCACTTGTGGAGAAGGATAGGCAAAAGAAATGGTTTGATCCTCATTTAAAGAACAAGGATATTAAGGTTGGGGATAAAGTTCTTATGTGTGGAGTGCGTAACGAGAAGAAAAAGTTGAAATATGCTGAAAAATGACCATATAGAGTATGCAAAATAACCCCACAAGGTAACATTCATGTGGAAACTCTTGATGGAGTGGAAACCATTGGATTCCTCAATGGGAGAAAATTTAAAAGATATTATGACCCTTTAGGCCAAGAGGAGCTACGTGCCCTCATCAAAATAAGGTAGCCAAGGCACAAGCAGAATTGAAAAAGATACAAGCTAAAGCCAAGTCTCAAGAGCGACAACAACGTATTAGGCGCCAACGAGAGGCCCAACTTGGAGTTACAAATGCATTTCAAGTTGAATTAGAGGACGATTTGCTAGATTTTGACCCACCTCTATGATACCCCATAGAGTTAAATAGCACCTATGGGAAAGTTCTATATAATGCTTTATTGGACACAGGAGCTAAACATAATCTGTTATCCTATGAAGTGTGGTGTCAGAGTCAGGAAAGCCCTCTTTATCTGAGAGTACCATCCAAGTCAAATGTGTTAACAAGAAGAAAACAATTTTCTTTGGAATCTTGCACACTCCTGTCACTTATGACAACGGGGTTGTGGCTTAAAGCTTTTTGGTCATGCCTACGGGTGCTATGGAGGGCAACATAAAACCTAGGACGTAAGTGGATCTCTACAACCAAGTATACTATCGATTGGGGAACTAGGACTATCACGACACATAAAAAAACTCTCAACCCTACCACTCAAGCAATAGTCCCTGAGTTATCTCCCATTGAGGGAACACATAATAGAACATTGCATATCCAAGAGGTTGAAATACTATATCCCTATTGCATAACCCTCTAGAGCTTCAACTTCTGGCTGAAACAAATAATGAGGCACCCAAGACTCAACGTGCTTTGTCAAGGGCAACATACAAATGGGTCCCTAAAGCTTCATCTTTCAATGCTCAATCTGGTTCAAAACAAAATCCTTGCATAGGCGACTATTAGAAGCCCAAGGCTACTATGACGGGAATGATGAAATTTGGGTGCCTAAACGTAAATTGTCTTGCCCTATCGCCTATAGATCCATGTGAGTCTACAATGCGATGAACGAGCCAAGCGTAGTGTGAGGATGAAGCTCACGCTCACTCTCTTTCTCTCTCACACACAGTAGACAACAGCGATAAACTTCGATTATTATTAAGTGTTTTTACAAAAGTGACCTAGGTACCTTATATACTAAGGCTACCTTAGCTTAATCAAAAACAGACTTTGAGGGGTCAAATGGCTCGGTATTTACAATCTGGAAGTGCCATTTCACCACAACTTCTACAACTAGACTACCTATTTATTACGGATGATGTTTATAACCATAATCCTCAGCATTCCATAACTCTCAAAAAATAAAGCTTTGTTGAGTTATGTCATGATGTTGACCCAGTGATCAACACACCTTAAGCCCCTCAAGCACCTTAGCCACAAAGCACCTCAATCACATTAAGCACCTTAGTCAGCAAAAGCACGACAAGCACCTTAGTGAGCGAGCACAATAAGAACCTCAAGCTTGGGCCGGGTTCCCACCTTAAGCACAGCCCTAGCTTGCCTAAGGTCCTAGGTCTAAGGACTTTTAACACTAACCTTTGGAGGTCTTTAATGAAGCTAACCCTAAGGTCTTTAAGCACCATTAGCTAGCGTTGCTCTTTGACAGACCATCTCTCATTTGGATCCATAAGCACATGTCTATATTCTAACCCTTGTCTTTGTATATTCTCCCACATTAATTGATCAGTTTAATATGAGAAATTCATTTATGTTGGTTAGATATTAGATTTTATGACATTACCTCTCTCTTGAAATCATAGTCATCCTCGACTATGAGGTAGAATAGATAAAGCCGAAGACCTCGTGAGAGATTTCTTGGCCAAAAAGCTCATTGTTTGTTCAAGGTACACACTGATGAAAACCCAGCAGATGCTTTGAAGAAAGGCTTACATTTGGAGCGGTTTACACATTGTTTGTTCAAGGTACACACTGATGAAAACCCAGCAGATGCTTTGAAGAAAGGCTTACATTTGGAGCGGTTTACACATTGCAGTGAGTTGATGGGTATAGGTTGAAGCCACTAGATTGCTTCACGCTTGTACATACCAGGTCACTTGGGCTACATTGGCCTTCAAGTGGGTCCAACTAGCCGGACATCCCACTTACTACTAACCCATCTACTAACTTAACCATTCTACACTTATTCTTTAATACAACAGAATAAGGAGCTACAAACAGGATAACATTGTTGTACGCTCCACCCAAAGTAGCTCTCTCTCTCTCTCTCTCTCTCTCTCTCTCTCTCTCTCTCTCTCTCTCTCTCTCTCTCTCTCTCTCTCTCTCTCTCTCTCTGTGCTCTCCCACTTGCACTCGCACACGCTTTCTTGGCATGCAAATCAAAAGAGATCGCAAACATCGTATTCTTGAGTTATCTCAGGAAAATACATTGAGAAAGTTTTGCAGCGTTTCAATATGCATGGTGGGAAAGCATTGAGTACCCCAATGTAGGCATTCTTGAAACTCGGCAAGGAAGATGCACCCAAATTTGATGTTGAGCGAGCTGAAATGGCTAAGGTACCATATTCTTTGGTAGTGGGCAGTCTCATGTATGCTATGGTAGCCACAAGGCCAGACATTCTAGCCAAAGGGTTCAAACATCAAAAGGGAGTCGATTTTGATGAAATCTTCTCGCCTGTGGTCAAGATGACAACACTTAGAACCGTACTTGGTCTTGTAGCGATTGAGGACATGAAACTTGTCCAAATGGATGTGAAGACAACATTTCTTCATGGGGATCTTGATGAGGATGTTTACATGCAGCAGCCTGAAGGGTTTGTTCAGGAGAATGCATCTCGTGAGGAGCTAGTATGTAAGCTCAAAGAGGCACTTTATGGCAGCCACCCAAAGCAGGTCTCTCTCTCTCTCTACTCTCGCACTTGCACTCACACACGCTTCCTGCGGCACCTTCAGCACCTTCACAGCAAGGTTTAGAGAGGCCAGTAAACCATGTTTTTTGCCAGCCAAGGGTTTTAATACCTTTCATAATTATAAGGGCAATATCCCACGATGGATACCCATATAGTGAAACTAGGAAGCGTGTTTATATGAATCCAAAATGTGAACTATGCTATAGAATCTCAAAGGTAAGTATCACAGTGTGTGTGTGTGTGTGTGTGTGTGTGTGTGTGTGTGTGTGTGTGTGTGTGTGTGTGTGTGTGTGTGTGTGCACGCTCGCTTGCAAGAGCTCAAGCTCTCTCCTTCTCTATCTCTTGACAAGCCTTTGGTGAATATGCCTCTAAAGTTAGAGTGTTCAGAATAGAGACTTATGACACGGACAATGCACGGTCCCCAAGCCACCTTCTGCTACACAAACACGGTCTCCTCTCCTTTGCAATTTTCCAAACATTTTTTTGCAAGAGGGCTAAAAAATGCAAGCACCTCCAAGGGCTTCACCACATTAAAAATGCAGCCAAGAGTCTCTTGGTCCCTTTTACAAAGAAAGAGAGGGTCTCCCACACTTTACCAACATGAAAACACTCTTGCATGTACCTTATATGCCCGTGAAAATCAGCACTCTGATATCATGTGAGAAGTGGCAGTGGGAGAGAGAGAAACACACCACACATGGACTGTAGAAAGAGAAAAGTAAGAACCAGGGAGGAGGCTACATTTGTGATTAGGTGTTTTTGGAGGACTCGGGTACAACAAGTACTAATTGTAGCAAAAAATTGTTTATAAGGCTCAAAGATACAAAGCCCTACAACACCGTTGGCATGCTCTAGAGATAATCTGAACTTATGTGGCTCACCATGCAAGAATTCCAAAGGTATCTTCATGGATCAAACCAAGTGCAATTCCAACAACACTTTTGGCTGGTCAAGAGGTATATAATAAATATCCTCAATACCATCAACTAGCTCATAGTAGTAGCCCTCAACCAAATAGAAATTTGGAAAAATGCAGTTGTCCCAAGAATCTCGTAGAGATCGTGTTGTTTTGTATTTCTTCTTTGAGCACCTCAAGACGTAGAAATCTGCTCCATCTTTGTTCGTATTTGTGGCAAAGTTGTGACCTACACAGAGCATCAATAATTGCATCATGATGTCCACCATACATATGCAAATGTGATCCTTCATCGTCACTTGACTGATCACTTTCTTCATCACTATTGTCCAACGGTTCGATGGTGGTATATTGCCAGATTTTGACTTGTGTGTTGTTAAGGCATTGCCTCCAATGTTGTGACATACACAACTTGCAAAAATGTGAGAGATATGTGTAACAAAGTGCACACTCGTCATTCCTAGAGTGTCCATTCACACAATGCAATGAGCGTGACTATTGCACTCGCTTGCAATTCCATTTCTCTCCCTCGTCACATCAGCCGCTTTAACATCCCAAAAAATTTGAATCACCTTTGACTCGATGTTTTCATCATGAAATTTATGTTTCAAGAAACTAACCACATCCTTGGCACACTTCATGTGCCATGCATCAGGTTTCAATTGCTCATGTGTCAGAGCCCTTTTGACAATTCCACCGGCCCCATCATGCTCTCCTTTGCCATGGCCCAATGCAAAGAAAATCCATAGCATCTCAATGCCAGTCAAAGAGTAGTACCTAGATCAATGGCACGTCTCAAAGGCTATGAAAAAACAAGAAACTTGAAATCATGTTCAAGAGATCAGAGAAGCTTTAATACCTTGACACAAAGGAAAATGGTATGGATGCCTTGAATTGAGCAGCACATCTATCTAACTAGACCCAATGTTGCTTTAAGGAGTTGTGAAAGGGCGGTGGTAATGCGTGTGCTACTCTCCACCCAATTGTGCTATCTTATAGCCTCCCCCTAGCGTACACACTGTCCGACCGTGCCGGTGGCCTTGCCCGTAGGACCCATGTCCTTACAGTACCACCCCCCCCCCCCTGGAGAATCATTTTTGTCCTCGAAAAAAAAAGTAGGAAAACGTTTCTTAAGTGTGGAGACATTCTCCCATGTAGAACCTTCTTCAGGTCTATCTAGCCATTTTACCAACACCTATCGTCTGACATAATGTCTGGTGCGAAGCTCATGAGAATCCAAAATCTTTTCGGTCTCATGAGGGATGCTTGGCGGTTTGATAAGGTCAACTAACACACCTATGTCAATGACATTATCATTCTGTCCTAGCTGTTTTTGTAAATGGCTAACATGAAAAACATAATGAACTCGTGAGTACTCTCGAAGAGCTAACTTATAGGCCACTTGACCTATACGTTTGAGAATGGTAAACGGTGCACAATAGCATGGTGAAAGTTTAGCAACATTTCTCGTCTTCAGACTTTCTGAATTCTCTGGAACTTTGAGGAAAACCTTGTCTCCTTCTTCGAAAGTAGCAAGACGATGATGCTCATCTACGTACTTCTTATATCGATCCTGAGCTTTCTTAACATTTTGTCGAGCAACTCAAAGCATGTCAAAGTGGTCTTGGAGAAAATGCTTCGCTTGATGTATCTTCTCCTTAGCCAACAACCCCACCATAATGGGTGATCTAGGTTGAATTCCATACAAAAGCATAAATGGACTAAACCCTGTAGTCACATGCTTTGAACTATTATAAGAAAATTCCAATATAGGTAAGTAGTCTTCCCAATTGGTTTTCTTCTTGCTAATGTACACTCGTAGCATATCCTCTAGCACTTGATTAACTCTTTCTGTTTGACCATCCATTTCTGGATGATCAGTCGTACTTAGATTAAGTTTAGTTTCCAACTTTTGGAACACAGCTCTCCAAAAGTGATTGTCGAACTTTCGATCTCTGTCACTAATGATTCTAGCTGGAAGACCGTAGAGTTTAAATACATGCTCTACAAATAGCTGTGCTAATTCCGGTGTCTTAACCGTAGTCTTAGTGGGAATGAATTGACCCATCTTGGAAAGACAGTCTACAATTACCCATATGGCACCATGGCCACGATTTGTACTAGGTAGTCCTACTACAAAATCCATAGAGATACTCTCCCACTTACCTCATGGAATCTCTAAAGGATGTAAAATGCAATCTACCTTGAGGCACTCTGCCTTATTAACTTGGCATTGTTGGCAGTTTAGTACGTACTCTTTAACATCATGATGTAAGCCCGGCCAATAAAATTGCCGTCGAACTAAGGCATACATCTTACGAACACCTAGATGACCAGCACTTGGACTATCGTGACACTCAAATAAGATTTGGCACCTAGTGTTTGAGTCCTTTGTCACACATACTCTACCTTTGTGGAGTAAGTAGCCATCATCAATGGAGAAATTCATTCATCACTTAAGCTCTTCCTGAGTAGGCGGGGAGCTCTGTGTGTTGGAGTTTTTATCTACGCATGCAGAGACATGTTGATATGGTTGTACAGAGACATGTGAGTGTGAGGGATCCCTTTTTAAAATTGCACTCCACACTTTAGATATGATTGATCTTGTGCACACGTGCCACATAATGTCTCTAAAAATCCACTCTTTATTTCCATAAAAGCAAGTGAATTAATATGAGGCATCCGACTTAGTGCATCCGCTACTACATTATATCGCCCCTTGCGATATCGTAGCTTACAATCATAATCTTGAAGTATTTCGGCCCATCTAGCTTTATGGCCCTTCAAGTCTATTTAAATTGATCTCTATCTAACTTTTTACTTTCAAAGTCTATAGGTATTCCCTCCTGGACAGGTACCGCGCCAATTTCTTTATCACTAGCATGAGTCTCTACCACGAACGGCTTAAGTGGATCGACGATTGCAAGGATGGGAGCAATGGCTATAGCTACCTTGAGCTGTTCGAAACTGCGCTTTTGGGCTTCTTCCTAAGAAAAGGTCTTACCTTTTTCTTTAAGTTGATCCGTCATAGGAACAACAATTTTGGCATAATCATGGATATATTGCCGATAAAATCCATCCATGCCTAAAAATATTTGAAGCTCCTCAACCGTGTTGGGATGTGGCCATCGAAGAATGGTAGCGACCTTGTCAATGTCCATTTTGATGCGAGAATAAGACATCACATGACCAAGGTAATGTATCTCTATTTTAAAGAAATCGCACTTGCTTTGCTTAGCATACAACAACGTGTGAGCTCATAGTTGTTCGAACACTAATCGTCGTAAGTGTTATATGTGTTCACCTTCAATCTTACTGTAAATGAGAATGTCATCAAGGAAAACCACAACAAATTTTCCAAGATAGGGACGTAAGACACTATCCATGAGTGTCATAAATGTAGCTGGAGCATTGGTTAGACCAAAAGGCATAACCAAAAATTCAAAATGCCCAAACCGTGCTCTAAAGGCACTTCTGGAGATATCTTGCAGTAGGATACACACCTAGTGGTATCCTGGACGAAGATCTATCTTTGTATAGTATCTTGCCCTATGGAGTTGATCAAACAACACATCCACTTGAGGCACAGGATACTTATTTTTTATGGTTATCGCATTTAATCCACGATAATCTACGCACATGTGCATAGTACCATCTTTCTTTTTTACCAATAGAATTGGTGATGCCCAAGGCAAACTGCTAGGTCTAATGAAACCAATAGTACCATCTTTCTTTTTTACCAATAGAAATTGGTGATGCACAAGGCAAACTACTAGGTCTAATGAAACCACGAGCAAGGTAGTCAGCCACCTGACTCTCAACCTCCTTGGCTTCTTTAGCACTCATACGATAAGGTGGTTTAGTCACCGGTTTAGTGCCTGGCAAGACATCTATGCCATGTTGCACATCACGTGTAGGGGGTAAACCAGGTGGTAGATCACTTGAGAACACATCACTATACTCCGTGAATGAGTGAGTCAGCTTTTGCCGTGCAAAAGGAGAAAGTAAACTAGAGTTATGCTGGGATGGAGAATCTTGTAATTCCTATAATGTTTGTTTTACAACAGTTGCACGTTGCTCTATAGAATTAAAATTGAGAGCACTTTGCTTCGTTAGATTTATTAACACTTTGCTTATCATTAGAATTCTTTGCACTTTGCATACCATTACTAGAATTCACCGCACTTTGCTCTTGAGAATTCACAAGACTTGGAGACAAGCAATAACACAAAAAGACTTCATCTATTAAATCTGCTTTCTGCAAAATAGAAAGCTCGGCTGTACATATAGGAGGTGCAGATGATATATGTTTCTCACCAAGCAAAAGCACATGTTTACCATTGTCCATGAAGGATGAGGAGTTGCGTTCATAACTAGTGTGCAATGTGTTTCCTAAACCACATGCATCCACTCCTGTCCTAAAACTACATCAGCACGGTCCATGTTCATAACTTGGAATTCAAGGGTCATCGTATGATCTTGAATAATAAGCTCAACCTCTTGAACTACCATGTCCCATACTTCTTTATCATTCCCAGACATTTGCTCCACCACATACTTGTGAGAGCAGGGAGTCTGTGTAAGCTTCAATTCCTTGACTAGCTTGTAGTTCAAGAAGTTATGAGTTGCACCATCATCCACTAAAATACAAACATGTTGTCCGTTAATAGTGGCATGCAGGCGAATCAAATCATGGGGGCCAAAGGTGGGCTGCGACATTGAAGCAGGCACACAACACTTATGCTTTTCTTCCACATGAAGAACATCTACATCACAATATTTAGGAGATGAATCTAATGTGAGGCGTTGCACCGTGTGCATGGCCTTTTCTTTGCCTTGCAAAAGAGGACAATCTTTCTTGTTGGTTCGAAAGACATCTAAAACACAAATTGTGTTTCTTTGCACGCTCAATATCAGTTGTGCTGAGAGACCCACATGGAGTATCTCGTGAGTGCTTGGGCTTCTTAGCCTCTTGCGGGCCTGGAGAGGTAGATTGTCTCTTATTCCTCTTGGAACGTGTGGGAGATCTAGCTTGCAATTCTCTCTTAGCCACATTGCTCTTAGCAAAAGTATTCTTAGAGTAGGGAACATTTCCTTTCCTCTCTTGGTCATCATCATATCTTTGGGATGACTAATGGCTTCTTCCAAAGTTTTTGGATGTTGGGTCTTGACATGAAGACGATAGTCTTTGTCAAGACCCCTATTAAAACCCCGTATCCTTTGGAATTCATCTAGACCTTCTAGTTTTAATATGATTTCCCAATACTTTGAAAGGTACTATGTGAGAGAGAGGCCAGACATGTGGCATGCACCCCATGCTAACCAATTCTTATCTTCTTCATTAGAGTCCAAAAACTCTTTGGAGAAAGAAGCTTGAAATGCAGCCCAAGACAAAGCACGAGCATCTATTAGAAATGTCATCCACCACTTATAGGCCTTTTGTTGAGATGTCGAGCTCTACACCTTGAGCTGGCATCCACTACGGGTCTTGGCCGCTTACGGCATTTACTCACTGGCGCGTTAGGTGACCGACACGGAGGATCTCTGCCAGTGATTCTACAGCTGGACTACACTTATAGTGCCAGCCTAGTACGCTTCTAGCAAGTTCACACTTAGTGAGCACATGTACATATGTGCTACTTTTCAGCTTTAGCACTTAGTCATTTTGTACTCTCTTTTCTGTGAAGAAGAAGAAGAAGCTTTCCATCTGTGTGTGCTTTGTGCTTGTCTTGTGTAGCTCTCTTGCATCCTCATTCTTTACATGGTATCAGAGCCTGGTGCAGGCAAGAGAGTCTAAGAGAGCAAGAGCATCACAATCCCTTCGTTCGCAATCCTCGACCAGATGCCAAAGGCGCCTCGCGCAGCGAAAAAAATTTTAGGGGTTTTTCGCACAAGTTTCTGAACAGGTCTCCAAAGTGCAGTATACAGAGATTTACTGTACAAGTACAGTGGTTGTGAAACGCTTGATTGTGGACACTCGTTGAGTGTAGAAAGCGTTACAGGAACCACGATAGCAGGTTCAGCAGATTTGCAGGTTTTTGCAGATTGCAGCTATTTTGTCTTAGTGCTTCAAGATGTCTGACGGTTTCAGTCAGATTGTTACTGAGAAGCTTGAGAAAAATAACTACCTTGCATGGAAGTTCAGAATAACAAATTTCCTAAAAGGAAAAGGTTATTGGGACTATGTAGAAGGAGACAATGAAAAGGAACCAGAGATTCCCGAGGCAAATGCTACAGCAGAACAAAGGAAAGCTTTGAGGGACTGGCAACAAGGCCAGAGCAAAGTGATGTATTGGCTGTCTATGAGCATCACAGATGGCATGATGGGCTATCTACAGGATGCTGAAACCCCTGCCATTGCATGGAGAAACTTAGGCAGAGTGTTCGAGGTGAACACCAAGGCCAGGAAGCTTCAACTAAAGTCGGAGCTAAATCAGGTTAAGAGGAACAACCTCTCAATCAATGATTATGCTTTGAAGATCAAGAGTATCATTGAGGCTCTTGGATCTATTAAAGTCTCAGTGGAAGACGATGACATTGTCCGTGCATGCTTGGATGGTCTAGGAGATGAGTATGTACATTTTAGGTCTTCCATGAATACAAGAGACGACATCCCCGTGTTCCAAGATTTGATTTCTATGCTTATTCTTGAGGAGAAGATCCTTGACACATCTTCTTCTCATGGCAGAAATAATTCTGAACAGGCCTTCTATTCTAACTCCAATAGAGGTAGAGGTAGAGGTCGTGGTCGAGGCCCAAGGGGTTGCAGGGGCCAATTTCTGGAAGGTCAATCAAATCAAAACAATACAGGTGGCAGGGGAAACCAGTCTCAAGGCAGGGGGAGTCAAAGAGGTCGTGGTGCAGGATCAAGCAGGCAACAACATACTCCAGATAGTAGAGAATGTTGGACTTGTGGTGAAAGAGGTCACATGTCACGTGACTGTCCAAAGGGAAAAGCAAGTAGAAAGAGAGAACAGGGCAACTATGCATCTACTAGCAGAGATGCAGATGACAGCAAAAACGAGCGCATGTTTGTTATGCAGCATGTAATGAATACAATGACTGCAGAGAATTCCACCCAAGATGATGTTTGGTATGTGGATTCAGGTGCCTCTAATCACATGACGTCTCGTGGAGAGTGGTTTAGAGATATGCGCAAACCAGATGTGTCAGGATATGTGCAGACAGGAGATGACACAGCTCACCCCATTGCTCATGTAGGGGACATACCTCTAAATACGAAGAGTGGGAAATCAAAGTACTTAGCAGATGTACTTCATGTCCCAAACATTACAAAGAATCTTGTTTCTATTGGACAAATGGTTGAGCAGGGTTTGCAGGTTTGCTTCAATTCAAATGGCTGTTATGTAAAAGATTTCCAGAATGGCTGTAAGCTGATCACAGAGGGAAAATGTGTGGGCAGAATGTTTACGCTGAATGTAGACATGCCTGAGGTAAAAGCTACATTATTTGCACAGGGCACAGGTGTTGTGGCTGATGTTGACATTTGGCACAAACGCATTGGCCATGCCAATGAGCAGAGATTGTGCAGCATGCAATCAAAATAGATTGTAAAAGGTTTGCCCAAATTCAAGGTGGATGGTATGCATAAAGTGTGTGCAGCATGCCAGTTTGGAAAACAGTCAAAGGGCTCATTTCCACATGAGCGCAATGTATGTAAAAGGCCACTTGAGGTGGTGCACACAGATGTTTGGGGTCCAACCGATACTGCAAGTATACATGGCTGCAGGTATTATGTCTCTTTCATTGATGACCATACAAGGAAAGTATGGGTCTACTTCATGCGTAACAAAAGTGAAGTGTTTGGTCACTTTCAAGACTTCAAAGTCATGATTGAGAAGGAGACAGATATGCAAATCAAGACATTGAGGTCAGATGGAGGGGGAGAGTACTTCTCCAATGATTTTTCAGATTTTTTGCGAATGCATGGTATACACAGGCAGTTTACATGCAGATATACTCCACAGCAGAATGGGGTCGCAGAAAGGAAAAACAGGCACATTGCAGAGGTTGCACGTGCATTGATGAATGAGAAGAACATGCCTCATCATTTCTGGGCTGAAGCTGTAAATACAGCTATGTACATTATGAACAGGACACCTACATCTGCGGTGCATGATGTAACACCTGAGGAAAAGTTTACAGGTACAAAGCCTGATTTGGCACACTTGAAAGTGTTTGGCTGCATAGCTTACGTGCATGTACCAGATGAGTTGCGTAGGAAATTGGATCCTAAAGCAGATAAATGTATTCTTGTGGGATATTCCCTTGAACAAAAGGGGTACAGGTGCTACAATCCTATTACACGAGAATTACGAGTGAGCAGAGATGTAGTCTTTGATGAGATGAGCAGCTGGTACAGTAATGCACATGGCACTATTGGGGCTGATGTAAAAGATGATGTGGTTGTACAAAATGTGAGGCCACAGTCACAGGTTTTGAGTGGACCACAAGAGTCCTCTTCTCGTGGCTCTGTTGAGAAACCATGGAATGGTAGACTATGTACGCAGGTTACTCCACCAATAGGTACAGGGAATGTATCACAAAAAGGAAAGGAAAAGGTATATGAACCTCCCTTTATGGTTGATGCATCATCAGGTTTTTCACATGTAGACATGGATTCAGATGGTTCTGAACAAAGTCTTGATGAGGAATTTGGAATTCCGGCTGTCAGGACACCTGGTGTAAGGAAAGTACAAGAAGATGCTAGAGGGCAAAGGAGTGACCAAGGACCGCGCAGATCTAATAGAGTCAGAAATCCAGTTCAGAAATTGACTTATGATGGGTATCTAGCATATCACCAAGCCTACATGGCTAAGGTGATACAGGATGTGGAGCCCACATGTTTTGAGGATGCAGTTGGAAATGTGCATTGGGATGATGCAATGAATGAAGAGATGGCTGCATTGGAAGCAAATGACACATGGGAGTTGGTGCCATTGCCAAGTGGCAAGAAAGCTATTGGCTGTAAATGGGTGTATAAAACCAAGCATAAGGCTGATGGTAACATTGAGCGTCACAAGGCAAGGCTGGTCGCAAAGGGTTATGCACAGACGTATGGCATAGACTATGAGGAGACCTTTGCTCCAGTGGCAAAGATGACGACTGTGAGAGCTGCCATAGCAGTGGCTGCATCTAGAGGATGGATTATGCATCAAATGGATGTAAAGAATGCCTTCTTGAATGGTGAGTTGCAAGAGGAAGTGTATATGGATCAGCCACCTGGTTATGTCGATCCAGGTTACCCAGATTATGTATGCAGACTTCTCAAAGCTTTGTATGGTTTGAAGCAGGGCTCTAGAGCATGGTATGACAGGATTGCCAAGTATCTTGTCAGTATTGGTTTTAGGAGAGCTCATGCTGATCATTCACTCTATGTACGTGAGAGTGATGTGGGGATTGTGGTCATTACCATATATGTAGATGACCTTATTATTGTTGGTGACAATGCTATGGAGATTGACCATGTGAAGGGTCTTCTCAAACAGGAGTTTGAAATGAAAGATTTGGGCGAGTTGTGCTACTTTCTTGGCATTGAGGTGATCAGGACTCCAGAGGGTGTATGGTTGTCACAGAGACAATATGCTTTGGACATGTTGTCAAAGTATGGTATGGCTGATTGTAAGCCGATTTCCATTCCCTTGGATGTGAATGCAAAGCTGAGTGCAGAGAAGGGTGATGTTGTTGAGGATGTCAATATGTACAGGAAGATGGTGGGTAGTCTAATCTACTTGACTATCACAAGGCCAGACTTGAGCTACACAGTAGGCTTGGAGAGTCAGTTCATGCAGCTTTCGAGGAAGCCACATTTGGATGGAGTACGACGCACACTTAGGTATGTGCAAGGGACTCTTGACTACGCATTGTTCTATGCAGCAGATGCACCATTAGCATTGTATGGGTATACAGATGCAGATTGGGCAGGTAGCATTGTTGATAGGAGATCTACGAGTGGCTTCATGTTCTCTTTTGGGAGTGCTGCTATTACTTGGAGCAGCAAAAAGCAGCCTACGGTTGCTTTATCGAGCACAGAGGCCGAGTACAGAGGTGCAGCAGTTGCGGCGTGCGAGGTAGCTTGGCTACGCACATTACTTGAGGACTTGGGAGTGCAGGTGGACCAGCAGATTGTCATTCATTGTGACAACCTCAGCAGCATGCAATTGGCTAGGAACCCAGTGTTCCATGCTAGGACCAAACACATAGAGGTCCATTACCACTACGTTCGAGAGCGAGTGTTGGCGGGCGACATCGACTTGGTCTACGTCAGCACAGAGGAGCAGATAGCGGATATCTTTACCAAGGCCCTCGGAGTTGAGAAGCTTCGACGTTTCCGGACTATGCTTGGACTCTGCGACATGCAGAGCTCGAGGGGGAGTGTTGAGATGTCGAGCTCTACACCTTGAGCTGGAATCCACTACGGGTCTTGGCCGCTTACGGCATTTACTCACTGGCGCATTAGGTGACCGACACGGAGGATCTCTGCCAGTGATTCTACAGCTGGACTACACTTATAGTGCCAGCCTAGTACGCTTCTAGCGAGTTCACACTTAGTGACCGCATGTACATATGTGCTACTTTTCAGCTTTAGCACTTAGTCATTTTGTACTCTCTTTTCTGTGAAGAAGAAGAAGAAGCTTTCCATCTCTGTGTGATTTGTGCTTGTCTTGTGTAGCTCTCTTGCATCCTCATTCTTTACACCTTTTCTTTAAGAGATAGACTTGTTTCCACAGTCATCTTTATTTCCGCGGTGTGTCTCAATCTATGAATATCACTCCATTTGTGTAAGAACGTATTGACCGCATCCTTGTTGTTGAGATCACGCTCTTCCCCATGAAACTCAGGAATGGTGACATTCTTAAGTAATGCAATTATACCTTCTGCATCTTTTGCAACACTTGTCTCTTAGACTCCTTGAGTCATGCGAGCTTGGTTCCCTTGAACCATGCCACTTGTGGCTCCTTGAGCCGTCTGTGAATTCATTCCTTAAGATTGGTAAAATTTGCATTGAGTGCAGAGAGGTTGCTTTCAAGTACACTTTGGTGATGTTCCAAAGTCTTGAAAGAAGCCATACCTACAAGCCCATGATCTCCTAGATCATCATCATCCTGCATATTAGCGTCAGCAGCACCATGGTGCCTTGATTTTGATCTACGTGCTCAAAATCAAAAGTGTATGTAGGTGGGATATCCTCACTGGCCATGGTAAACACACACTAATGTAAAGAGAGAAAAATGTCAACTTGTACCTTGTGAAATTAAAGTCTTTGTGTTTTGTATGCTCCACGATTTGCATTGCATGCAAACCTCGCTTTGCAGGAATTGTAGCGCTTCACGTGTCGTTCTTTGTAAGAACACCTTTTTTGCCTCTTCACAAAAACTCGTCGTTTTCGTGAAGGCTTTTGCTCACTTTGAAGCTACCTCCTTGAGGAAAAAATAATATCTGGAGGAAAACTTGCCTTCCTCCAAGAAGTGAGAAGGAAGGGTGAAACTACTTCCTTGAAGTTTGAAGCTTTCCCTTTCCTTCTAGCTTTCCTTTCAAAACAAGTATGCTATCTTTCCTTGTTGTGTACAACAAGGGTCAATAGCTTGATGGTAAAGTGTTGGCCTCTTACCCTCATGGGGTGGGTTCAACCCTCCTTCATGCAAGGGTTAAGCGAGCCTTCCTACGCACGTAGCCAATGGCACCAACGGAAGCCTTCGGAGCCTTGTTGTCGTCGAGTTGCTGGTCGAGTTTTCCTTGGTCGCCGGTTGTGGAAGGCGATCGGCTGTTGGTGTCTGACCACGTGGGCTGCGCACAAGAAATTGTACCTGTCTTCTTTTTGCTACACAGCAGAGACGTCACTGTCTGCGAAACGTGTGAGAGAAGCAGCACGTCGCATGCACATGCAGCCTGCTTTTCCCCTCCTCCCAAAAACAGCTCGGATACCAGTGAAAGGGCGGTGGTAATGCGTGTGCTAGTCTCCACCCAACCGTGCTATCTTATAGCCTCCCCCTAGGGTACAAACTGTCCGTTCGTGCCGATGGCCTTGCCCATAGGACCCATATCCTTACAAGTTGAATCCTTGCTCCTGTAGCCACACACTATGCAATTGCATTCAATGCTTCACAAAAAATGTGTCATGCTCTTTGTCATTACAGATGTCAAAATGTATATACTTTAACACCCTGTCAGCCTCGTCTCAAACATAAGTGATGTGCACCAAGATTATGACTTGTGAAGAGTACTAATGCATTGATTGGATTTCATTTTTCTCCTTGAAAGAATAATTCTTAGCAAAGTCTATAACAAAGACTACCACGTCTCTAGGAAACATTTGAATGCAGTTTTTAAATTGTTGAGATTTCCACTTGGCAATAAAATTGTGTTTGATGTAGGTGGTTAGATGCTTTTTAAGGAAGGATGTCAAATTTGTATATCCTGTTTCGTTGACCAGTAGATCCTTGCACTTCTTTCTCTCTTGACGGGCTGACACAATGTCTTCAAACACCTTTACTAAAATCTAGAATGCATTTTTAGATTCTTCTTTTGGAAAGAGCACTAACCGCTGCGATCCACATTGATCACATTCTCCCTTCAACCAAGACAGCTTATGAAATGTAAACTCATCTGGCTTTGGACACAATGTCTTCAAACACCTTTACTAAAATCTAGAATGCATTTTTAGATTCTTCTTTTGGAAAGAGCACTAACCGCTGCGATCCACGTTGATCACATTCTCCCTTCAACCAAGATAGCTTATGAAATGTAAACTCATCTGGATTTGGACATAATACCATCTCAGCCAATTTGTTGATGCTACTGTGTGTGTACACAATAGCTCCATACTTTCCTAGGACCTCTTTTGTGAATCATACATCACACTTGCAGCCACACCCTTCACTGTGCAGTCATGTCTTGCTTTGTCTCATCTGGTTGAATGCATCCTTGAGGTATATCATTTGTATGTGAGCAATGCAACAACAAGTGTACTTATCCTTCAACTTGCAAACAAACCAAGGTTTCAATCCCTCAAAACCTTTGAGAGAGATCTTGACGTGTGAATATTGCATTTGCAATCTCCTATAAAGTTCCACCTATCCAATGAAAAGTAAATCTCATCAAAATCTATAGTGGAGACAAGGTTAAAGTCATTGCAACTTGAACATCTACCTAATATGGTACTTTTCTAAACCTTTTGTTAGGTACTAAAGTACCTAAGCCACTGTAAATGTTACTTTATGAAAAACTGGTTTCTTCAATGTACCTAGGTCCCTGAAATTGATACTTTAACAAGTACCTCAAAGAGTACATCTAAAGTACCTATATACCTAGAATTTGTATTTTGGAAGCACATATTGGTGTCATGCTAGCTTCTACCTAATCTCAAGGTACTTTTGAAGCTTCCAAGTAGCCCAAGAGAGCCTATTAGTGTATGTATCATCATGGTTGTAAAGGATCTATGAGTTTATAAAGGTGGTTTTAAACTACCATGAAATGTACATTGGTTGTCGAAGAGGACCCTAATAGAACTTATGAGTTTACATTGGTTATTTTGAGCACCAACCCCTTTGACATGGTAGTATTACTAGCATCTACATGTAGGTCCTCTAGGGAATCCTCAATCTAGTATATTTTTGCAAGGTACATGTATCAAAATTGGTAGTGTTGAAGTACCTAGTCTATGCACTTGAGCCAATGCACCTTTTTTTTCTTTTATGTATACTTGAAGTACTTGTATGACCTCATTCTAGCTTCTACCCAGGGTGAATTCTTCATAGTTCCAAGTATTTAGGAGATCCATGAGTATATATTGATGGTTGCAGAGTTCGTATATATTATACCTATGGTGCTTGAAATGGTGATAGTGAACTATATTTGAGCTTATATTGGTGCTCCAAGAGTACCAAAAGATTGACTTTTGAAGCGTACACACCTTTAGTGCTTCATAGACAACATTACACCTAATGTAATACTACCTATATGCATGGTACCTATACTAGAGCATGCAAGAGAACAAAATAATTCAAGCACTTTCAGAGCATACGTGTGACTCATCAAGAAAATGTATTGGATGCTTTATGTAAGATTTTTTTCCCCATATGTTTCTGACACGTATCCTTTTTGTTTGGGGACACTTGCGTCTATGTTTGCCAAAAATCGAAAACAATGTCTCTTATCTCCTACGTGATGCAATGAATTTTAAGTGTATTGACGTCGCCATAATTGCAATGGAAATGCTCTTGCATCAACCTGTTTTAATCATGAATTAGCTGCTACAAAATTTCATCGATGCAACCCTGTGAACCTCTCCATCTCCAAATTGCTTATAGACCTTGATGGATCCTCTTCATTGTGTACTAAGGTCTTTTTTACTTTTCACTACCAAGTCTTTTCATTTTCTACCATCCTATCGGTTACCCTTCACTTTTGCATTTTCAATTAAATGTTTTTAAAGGTTCTCTTTGAAATGAAGCAGAATGTGACACATGGAGGGTCTCACCTCCCTTGAAAATTTTATGTTGCTTCATATATAATGGCCCAATACTATCGCATCTTATGTGTGGCTTCCCGGAAAATCATGGTTGAGCACTCAGTGTGGCCATGAGGGGACATCCAATCATTTCTTAGATTGTCCTTGACATGATCCTGAGATGAATGAGACCACTCCATTGGATTTGAAGCTTGCTAATGGTACCCAAAACCATTGTCTATAATTATGGGTTGCCATCCAATGTGGTGATCATTTGGAGGATGTTGTTGGTGTTGAGTTGCAACTTCCATGGACATGGGCTACAATCCAAGCTCAAGAAGTTGCCAATGTTGCGGGTGCAACACAACCCCCTTTTCCAAGTTGTTCTTACCCATGCAAAAATGTTGTTGTTGAATCTCCTCTCCCAACCTGTTGCTCCCAACCTATTGACTCTTCTATTCATGGTAGTCATCCATCTTGAGATTACTGACAAGGTTGTTGTCGTTAAATTTCTTGTTGCCACATCTGAGCGACGCCAATACGCTATTGCGGCTACTCACCAACCATGTTCCACAAGCCCAACCTGTCAACTATAACATCTACTTGGAAAGCTTGCATCAAGCCAAGTAGACATTGAGGCATATGGCTGGCAAGCCATGCTTACTTGCTTCAAGAGAAGGAGAGATGGAGGTAGATTGTTGAATAGCATGCAAGTAGAGGGTTGAAAGCCAGGGATGGTGGTACAAAATTGGTTGTCCTCAATAGTACCTTTGACAAATCTTTTCAATACAGTTTATCAAAGTCCTAAAAGAAATCACTTATGGTATTGTATATCATTGGATGCATCTTGGAAAGAAGACACAAACTACAAAAATTTTACCGGTCCCCACTTTTTCATTAGTACCAATAAGGTGGGGAAAAAATGGCCCTTTTTTAACCACCAAACCTTGCTTTTAGCTAGAGAGAGAGAGAGAGAGCGAGGGGGGGGGGGGGGGGGGGGGCACTCAGCTACAGTAGCATGCATGAAAGGCAGACCAATAGGAATTTCAAGAAATCATTAAAGTGGTTGGAGCCAATGTTTCAAAAAAATAAATATAGAACGTAGTCTCACAAGAATATATTGAAAAGTGTGTTAAAGCACCATGCATAAGTGCCTCACAACAAGTGTCAAGGACACTACTTTTTGCACCACTTTTTCATGCTATCACCCGTGGGAGATATGGTAAAAGAGGATGGAGATTTCAAAGGGCAAGAGGCCTTGGTCACTCCATTGATTGGGAAGCTAAGGCTCCATGTGCAAAGATATGTCTACAAAGAATTTTTCCCCATCCCTCCACTCAAGCATGAAGATGTTATCGTAGTAGGGACACCATGTTTTGATCGCATGGTTACCAATATGAAGTGTCCTAAGAGAAATTCATATTTTCCTATAGAGGCAAGGATGTTGAAATTCATGTCAATAGTGTAGGCAACACTATACCACTTATATAGACTCAAAACTAAGACAAAGTAATGAAAAGTTCTCTCTCTTTTTACATGGTTTTCTTCAAGGAGTCTAAGAAATATGCATGAGTTCCCAATGAAGTCAAAAAAATGGAACTAAAGAGGAGTTACAATTCTCTAGTTTCCTAAATGAATTTCAAGATGTGTTTACGAATGACATTCCTAGGGAGCTACCTTCCGAAATGGAATAAAATCATCATTCCACAAAGCTTCTACTTGGTTGTTCACCTCTTATATAAGACTCCTTATCAAGTCTCACCAGTTCAACAAGAGGATTATGAGGCAAGTGAACGAGCTTGTGGAAAAAGGAATGGTCATGCCTAGTTCATCTCCATTTTGTTCAGTAGTTCTACTAGTATAAAAGAAAGATTGTACTTATAGAATGTGTGCAGACTATTAGACGCTTAATTAGATGACCATAAAGAATAGATTTCATGTTCCCATGATAGAAGGTCTATCCAAAGGTTCTACCTACTTTAGTAGAATAGATCTCAAAAGTGGATATCATAACATAAAGATTGTAGCTAAAGATATTCATAAGATGGCCTTTCGTACAACTTTTGGCCTGTGTGAATTCTTGGTACTTCCTTTTGAACTTACCAATGTGCCATCTACCTTTGATCAAATGATGGAGAGGCTCTTTAGACATCATTGAAGCTTCACAAGAGTGTTCTTTGACAACATTATCATCTACTTGAAATCTATTGAGGAACATCAACAACATCTTCATGTAATATTTCAGTTTTTGAGAGATAATAAGCTTTATATTTATTAAAAAAAGTGACGTTTTCTTAAAGGATATTCAAATCTAGGTCAAATTATCTCCCAAACAGGGGTCCATTTTGAGGTGATAAAATGATTGCCTATACCATCAAATCTACATGAATTCAGAAGCTTTATAGGAATGTGTACATCTTATAGACGCTTCATAGAAAAATTATCATTCATAGTAGGGTCATTGTATGATCTAAAAAAATAGAACGTTAAATTAGTTTGGACTACAAAAGAGAATGAATCTTTTAAAATCTTAAAGTGAAGCTTACCTCTCAACTAGTGTTAATATTACCAAACCTTTCAAAAGCTTTTGAAGTCCAATGTAATCCTTGTGGACAATTCCCTGGAGTTGTTTTTCTTCAAGAAGGACATGACGTAGCATATGAAATTAGGAGAATGGATGACCAAGAAAAGAATCTAGGCATATATTAAAAAGTGTTGCTCACTATTTTACATGCCCTAGATGCATGGAAGCATTATCCCCTAGGAGCTCCATTTCTTTTGTGCACAAATTACCAAAGTTTGAATTAATTTTTGATGAAAAACAAAATTATGTGATAATCAACTGAGGTGAGCAAACACTCTCACAGCAGTAACTTTCATATTGCGCACAAATTACCAAAGTTTGAAGTACTTTTTTATGAAAACAGAATTAAGTGATAGTCAAATGAGGTGGGAAACCACTCTTTCACAATTTAACTTTCATATTGGTCACATAGCTGGTAAGCACAACCAAGTGGCCGATGCTCTTCCATGAAGACATGAAGACACTGCTGATGAATATAGTATACACCTTAAATAATATTTTCAAAAGATTAAGGAAACTATATCCATTACGCAACATAAGCAAAAGACTATTTTTGATAAGCATAATCAAGCCTTGATCTTCGAAGAGAATGATTGGGCATTGCTCAAATTTTCCAAAGCGCATCTCAACCATACTATGGGCAAGGGAACACTAAGATGCTCAACGGGTCACCAAAAATATAATGCTAAGCTAGCAAAAAGATATTATGGCCCATTTCAAATTCTTAATCCTATCAATGAAACTTCTTACAAGTTAGGTTACCTTCGCTCATTCATAATGCCTTTCATGTGAGCCTCTTGAAACCTTGTAAGGACGAGCCACCCAAAGAGCCAATAATTGAAGAACCATGTAACTTTGAAGGTTAAGAAGAGATCTTGTAGTTAGAGACCATTCTACAACCTGTGAGGATAAGGTTTTAGAAAGTGGTAAGACTATTCGACAATATCTTGTCAAATTTAAGAACTATCCTTTCGAAGATGCAAGGTGGATGCAAGACGTCCAACTTAAGGATATTGTAAACCTTGTAAATACTTACAATGAATCATAGCAAAGGTAAGAACTAGGTATGAACAAGTATGTTTTGACTCTAAGGTTTCCTTTAACTGTTCATAAGTTGTAAGTATATGCATACCATGAATCAAGCATGAGTAGCATGAGTAGCTTAATATCTCAAGCACCTAGTAGACCTCACTAATCTACTATGAAATATGATTAGGCCTAAGTAAGGACATGCTTGCAATCCCTTTCTTCCTCTCACAGGGGATCTTAAGAGGTGGTTTCTTTGCTCAAACACTTGGCTATGGATACGAATCCAAGCAAGTAGATTCATCTACTTTTTCTTTGTCAACTTGGACTACTCTATTATGCTAAGCTATGTTAAGAGCTTGCCCATGGAGTAAGTGTATACGAAGTAGAAATTCTCTTTCTTCAAAAAATACTTCTTTCACCCTCATCTAACTCTTACCCTGCAGTTCTTTCTCCTAAGTGGCATGTTTAGGGCTTGGAAAGGAGAGGTTACACCATGGAATCTTGAAGAATACCATTTTGTTCAGCACACAAGTTGTGTTGTAATCAAAGCTCTCCCTGAGAAAGAATAATAATACAAAGACCTTTCGGAGCGGGAACCCGCTCCAAAAAAATCTGATCCTCATCAAGTTGCCAATCTTAATTGTGGTATTATCTTTGAATTATGTGCATGATGTTCAATGTTCTAATGTGCGAATGTGCAATGAAATCAGCTTATCATAATCTCTAGTCTCCTCTTCAAAAATCTCTTAAAGAAAAATATATTCTTTCATAAGCTAAAATTTTTCTAAATCTAAAGTAAGTATTAGATTCTCTTATAATTATACACACATAATCACAAATGCATTATATGTTACAAAGGGCCCCACTTACACAAACAAGGTGAAAAGCTAACATTGACATTCTAAGACAAAATAAAATGCAAAAGAAGTAAAATAGCAAGATGAAAGTGCACTATGGCTTGCGTAAACCTATTGATAGTAATTTAATAATAAGAGGCTCCTTTCAAAGAGAGAAATGAGAAAGTGACACTAGCATTTCAAGAAAATTTGTTCTCACAATAAAGTATCACATCTTTTGAAAACAAGTGTAATAATCAACTACTAGTATGTGACCCGCTGCTGCGGCCGAGAAAGACATGGTTATTGGATCTCTCTCTCTCTCTCTCTCTCTCTCTCTCTCTCTCTCTCTCTCTCTCTCACACACACACACACACACACACACACACGAAGTCATATATAGGTAGGTGTGTGTATGTGTGTGTAACTGCGTGCCCACGTGTGAACAGAATGAAACTGTAATCCTTGGAATCACTCTAGGAAGATAGCAATCTCTCTCTCTCTCTCTCTCTCTCTCTCTCTCTCTCACACACACACACACACACACACACACACACACACACGGACTGACAACAGGTCTTTAATGTGTCTATGGTAAAGAGGATGACCCAACAGGGACTCAACAACTCAATTTCGGTGTTGATCCAACAGGCCATGCAAATCAACAAAAAAAAATGTTCAAGGCCCTCTCCTTCTTTTGATTTTTCAAACTCCATTATAAAGAGTATAGATAATGGACTATTGAATAATAGCAAAAATCTATTGTGTACACCAGTGCTCAAGAACAACCTAGGTTTAATATAATCCCACCTACAAATTTTCTCAAACTATATCTAATGCACCTTGGAGGTCCTTGCCATGTGACATAAGGAAAGGGCGGGGGGGGGGGGGGGGGGGGGGGGGGGGGGGGGGGGGACCAAGGCAAAGAAATAAAGAGGGTGGATTGGGTTCCAAGAAAAGGGTCTCTCTCTCTCTCTCTCTCTCTCTCTCTCTCTCTCTCTCTCTCTCATAGGAAGGGCCACACACCCATAAGATTTAATTTGAATGTTAGGACACCCACAACAATTGGAAGATAAAACTTAGATTTAGTGTAATTCTATCTTAAAATTTTGAGATGTATCTCTAATTGCAAATGGCTTTTATCAAGCAAGAGGAAGCGGCTTGCCGAGAATAAGAACTTGATATAAATATAGTGTACTTGTAAAAGTGTTCGGGTATGTTTTGGGTCATAGTGTGCTTATGTTGTATTGGTAGGAGACCCATGTGCAAAGGATATGTCAAGGTCTGTATGTATTCTTTTTTACTTTATTCGAATCAATCTTTAAGAGCATTGTTGACCTTATGGTTACCCAGTACCCACTTAATAGCTTGGAGGTCTTTCTTGTCCACAAAGTGATGAAAGAGCTTGATAATCTAGTGATGCCAATTTGTGATTCAGAGTTGGACTGGAATGCCTGGAAATGTCCCGGAAGCAGTCTCTTGTGGAAACCCGATACTAAAAGCATTTATCAGACAATTATGCAAAAGAAGAATTGGTCTAGCCCCCTTAACAAGCTATGGAAAAATCAATGGTCGGAGAAAAGGTTGGAGCATGTAATGGAGAACATATGGAAGCCAAAGGTTTCGCAGCACATGAAGGTTTTCTTATGAAAGTTTATTTGGGGTGCTCTACCGACGAGGGTGAAGATTCAGGAGAGAGGGATTGGGTCAGATTGATGCTTGGGGTGCAGGTTAGCTAGTGAAGATCTGGCCCACCTATTCATGGACTCCCCAGCTATCAAAGGCCTCGCAGGGGAAATATGCAAGTGGGTCCAGAGAACATGGAAAATTAGTTTTTTCAAGACTGACCTATTCCTTGGAGGTAACAATTCAAGTAGTCCTGCACTCCTCGTCAGCACTCAGATTGTCAGATACTTCTTCTTTCATAATGTATGGTAGACAAGGAACCGCCATGTTTTCAAAGGAGGTTTTGAGGTGGCAAGCTTCGCAGAAATTATACAAGAAAGCAAAGTGCTAATATGGGCACTCCGGCGCAAGCATTACTCGGAGAATTGGTCTAGGACTACTTGTGCCTTGTAACCAGTAGATGGAATGCCTAGGATGGGGGCAAATCTTGGCCATCGGTAAATAAAAGATCTCATAATGACAAGAGTATGGACCTTGTGTATCAAGGATGTGGAGGCGGGTTGGTAGGGGTGGCTGCCCTGATAGCCGATGTAATTATGATCCCTGGATGTTGTCATGGCTTAACATGAACATGACAAGACCTTGTAATTTTTTGGGCTGCTCAATATAATTCACTCACAATTGTGAGTTTTGCTAAAATAAATAAATTAAAAAAAGAAAAACTACAAAGGTTAGAGAACATAAATTAAGGTTTAGAGGATCTACAAAGTGCAGAGAGCATAAATTAAGATTTAGAGGATCTACAAAGAGCAGAGAAGTTTAGTGCAAAGTCCTTCAAATATACTAAATTTGCTACTAAAATATTTGAAAAAGGTATGGTAAATCCAAATGCTTGAAAAATCCTCAATTTAGTGTTATCCCACTTGTAGATTCTAAAATTTATCTCTATATTATAGATTTGAAGGTGAGAAAATCTATCAAGTACAAAGAAATTGAGTGTAACAGCCTTCAAATATAATCAAGTTGTCCCTAAAATTTCTCATTTGCAAGTTTTCTAAGTTTTTAGGAGAAAGCACTATGCCTCAACTCAATTTAGTGTAACCTCTCTTACAAAATTTTGAGATTTGCCTCAAAAATTCTAATTTGCCTTTAAATGCTCGAGAAAACTTAGATTTAGTGCAATCCCATTACAAATTTTGAGATTCACCTTTGAATTCCAAGTCAACCCAAAGGCGACAGCACTAACAAAGCTCACAAAAATCTAGCATAAAAACCTTCAAAAATAGTCGAGAATTGTCAGAATTCCCTCTCGTCATCCACCTTTGCCGATTATTGAGGTTGCTCCTACCTTAGGCTTGCACATCTACTGTCTTGGATTTGTTGGATTGAACTTTTCCAATTGTGTCAATTCCCAATTTCATAGATGTTGATGTCAATTTTTTATCTTTTATTCTCGATTGTGGATTTCGTCGATTGTTGCTTTGTTGATTTGTTGATTGTAAAACCAATGCTTATTCTCACTCCCCTCTCTCTCTAGTGCCGTGTGAGATCCCTCTCATTCTCTCTCTCTCTCTCTCTCTCTCTCTCTCTCTCTCTCTCTCTCACACACACACACACACACACACACACTCATACACACACAGACACACACACTCGCTCACACAGGTTGTAGTGAATGATGCTCTCTCTCTCACTCAATTACACATGCATCTCTCTCTCTCTCTCTCTCTCTCTCTCTCTCTCTCTCTCTCTCTCTCACACACACACACACACACACACACACACACACACATAATGCATGCATGATATCCATAACAAATTGTTGGACTCATATCGTTGAATTATTAAGCTCAATGTACTTCATTAATGCAATGCAAATTGGAAAGTCTTTGTGCAATGCACCAACACCTCGGGGAATGGCACATCAACTTTGTCTTTTATATTCACACACATTGAGAATTGAGAGAATGGGCCTCTCTCTCTCTCTCTCTCTCTCTCTCTCTCTCTCTCTCACACACACACACACACACACACACACACACACACACACACACACACACACACACAGATGAATACATGCATCTAGATTTTGAACTTCAGCATCAAGGCCAAAGATCATTTACGACATAGAAGGTCCATACAAACCTCCGAAGGGAGGTTCATTGAGCAACACATGGAGAAAAGTTCTTTATGGCCTTCAAAATGTAAAGGAAAGCCACCCTTCAAATGAATTTCAGAAATAAAAGTAATAAGTGGTGAGCTTTGAAATTGAGGGCTAGAGTGAAATGGCCTCCCAAAAAACTATAGGCTTAAGTATTATAAATTTAGATAAAGTCCCTCCCAAGGTGGCAACATGTGTAAACATTCTCTATGCATTGATAAGGTAGTGCCAAATATGTTCATTATTAAATAACATCATCCTCCAAAGTTATGATAAGGCAACTATCGCTACATATCAATAGTGACATCCTATAAAGAAAAATGGAGGAGATGATATTTGAACCCTCTCAAAAGAAAATTCAACAAAAATCCACCCATGTCAATTGTGAGGTCCCCACCCCACCGTATCAAACAGTGGATCTGATGGGTGAACCTGGTGGCCACTAGATCTATAGCAGAAGCAAAAAAAGTGGTTCAGGGTTCAACTAGCGGACGATCTCCCATCACAAAGTGAGTCGAGTTCGAGCCTACTAGCAATGAGATCTAGCTCCACCTCGCAGGGGAAGCATACTTAACCTATCTAGCGATCTTCAGACCCACCTTCCAAGAGGAGAGAAAACCTTTTTTGCCATGTTTCAGAGGCACGTACACTTGAGAGTTCACCACTCTAGAGGCAATGAGTATTACTAGTATCGATTTAAACACTATGGGGACAGAGAGTTCCCGACCAATCGGGACCACCCTTCTCATAGGCATTGGCAACCTGAGCCAAGCCCCCACTTTCCACCCCCACACTCACACTTCTTTGTGTGTCCTAATTACTACCACAATGATTGTTCAACATAAACATTCCTTGATTAAATTCCGAATCACAATGTTCATTAAGACAGCCCTTCAATCAGTATCACAAAGCGGCACCAAGACAATATTCTAGTAAAAATTCTACTAAAAATTATTCATTAAAATTCCAATGTTCTGGAGGTACAACATCCCCCCTCTAGCGAGAGTTTACTCCTCCCGTTGTCGCCTAGCTGCCCATACAACTAGGTATGTCCACCGCATAGAAAGCACGACATGGACATTCCCATCGCATAAAAAGCAAGACGTGGGTTCCCACCAGATAGAAAGCAAGTCGTGGGTACCCACCGTATAGAAAGCAAGTCATGGATTCAAGAGCCCTTAACGAGGAACTCTGCCCCCTGTGATCAGTAGGGGGGTCATGACTAATTCAACATTGGAAATAGAATGAACATCTCGAGCTAAATTTTCCCTAGCAGACATTCTTTCCTATTGCAAACAGTATATCCATCAGTCATTTCTTTCCTACCTTAGACTTAAATATACAATGAATTCAAATGCCGAGATTTCCGTCGGATTTCTCCAACATGTTTGGGGATATGCTCTTTCCTAGCTAAACGTGTGCAATGTTAATTAAACAACTGATTAAAATTGTTACCTACCTCTTCCATTTCTTCGTCATAATGGCTCGTGAGATGGCCGGTGCATGTTCGTCCATGGGGGCTTTTCCCTTTTCGTTCACATTGCTCGTTCCCGCCTCGCGGTCGTGGGTACCACCGAAGCGAGTTCTCTTAACTGGGTTCAGTTTTCTCACTACTTTAAATGATAAACTTGAAGAAAAGAGCTAAAATCCGAGAGCATCATAACAAACCAATTGGCAGATTAGAATCATTAATGAACCTCCTTATGCAAGAAATTAGATTTTTCATTCGAGACCTAGCAATTTTATGGGTAATTCTTTACTTGCCCTATGGGAGCTGTCTCTAAAGTTAATCACTTGGCTTAGATGATTAAGAAATTCAGAATTTTTCTAATTGATTTACAAGAGAGATGAAGTAAGCAAACTCAATCACTTTTCTAGTGCAATTTGAAGATGCAGAATTACCATAGGTATGTGTGATAGAAAATTCTCTTCTTATTGGCCTAATGACGGTTTAATTTTAGCCTTCATCACGTCTTAATGTGAGAGAAGTTTTTGAATACAATTAATTACATTACTATTGAATGGTAAAAGGGTGAATTTCATCAAATCTACATTATTACCGGCTGACAATTTATTAACTATGCTGCCTAGAGAGAGAAATCTCTCTTAATTATGTATTAATCATTGATTAAGAATGATGAATGGCTGCATAAATTAACTAATTGAATGATGATTATGTAATGGAGTATGTCTATGTAAACTTAGAGAGCAGCTATTGGGAATTATAGCTAAAATTAAGCATAGTAGACGAGGAATTTGGAAGAATAATGATGAGAATTAAGAAAAGCAAGAATTGAACCATGATTAACCGTGATTAGGGGCTGAGAATCCTCTGATTTTTCTTATCCAGTGAATCCTCAAGATGAGAATTTCGGCAGCACATCCCTCCTTGCTTCTCCTTCAAAAACTATGTGTGTACCGGCAACACCTTCCCAAGGTGTGTGTGTGTGTGTGTGGGTACGGGGTGTGTGTGTGAGCATGTGTGTGTGTGTGTGTGTGTGTGTGTGTGTGTGTGTGTGTGTGTGTGTGTGTGTGTGTGTGTGTGAGCAAACCTTTAAATAGGCCTCCTAACACTGAAAATCGACCTTCCTTGCTATTCGCATCTGGGAGCTACTCCAGTTAAGCATGGCAAGTCCAGTCTCCTACCCACCAAGTGTCCAGTTGGCTTGGTTAACTGGATCTCACACTTAGTTGCAAGCTTGGAAACTCTCCCAAGACTCCCACAAGGACTAGAGGTGCCCCCTAGCTGCTAAAGCTGACCCGGAGTGGCCTGGAGCCTGTTCCCACACAGCCTCGGGCTCTAGTGCCTCCCCGCTCAATTTTTGGAAAAATTGATTTTAGGCTAAAACGGGTCATACGAGTCGGATTTTAATGTCGTAAATTGCTATATTGAGCTCCAACTAAGGCGTACTGGCCCGAGCACCTGCCATATTTAGTAGCCCCTGGGGTCCGAAAATGCATTTTTTCAAATTCAAGGCACGGGTGCAGTTTTTCGAGACGGTCAAAATTGGATGGGTCGGGTGACCAAAAACTTTCTATTTTTGGAAAAAAAAATTACAAAAATTATTTTAATTCACATTTTGAAGCTTTAAAACATTCTAAACATCATGGCACTAACAGAATTTGGAAAACTGCTAAAAATAGTAACTTTTTCCATTATGTTCATTTCATGGTACAATGGTGCTCTTTTTGGTCGGGTCAGAGACCTTACAACCTCCCCAATGTGAAGAATTTGAGATGTCCTCATCTCAAGAATGTATTTGGATAATATTTTATGAGCGTTGGTTCGTCCTCCCAAGTTGCATCTTCTTCAGGATAATCCTTCCACTTTGCTAGATGCTCCGTGATAGTTCTGTTACGTAACTTCCTTTCCCTTGTTTCAAGTACATAGTCAGGTTGGGGCTCGAAAACTCCTTGTGCTGGAATGACTATCTGATCTGAGTCCAAGAATTGATCAGGGTTAGGAATATAGGGTTTGAGTAAGCTGACGAGGAATACATCATGAACCTTCAAGTTTGTAGGTAACTTTAGCTTGTAGGCCTGGTCACTTACAACCTTAACGATCTCGAATGGTCCACAATACCTTGGGCTTAGCTTCTTATATCTACCTAGTGATAATTTTCTTTTCTTTGGTCGGACTCACAGAAAAACCTTATCCCCTTCTTTGAAAGTTCTTTCCGAACGATTCTTATCTGCATAGTGCTTCTGTCTATCCTGAGCGGCATGAATGTCTTGGCGAATAGCTCTAGTCTGAGCTTCCATATCTTCTAGCATCTTCCTAGAGGCTTCTACCTTGATGGTTGGATCTGAGAAGTTCAGTGGTGCTAAACGGTCCTGTCCATAAAGAGCTTTGAAGGGTGACATTCCAATGCTTCTGTGTTCGGAAGAATTATAAACATACTCCACCAAAGGTAGATATCGTAACCACTTCTTTGGTTCTTGTGAACAATAGGCTCTGAGAATGTCCTCGATGACTTGATTAACTCTTTCAGTCTGCCCATCTGTCTATGGATGATACGCTGTACTGAAGGCTAATTGTGACCCAATAGATTGGAAAAGAGAAGTCCAAAATTTTGAGGTAAACTTGGCATCTCTATCACTGAAGATACGCTTGGGTAGACCATGTAACCTAAAAATCTCCTTGATGAATACCCGGCTAATATGTGAAGCAGTAAAGGTTGTCTTTATGGGTATTAGATGAGCCACTTTTGTGAGCATATCAACAACCACGAAAACAGAATCATAACCTCCTGTAGAAGGTAATCCTGTAACGAAGTCCATACTGCTGCATTCCCATTTCATCTTGGGTATGTCAAGAGGTTGAAGTTGCCCTGGTAACTTGATTCTTTCGGCCTTTATCCGCTGACAAGAAAGACATTGACTCACATAGCGAAGTATGTCTCCTTTCATTCTAGACCAAAAATAACTCCTCCTGACAGCATGAAGAGTTTTAGCATAGCCTGGATGTCCAGATGTAGGGCTATCATGTGCTTCATACAGAATAGCCTTCTTTAAAGCTGGGTCTCTGGGTACACAGAGTCTATGTCTGTAGTAAAGACATCCTCCCATAAGAGAGTAATCTTTAGCTTCAGGCATCTTATTCTGCCGAACTAATGATACTATACGTTGGTACTCTGGATCTACCAAGGATGCTTCTTTGATTCTATCCCAGATAGAGTTATTTGGAACAGAGATAGCTCCGAGAAAGAATTTTTGGCTAAGATCATCTGCAACTGCATTTTCCTTCCCTGGTCTATACTTTATGTCAAGGTCATATTCCAGTAATAGCTCTATCCATCGCCGTTGTCGCTTATTAAGAATAGGTTGAGTAAAAATCCATTTTAAGCTCTTGTGATCTGTCACTAGCTGAAACTTGCGCCCAAGAAGATAATGTCTCCATAACTTCAGTGCATGTATAACTGCTAAAAGTTCCAGATCATGAGTAGGATAATTCTTCTCATGATCCCTCAGCTTTCGTGAAGTATACGCCACTGGTCTTCCTTCTTGAGTAAGAACTCCGCCTAAAGCAAATTTGCTAGCATCGATCGCTACTTCAAATTCTTTACTGAAGTCTGGAAGCTTTTAAATAGGAGCTGAGACCAAAAATTCTTTTAGCTTAGCAAAGCTAGACTCGTGCTCAGTCTTCCATTCGATCCTCATTCCTTTCTTCAGGAGTTCCGTCAAAGGTGAAACAATACGTGCATAATCCTTGACAAAAATCCTGTACCATCCCATTATTCCAAGAAATCCTCTTACTTCGTTGACGAAGGATGGTTGAGGCCAATCAACGATGTCCTTGACTTTGTCTGGGTCCACTGAAATCCCTTCAGCCGATATGACAAATCCAAGATAATTAACCTTAGGTGAGCAAAAGGTGCACTTGCTCTCTTTAGCGTAAAGTTGGTGTTCCCGAAGAAGATCAAGTACTTTGCGAACATGATCTTCGTAGTCTGGCTCGTTCTTAGAATAGATCAGAATGTCATCAAAGAAAACCAAGAAAAAATCATTCAGATAAGGTCTGAAATTATCCTGCATTAGTTGATTGAACCTTGCAGGAGCATTTGTTAGACCAAAAGACATTACTGTGAATTCGTAGTGTCCATACCTAGTGTTGAAAGCCGTCTTTGGAATAACTGATTCCTTGATCCTGATTTGGTAATATCCTGACCTTGGATCAATCTTTGTAAACATTTTGGCACCATGGAGCTTGTCCAAGAGTTCGTCAATCCTTGGAATTGGATACTTGTTCTTGACAGTTACCTGATTCAGTCCACGATAATCTATGCATAACCTTAAGGTTCCATCCTTCTTCTTATGAAAAAGAACTGGAGCATCCCAAGGAGAAGTACTGGGTCGAATGAATCCTTGCTCAATGAGTTGCCTAAGTTGTTCCTTAAGTTCGATGGCCTCTGGAAGTGACATTTTATAAGGTCTTTTTGAGATAGGTTCACATCCAGGAATAGTCTCAATCTCATGATCTACCTCCCTATGTGGTGGAAGATTCGTAAGGTCTTCAGGGAGTACATCATCATACTCCCTCAACCAGTTTGGTCAGAATGAGGTATCTGATTGGTCCACCTTGTTGAGCTTTACTGCATAAATTTGCTGCCCCTTTCTCAGTCCCTTCAAGAGTCTGCTGGCCTTAACTAGAGTAGCCCTAGGTCTCCCATTTTCCCCCTGGATTAAGGCTTCATTACCCAAGTTATCTATAAAGGTAAAGTTCCCTTATGCACAATGGATGTGGGCCTTGTTTTGCTTTAACCAATCCATCCCTAGTATCCCATCAAAGAATCCTAAGGGTAGGGTTCGAAATTGGGCAAAAGTTGGGTGTCTCCCTAAATCAAAGTCGATTTTTCCTGCAGAGTGTTGAGATACTACTTCCTTGCCATTTGCTAACTCAACTACTAGCTTGCTTGTTGGATACTTATCTAGATTTAGCTTCCTCATGCATTTGGGTGAGAGAAATGAAAGAGTACTACCACAATCTATAAGGAAGTTAACTTGTTCACCTCTAAGAGATCCTGGCGTATGAATGACTGCGTATTGCTCGCAACCATTGGGGTTGTCAATTGCAGCATGCAGGGTTGCTCTCTCCACTGCTTCATCACCCACAGTTGGTTGTACCACTGCGGCATTCACTCTCGTGGCTCCACGCCCTCGCCCTCTGTTCATCCTTTCACGTCCTCCTCTTCCATTAGCTTGGCCACGCCCATGGGTATTCAAGGGTATGGCATTGGCGTTGGTTGCCTGAGTGTTCCTGGGGCACTTGGATCTGTAATGTCCATATTCCTGAGTGTTCCTGGGGCATCGAACATCTGGGAACTCCATGGTTGTGGTGGTAGCCACAATAGGACGCTGGTCATATGCTTGATTGGCTGGTCTGTTATTCCAAGCAGTCGTCCTTGCCCTTTTTGCCCAATGATTCCTCCTGTTCTGATTAACCTTTTGTACTTCAAGAGCTAGAGGTTTGGCCCTCAACAAGGCATCCTGTAGTGTCGTTGGCCTAAGAGCTTCCAACCGAGTATTCAAAGGGTCGATTAGTCCTTGGCAGAACCTCACTACCTGTTATTCCAAGGTCATCTTAGGAGCATATCTCCGAAGAGTGACAAACTTTGCATAATATTCTTCGACAGATAAAGTTAGCTGCTGAAGTGAAAAGAATTCATGCATCTTCAAGGTTTTATAGGTAGGTGGTAAATAACGTCCCATTATTGCAGCTTTGATGTCTTCCCAGGATTGGGAAGATCCCTTAATATCCAAGTCCTTGCAATGTTGCTTCCACCATATCTTGGCATCGCCAGTCAAGCGGAACATCTGATTCATGGGTTGGGTTCCCGCAACTTCAAAGTAATCATCCATGGCTTCCATCCACACTTCCGCATCTCTCTCCACATTTTCCCCCTCGCCCTTAAAGAGTGAAGGCTGGGCTTGCTTAAGGAGGAGCTTCTTCTCTTGCGCTGCCGAGTATAGAGCAACAGGCGGTGCCTACATGGGTTATACGAGATTCTTGATACCACTACTTGGATTTCAAAATAGACACGAGACTTTAAATAAAATTCAAGATCCCACTTTATCAAGAGATAGAGATTCAGAGACAAAAAAAACTTTATTGATGAAATGTTTTTACAATCGAAACCCCTCAAAGTTTAGGATAACTGATGATCAATTTATTACATGGATTTTTGGATTGCGTATAAGATACGCCTAGGAGATTGTGTTCACATGATGCACTACTTTGTTCGTGAAGTAATTCCTGTACTCATCTTTGAGTGGATAATAAACTAAGATATCAAGCCGGGATTCCTCTTTTGGTACTCCAAAATTTCTGACTCTGTTCGCTAGGATCACCTCGGTGATCTTTTCCAAGAGCCAGTCATTGATGGTTTGATTGGAGTCGCCTGAAATAGTCAAGTCCAACCGGGTAGGCAGTAAGTAGAATAACTCCACCACCCTCAACTCTTCTCCCCAACGTATCTTCTTCAAATCGGTAGCCAGGCATCCTAGCTTCCGAGCGTTGATGTAGTAAACCCCTCCTGCAAGTGTCCAATCAAGTCCTCATCCTCTATCGATGCGAGTGGAGTGTGGCGTATGAGCCTTCATCAGTATCTCCATGACATCTCGCCTGAATTGGTAAACTGGGGATCATCAAGCTTGCTCATAAATAAGCTCAAACACTTGGAACTTTCGATATTCTAGCACGGGGTCTTCCTGCAACACCAATGCAAGGAATTCGAATCAGCTACCTATATACTTTCAGTTCCTTTTTAAATATTCAAAAAATACGACTTTATTTCTCAGTCTAACCTAGGCTCTGATACCAGGTGTGAGGTCCCCACCCCACCGTATCAAACGGCGGATTTGATGGTGAACCTGGTGGCCACTAGATCTATAGCGGAAGCAAACAAAGTGGTTCAAGGTTCAACTAGCGGACGATCTCCCATCACAAAGTGAGTCGAGTTCGAGCCTACTAGCAATGAGATCTAGCTCCACCTCGCAGGGGAAGCGTACTTAACCTATCTAGCGATCCTAAGATCCACCTTCCAAGAGGAGAGAAAACCTTCAGTGCTTTTTTCCCCATGTTTCAAAGGCACGTACACTTGAGACTTCACTACTCTAGGGGCAATGAGTATTACTAGTATCGATTTAAACACTATGGGGACAGAGAGTTCCCGACCAATCGGGACCACCCTTCTCATAGGCATTGGCAACCTGAGCCAAGCCCCCACTTTCCACCCCCACACTCACACTTCCTTGTGTGTCCTAATTACTACCACAATGATTGTTCAACATAAACATTCCTTGATTAAATTCCGAATCACAATGTTCATTAAGATAGCCCTTCAATCAGTATTGCAAAGTGGCACCAAGACAGTATTCTAGTAAAAATTCTACTCAAACTTATTCATTAAAATTCCAATGTTCTGGAGGTACAACATCCCCCCTCCAGTGAGAGTTTACTCCTCCCGTTGTCGCCTAGCTGCCCATACAACTAGGTATGTCCACCACATAGAAAGCATGACATGGACATTCCCACCGCATAGAAAGCAAGACGTGGGTTCCCACCGCATAGAAAGCAAGTCGTGGGTATCCCACCGCATAGAAAGCAAGTCGTGGATTCAAGAGCCCTTAACGAGGAACTCTGCCCCCTGTGACCAATAGGGGAGTCAGGAATAATTCAACATTGGAAATAGAATGAACATGTCGACCTAAATTTTTCCTAGCAGACATTATTTCCTATTGCAAACAGTATATCCATCAATCATTTCTTTCCTACTTTAAACTCAAATATACAATGAATTCAAATGCCAAGATTTCCGTCAGATTTCTCCAACATGTTTGGGGATATGTTCTTTCCTAGCTAAACGTGTGCAATGTTAATTAAACAACTGAATAAAATTGTGACCTACCTCTTCCATTTCTTCGTCACAATGGCTCGTGAGATGGACGGTGCCTATTCGTCCATGGGAGATTTTCCCTTTCCGTTCACATTGCTCGTTCCCGCCTCGCGGTCGTGAGCACCACCAAAGCGAGTTCTCTTAACCAGGGCCATTTTTCTCACTACTTTAAATGATAAACTTGAAGAAAGAGCTAAAATCCGAGAGCATCATAACAAACCAATTGGCAGATTAGAATCATTAATGAATCCTCCTTATGCAGAGATTAGATTTTTCCTTCGAGACCTAGAAATTTTATGGGTAATTCTTTACTTGCCCTATGGGAACTATCTCTAAAGTTAATCACTTGGCTTAGAAGATTAAGAAATTCAGAATTTTTCTAATTGAGTTACAAGAGAGATGAAGTAAGCAAGCTCAATCATTTTCCTAGTGCAATTTGAAGATGCAGAATTGCCGCAGGAATGTGTGATAGAAAATTCTCTTCTTGTTGGCCTAATGACAGTTTAATTTTAGCCTTCATCATGTCTTAATGTGAGAGAAGGTTTTGAATCTAATTAATTACATTACTATTGAATGGTAAAAGGGTGAATTTCATCAAATCTACATTATTACCGGCTGACAATTTATTAACTATGCTGTCTAGAGAGAGAAATCTCTCTTAATTATGTATTAATCATTGATTAAGAATGATGAATGGCTGCATAAATTAACTAATTGAATCATGATTATGTAATGGAGTATGGCTATGTAAACTTAGAGAGCAGCTATTGGGAATTATAGCTAAAATTAAGCATAGTAGACGAGGAATTTGGAAGAATAATGATGAGAATTAAGAAAAGCAAGAATTGAACCATGATTAACCGTGATAAGGGGTTGAGAATCCTCTGATTTTTCTAATCCAATGAATCCTCAAGATGAGAATTTTGGCAGCACCTCCCTCCTTGCTTCTCCTTCAAAAACTGTGTGTGTACCTGCAGCACCTTCCCAAGGTGTGTGTAGCTGTGTGTGTGTATACGGGGTGTGTGTGTGAGCACACCTTTAAATAGGCCTCCTCGAGCTGAAAATCGACCCTGCTTGCTATTTGCATCTGGGAGCTACTCCAGTTAAGCATGGCAAGTCCGGTCTCCTACCCACCAAGTGTCCAGTTGGCTTGGTTAACTGGCTCTCACACTTAGTTGCAAGCTTGGAAACTCTCCCAAGACTCCCACAAAGACTAAAGGCACTGACAGAATTCGAAAAACTGCTAAAAATCGTAACTTTTTCCATTATGTTCATTTCATGGTACAATGGTGCTCTTTTTCTTCGGGTCAGAGACCTTACATCAATGTGTTTATCCTTATAACCTTTTTGAAACATAAATTCGTTGTTGGCTTATTTACTTGCTTTATTGAATTGGATATTCCTTGATGTTTAAACAACTTGGAGGTGATACATTTTTTCTAATTGTTTTAGGACCTATAGATAGGACTTCTGTGTGACTTGCATATTGATGAGACCAAGAAAAGCATGGCCATTGCATCACACACACACACACACACACACACACACACACACACACACACTGCAATGTGTGTGTGTGTGTGTCACTATGTACACAAGTGGAGAGGGTGGATGTGTGTTTCAATATGTACACAAGTGGAGAGGGTGGACTTTAATACTTGTATTCACTCCAAGTAGAGGACAATTCTCTCTCTCTCTCTCTCTCTCTCTCTCTCTCTCTCTCTCTCTCTCTCTCTCTCTCTCACACACACACACACACACACACACAGAGGGAGTTTTGAGGTCAAGACTTGTCAAGTAGATTTTTTGAGATCTCCCTTAGCAAGTTAGTGAGTAAAAAGAGAAAACTATAATCCATTGACATTGGTGGATTGGGTTTCACAATTCCCTCTTTAAAACCAACTCTTAAATCAAAGATTTGTCATGTTAGAGGTTTGAAGTCTCTTAGTGTGTTCCTATGATATTTAAACCTCTCTCTCTCTCTCTCACACACACACACACACACACACACACACACACACGTTCAACCCCCCCCCCCCCCCCCCCCCACACACACACACACACACTCACACGTTCAACCCCCCAAACCCTCGGTCATCCTCTTTATCTCCCTCCATCAATATCTCTCTTTTGATAGTTGCAATCTTTGTGTGTGTGTGTGTGTGTGTGTGTGTGTGTGTGTGGAATTTATAGTTGGAAGAGTGCCATAAAAATTGTCTCTAAAAAATGTATATGTAATACAATTCTGATAGTTGATCCTTGTTGTATCGTGTCCAGTAAAATATGCTCAGTTGAATGGCCTTGATCTCTTTATGTGGAAGAAATTATCAAGGTAAACAATCCTTCACGCAATCGATGCCTCTATATGGAAGGAATCTTTAAGAGTTTTATGTCAAAATGCGATGTCTTATGTAGCAAAAATGCAAGAGCCTCTCCCTAGAGAAAGTTGTTGAGATCATTATCTAGATATCCAACTTCTAATGATAATATGGTTCGCATACATTACCCATGAGTCCAAAGCCACATTTTAAATAACACTTGTCATTTCCCTCAAATGAACCACCCTTTGCTTTATTTTGAGCCTAAAAAATATGACCTCAATAGCCAATAGTGTAGCCGTCTCAATCCACCACAATAGTTTCACCCTCTTATGGTGTTCATAACCGAATCAGGTCATTGAACCGTAATCAAGGTTGTATCAATGTATATTAGGATACTTCATCTTTGGCTTTCCACAATCTTTTCTTCACATGTTTACAAACTCTAACACCGACAATCTTTTATTTTATGGAGTATTTGAAAGCCAAAGTAGCGAGTGCAACTTAGATAAAGCATTTTCTCATTGTAGAATGATTAACTACCTTTTTCCTTGAAATAGTATGTACTTGGCTTTGGAAGGTTGCCAGTTTGCAAGGGAATATCGCCCCTCTCTCTCTCTCTCTCTCTCTCTCTCTCTCTCTCTCTCTCTCTCTCTCTCTCTCTCTCTCTCTCTCTCTCTCTCTCTCTCTCTCTCTTTGTTCATGCAAGGGCGTAATAAATTTTTAACAATCTCTCCTCTTTGTGCATAGCTTGTGCTCGAGGTGGCGAGAGAGTGATTGTGGGTGTACTGAGTGTCCAACTTTTTAGTGGCTCTTCTCATACCTTTGAGGTCAAGACTTGTCAAGTGGATCTTTAAGATCTCCCTTAGCAAGTTAGTGAATAAAAAGAGAAACTATAATAACCATTGAGTGTGGTGGATTGGTTATCACAATTCTCTCTTTAAAACCAACTCTTAAATCAAAGATTTTCCAGGTTAGAGGTTTGAGGTCTCTTAGTGTGTTCCTATGATATTAAAACTTCTCTCTCTCTCTCTCTCTCTCTCTCTCTCTCTCTCTCTCTCTCTCTCACACACACACACACACACACACACACACACACACACACACACACACACACACATGCATGCATAATGGAGTTCAGCCCCCCGAACCCCCAGTCACCCTCTTTATCTCCCTCCATCAATATTTCTCTTTTGATTGCTGTAATCTCTCTCTCTCTCTCTCTCTCTCTCTCTCTCTCTCTCTCTCTCTCTCTCTCTCTCACACACACACACACACACACACACACACACACACACATGCATAATGGCGTTCAACCCCCAGTCACCCTCTTTATCTCCCTCCATCAATATTTCTATTTTGATAGCTGCAATCTCTCTCTCTCTCTCTCTCTCTCTCTCTCTCTCTCTCTCTCTCTCTCTCTCTCTCTCTCTCTCTCTCTCTCTCTCTCTCACACACACACACACACACACACACGCACGCACACGCACACACACACACACTAGCGTTCAACCCCCGGTCATCCTCTTTATCTCCCTCCATCAATATCTCTCTTTTGGTAGTTGCAATCTCTCTCTCTCTCTCTCTCTCTCTCTCTCTCTCTCTCTCTCTCTCTCTCTCTCTCTCAAGAATTTATAGTTGTCAAGCCAAAGGCATGACAATGTACTCGTAGAGACCAAATGTGGTGTGAAATCCGGTCTTTACAACATCTTGATCAGCTATCCGTATTTGATGGTAGCCACTTTTTAGGTCAATCTTATTGAAGTAGGTCAACCCCTGTAGCTTATCAAATAGGTCTTCTACCCATGGAACGGAAAACCTATTCTTGATAGTGATCCTATTTAGGGCTCTATAGTCAACACAAAAGAGGTTTATTAGGTGGTGAGCTTCCTGACAGAATTTCAATTGCATGGTCGTCATCCCCTCATTTGGAGGTAGCTCACAAGGGATGCCGTCAAAATAAAAATATCTTGGAATCCCTTGAGGAAATTGGATAACTCTAATTCCTTTTGATTGCTTATATCTTCTTTTGCTAAAAAAATTAGGTTCAGTTTGAGACTCTTTAACAAAAAATATGTACACGGAAATAGTGCTCTTTATTGACTTATGGAAAGCTTGCTTATGTACAATGGGTATGGTGCTACCCAACTCCTTAGCATCTATATACGTATCTTTTTCCTGTACCTAAAGTAGATTTGTCTTTCAAGAAATTTAACATTGGAAGCCATGCGATCAAACCATGGTGCCCCTAGGATTACATCCTCATGTTTGAGATGAGAGATGAAGAAATCTTCCTTGTCCACATAGCTTTAGACATGGAGCCTCAATTTACCAATTAAGGGAGTGAATGAGGCTTCTTGCCCCTTGAAAGCACCATCGGCAAGTAGGACATCTCCCATCTCATAGGGTTGGATGCCTAGCTTGGTGGCCAACTTTGTGGATATGAAATTGTGAGTAGAACCAAGGTCAAAGAGAATGAAAGCATCATGTTCTTTTACCTTTCCCCAAGCATGACATAGAGGAGATCCTTTGTGATGAGCATCCTCTTCTTGAATTTTAACCAAGGTAGCTCTAGGAGGCTCATTACATGTATTCTTCTAGGGGCAAGCATGGCTCTCCGCACTTGAAACAATGGTTATTTTTTTGATAATGCTCTAGATCTTCAAGAGAGAGTTTATTTTGCCTTTATAAACTCCCTTCTCCTTGGCTTTGTTGTTGTTAGCGTTTCCTTTTGGAGACTTTTGGACGTTTTCTTTCCCCTAGGCTCACTGCAGTCCTTGTTTTCTGTGGGCTTAAGATTTCTCTTAGCTCCTTGTTGGAAATTGATTCTTGAAGCCACTATGGTATGGTGTATGACCACAGATATGGTGCGAGGCCTTTGGGAGTTAACATACTCCGCCATATCCTCAGATAAACCTGCAACAAAATTGTTGTTTTTGCTCTCCATAATTCACGTTTTGTAGACAGTGGCTTTGAGATGTAAATCCCAAAACTTGTCTACATATTTGTGAATAGATTCATAGTAAGAGAGCTTCAAGCTTTGCCATTCGGTGAGTACTTTGTCTTTGGTATCACTAGCCAGAAATTGATTCATGATGGAAGCTCTTAAAGCTTTCCATGTTCGTGGAGTTTCACCGTTTGCTGGTAGGCTAGACCGCCATTGCCTGGTGGACTTTAAAAATGCATAGCTACATGACATAGCTTAGAGGACTGCGTGAAGCCCTCATCTCCAAACTCCGCATTGAATTGTTGGATAAAGGCAAAGACTTTGTCCGTAGCACCAAAGGTGCCACGTAGGTAAGGAAAGAGATGTTCTTCCTCCCTCTTTGAACTTTTTGAGCTTGGACGACCTTTTTCAGGCGGCATAGGATTTCCTATGGCCTCTTCTCTTGGGATGTTCGAGAGTTGCACCATCACTCTCTTTAGAAGAGGAAGAGGATGAGGAGGATGAAGAAGAGGGTGACCTCTTTCTTGCCTTTTCCTTCCCTTGTTCTTCCTTTTTTGCACCATCACTTTCTTCAGAAGACGAAGAGGATGAGGAAGATGGAGAAGAGGGTTTACCTTTTTCTCGCCTTTTTCTTCTTTTGTTTTCTCTCTTCCCTCTTTGAATTATGGTGTAGAGGAGTATGCAATGGTCTTCTCCGTTTAGGGGGTGCTGGGGAGCGTTTTTCCCACCGTCTTCGTGGAGCCATCTCCGTCGAAGTGACAAAAGACTCGCTTATTTTTGTTCTTTTGGTGGGGACTCTACCATTGAAACTTGGATTCTCTTTTGGAAGGAGATGCATCATCGAGTAGTAAGTTTTTGAGCCCTTCGTACGGATCCTCCTCTTATTCCCTTATCAAAGAGAGTCCTCTTTTGGAAGTCTCACGTACTCTCTCTTCTTGGTGGGGAGTTTGGAGAATACCATGGGTGCGCAGTTGCTGTAGCACTTCACCTTGGAGGGATGGATTGTCAAGGGCTTCCTGAAGCCTAGAAACAAGATAGTTTACAAGCATAGGGGCATCATTAGTTGCTCTTTTGTTACCAAAATCAAAGCTATCAACATTCATTTCAATGTCTTTTCCTTCATCAACCATACTAGCAAATTTTAGATGTAAATTTTTACTTGTACTTTGGCACTTCAAACCCTAGTTGCTACTCCTCTTTACCTTCAAAGAGAAGCACTCAATCATCTATAGCCGTGGCTCGAATATTATTAATTGCAAGGAATAGAAGAGAGGGTTCAACAGAACCAAGACAGCACCAGTTCCTATCAAGCTTCTAGTAGCTCAATAATGGTTAAGCCATAGGCAAGCCCTGTAGGACTTCATTATTAAGACCATAGCTCTTGACGTATCCCGGTTAATTGCATAAAGCACGCGTGCTTCAAGGATGAAAAATCCCTATTCTACTTACTCTTTTGCAATAAATAACACCGACCATTTGTAGCAAGCTTGAGGGCCTCTCTTCTTGAGCAAGAAAAGAGAAACCAATAGCTCTAATACCAATGTAACATTTAATGAACTAGTAACTTGTGTGTAGCGGAAAATGATAACATAGTGAGCATTCCATTAATAATAAGTTCCTAATGAGCATGGAAAGAGTACTTCATTGGAGAAATCAACATAGCAATGTACACCTAACTACATAGACAATACTTGAAAAGAGAGAGAAATAGAACAATTGACAACAGTTGAGGACCGGATTTACATGGAGCCGGTCCCCCCTCCAAAAAGGCTTTGTATTATAGATTCTCCCATCAAAGGAGACTTTTGTACAATACAATCTTTGTGTTCCTTGACAAAACTTGTTGGTGCAATGAAGATGGAAGCTTCATGCACCAAATTATGCTTGGAAAACACACCTAGTGGGCCTAGCCTCAGTCCCAAGACCTCACACGGCTTCAAAAATGGTGAGAGCTAGCAGGGAATGAGGAAATATTGAGAGAAATAAGATATATCTTATGATAAAGAAGTATTCTCTTCACAAAACCACTCTAATATCATAGCTTAGCTTAGTAATTAGCATGGTAGAGGAGATGAGAATGCAATTGAAGCTTGGCTCTTGGTTGGATTTGCATTCCATAGCCAAGAGTTGTTGGTGTAGGCCTCTACTTCTCAATACTTGGATAAGGAGATAGAGTTCTTGCTCAACACACGAGTCATCTGTGTTTGAAGAAAATTTGGTTAAAGTAAAATGCCATTCTCTCTCTCTTCTTAGTCGACCCCTCTCTCAAATTGCTCTTGCTGGCTTCCCATTGGCTCCTACAAAGCTTAGCCAATAACAATTACGAAGCATAATTGATAGCCTTGTGACATGTGTGTCCCTTTCCCCTTTTGTGAGAGCTTTAGGTAATTTAATAATTTATTTAAACTCTCAATGGACCTTTTAGTCTTCTGGCTAATAGGAATCAAGCAAGCCATTGGGCTGTTGGATGCTCATTGGACCCCTTTTGGTAGACTGTCCAATAGTCTTCTAGGGAGCTTAATTTCTATTGGTTCTTTTATCAAGCATTTTTAAATTGTTTAGACTAATTTTACTTTAGCCTAATTCTCATTGGTCCACCTCTATGGCCATCTAATAGGATTTAAGGGGAGATTGGGGGCAACTGTGGGCTAGGAGCCTGCCATGTGTCCATTCTTCCCTTTGGGGAGAGCTTGGGAGTGTGTGTGTGTGTGTGTGTGTGTGTGTGTGTCTCATCCCCTATCATTAGGGCTTGCCCCCTCCTTCCTTCGGATGTGGGAAGACTTTTTAGTCTTCCCATAACCATCCAATTTTTCCCCACCTTGGGCCATTGGACATTTTAATTAGATTCTGGAACTTTAGCCTTTGGAAGTCTTAATGGAGATGAACCTTAGGTCTTTAAGCCCCTTTGAAGCACATTGCTCTTTTGCAGATTGTCTCCCTTTGGATCCCTATTTTCCCTCCTTTGGATCCCTATAGAGACCGGTGTGGCAGCCTTACCAATATTCTAGCTTTTACTCCTCTGGTACTTCCCCATTTTAAATAATCAGTTTGACATAAGAAAATCATTTGGGAGAATTAGATATTAGTTTTCATGACATATTTGAAAGCCAAAGTAGCGAGTGCTAGTTAAATAAAGCATTTTCTCATTGAAGAATGCTTAACTCACTTTTTCCTTGAAATGGTATGTACTTGGCTTTGGAAGGTTGCCAGTTTGCCAAGAAATATCCTCCCCTTATCTCTCTCTCTCTCTCTCTCTCTCTCTCTCTCTCTGTGTGTGTGTGTGTGTGTGTGTGTGTGTGTGTGTGTGTGTGTGTGTGTGTGTGTGTCCCATGCAAGGGCGTAATAATTTTTAATAAGGTTCACCTATCCTCTTTGTGCATAGCTTGTGCTCGATGGTGTACTGAGTGTCCAACTTTTTAGTGCCTCTTATGCCTTTGAGGTCAAGACTTGTCAAGTAGATCTTTGAGATCTCCCTTAGCAAGTTAGTGAATAAAAAAGAAAACTATAATAACCATTGAGTGTGGTGGATTGCTTATCACAATTCCCTCTTTAAAACCAACTCTTAAATCAAATATTTGTCAGATTAGAGGTTTGAGGTCTCTTAGTGTGTTCCTATGATATTAAAACTTCTCTCTGTAACCTTTAATGGCCTAGTAACTTGTGTGTAGCGGAAAATAGCATGAACATAGTGAGCATTTCATTAGAATAGATTCCTAATGAGAATAACAAGAGTGCTTGGGTGGAGAGAGCAACAAAAAGTATAACACCTAGTTAGATAGTATGAACAATACTTCAAAAGAGAGAGAAATTAAGCTATTGACAATAATCGAGGACCGGATTTACATAGAGCCGTTCCCCCCTCCAAAGGCTTTGTATTATGGTTTCTCCCATCAAGAGAGACATTTTAAAATACAATTCTTTGTGTTCCTTCAATACTAGCTAGTGCAATGAAGATGGAAACTTCAAGCACTAAGAAAAACACTTATTAAACACAACATCAATTCTCTCATGGTCCCAAACCCAAGACCTCACACACATTCGAAGATGGTGAGAGCTAGCGGGGTATGAGAGTAGATTGACAGGAAGAAGAAGTAGTTACGAGAAAGATGTACATCTGCTCACATAATCACTCATATTATCATAGCTTAGCTTAGTAATTAGCATGGTAGAGGATATGAGCATGCATTGAAGCTTGGCTCTTGGTTGGATTTTCATCACAAATCCAAGAGTTGGTGTAGGCCTCCCTTCTCACAAGCTTGGACTAGGGGGTAAGATTTTCATTAAAGCTTGAGAAGGAGAGAGAGAGAGTCTTCTTGCTGCACACATGAGTTTGTGTGAGTGTGTGTGGATAATGCCTTGAGAAAATCAGCCCCCTGTCATAAAATCTAATATCTAATATCTAACCAACCCAAATGATTTTCTCATATTAAATTGATCACTTAATGTGGGAGAATAAACGGGAACAATTGTTAAGATATAGAAATGTTCTTATAGATCTATCTCAACACGGGGCCCAAATGAGAGATGGTCTATCAAAGAGCAAGGCTAACAAATGGAGCATAAGACCTTAGGGTTAGCTTCATTGAAGACCTCCAATAATGTGTGTAAAAGTCCTTTGACTTAGGTAAGCTAGGGCTGAGCTTGAGGCACGGGAACCCGACCCAGCTCGAGGTGTTTGTCCTGCTTGTCATGCTTGATGACTAAGGTGCTTGAGGTGCTTGATGATTGAGGTGATTGAGATTTTTGAGGTGCTTGACATGCTTGAGATGCTAGGGTTGCACTTGAGGTGAGAACCCAGCCCAAGCTTAAAGTGCTTAAGATCCAAGCTTGTGGTGGGAACTGGGCCTATGCATGAGGGGCTTGAGGTGTCAAAAAGTCAAATATTCAATCCCTAAAAGGAGGGGGCGAGACCTACATGAGGGGGGATGAGAGAGAACACCCACACACTCACACAAGACATGCATGGTACAAAGAAAGCAAAAGGGACACTTGTCAAGTTCCTCCTCATGTTGCCCTCATGGTGTGCCTGAAGCCTATTGGTTGGCCACCCAAGGGGTCCAATGATAATTTAGGAGATTTAATTAATTGATTTTTCATTTATCTAGCCCTCTCTCTCAAAGGGGAAAGGGGGACACTTGTCTCAAGGCTACCCTTGCTGCTTGTAATGCCTCCTACTTATGCTTGGCTAGGCCTGGAGGGGTCCAATGAACTTCAAGCATGAGCTGCAAGGGGGGGTCGACCCAAGAAAACTAGGGGGTTTCTTAGGGGGTATACTCACCCACACACACTCACAAACACTCTCATTGTGTGCTATGCAAAGTGCAAGAGCTCCTTCTCCTTCTCCAAGCAAGTAGAGGTTGAGAGCCTACACCAACACTCTTGGATATGGAGTGCAAATCCAACCAAGAGCCATGCTTTTATGCTTAAGCTTTCCATATCCTTCTTCTTCATTACTATGTTATTATGTATGCTAGCAACAAGATTTATAATAAGTGAGGAACTAATTCTTTCTCCTATGAAATGTTTCTCCTTCCTCTTCCCGACCCTCATTCCCTGCTAGCTCTCTCCACCTTTGAAGGTGTTTGAGGTCTTGGGACTGAGGCTTGGGATAGTTAAAGCTTTCTTCAAGTTTATGTTATGCTTGTGATGCATGAAGTTTTCCATCTTCATTGCATCACCTAAGTTACAAGGAACACAAAGATTGTATTGTAACAAGTCTCTCTTAATAGGAGAAATCATAATACAAATGCCTATTGGGGGGACCGGCTCCACATAAATCCAGATCTCAACTATTGTCATGTTCTCTAAATTCTCTCTCTTGCAAAAGTATTTTTCATGCCAAGTTAACTAATTGCTATGATTATGTTGCTATCTTCAATTACGTTCACCCGCTATGCTCACAAAGTCATTTCTCAAAAGTAATCTCATTAGTTTCTGCTACTCTCAAATTAAAGAGGCCAATTCCATTACATTGGTATCAGAGCATTTGGTTTCTCTTTTCTTGCTTAAGAAGAGAGGTCCTTAAGTAGCCTATAAATGGTTGATGTTGTTAATTATATTAGGGTAAGTGGAACTGGGATCTATTATCGGTTTTGTTGAGCCCACTATGTGGGGGATGGTGCACACCTCGGGAGCTTTGGACTTAATAATGGAGTCTTTTTAGACTTGCCTATGGCTTTACCATTATTGAGCCATAAGAAGTCCAAAAGGAGCTAGCCCTTGGCAACTCTGCTATGTTAGACATACTCCTCTACTCTCTATAATTAACCACTTCGAGCCGTGGGTGTAGATACTTAAGAGCCGATTTTCAAACGCTAAGAGGAGTGGCAACTAAGGTTTTAAATTGCCAAATCATACACTAAGTACATACATAAATTTTGTTAACATGGCTGACAATAATCAAGAGAGTAGAATGAACATTGATAGCTTTGATTTTGCTCATGAAGGTGCTAATGATGATGCTCCCATGTTTGTGAATTATCTCATCACCCCACTAGGTTGCAGCAAGCTATGGGCAACCCTGCTTTGCAAGCCGAAGTTACTCAACAACTTCGTGCTTATGGAATTTCCCTTCCTCTCCAAGAGGAGAGAGAGCTTAGGAGGCCTTTTGAAGAGACCCCCAAAAGAAGATTCTCTCCCATTCTAGAGGAGAAATCCAAAGAGCAAGAAAGCAATGAAAGTTTAAGTTCCTCTGAAGATGTGGCTCCACAAAGACGGTGGTCTAGACGATCACCCACTTCTCCCAAGAGGAAAAGATCAACACATAGTCCTTCTCCTCATCACTCTGAAAGGCAAGAGAGGAAACAAAGGAAGAAAACGGCTAGGAAGAGGTCACCCTCTTCTCCTTCTTCTTCACCTTCCTCCTCTTTCGACGAAAGTTATGGCTATTCTCCTAGAGAATACAAGAGGGGAGGACATCGGAAATCATTTCCTACATGGCAAAGGTCACAAAAGCTAAAGAATTTCAAGGAGGGAGGAAAGAGTATCTCTTTTCTCACCTATGATGGCACCTTTGGTGCTACCGACAAAGTGTTGGTCTTCATCCAACAATTTAATGTGGCCTTTGGAGACGAGGGCTTCACAGAGTCCTCCAAGCTAGTCCATGTAGCTATGCACTTCCAAAAATTAGCTCGTCAATGGTGGGCTAGCCTTCGTGGAAATGGTGAAGCCCCAAAGACATGGAAAACTCTACGAGTTTCTATCATGAAGCAATTCCTTGCAAGCGATGCAAAACCCAAAGTGCTTACTGAATTCTGCAGCTTGAAGCTTCTCTCTCATGAGTCTATCCACAAGTACGTAGACAAGTTTTGGGATTTACATCTCAAGGCTATTGTCTTGCAAAATATAGACTTTGCCTTGCACAGGTAGAAATTGTGTGCGGGATTACCTGAAGAGATGACCGAATACATCAACTCTCAACGGCCTGGTACTATTAGCGAAGTAATCCATCACACCAGGGTTGCTTCATGCATCAATTTCCATCAAGGGGCTAGACGTAATTTCAAGCCCATGGAAAACAAAGACAAAAATGATGCAAAGGGAAAAACCAATGTTTAAAATACTTCCCAAGTCACTTCCAACAACAAAAACAATCGGTCCAAGGAGAAGGGAGTTTACAAAGGTAAAAACAAACTCTCTCCTGAAGAGCTTGAAGCTTTTCGCAAGGACCATGAGTGTTTCAAGTGTGGGGAGAAAGGACATGGCTATCATTCTTGCAAGAATACTCGCAATGAGACTTCTAGGGCTTCCACCATCGAAGCTCCAAAAGAGGATGCTCATTGCAAAGGATCATCACTTTCCTATGCTTGGGGAAAGGTAAGAGAGCATGATGCTTTTATCTTGTTTGACCCTGGCTCTACTCTGAACTTCATATCAATGGAGTCGGCCACCAAGTTGGGCATTCAAGCTTTTGAGATGGGAGATATGGTAATGGCTGCCACATCTTTCAAGGGATAGCAAGCCTCTTTTACTCCCTTGATTGGGAAGTTGAGCCTTCATGTCCAAAGCTATGTCAACAAAGAAGACTTCTTCATCTCTCCTCTCCAACACGAGGATGCTATCCTGGGGGCGCCATGGTTTGATCGTATGGCTACCAACATGAAGTTCCCTAAAAGGAGAATCTACTTCACCTATAGGGTAAAGAACATGTATATAGATGCTAGTGAGCGTGGTCGCACTATTCCACTTGTAAATCCTCTTGCTTTTGATAAGTCAATGAAGAGCTCAGTTTCTGCGTACATGATTTCTGTCAAAGAGTCTATAAAAGATACTAATGTTTCATCAAATGTAAATGGTAGGAATCAAGAAGAGTTAGACTTGTCTAATTTTCTAAAAGGATTCCAAGATGTGTTCATCGATGATATCCCTATGGACTTACCTCCAACATGAGGGGATGATGACCATCGCATTGAGCTCCTTCCAGGGAGCTCACTGCCTAACAAACCTCCTTATCAAGTCTCACAAGCTCAACAAGAGGAGATCATGAGGCAAGTATAGGTATTGGTAGACAAAGACATGGTGAGGCCTAGTTCCTCTCCCTTTTGTTCTCCAGTCCTTTTAGTGCAAACCAAAGATGGTACATACCGTATGTGTGTGCACTATCGAGCACTAAACCATATCACTATCAAAAACAGATTTCATGTGCCTCGAGTAGAAGATCTGTTTGATAAGCTACAAGGCTCTACCTACTTTATTAGGATTGACCTTAAGAGTGGCTATCATCAAATAAGGATAGTGGATGAAGATATCTTAAAGACCGCGTTTCGCACAATGTTTGGTCTTTATGAATATCTAGTCATGCCTTTTGGATTGACTAATGCACCAGCTACGTTCAATCGTCTGATGGAGAAATTTTTTAGACCATACCGCAAATTCACTGGAGTGTTCTTTGATGATATCATCATCTACTCCAAGTCTTTGGAGGAACATAAGCAACATCTCCAAGTGATTTTTCAAGCATTGACGGAGAACAAGCTTTTTCTCAACCAAAATAAAAGCGAATTCTTCCTTCAAGAGATTCAATACCTAGGTCATATTATCTCTCACGATGGTATCCATATGGATCCATCAAAGTTAGAGGTAATAAAATCATGGCCTAACCCAAGAAATCTACATGAGCTAAGAAGCTTTGTTGGTATGTGCGCATACTATAGACGCTTCATAGCGAAATTCTCTCAAGTAGCACGACCACTATACAACTTAACTAAGAAGAACGTTAAGTATGTATGGACTGCTAAGGAGAAAAATGCTTTCGATAATCTCAAAGAGAAGCTTACTTCCCAACCAGTCCTCGTGCTTCCGGAACTCTCAAATCCATTTGAGGTCCAATGTGATGCTTGTGGTGATTGCCTTGGAGCAGTTTTGCTTCAAGAAGTGCATGCCATAGCATATGAGAGCCGAAGGCTCAATACTGATCGAGTCTTGGGCTTTATGAGAAAGAGATTTTAGTTGTTCTACTACCTATTGGGGACTCCATTTATCCTACGAACCGAGCACCAAAGTCTCAAGTGTTTCATGATGCAAACCAAGCTTTCTGAAAAACAAATGAGGTGGGCAAATTTTCTTTCGCGATTTAATTTCTATATTGCTCACATAGCTGGTAAGCACAATCAAGTGGCCGATGCACTTTCACGACGACGACCAAAAGCTAATGCGGTGTCTATAGCTACTCACAATGATCTATCCTCTATGATAGATGAGTATTCTACTGACCTTGACTTTAGAGACATAACATCAGCCCTTGCTTTGGGGAAGAAAGAGGAACCATTCACCTTTCAGGATGGTTATCTTCTCCACGGCAATAGGCTATGTGTTACCCATTCCCTTCGTGAGAAAGTTATGTATGAATCCCATGCTCCTCCATATGCGAGGCATAGAGGTATTCAGCCTACTCTCTGAGGAGTAGAGACGTACTTCTATTGGCCTACCATGAAAGTGGACATACAAGATTATGTTTCAATGATAGAGGGAAGCAACTTGGATTACTCCAGCCATTGCCTATTCCAATTCACCATGGGAGAGTATATCCATGGATTTCATCTTTGGATTACCCAAGTCTATCCATGGGAATACAGGAATATGGACAATAGTCGACAGGTTTAGCAAGCAAGCACATTTTATCCCTGTCAAAAAGACTATTAAGGCACATCAAATGGCAACTCTTCATATCTCAGATTTTTAAGCACCATGGATTATCCACATCCATCGTGTCAGATAGAGATCCTAGAATGACCAGTAATTTCTAAAAAAGTCTCTTTGAAAATCTAGGAACAAGATTGAATTTCTCTTTGGCCTATCACCCACAAACGGATGGCCAAAGTGAGATAGCCCATCTTACGATACTCGATCTACTCAAGATTTATCTTACCGAAGTAGATCAACGCTCACAATGGGAAAAGTACTTACCTCTTGTAGAGTATGCCTACAATAATACTGTACATACTTCTACAGGAAAAGCACCTTTTGAGATCATTGAGGGAAGACCAAAAAGTCCCTTGCTACTCAAAGTACATGGGAAGATCTTTGCCACCGCCGATGAGTATAGCCGTGACCTACAAGAATCTTTTCAAAAGATTAAGGAGGCTATATCCATCTCTCAACAAAGGCAAAAAGCTGCTGCTGATAAGCATAGAAGATCCTTAATGTTCAAAGAAAATGATTGGGTCTTACTCAAGTTTCCTAAGGCTCGATTAAGGCAAACGACAGGCAAAAATCCTACAGGCCATCAAAAGTATTATGCTAAACTAGCAAAAAGATACTATGGTCCTTTCCAAATCTTGAAGCCCATCAATGAGACCGCTTATCAACTCAAGTTGCCCAACCATTCGCTCATACACAATGCCTTTCATGTAAACCTACTTAAGCCCTACAAAGGAGAGCCACCAACCGAACCAACTATTGAAGACCCTCCCGAAGTTGAAGATCAAGAAGAGGTGCTACAACCCGAAGCTATCCTTCGGCATGAAGACAAGGTACTACGACATGGTAAGATTATTCGATGGTATCTTATTAAGTTCAAAAATTATCCTTTTGAAGATGCTAGATGGATGCAAGGAATACAGCTTAAGGATAGTATGAACCTTGTCAATGCTTACAATGCTACATTAGAGTAAGCAAATGTACATAAATAACTCATGTTTTTTGTCTTATAAGACTAGTCCTCTTTTTAATTGTGCACAAATTTAACTACTATGAATGCTTAGAATCATGTTTGTGATGACGACGTCTCTCAAACACCAAGTAGAATTTGTCACTCTACTTTGGGAGAATGAAATGGACTAAAGAGCATACATGCTTGCGACAGCTATGTCTCCCAAGCACCAAATGGATTAATCTTGGAAAGATTTCATAGGGTAAAAAGGAATCCTCTATCCACTAAGTAAAATTGACTAATGACTAAGGCTTTATCTCTTCTACCGAGGACGACTATGATCTCAAGAGAGAGGTAATGTCATAAAATCTAATATCTAATATCTAACCAACCCAAATGATTTTCTCATATTAAATTGATCACTTAATGTGGGAGAATAAACAGAAACAAGTGTTAAGATATAGACATGTGCTTATAGATCTATCTCAACACGGGGCCAATGGTAAAGGGGCCCAAATGAGAGATGGTCTATCAAAGAGCAAGGCTAACAAATGGAGCATAAGACCTTGGGTTTAGCTTCATTGAAGACCTCCAATAATTTGTGTAAAAGTCTTTTGACCTTAGGTAATCTAGGGTTGAGCTTGAGGCGCCGGAACCCGACCCAACTCGAGGTGTTTGTCTTGCTTGTCATGCTCGATAACTAAGGTGCTTGAGGTGATTCAGATGCTTGAGGTGCTTAATGATTGAGATTCTTGAGGTGCTTAACCTGCTTGAGATGCTAGGGTTGCACTTGAGGTGAGAACCCAGCCCAAGCTTAAAGTGCTTAAGAGCCAAGCTTGTGGTGGGAACTGGGCCTATGCATGAGGGGCTTGAGGTGTCAAAAAGTCAAATATTCAATCCCTACAAGGAGGGGGTGAGCCCTACATGAGGGGGTATGAGAGAGAACACCCACACACTCACACAAGGCATGCATGGTACAAAGAAAGCAAAAGGACACTTTTCAAGTTCCTCCTCATGTTGCCCTCATGGTGTGCCTGAAGCCTATTGGTTGGCCACCCAAGGGGTCCAATGATAATTTAGGAGATTTAATTAATTGATTTTGCATTTATCTAGCCCTCTCTCTCAAAGGGGAAAGGAGGACACTTGTCTCAAGGCTACCCTTGCTGCTTGTAATGCCTCTTGCTTATGATTGGCTAGGCTTGGAGGGGTCCAATGAACTTCAAGCATGAGCTACAAGGGGGGGTCGACCCAAGAAAACTAGGGGGTTTCTTAGGGGGTATACTGACCCACACACACTCACAAACACTCTCATTGTGTGCTATGCAAAGTTCAAGAGCTCCCTCTCCTTCTCCCAAGCAAGTAGAGGTTGAGAGCCTACACCAACACTCTTGGATATGGAGTGCAAATCCAACCAAGAGCCATGCTTCAATGCTTAAGCTTGCCATCTCCTTCTTCTTCATTACTATGCTATTATGTATGCTAGCAACAAGATTTATAATAAGTGAGGAACTAATTCTTTCTCCTATGAAATGTTTCTCCTTCCTCTGCCCTACCCTCATTCCCTGCTAGCTCTCTCCACCTTCGAAGGTGTTTGAGGTCTTGGGACTGAGGCTTGGGATAGTTAAAGATTTCTTCAATTTTATGTTATTCTTGTGATGCATGAAGTTTTCCATCTTCATTGCATCACCTAGGTTACAAGGAACACAAAGATTGTATTGTAACAAGTCTCTCTTAATGGGAGAAATCATAATACAAATGCCTATTGGAGGGGGGACCGGCTCCACATAAATCCGGTCCGCAATTGTTGTCATGTTCTCTAAATTCTCTCTCTTGCAAAAGTATTGTTCATGCCAAGTTAACTAATTGGTATGATTATGTTGCTATCTTCAATTATGTTCACCCGCTATGCTCACAAAGTCATTTCTCAAAAGTAATCTCATTAGTTTCTGCTACTCTCAAATTAAATAGGCCAATTCCATTACACCCCCTCTCTCTCTTGGTCGACCCCTCTTGCTATTTGCTCATGATGCAACCCTATTGGCCCTTTCCAGGCTTAGCAAATGAGTATTAAGAAGCATAAGTGATAGCCTTCTAACATGTGTCCCCCTTTCCCCTTTTGTGAGAGCTTTAGGTAATTAATAAATTCAACTAAACTCTCATTGGACCCCTTTGCCTCATGGCCAATAGGAATCTGGCAAGCCATTGGGCTGTTGATTGCTCATTGGACTGCTTGGGAGACTGTCCAATAGTCTTCTAGAGTGCTTAATTCTTATTGGTTCTTTTATTAAACTAGATTTATCTAGCCTAATTCTCATTGTTCTACCTCCATGGCCATCCAATAGGGTTTGAGTACACCTTGTGGGCATCTGGGCTAGGGACTTGACATGTGTCCCTCTTTCCCCTTGTGTAAAGGAAGCTTGTGAGTGTGTGTGTGTGTGTATGTGTATGTGTGTGTGTGTGTGTGTGTGTGTGTGTGTGTGTGTGTGTGTGTGTGTGTGTGTGTGTGTGTGTGTGTGTGTGTGTGTCTCATCCCCTACTTCTAGGGCTCGCCCCCTCCTATGTAGGACTTGTGAAGACTTTTTGGAACACACTCAAAAAGCATCCAATTTCCCTAGTGTTTGACCTTTGGACACAACCGTTGAATTTTGGAACCTTATCATTTTGGAAGTCTTAATGGGCTGAACCTTAGGGTCTTTTAAGCCCATTGTTGCACATTGCTCTTTTGAGGATGGCCGGTCTGCCAGCTTAACCAGTATTCTAGCTTTTTCTCCCCTGGTACTTCCCCATATTAAATGATCAGTTTAACATGATAAAATCAAAAAGGAGAATTAGATATTAGTTATTATGACATTACCTCTCTCTTGAAATCATAGTCGTCCAAATCATATTCATTAGTCCTTTTCCTAGCGGGTAGAGGATCCCTATGTTATCCTACGACATCGTTCCAGAATGGATGACTAGTCCATTTGGCGCTTGAGAGCCTAAGCTTCCGCAAGCATGTATGCACATTAGTCCTATCAATCTTCCATAGTAGAGTGACAAGCTCTACTTGGTGTTCGGGAGACGTCGTCTTCGCAAACTTGATCTAAGCATGCATACCACTTCATTTTTGTGCACAATAAAGAAAAAGAGAGTCCTATAAGACAAAAAAAAAATTCATTTTTAACATTTGTACATTTTCTTAGTCTAGGGAAGCATTGTAAGCATTGACAAGGTTTAGGTTATCCTTTAGTTGTATACCTGGCATCCATCTAGAATCTTCAAAAGGATAATTCTTGAACTTAATAAGATATCTTCAGATAGTCTTACTGCCTCTTAGTACCTTGCCTTCATGTTGGAGAATGGACTTGGGTTGCAGTTGAAGGTGCCACAAGAAGCATGTGCAAGTGCAAGTGCAAGTGCGAGAGCAAAGAGAGAGAGAGAGAGAGAGAGAGAGAGAGAGAGAGAGAGAGAGACCTGCTTTGGAGCGCACAACAACGTTATCCTGTTGCAACTCCTTATTTTGTTGTATTAAAGAATAAGTGTATACATGGTTAAGTTAGTAGATGGGTTAGTAGTAAGTGGGATGTTTGGCCAGTTGGTCTGAATCCCAACAAACTCCCACTTGAAGGCCAACGCAGCCCAAGTGACTTGGTATGTACAACCGTGAAGCAATCTAGTGGCTTCAACCTATATCCATCAACTCACTACAATGTGTAAACCGCTCCAAAGCTAAGCCTTTTGTCAAAGCATCTGCTGGGTTCTCGTCAGTGTGTACCTTGACCAAATCAATGAGCTCTTTGGCCAAGAATCTCTCACGAGATGATACCTTTGTTCAATGTGTTTTGATTTGGAGTGAAACAAGGAATTCCTTGCCAATGCAAGAGCACTCTAACTATCACAATATATCACTAGAGTCTCATCAATGCCAAGATTTTTGACCAAGCGAGATAACCATAGAGCCTCTTTACTTGCATCCGATAATGCAATGTACTATGCTTCTGTAGTGGAAGACGACGTACAATCTTGAAGACATGACCTCCAAGATACTGCTGCTCCAGTAGATATGAAGACATAGCCAGATGTCGATCTCCTATTGTCGACACAAGCCGCATAGTCTGCATTCGCATAACCCACGATGGATGCATCACTGTTTTTGCCGACCGTACCTTTGAGGTACCTAAGAATGTGCTTCACTGCTTCCCAATGCTTGCTGCCAGGATTTGCCATATATCGGCTCACCACTCCCACTGCAAAAGCAATGTCTTGTCTTGTGGCCACCATAGCATACATGAGACTGCCCACTGCCAAAGAATATGGTACCTTAGCCATTTCAGCTCGCTCAGCATGAGATTTGGGTACATCTTCCTTGTTGCTGAGTTTCAAGAATGCCTGCATTGGGGTACTCAATGCTTTCCACCCTTGCATATTGAAATGCTGCAAAACTTTCTCAATGTATGTTTCCTGAGATAACTCAAGAATACGACATTTTCAATCTCTTCTAATTCGCATGCCAAGAAAGTGTGTAGCATCCCCCATATCTTTCATTGCAAAATTATTGCTAAATGTTTTCTTCAAGTTGGCAATTTCCGCAATGGATTTCCCAGCTATAAGCAAGTCATCAACATACAAAACTAGAATGATCATCGAGCCATCATCTAGCTTTCTTGTGTACAAGCAGTGATCCTCTTCGCTCCTTTTATATCCTTGAGACCTCATACATGCATCAAATTTATGATACCACTGCCTCGAACCCTGTTTTAAGCCATAAAGTGCCTTTTTGAGCTTACATACTAGCTCCTCACGAGATGCATTCTCCTAAACAAATCCTACATGTAAACACCGTCATCGAGATCCCCGTGAAGAAATGTTGTCTTCACATCCATTTGAACAAGTTCCATGTCCTCAATCGCTACAAGACCAAGTATGGTTCTAAGCATTGTCATCTTGACCACAGGCGAAAAGATTTCATCAAGATCAACTCCCTTTCGTTGTGTGAACCCTTTGGCTACAAGTCTAGCCTTGTACTTTGGATTTGGATCACCTGAGGTAAATTTCTTCTTGTAAACCCATTTTCAAGGTAAAGATTTTGCATCATTTGGCAGTTCTACCAAGTCCCAAGTGTCATTTTCCAGAATTGAGTTATACTCAGATTCCATAGCCTGCTCCCACATCACTACATCATCTGTCATCATGGCTTCTTGGTAGCAGCTTGGCTCACCGCAATCGATCAACATGATGTAATCATGACCTGGCTCGAAACGTGCAGGTGGACGAGATACTCTAGTAGACCGTCTCACTCCTTGACCATTGCTATCCGCTCCCTCTGAAGCATTGCTAGTGGAAGGTACATCACTAGCCCACTGAGTTGATTTCACTGTCTCTGAGGCAAAATCTTTAAAAGTGACTCTTCAAATCTCTATTTCCTTGATAGGTTGTTTATGCATCTTTGACTCATTAAAGATCACATCTGAACTACGGATGACTCGACGAGATTTCGGGTGCCAGAAACGATATCCCATCTCTCCATCTGCACCATATCCAATGAAAATACATTTGTGTGACTTTGGCTCTAACTTCTATCGAAGTTGTTTAGGTACATGAGCATAAGCTTCACAACCAAAAACACGTAGATGGTCATAGTGGGGCTTACGTTTAGACCATAACTCTTCTGGGACCTCATAATTCGATGGCGTACTAGGCGAACGATTTATAATGTGCATTGCGGTCAAGACGGCTTCTACCCAAAAGCCTTGCATGAGATTTGTCCTAGAAAGCATGGCTGTGACTCTTTCCTGAATCGTATGATTCATGCGCTCAGAAACTCCATTCTGAGCTGGTGTGTATGGTGCAATAAACTGCCTTTTAATCCCCCTTTTAGCACAGAAATTGTCAAACTCCTTGGAGACATGCGCTCCACCGTTGTCACTTAAGTTTCTTGCCAGACTGATTCTCAACGAGTGCTAAAATTTTCTGGAACGCAGGAAGAGCTTGATCCTTATGTTTCAAAGGATATTCCCACACCTTTAAAGTAGAGTCATCTATGAATGCCCCCCCTAGAGATTTGGTTGACATAGGACCACAAACATCACTATGCACTAAATCTAGAGGTTCAGCTCGCTTTTGACCCAATGGTAAGTGCACGGACCTAGTCTGTTTTCCATAGATACAGTGCTCACAAACACTAAAGTCAATATAAAACAAGACAGGTAAGTAGCCAAAATGAGTCAGAGTTCTCATTCCTTTTTGGCTAATATGACCTAGCCGGCAATGCCACAACTCAGTAGACGGCAGCTCGGCTATAGACATGTAATCATGACCAACATCTGACACATGCATGGAATACAAGGTACCATGCTTCTGAACTTTGAGTACAACAAGATTACTGTTAGCAGCAAGCTAACACATACACCATTTTTCGGAATTCTCCTTGTAAAAACAATTATTATTTTGATAAATCGGGAATACTGTAACTCATGTTTTCTTGATAAACCTTGTAATTAATGAGCCGGGGCTACAAGGTTCCAGATTTTATCAGCCATTCAATTCCCAGCTTTGGTAGAGCTCCAGATTATTACTTTTGACCACCCAAAAACCTTCGCTGAGGTATAAAAGCCAATTTTTGTAATTTTTTTATAAGTTTCTGGATAAGAAATACACAACGTGAGCTAATGGCGCTCACTTATCTCCTTCTCGCGCTTCCTACTCCCTCTCCGGTTGTCACATTGCGAATGCGTTTGTTGCATTCCAACCGCAGATAAGAGCTCTACGCATTGACGTAAGCTATTCACAGTATTTCATAGCTTTTGGCGTCACCGACCCACGGCCTAATTTCATCATAATTATAAATTTACACTTTTAAATCGAAAACTAAGCATAGGCGGGGTATAGGGGCATCATTGCTAAGCATTTAGATGCATTCTGGGTCGAAAACGACTAGGTCAAAAATCCACTGCTATTAATAATCGCGATTTTGGAACTTGACCTAAAGTGGGGTTTGAGGCCATAGGCATGTGTGCTTAGGTCTTATAAACTTTTCCTAGAAGTTTCGTTACGTTTGGATGTCATTTGATGCTGTAACGGATGTGATTTGCTTGCCAATGAGCGATTGGCTTTTGGTGATTTTAGTCACTTGAGTGTAGCTTGAGTTAGATGCGAGTTGTTAGTTGTTTTCTGAGAGATTGACAACCTCTTGTAGCCTCTATGCACTAGTCGAGTTAGCTTTGTCCCATGGTTTGACAAATTAATCGTGGTTCTCGCTAATACTGCAATAAGATAGGATGGTGAGGTTAGACATGCATCCCACATTTGGCGCCGCTGCCGAGGATCGAAGAGACCTAAACTAGGGAAGAACACGAGCGTCTTGTGTAATTGTCCTTTAACTTCCTCTAGGTTCGCCTAGAGTTCAAAACTCTCTTTTAGAAACCGCATAGCTTAAGATTGTCGTCTTTTGCTGTGTAGAGGTAGCTTGGAAGTAATCGTACTTGCTGAGTACCTTTAGGACTGTAGGATTGTAGATTTAGATTAGGATTTGGAGAATGATTGGTAGACGAGACAAGTCTTAAGATCAAGACTCTGAAAAACATAAAAAACACAAGAAAACGAGTGTTTGTGGACACTTCACAACCCCATTGCATGAGAAACTAGGAGTAGGGTAAGTAGGATCCGAGGTGGATTTCATAGCATTGCTCTCTCTGAAAGAATCAAGTATGAGTTGTTATGTAAAGTTGCAGAATTTCAGGTCTACGGCTAGAAATTAGCACAAAAAGACTCGAATTCACTCAATCCAACTGGGGAGTAAGCTTAAGAGTTGTCCGAACCAGTGGGTAAGCTCAAGGACACTTCGAGGTAAAAATTTCAAGAAGTTGACCAAAACTCAGATTATTTACTTTTTCTTGACATTTTAGCCAAATTAAGTTTTGACTTGATTTATAGGCTTAAAAAACATCATAAAAGGACTGTCTGTGAGAAATTGCAAAAAAGTGCTCATTTCAAGCCTCAAATTAATAATCGTGATTATTAACTTTTTGCTCTAAATTAACCAAGACTCATATCATTGACTCATTGCATGTGTACAAACAACTTTTGTAAAGGCCCAAGAGATTTGGATCACTAAACTGGCAAAAAATTGGATGAAAACTAAAGTTTGTACTGACTTTTTGAATCTTGAGTGTGAATTGAGGAAAAATTTATCCAAACTTGTTGAAAATTGATTCATAGGCTTATACATGTGTATATGTTCAATTGACCAAAAACTTGCAAAATTTTGACAAAAGTAAATAATCGCGATTATTTACTTCTGCCCTGTTTTTGGTTTTTTTTTTACCAAGTTAGCATACCAATAGCTTTACCATGTTATAATAAGCCCACAAACCAAATTTGGTAAGATTTGGATCACTGGAGTGAAAACTGTGACAAAAATTGCAGAGTTAGTCTGCGGACAGATAATTGATGACCATTTGACCAAAAATTGTCCAAACTTAATGAAAATTGTCTAGTGGCCTTAACATAAGGTGTTTAACAGATCTGTGTCAAAGTTGGGACAGAAATTTGATAAAATTATCAAGAGTAAATAATCGTGATTGTTTACATTTGCTTCAAAACTTGGTGATTTTGCAAATTTGAGTATACCACAAGGCCAAGCACATCAATTAGACCCCATAAATCAATTTTGGTGAAATTTGGACCACAAAAGTGAGACTTAAGCCAGATTCTCGAAATCAGAGTCTGCGGACACGGAACAGTGGGTAAACTTGATCAAATTTTGTCCAAATTTGTTGAAACTTGCCCAAGGGCTTGAACAAGTTGTATACTTGCCAAACCAATCCAAAAAGTGGAAAAAAGTGACAAAAGTAAATAATCACGATTATTTACTTCTTCTATCCAGAGACTTCAATTTTGACCTTTGGGCTTATACAATGTTAGACCAACATAATATAAGGCCATAGAGAAATTTTGGGTTCAATTGGATCAAAATTGGTACGGATACACTCAGTTTACAGATTGCAGATTAAACCTTTGATTTTGCTAAACTCAATGTGAAAGTCAAAATTTTAACTTCCATAGCACGAATTGAAGTGAAATACAGAGACTAATCACTAGAGCTCTCAAGATCTCTACTGTCCTTATAGAAAAATAGCTAATTTGATAAATTTTGTACAGGAATGAGGTTGCAGACGAGGAATCAGTGGCTTGATAAAAAGTTGCAATTGAATCAAGTGGACATTGACGATAAGTCAATCTAAGCTGAGTACTCAAACCAGATCTTCATAAGTCTATATGAACCTTAGATCCGGTCGTGTAATAGGAAATCAAGGCCTATTCGGGGATAACACCAGTAGAGTATCCAATGAAGAAAGCATGAATCAAGGCAATTCCTTGCACACAATTCCTGAAGAAGTCTCGGACACTTTTTCAGATTCAACATCCGAAATGTCTTCTTACTCAACTCACTCTGAAACCGGAACGACAATGCGCTATAAGCATATACTCTCTTTTTACAAGACTAATCGTCATGGAGCCCAGGTTTACTTGGATCCTAACAAAGAGTATGCTATTCGCATTGATGATCATGGTATTGAGTTCGAAGAAGAGGTTAGGACAAACAAACATGGAAAAATGTACATGGATCGAAACGGAACTCAATATGTATGTTAGCAGCTGGACACACCCTACGGAAAATGACTGCTTGGTGGATTATTATTTTTTGTAATTAATCATTTATCGAGAAAAACCGACATTTCACCTTTGTAAACATTGGGGCTTACAGAAGTCTCCAGATTGTATCCCATTTTTGACATTTAGATTGAGTAGATGGTTAAATTGGAACATTAGGGTTTGAGATTGTAAGGTATTTATACCACTTTTTGACCTTAATGAAAAACCTTTTGTCATTTTAAAAAAAAGGAGTACTGTCTGTGAGTGAGCGTACTGTGTACGAGAGAGAGTGAGAGCTTCATCTTGACGCTACGCGTGCACCGGTGGTCATAATTGAGTGCGGAGAAGTGCAGCGTGTTGCCCTCGACGAGAGCTACACGCCAATACCTACATTGTGGGTGTACGGTCCGGTTCTCCGAGCTCGACCTACGAGCTTCATCTGGTGATTCGATGAGCATACGTTATCCGTTTTCGCATTTCAGCATATCATGCGTTCACATTGAGTAGAGCTACACGACGATACCTACATTGTGGGTGTACGGTCCGGTTCTCCGAGCTCGACCTACGAGCTTCATCTGGTGATTCGATGAGCATACGTTATCCATTTTCGCATTTCAACATATCATGCGTTCACATTGAGTAGTGCAGCGTGTTGCCCATGACGAGAGCTACACGCTGATACCTACATTGTGGGTGTACGGTGCGGTTCTCTGAGCTCGACCTATGAGCTTCATCTAGTGATTCGATGAGCATACGTTATCCGTTTTCGCATTTCAGCATATCATGCGTTCACATTGAGTTCACATTAGGCACTTTAGTTTTCGAAAACAACGACCTGCAAATTTCGGCCAAACATTCTACGTGATTTTGCACCAGGTGTTTCGGGTTGGGATTTTGGTTCATAAACCTTAGGGAGAGCGACCTATTGGTGTTAGTAGGGTCTCCTTCAAGTTCTGTGGCGTTTCGAGACCGTTTGATGGGTATTAGGCTCTTGAAAGCGTGGTAGGAAATTTCCTCGTATGCACTCCTGAAGGCTGTAGCTTAGACATTGGGTAGAGACCTCTGTAGGAATTAGTCGAGAGTCTGTCGAGTGTAGATTGACACCCTATGCTTGCTTCCATGCACCTGCGGGTCGAACTTCATCCTTAGCTGACAAATCTTGTTAGGTGAGTTCTCGCTGTGCTGACGTCCGTCGCGGCGTATCCGCCAACATTGGCGCCGCTACCGGGGACGAAAACCCTAGGTAGGTGACGGAGACTAGTCCTTGAGGATAGGGATTCTTTGACTTGCCAGAGTCTCATTTTACATTTAGATAGGATCAGAGGGTGGAGGACTCTCTAGGTCTTAGAGGGAGTCTAGGGAGCGTGTGTCTGGCCTAGATCCTTCGACTTAGGTAGACTTAGATAGTTTTTAGGTCTTAGTGGAGTTGATAAGTAGGAGTTGGAGTGGTAGAAGCGGTGAAAGGAGAGCTTGAGAGTCCGGAGAGGCCAGGAAGCAACCAAAACACCATTATCACCATTTCACATGATGAGTAGGAGTAGGGTAAGTAGGACATCATGATTTATGATCTAGATCACTTCATGCATGTATACTTGCTTGTTAGGTTCATCACAAGGTTGTAAAAGACAGAAAAGAGTGTTTGAAAGCTGAAGTGAAGTTCAAAAGTTGCTGTGAGTGTTTCTAATAGAGCTGCAGAGCATTAGGAGCATTTCTGTCAGGAAAAAAATAAATTTTAAGCCAGGAGACATCCTATGCGTAGGATGTCTATAGGCTAATCTAGTGAAAATTTTGAAATTTTGAGTTGACCAGTGTGTTCAGAAGGTAGGTTTTACCCTATTTTCACCTGGAAAGTGAAAATTTGACCATATCTTGAAAGGATAAGGCCAGATAAACAGAAATTGCCAGACATCCTACCCAAATTGTGCCAAGGCATTATTTTAAGACCAAAACCATAGGATGGCTGCATGAGCATGATCTGCATTATATATTGAGTGACTGAGAAAGGTTTCATCTTAATTGGGTGAGAAAATTGGTAAAAGATAAAACTCACTATCTAATGCTTGTCAAAGCAGAGGATTGTGTAAAAGACCAAATATCAGGAAGATTCTCAAAAGTTCGAAGGGAAAGAACACAAGAGGAAATAAAACAAGTACGGAAAGCTAAAACAGAAACAAAATCACAAAAATCTCAAAAATCAAAGCAAGAAACAACAAAAGACCCAGAGTGGACCAAATTGGAGCGTAAAAAGAAATACCAAGAACTAAAACGGTCTTGACGAGAGGTATGGACTACTGAGGGAGAAAGTGATGGTAAGGAGGAGTCAAAAAAAGGAAACATGAATGTACCATCACACTATCGGAAATTCACCATCCAGGACAAAAAAATCATAATGACACCACCAGTCAGGGAAAGAACAAACCAGGAATCTTACGATGGGCCGGAAAATGCAACACGGATAGACCTCGCTGAACCAGGTGAGAAGCCTCAGCCAGTCTATATAGCAACTGATTTAGAGCCTGAAGAAGAAGAACGGCTAACACAACTTCTCAAGAAGTATAAAGATGTGTTTGCATGGTCCTACAAGGACCTCAAAGGAGTTGATCCATCGATATGCCAACATACAATTCCTTTGAACAGATAACAAACCTAGCAAACAGCGTCCTTATACATATAATGACACATTTGCTAAACAAATCAAAGAGGAGATTGACAAGCTGATGGATGCTGAATTCATCTATGAAATCGAGCATACAGATTGGGTGTCACCCATTGTGGTTGTCCCCAAAAAGAATGGAAAACTGCGATTGTGTGTGAACCTCAAAAAGGTAAATGCAGCCACCATAAGGGATTATTATCCCTTGCCGATCACAGAACATGTACTTGAGAGGGTGGCCGAGAAACAGGCTTATTTCTTTCTAGATGGGTTTTCGGGGTATAATCAACTGGCAATGGCAATAGAGGATCAACACAAAACAGGATTTGCCACAGAATGGGCGATATATGCGTATAGAGTTATGCCTTTTGGCTTAACTAATGCCGCAAATACCTTTCAAAGGTTAATGACGCATGCGTTCAAAGAATACCTGAGAATATTCTTAGAAATATATATGGATGATCTTTGTGTACACTCTCTTTTACGAGAGGAACATATTGACCATTTACAAAAGGTATTTGGGAAGTACAGCACATATCGAATCTATCTTAACCCGGAAAAGTGCATTTTTATCGTTAAGCAAGGCCGCATCTTAGGACATACTGTCTCAAGAAATGGCATAACCACTAACCTAGACAAAATCAAAGTCATAGTAGACCTGCCCAGGCCTACTAATACGAAACAAGTGCAATCCTTCATGGGACACTGCGGATATTATCGAAGATTCATATACATGTATGCAGTCATTGCACAACCTCTGTATCATTTGTTAGTCAATTTCGACTGGACTGAGGAGTGTGAGACTTCATTCCAAAAGCTTAAGGAAAAACTTGTATCAGCGCCGGTACTTAAGGCACCAGATTGGGAAAAGATATTCCATGTTCACATTGATGCTTCTGCATATGCAATCGGGAGTATTCTGGCTCAACCTGGAGACAGAACAATGGATTTCCCAGTTTGTTATGCAAGCCGACAATTAAATAGTGCAGAAAAGAACTACAAAACCACCGAAAGAGTGGGGTTAGGAATGATTTATGCTGTAAAGAAATTTCAGCATTATTTGCTCGCAAACAAATTTGTGTTCTTCACAGATCATCAAGCTCTTTTGTATCTGATAAATAAACCATGCAATACTGGGAGAATTGTACGTTGGTTTATTATATTGCTAGAGTTTGATTTCACAGTGGTGGTCAAAAAGGGTAAAACACATCTACGGGCGGATCATCTTTCAAGGCTACAAAATGGAGAAGCTCCTGAAGGAGTAGATGATGACATACCTGATGCTTATCTTTTCAATATTGAAATGATACCCAAATGGTCTCAAGAAATTGTTAGCATTCTTTCCTTTGGAGGTAAATTTGATAACAAGGAAGACAAATCCAAACAGCAAACAATTCGACAAAAAAAAAACTTCCAGTTGATTGCGGGACGACTATATCACCTAGGCTCGGACCAGATTCTACGATTATGTATAAATCCGGAGGAATTTGAGTGTTATCTTGAAGAAGCACACGTCTAGGATTGTGCATTTCATTGTTCAACAATGAAAACACACCAGAGACTGAAACAATTAGGGGTTTATTGGCCAACTATGTATGCTGACACACATGCTTATGTTAACAATTGTAGTATATGTAGTGCCAAACGAGCAGTGGATCACGCGACATTGTTTCAAGTAAACATTGCACCTGCATGGAGTCAATATATCATTGATTATTTAACCACAAGGGCGTTTCCTGAAAACATAACAAAAGCACGGAAAAGGGCTATAGAGCTGGAGGCTCGCGACTATAATTTAATCGGGAACCAACTCTATAAGCGAGGAAAGGACAATCAACTTAGAATCTGCGCAAGTGAAAGCTAATACCTATTGATTCTAGAACACGCACATGGAGGCATAAGTGGAGGCCATTTTTTAGGCGATAAGACGGCAAAATTTGTCTTAGCCGCAGGAATATGGTGGCCTACATTGCATATGGATGCTGAGGAGTTTGTAAAGCGTTGTGACGCAAGTCAACACACCAAGGTGCCGATAAAGAGAGATGAGATTCCACTACGGCCAATGATGGGAGCAAGGGCATTTGCAAAATGGGGCATTGATTTTGTGGGGCCTATCTCACCCCCTGCATATCACACCCATACCCAATATATCATTGTGGCTACAGACTATCTCACAAAATGGGCGGAAGCCAAGGCAACACAAAAAGCAGACGCACGAATCGCTGCACAATTTCTATATGAGAATGTCTTTGTACGATACAGATTACCAATAGAAATTTTCAGTGATAGAGGAACACATTTTCTTAATGAGGTCGTTGAATGTCTGCTAGAGGAATTCATGGTCATACATAGAGAATCTGCTCCATATCATCCACAGGAAAATGGACAAGCTGAAGCCACAAATAAAACACTATGCATTGTTTTGACTAAAATTGTATCAGAGTCAAGAATAGACTGGGATCAACAGCTACACTCAACACTATGGGCATACAAGGTAGCTTACAAAACATCAATAGGAACAACACCGTATAACATGGTGTTTGGCCTAAATGCTATATTACCCATAGAGTTTTTAATTCCAACTCTACTAGTCGCGAAACGCTTAGAATGGACAGGGCATGAGCTCTCTTCCAGAATAGATGATCTTGAAAAGCTAGATGAACTTCGCTTGGGAGTTGTAGCTTCGATCTATGCTAAAAAGATAAGACAAAAGGAGTTTTTTTACAAGCATGTGCGCACGAAAGAGTTCAAAACAGGTGATTATGTACTTGTTTATACCTTGAAACAACATGCCAAGAAACTTAAAAAGCGAGGGATAGGACCCTTTGTGATTAGTGATTTATCACAAAGTGGAGCTGTCAAGCTTGCTACATTAGCAAGTGAAGAAATGCCAAATTGGATTAGTGGATGTCGATTAAAGAAATATCATTTACCACTAACACAGGATATGCTTCAAAAAATCCATCAAGAAAAACAACGGATGAAGGAGAAACAGAGGGTACGGGAAGAAGCCCAAGCAGAAGCAAAAGAACGCATTGCAAAAAGACGGCTTCTACGACAACAACAACAATGTGGATCACCGTTGCGAATCAATGCCATTCGACGAATGAATTTTGATGAAGACACAGTGGAGCCAATAATTGCAGTCAAAGTGGGTAGCAATCAAGTTGAATCGACAGCATTGCTTGATTCCGGAGCTCAAGCAAATCTAATTTCTTACCGGTTATACAAACAGCTCAAGCTCACAAGTCAACTACATCCTACTCCACAAGTGCTGGAAAGTAGTACATCACATTCGCTAAAAACAGTGGGATGGATTATATTGCATGTACAAGTACATAAATATATTTACCCACACAAGTTTTATGTGGTCGAGGATGAGAGCACACAACACCCCATGTCGTTGGGACAACCTTGGCAAAAAGAGTATAATGTGCAGATAGATTGGAATGCGAATGCAGTAAATTCAGCATGCACAAGAAAAACATGTGGTAGCCTTTGCTCAGAAACCCTGGAAGAATCAGCTGTGCCAGCAATGCAATCACTGGACAAAGAACCAAAAGAAGGGGTGCCACTAAAGAACAACACGATACCCATGGCTAACAAACAGGTAACTACCAACCATGTTCACTACAAGCATAAAAAGTCACCGACCGCAGTGAAAAGATCAAGGTTACCAACACGAGAAAAGGAAGTATGGGTGCGGAAGGATAGAGGTGACATGGCAGACAAACCACAATACAATAGAAGAAGTCAACAGAACAGATAGTTAAACCAAAAACCAAGGGAATAAAACAAATATGGATCCCAAAGAAAATGCTCAGCAACAACTTAAATGCGACTCGCATTTGGATCCCAAAACCGATGCAAAAGGAACTCCCTTCAATACAAGCAACATCGGCATACAGACACACATAACATAAGAAACCGGCAAACCGATCTATATGGGTGCCAATCAGCAGAAAAACAATGATAACCGTGAAAGTAGCAATTAAACTACAAAAACATCCAAAGCAAAGCTACAAATGGAAAGCCAAAGAGACAAACGAAAATTCTCTCCAAGGAGACGACTATGGCCATATCGACAATAGCGGCAAACCAAGCGACTTTTGCAAGAAAGACGATCAAACAAAGAGCGGTAGAGTTACAACTTTTACTTGCAAAGAAAATCTGCCAACCAAATCAACAACAAACAGGAAATCTCGACGGCGAATGCCAATAAGCATCTTGCTTATACCCTCTTCTTGCACAGCATTAATTTTTTCCATGCATTGAACGAGTATGAATCATATAGAGCCACATTACAGGCCAAGCATTAGCACAATTTTTTAAACCCATGCACGGCACATACACCGAGGCGATACCTTGTTGTCCGGGAGGACTCCGGCTAGGAGGGGGGGAGGCATTCTCAAATGCGGACCCAATGGCAGAAAGATAAAAAAAAGGGCATGTTTTTCGACTATTTTTAAGGGTTGTCGTTTGATTGAAATTTTTTTTGGACTAACCCAAGTATATATGCCCTTATACAGCATGAATAGACAAGTATATGGGGCCAAATGACAAACCAAGCCCCTAGGTGTGTGTATATAAGTAAAAATAGTCATTTTTCGGGCAAAATATTGAAAAAACGGAGAAATCCGGCCATAAAAATTGCATGTGAGTGTATATAGTGTTTTGCGGTGATGTTTTTTATTTATTATGATTCTTGGGGATTTTCTGGGTTTAATTTGCTATTTTTCTTTTAATTTTATTAATTTTCGGCAGAAAAACTTCAAAAATACAAAAAGCATGTGAAAAATGGTCGTAATGAAAAACAAAAAATATGGGGAAGATCAGTGACTATAGGACAACCTATGGTACGATGGGGGTGCAATTATGAGAATGAAGCGGAAAGCGTGTTTTGGCCAGATTTTGACCGAAACGTCAAATTTCTCGGAAACTGGGCAAATGGAGTCCAAATCGAGAAATTTTTGAGCCTAAACCGCATCTCGCAAGAAGTTGGGAGCACGTCAAATTTCATGAAAAGTGGTCGAGGACCCCCATTATAAGAAATTTTCACTTCATTTTAAGCTCATTTCCACTATTAACTTTTGAGAGAGAGCGTCTGCCACCTAGAGCAAACGGGACTTCCAGCAGCTTCTACGATGCGCACGACCACCCGGCAAGTTCCAGACATGAGAGGTAGGCTCACCGCCTTGAGCTTTTCGCGCATGTTTGTTGTTTTGTCGCGAAAACTAGCGTAGGGTTCACACGGGAAGAGGGCGGTAGAGACCTACAAGTGAAAGTGGCCACCTAACGGCTAACCCAAAAGCAATGAGACTTCATCGGCAGCTTACCCTAGCATAGGAGACCACTTTTGGATAACCAAAGGCAGTAGAAAACCATCGGGAAAAGCCCTAATTCCTAGAGCCCCGCAAGAGGCCACCAAATGGGAAACCGGCGGAAAAGAGCCCAAATGCTACCAAAACTCATGGGTAGGAGCATCTCGACATGCTCGACAAGTCTATATAGCCCACATGGCCATACGGCGACCCGAAGTGGCACTAAACTTCAGAAACGGCATCAGACACACAAAGCGTCCAATAGCTCTCGTGGCCAAACCGCATGTCCGTTTGCCACCAAACTTCACGAGCGACTTTCCTAGACCATCAACAACCAAGTCCTATGGCGGTAGACCACCACAAGTCATCGAGGACATGTAAACGCAACCACGGGCACTTCTAGAGCAACAAATTGCCAAACGGGGCTCCGATGAAGCCAAAGCCAACAAAAACCATATGGCGAGGATCCCCAAGGGATCGGGAAGCTATGGAGACCAACATCGAGAAATTTCATCCGTTGAAAAGCACTTCAAGAGTCAAAAAACGGCTCAGAGGCTCTGAAATCCACACAGGGAGTTTCTTTCTATCAATTTGACTTTTTTGTTGAAATAATGCTTAAAAGGGACTCAAGGGGACTCAAGGCAGGTACCAGTAGCACCTCCAATATAATTTTCATCAGGAGACATCCTACGCGTAGGATGTCTCAAGGCCACCAAACCTAACATTTCTCATCACACACAGCTTCTGAATAGCCTATACAAGCTAGCCACCAAGTTTCATCACATTTGGACAAAAATTGACCTCATGTGCACCAAAAACGCAAAGTCGGGGCATAGAGGCAATAATGGGCCATAGACCTACCAAAACTTGTCCAAATCACATGAAACTTGCACAATACATTCATGAGCACATTGCCAACCTATCTGTGTGGTCAGAGGTAAAAAATGATGAAATAGAAAAATGACATTTTTGGCCCCCACATGGTATTTTTCAACTCCAGATCTCTTTATGACACTTTCATGAGCTCATATATCAAGTTTCAAGCCATTCCCATCACATTTGGCCCCCAACACCTCCAAGATGCACTTTTTGAGCCCAAAAACACTACACATGCTCTTACCAACACCAATTCTTGTCCAAATCACAATCCAAGAGCAGGGCCATGTTCCACATACCAAGAGCTACCCACAGAACCAATTCCAAGCTATTTTGATGAAAAAGACATCCTACGCGAAGGATGTCTCCAGCATTATTTTGACTTACTGTGCAAAAATTGACTTCATAGGAGCCATTACCATGGTGCAAGAAGCTCATGTATCAAATTTCAACCCATTTGAATATCATTTTCCACCTGTTGTGGACATCCTACCAATTTGTGAGCCTAAAGCCTCGATCTGCCCAGAAATGCACTTTTTGATGCCCAAACCCAATTCCAATCACATAGCCATGTTGCACAGGCCAAGGGACACCAGCCTGCCAAGTTTCACCAAAAACTGATGAAATAGACATCCTACACGTAGGATGTCTAAATGATAAATTTTGTCCAGAATGATACTGTGAGCACATGCAGGGTATCCCAAGTTCCTTTTAAGTTTTATTTTCAATTTTCAAGTCATTTGGATAGTTAAAACTCAGTTTCTCAGTTGATATGGAAAAAACGCTAACTTCGGACTACTGAGTGCAACAGGATCCATGGCAGCCGCAAAATCAACGGTAAAGAAGAAGAGAATGACAATAAAAGACTACTTGGAAGAAGTAGAGCGGTTTGTCATCCTAGATGGAACTCTAAAGCCAACCAGCACGTGGATTCAGGAGGATTTGCTAGAGTCCAATGATTTGAAGATCTACCAAGGCGTGTTCAAAGATACTGAAGGAAATGCAATAGAGGTACACATGCTACCTCGGGAGCTCAATGAGTTTTCAGAAGCAAGATGGGAGAATACCTAGAGAAGATAGATCTCCATAACTACTTTGAAGCTCTACCAGCGGGAATCAACATCAAAAGAGTGTGGGAGTTTGTAACCACTATCAAAGAAGATGGAGTGGCCATAGTCACTGATCTGCAGGGCAAGCAAGATACTATGATTGTAATCACAGAGAGAGTGGTGGCAGCCCCACTAGACATCTCCAACAAAGGGGATAGTGTGACCAAGAGAAGAGATGAATTCAAGGTGTACTCTGAAAAGAAGAGCAACTACACTTTTGAAGATATTGCAAACCCTAAAGTGTCTATCATGAGCGAGCTATACAACCAGTACTTCGACATGTGTACAAAGCGGCCACAGAAGTACAGAATGCCGCCTGGAGCCATTGCTACCACCTTCACTTGGGCAATGCAAAAGAGCAAGCCAAAGGTGATAAACTATGTTGCTTATATCCATGACAACCTGGTGAAGATGGGCAACAAAAATCCCACCTACATTGTGCCAGGTGATCTAATAACAAAAGTGGTTTATGGAGCACTGCATGCCAAGGGAAACTAGCCTGACCCTCCATCACTGAATGATTGGCTAAGACTGAAAGAAGATAAAGAAGAAGAACCGCCCAAGGCACCCAGAGTAGCCACAAGGTTGAAGCGCCGGCTAGAGACCATGCTAGAAGAGCCGCTAGAGCCGAAGAAAGGAAAGAAAGAAACTGTACAAGTGCCGATCAAGGAGACAAAGTCATAGAAAGCGGCACGGCTCAAAAGATTGATGGAAAGCTTCAGAGCCAAAAGAGCACTGAAAGGAGATTTGAGCAAGCTGTGGAAGCCCTCACTAGAAGCCATGTCGGGATCATCCCTGTGCGCGTATGTCGCACGTGTCAATGCAAGGAACTTGCCGATACACCGCGTGTGAGCCACAAATGGCTCCAAGCACACAACAAGCCTAAACTAGTAAGCTCAAAGATGACGATGGTGTGTCACTCACCGCTCTACGCTTGCTTCGTGGAGGATTCCTCGCCGGGAAGAAGAGGGAGACGCCGCTACGCCGTGCTCAACCGCCTCGCCCGCTGTCGTGCCGCCGCAATGCTCTCTCTCTCTCTCTCTCTCTCTCTCTCACACACACACACACACACACACACACACACACACACACACACACACGCATACACACACACACAAGGAGATGAAGAAGAAGAAGATGGAGATGGAGCAAGAGCACTCTTCAATTGCACAAATGAGAGAATGAGTGAATTTTAGGTTTAGTTGAGTTTTATATGAGCTCACCCCATTCACACTTGGGCGCCCATGCTTAGCCAACTAATCCCTTGAATGTTCCAGTCAGAGTGCGCCTCTCATCGGCGATCACTCTTACCCTTTTCCTATTGGACGGACAAGCCCGGTACCTGACTCTACAATTAAATAATACAACGTCCGTCGTAGATGATAGGGTGTCCATGAGCCGTGAGGGTTAACATGCCCCCCTTCCTGATGTAGATTCCGTCTTCGGAAGCTATTGAGTTGAAGCTCGTTCATCGAGGTGGAAGAGCATCTAAGATGAATGTCCTTAGCCTCCTTCAGTCACTGCAAAATCAAACAACATTGGCACAGTAATTGCATTCTCATAAAAGCAATTAAAAAGCATATGCAGTTGCAGGCAGACAATTTGATTGGTAACAGAATTTTAAACCATTTGTCAGCAATAAATATTAAATTGCAATATAATCAAATGCATAAACAGATGTAAAGGTAAAAAATTAAACAAGTCTGGGGTTGCTAATTTAAGGGTCGAAAGGCACTAGAGATCGACTATTAATACCATGGGTAAGCTTCTTAATTTTCTCTGGTCAATTAAGTTGTTTAATCACGAGAGCCAAGTATTTCATGTTCGAGGGCTGACTAGAAGCTATACCTGGAAGACATTGTAGTTAAGCTACGATAAAAGGAATTTCTCATGAAATCATCGCCTGACTGATTACCTTTTCTTTGACCCCCCAAAGTATTTTCACGGTGATTCAATTTTGATGTGTGTGCTTATTTTGTATGCCTTGGGTTTTTTGCTTTTCAAGGAAAAGCGCCCACACTGGGAACCTCTAGGGGTCATCAAGCTGAGATTTGTCTTCCAGCTTAAAATTTTACATTGTGGCACTTTGATTTTTATTTTATTTTATTTTTTTGTTCGTTTTCAGCATTTTAATTTTGTAACTTTAGGCATTCCCCATGGTATTAAGAGAAGATCTCTAACACCTAGCTTTGTCAAACTAACTTAGTCGAACTGCTTGATTTTTAAACCTAGACAAGTGATTATGACAAAAATTACATTGAATTTAATGTTTGATACTAAACAAAGGCACTGAATATTATGCTACCAATCACAATCAAAGCAGACAAACATGGATGCAAAAAAGATAAGGGTCAATGCTAATGGACAAGAAACACCTCTTTGTGTCGATGGTTGCACTTGATTTGAAGTGTGAATGAGTAAAAGATCCCATGAAGGTCCAAATCCTAAAAACAGCAACACGTTCCTGTACACACTAAGAAACACAAAGAATACCTCTAGGAGGCACATCAGTGGGAAAAAAAAACTTTCCTAATCACTCAACTCTAAAACAGAAACACTCCTATCGTACTAATTCTACCTACCCTCCATCACTCGAGTGATGAGGATCAAAGGTGTTTTATGGCATAGGTTTCTGTTTCAGTGTACCGGATGCGAATGTGTAGATCTGAGTCAATGTTTTGACTTTTATTGTGCATACTCGTTTGCTAATTGCTCTTGCTCTTTATTTTTTTGTGTTTTGTGAGTATAAGGCTTTATATATACATTCCCTAAGATTGGGAGATTGAGAGGTCAGGGAGGAAGGTTGAGAGGGAAGCAAGTGAATGATAACTGTCAACAAACTCTCCCCCCTTCCTTGGGTAGATCATACCATTTGAAATGATCTTGTCACCCTTTGAAACCAATTGTTCCAAGTTGTTATGGGTGAAGGCTTTAACCAATAGTTTTTGACTGCCCTATGCATTTCATCTAGTTGCAAGGGTGGTAAGGTACTCTCCCATGATTTTATTTGCAACATTGTTGTAGGTGGTGAACTTACAACAAGAGGTGCAAACTCTTTCTTGCTTGTATAGATATGTACAATGGTAGGTGGAGGTTGTGTCGAAGCTTCTATTTCTGTATAGGAACTACATGAAGAGCAAGAAGCTTCATTTGATTTCCCTATTCCTGAGCTAGGTGGAACAAGAGCCACAGGATTGGGCGCACATGGGTCAGGTGACAGGTAAGAACACAATCTACGTTTTGGCACCCAGATTTGATCCTTCCCTTGATAGTATCCTTGGGCTTCCAATAGTCGTTTAGGAATCCACCGCCACGTTTTCTTAGATTTCTTGGAGCAAGTGGGACGTTTCTTACAAGGCTTCTGTTTTTAAGCACTAGCTATGGTTGCTAAAGAAGCTTTAGGGACCCACTTGTATGTTTTCTTCGTTATATTAGGATGAGTCTTGTCAGAAGCTATATGCATTGCTTGTAGCATATTTAAGGGTACGGGCATTTCATCCCCCTCAGGTGTTACCCATGTCGTCCCCCTATTTCCCAAAGTGTCTCTGGTTGCTGCTAGGTGGACCCAATCCACATTGTCTGACTCAGTCATCCCAAGTAGTACATCCATATAAGGAGAATCTTCCCCAACATCAGTGTCCGCTTTACACGTGTAACAATACTACAATGGGACCGAGTGAACTGTGGTGTTAGATCTATGATCAATTATAAACCTGTTTCCTAGAGGATGTGCTCGATTCGTCACAAGATCCACGCGAATGACAGAATCTTGGAACAGCAAGTAGACATGGTTTTTAGACCAGTCATGCACCATTTTTTCTTCCCTCATGAAAGGACGTCCTAAGATCATCTCCGATGCTATGGTGTGTTTGGAGAAATCCATAACAATAAAGGTAATCCTTATTTTATGTCCAAAGACCTTGATCTTGAGATCTTCTAGCATCCCAATAGGTTTAACGATAGACCCATTGGCCATCTTCACTACTATGGTTGTGGTCGCAAGGTGAGGTCTTCCCATAGTTTCCCATCAATTTTTAGTCACAATGCTAACCCCAGCGCCACCATCAAGGATTTCCTTCACAGTTAATCCCTTAGTAGTGATTGGTATGGTCGCATTGGATTCATCACCCTCAAAGTATTGTCCCAACTTGTTAACAGGTATCTCTATAACAAGGTTCTCATCTAGGTTGGGTTGTGGATCTAAGTGTTCCTCCTCTATTGGCATCTCCCCAGCTCCATCCATCTGTGCAAATTGTGGTAGCCCAAACTTCAGTTCTCCATTGAGGAAGGCTCGAAGAGCTGAGACTAGCTCAGGGTCTTTATATAGTTTGGACATGATGGTGGTTCTAACTTCTGAAGACATGAAATCCATCAATTTGGCAATGTTAATGGCACCTTTTGGACTTCAGTCCCTTGACTTGGGGAAGATGGGATCTCCATTTCTTCGATAGGATCAAGTTGTCCCTCTGTAAACATTATTTCCATCAAGAAGTGAGTACGCCCACTTTCCCATGACTTTAAGTCACTTTCTTCTTGGATGACACTAGGTATGGCTAAGGGTCTATGGACTTGGTGAGGTTGATGTTGCGTAGGGAACACAGTGTCTGTAATTTGGATCTGCCTAGGTGCTGGTTCTAGATCCCTTTGGGTATCTTCTACCAAACTCCTTAATTGCTTAACTTGCTCTATCTCCTTTGTAGGGTTTGGATAAGTTCCTATCTTCTTCTTGGATCCCTGCCATTGTGGCTCATGAAGATCTTCCTTGTTGGTTTCTAATTTAGTGGTTGTTTTGGTCTCCATGGTTCCTCCTGAATTAGAATCTTCTTCAACTTCGTTCATATATACGGGGTCGTCACCAGTCCCTATGTTGGTCTTTGAACTGTGGTTTGACTTCGCTACTTTTTGCGATCTCTTTCTTCGTGTTTTCTTCTTTTTCTAAGATTGGGCAATTGATGCCGTGTCTCTTTCCTCAAGAATATAATTTTTTTTTTCGAGCATCGATCATGTGAGTACGTTTATTGGTACCACGGGTGTACTTGGTGATGGATCCTTGGTAAATTCAATCAAGTTTAATGGCGTGATCTTTGGTGCATTTGGATTATTTGGACATTGGGCAATCAAATGATCTATGCCACATCGATTACACATGAGTATTGGCATTGTAGATGTGCTCGCTTGACTGGTTTGCATTAGTGTGGCATTCTTTTGTAGCCTAATAGGACACTCGGCTACACGATGTGGACCTCCAAACTCATAGCATTGAAGAGGTGGTCTCTTGACAGTGTAATTGATATTTTGGCCTTTTGCCGCAAGAGCAGCTACTTGATATACAGGTTTGACTTGTCCCAATAGTCCTCTATGTAGTATTGTGGACTTTCTTCAAGCACATCCATCCCATAGGAAATATTAGGATCTATATCTTCCTCAAAGCCTTCCAAACAAGAAATAGATGACTCATAATCCACTTGATTCACAGAAGTGATTCTCGGATGTGGTGGTTGCGGTCCTAGCATTGAAGGTGGTAAAGGTGTTGTTTGAACAACATTTTGGGCCCTAGGGACCATGTGTTGTGATGTTTGTTCAAGAGGTGGGGCCGGCATCAATGCAAGCACTCGAGGTGTGTCTATCCATGCTAAGGTTGGTCTATTGGCCATCGCGCGCTTAAATACTATGCAATCCTTAGCTTGATGACCATACCTTCCACAGGCATTGCAATTCCCATTGAATTTTACTCTAAAAGTAGGGCATTCACTGGTACTATGCGGTCCATAGCATATTGAGCACCATTGTTGATCCCTTCTTGGATACAATGATTGTTTTGCGGAGCACGATTGTCTCTAAGACTCTCTTAAATAGCCTTGGTGAGATCTGCTAAAGTCATCTCAGATATCTTTGGCTCTTTAGCAATAGGCTTTAGGGTCATTGGCTGATGCCCCGATGCTTGTGAGCTAATAGATTCAGACTCAACAGACACTCTTTCTCCTTGAATCATTAAATTATCCTCCAATTGGATTGCATTGGTGGTGACTGCTTCCCAAGTGGTGATACCTCTAATGATTAAGCCACTGTAGATATCCTCATGTCGTAATCCCCTAATGAATCTATCAAGAAATTGGTTATTGTTGAAGCGCTCATTTGGATTACATCGAGAATTCAAATGCTTCAAGCGACTAATAAAGTCTCTCACCGACTCTCCTTCCTCTCGTTGGGCTTTCTCGAGCTGAGAGGCTACACCCCAAAGTACTCCCTCTTGTATGTATTCTTTTAAGAACAGTCTCCTAAGAGTAGGGTAAATCATTTTTTCTTCCACCCTTAGGGTTCTATACCAATCCCTAGCCTTTCCACTTAAGGTTAGGCTTAAAACATTGCTCTTATGTAGGTCATTGTGTTCTCCTAGAGAATCGCATATTTGTTCAAACACTTCGATATGCTTTCTCACATCCCCATCTCCACTAAATTTTTGTGTGAGCTTGGCTATTTGTACTGCCTTACTTCTAGGCTCTCTATCAGGCGTGTTACACATATTCTCAGCAAGAGATCGATCGATAGCTTGAGCAAATGTTGCCAAGTCACCTAAGTGAGCAGGCACTGTGGGTGGAGGTGCTCCAGAGACTACATGTGGAGTAGGTATTGGCATTGGGCTTGGCGCATAGGAAGCCCTTGGGTTCCACGTTGGGTACGATGTTGTGCCATGTGGTGGTCCAAAGTTCATATGCGTGGCCCTAGGCATAGCTGACGTCGGATGTGACATGCTAATGCTAGCCGGTATAGTCCCATGCAAATAAGAACTTGGGTGTTGTGGTTGTGGAGCATAGGTAGTTGAAACAATGGGAGGGGTAGGGAGTACATGAGTACGAGGACCCATGGGTGTATATGATTGGTACACACTTGTAGGTACTGTTGCAGGCATTGAGCTACCATGTAGCAGTGCTTTACCAACAAATGAGGTCCATGGTGTGTTTCTTGGCATGCCCATCATTGGGGTAGGCATGGTAGCCATGGTGTCATCAAGGAAAGATGTGCTAGACTTGGAAAGGTGAAGCTATCACTTGTGGGCTCAGATTGCACTGAGACCCCTGGCGAAACAACATATGGAGGATCCATCGGACTTACCGAGGGAGTCTCCATTTGCGATAAGGTTGGTTTTTTAGCCTTTCCTGTATCCAAGAATCTCATGAGACCCGTTGAAGGCATGTTGATCCCCTTGTTCTGTCTCTCTAACTCGATAACCCTATGGATGACCTCACAAACTCTTTGTTGTTGATCCTCCACACTAGTAGCGCCCATTGTGGATTGTAGGACATCTAACCAACCCACGTGATAGGTGTGACCTGTGTATAGGTCGGTCAGAGTTTCCATTCATAGTTCGTACTCCCAGTTCTCATTTAAGAACGCTCCATCTAGGATTGAGGTCCTAGGGGTGTCCTTTGAGCTAGATGCAATGTTGCTTACTAGGGGTTTGCCCTTAGCAGTTGCTAAGTCAGGAGCACTCGATTGCTCTCTTATCAAGGATATTGACATAGGGGCTTTCGATTTTAACTCTCTTTGTTGCTCCGCCTTGCGTAAGCTCTCAACTTCCTTTTCCCTCGCTGCAAGGATATACCGCTCAACCTCTTGCACTTCGGCAAGGCTTCTACCATCAGGTAATATGACCTCGGAGGGAAATAACTCTGAAGAGTCACGAGGTGCAGTGAATGAAGTATTCACGTGCACATTCTCTAACGGTATAGGGTCTACGTTGGTCATGAATGGAGAATTTACTTCCCCACCCCTCTCATTTACATCATTAGCTCCGTGTTCGGAGCGAGTGGCTCTACTAAAGTTTTTCTTCAGGAGGCTAAGCACGCTCGGCCCGGACCGCGGGCCCATGGCATGCATGTCTTGGCTTGAGCTATCGAGATTAGGCATTGGGAAACCCCCCATGACGTTGTAGTCACAGGAAGAGTCACTAGCCGCTATGTTCGGGTCTTGGTTTGTACTACCTTGGGTCCTCGCCGAGGGCCTGGAACCTAAAGTAGGTGTATATGGAGAACTCGCGTAAGTCAAAATTCTCTCTAGTTGCTCCATCTCTAGCACACGACTAGAGCGCAGATGCATGTGCCTTTGGCACCCTACAAGCGTCGGCGAATAACCTCGAAGGTTAACCGCTTAACTTTTTTAAGCGTCCGTTTTCACTCCTATTTTTTACGTTTTTAATGTTTGATTTTTTTGATTAAAGTGTGTGATAGCTCGAAATGAGCGTATCACTTAAAGGGTCGTTGTGTGCTTTACAGCACAATTTTCGGGCATCTGAAGTTCCGTTGGTCCTCAAAAAATCGATTTCTAGCTACGTGTGAAGCTAAAATTCGTAATTTTAAAAGGCAACTGAGGTCTAGGCTTGAGCCTGAGCTTGGGCTTGGGTCAGGGCTTGGATCTGGGAGATATTCCCGATCCCAATCCTACCTTTAAATTTTATTTTATTTTTATTTTTTTATGTTTTATTTTTTATGAATAAGGTCGTCGTGGCCTGCGCGAGAGCACACACACACTCTATCTACCTACTTCTAACTAGTACACCTACTGTTACACACTAACACACTCTATTAGCTCTCACAGATCTACTTCCTACTTACTGTACACTGAAAACTAACAACCTTAATACACAAAGAATAAAGACAGTACCTTTGAAAACTCCATTAACAAAGAAAACTAACAACCTTAATACACAGAGAATAAACACAATACCTTTGAAAACTCCATTAACAAAAAAAATACACAGTATAACACAAAATCCTTCTTCTCAACACACACACCCTCCTTCCTTACCTTTCTTACAATTGAAATTGCACCACAAAAGAAGCACAGAGTGCCATTCAAGCTTAGTGTATGGCATTCCCCAGCAACGGCGCCAAAAATGTGCGCGTATGTCGCACGTGTCAATGCAAGGAACTTGCCGATACACTGCATGCGAGCCACAAATGGCTCCAAGCACACAACAAGCCTAAACTAGTAAGCTCAAAGATGACGATGATGTGTCACTCACCGCTCTACGCTTGCTTCGTGGAGGATTCCTCGCCACGAAGAAGAGGGAGACGCCGCTACACCGCGCTCAACCGCCTCGCCACCGCTATCGTGCCACCGCAATGCTCGATCGCACTCTCTCTCTCTCTCTCACACACACACACACACACACACACACACACACACACACACACACACACACACACAAGGAGATGAAGAAGAAGAAGATGGAGATGGAGCAAGAGCACTCTTCAATTGCACAAATGAGAGAATGAGTGAATTTTAGGTTTATTTGACTTTTATATGAGCTCACCCCATTCACACTTGGGCGCCCCATGCTTAGCCAACTAATCCCTTGAATGTTCCAGTCAGAGTGCGCCTCTCATCGGCGATCACTCTTACCCTTTTCCTATTGGACCGACAAGCCTAGTACCTGACTCTACAAGTAAATAATACAACTTCCATCGTAGGTGATAGGGTGTCCGTGAGCCGTGAGGGTTAACAATCCCGAAGGGTGCATAGAGATCGGTTTGAATATTACATCAAAAACTTCAAGATCCTGGATGCTACAATAGAGAATATCCCAAATGTCCCTTTCACAGAAGAAGAAGTGGATGAAGTACGACGGCAACTACTAGAAGAGGAGGAAGGCCAAGAGAGAGAGAGAAAGACCAAGGCGGACCGGGACTTCAAGAAGAAGCCACCAACTCCACCGTCAAGCCCGGAGTCCAGCCCACCCCCATCACCACCTCCTCTTAGCCCTCCACAAACCCAACAAAAGGAGGAGCTAAACAAATTTGATGATCAAGAAGATTCAAGGCAAGAGAAGTGCCAAGAGCAAGAGCAAAAAGAAGAAGCTAAGCCCAAAGATGAGCAGCCATAGTCAGAGGAAAGAAAATTTAGTACATTTCTTGATCTACTAGCTGCGGGTTATTCACGAGAAGAGGCAGCCACTGTGCCCTTTGAGTTGGTAAGCACAAGGCCCAAAGAACAGATGCAGTGCCTACGATTAGTGGAACTGAAAAAGATGGCCACTGATACAATGGACCTACAGCCACCTGCCAATGATTGGGATATGGTGATGCACAAGCTAACCGGGCTCAGGGCAAAATCAATGGCCACGGACAATGAGATTGACAATCTCAAAGCCAATGAAGTTCTTATCAAATCTAAAGTCGACACACTACAAAAACAAAGCCAAGAGCATGTAGAGAAAGAAGCAGAGCTGCAAGCTAGTCTGGCCACGGCATTACAAAGATGCCAGGAGATGGAACGAGAGAATCAAGCAACAGAAGACAAGCTTCAAAGAGCTGAAGAAGAATACAAGAAAATCAGCAAGTCCTTGACAGATGCAGAGAGAGAAAGGGACAACCTAACCCTGCAACTTGCTGAAGAATCCAAAGAAGTGGAAACACTCAAAAATGCCAAGGAAAAGGCAGAGATAGAGCAGGAGGTGAGCCAGGATGAGGTAATAGAGTTTAAAGATCAAACCATCCAAAGGCTGCGGCCATCTCCTACCAGATTCAGAGCTACTAGCTTGACTCACACTACTTCAGAGACTGATTTATATGAAGAACAAATGAAAGAGCTTCAAAAGGAGTTAACATTGGAGAAGTGGCAAAGGCTGATGCTAGCCGAGGGGTCATTGGTCATGCAAAACCGCCTAGAAGAATAAAATCAAGCCACAAAGAATGAGCTAGAAGCCATCAATAGAAAGCTCGAGGAGGCCGAAAAGATAAATGCCGATCTGAACGACCTCCTTGTAAACATGGGAGAGCAAGCGGAAGAAGAAAACAAAACACTACAAAAACAGATAGAAGAGCTGAGAGGCCAGCAACAAACCAAAGAGCAGCAGTTTAGCACTGGGCCAGCAGCCATGGAGGGAATAGATATAGAGAATGTGGCAGATCCAGTGGACACCACCATGCAAGAGGAAATCCTTGTAGGACCCTCACAAGAGCCAGAAGATCTGACTCAAGAAGAAGAACAGAAGCTGCAAAAGACCATAGAAGCGACAGTCAGAGACACAACCAAAGAAGCCTTGGAATGGGAGCAGAGGGTCTTTAAATCAATGACTATTCAAAAGATAGATGCCAGCAACGTTCGGCGTGAATGGCTACAGCCCTCTCTCCCATATCCTCTGCTAAAATATGAAGCTGCCATGATCAACAAGCGGATCAAAGAGGAGCCAACAGTGCCAATGTATAATTACTTGTTTAGGGATTGTTATAACAACAACTTTGTTATGATGACTCCTGAGGAGGTAGAACAAACCAAATACTAGGGGTATTCCATACGGGATTGGATATTGGGTCAAGGACCAGAAACCACTCCAAGAGATGAACATCGTGAGAGATCATCTGAGAGTAATGTGAAGAGACCAGAAACCACCTCTTCACGTAGAAAAACGGGTGACACTAAGGCCAATCCAGGGCTACATGAGTCACTATGTCTGACAGACTGGTTTGAAGGACTCGGAACAGGACCAACTCCCAGAAGACCTAGAGTTGAACCAAGTAGACGATTCAGACCAGCTGATTTCCAAAAATATGTTAGAAAATACAGTGGATCAGGGGATCCATATGACCACTTAGCAAGCTTCAAGCAAGTGCTAAGAGCAGAGCGTATATTCAATTTCTATACTCAATTCGAGGGGTTTGGAATGACATTAGAAGGAACAGCTTTGACATGGTTCCAAATCATTCCACCAAGGTCAATCATGGATTTGAATACATTAGCTCAAGGATTTGTAGCTACTTGTTATAAAATGGAGATTAAACATAATACGGTAGCTCAAATCTACAGCTTCAAACAAAAACATGGTGAGTCTGTTAGGGATTGTGCAACTCGAATGAAACAATACATTGCCAGATGCCCAGAGATGGAGATACCTGTAGAGGAGCGACTTGTATCATTGTTTCTGGAGGGATTGCTAAACAAAGAACTTCATGCTATACTCTATAGTAAAAAGCATACAACCCTAGAGGTGTGTGTGTCTGATGCTATCGACCTAGGAGACAATTGTGAAATCTTTAATGAAGAGGATGTCCCTAAGGATAACCAAAGCGAGAAGACTACATCCACAAAACCAGCACAAGTGGGAACGGCTTCTGCGGCACCACTCTCAGCCATAGAAGATATGCTAAAAAGGATGAATGACATGATGAACAATATGCAAAAAGCACCTATGAGGGGACCAGGACAAGAGATATCCCCACAAGGACAACCAATTAGGCCACAAAAATGGTGTGCAATCGAGGGTAAATGGACCAACCACGAGACCCACGAGTGCTACTTCAGACCAAAGTATGATGGGAATGTTCAGTACGTGCCCATGAGGCCACAAGGACAACCCATGTACAGATATCAGCCTAATATGGCTCAAGTTCAAAGACCACCAATGGGTATGGAGAGACCTCAACCTGTATTGGGACAACAACCTCCTTATCAAGGACATAATGTGGTGCCTATAAAGTACATGCACTCAAAAGGAGTCATAGATGAACAAGCATTAGTGCTTGCTACAACCTATGCATAGTCTAGTCCATCTACAGTAATGGTAGAGGGAGATTTGTATAGCCCACAACCACCACCAATGGAGAAAACCATGACTTATGCTCCACCAGAGCTCGCACCAATGTATTATGTAGCTAATCAAGGTGTCAGACCTTCCATGGGAAGACCCATGATGAAGCCTAGAACAAGAAACTGTCATAATTGTGGTGTTGATGACCATTGGAAGAACGAATGTCCAGAGCCTAACAAAAACCTCAAACCAATTGAAGCCTATTGCATACAATGTTGCAAAAAGGGAGGACACTTTCCGGAAGATTGTCCTAAGAATCCTTTGAACAAGGAAAAAAATGTAGTCAACGTAGTCCAAGTGATGCCTAGTAGCCCATCAGAGAGCGAAGCGATTGTTCCCATCAAGTGATGCCTAGTAGCCCATCAGAGAGCACGAACCGATTGTTCCAATCAAGGTAATAACTAGAGCCCATGCAAAGAAAAAGAAACACAATTCCTATGATGATTCGGAGAACACAAAAGTTTCTTCTCAAAGAATCAAAAGGAGTAGAAGCAAAAGATATGAGATGAGAAAACAAAAACAACGGGTTGAAAACGAAGAGAAAGCAAAAATTCTAGCCCAGGATAAGTTGAAAGAAACTGGCAGTGAATTCAAGGAAACAACCGTGAAATCTGGAGGATCCATTCTGGTTGATAAAATTTTTGAGCCTATCAATGCTGCCTTGGAAGCCTACCAAGTAGGACTTAAAGCAGGCCAAAACATGGAAAACAAATGGAAAAACTATCCATCCCCAAGCATGGAAGCGGCTAAGCTAGAAGCTTATCAAAATTTGGTAAGAATCACACAGGAAATGCTGGATAAACAGAAACCCAAGCTTGAAAGTATTGCAAAACTGGAAGAGCTTGTGGTAGAAGAAATGAAAGCAAAATCCGATGTGGTGGCAGAACCCCACCTTGAAACAAATGAACCATAGCTCATAGTGTCGAGCAGTGAAGATGCTTTAGATGGAATTCCATTCCTGGAGGAAGACTGGCCAGGACACTTATGGGAAAAGGTAAGGGAGATCAATGATGGGAGCCTAACTTTAAAGTCAGCTCCTATAGAGGAAGTCTAGTTGGATAACCTACCATCTGATATAAACATGGATATACAATCCTTATACGGGGATTGCGGATCAAAGGCTTCAGGGATGTCTAAACCAATGACATTAAAAACATTACCTTCTTACTTGGGAGATAATGAAGATGAATCTATCATTTGCAAAACCACTCAAGTCAAAAGAGCCAAACAGACCCTAACAACATTCATTCAATCATGTCTACACCTATCCAATGCACTCTTACTTTGGGAGAACTATTGAAACTCAGGCCATACTTATGGAATGATTTACAGAAAACCCTAGAGAAGGTGGGTATAACGGGGTTAATCTCTAAGAGCCTAGGAAACTTGAAAAATGAAACGGAAAACAAAGAGATACGATCAGTTCCTATGAACAAGGTCGGAGAATATTATGAAGGGGAAGAAGGAAACACTACCCTCCTAGTGAAATATAATGACATTGAAACCATGGCAATACTGGATAGTGGAGCGGGCATAGCCATAGCAACTAAAACAGTATGGGAATCTTGGGGACAGCCAGCCATTAGACAAACGCGAATGAAATTACATTTGGCTGATGGACACATTGAAATACCATTAGGGCTACTAGAAAAAGTGATAGTCAACTCCTGTGGAATTGAATATCAACACACTTTTGCCATAGTAGACTTTGGAAAAAAACTCAACTATGAAATCATATTGGAAAGACCTTTCATGCGACGGGTACAGCTTATCCAAGATTGGGGAAACGACTATCTGTACTTAAAGCAGGTGGGATCTATAACAAGGGTCAATCTAAAGGACCACACCTATAGAGATGTCTTGAAAACACCCATCCAGGAGTTTGATTTAGTCTCTTTGGCTGAAACTAAACTTCCATCTTGGCTAAACAAAGACACTCCTATTTGGATGTGCGGAGCTTCAGAAAATGGAAGCTTGAGATGAGAGGAATGTATCCTAGAAAGGGACTGTACAGACGAAGCCTACATACCAGAACCCTTCCCAGAGCATTTATTCGAACCATTCGAGTGGACTCAAATCTTAGCGACAATGGATGTATGTGTGAATACGTCTATGCCTACTCAATTTTGCAATGAGGATGGCTACAACATAATTCCCATCCAAATGATGTCCGTCATTAACATTGAAAATAAGGATGAGGAAACAAAGTACTTGATGAAATCTCAACAAGTCTTTTCTGACCTCTATTACGATGCAATTGATGAGTTGGATGAACACTCAGCTCCCTCCGAAGATTCGGGATCCGAAAAAGAACATACGAGAGCTCAACTACTCTTAAGGGGAAGGGAGGAAATTTTTTTTGACTTTACAAACCACAAATCAAGAAGACAAAAATGGTATAGAAGAAAGAGGGACACTAAAATTGTGAGCACGACCTATGCCATCAGTCTCCAGTAAAACACGATTCTTGATGCAGATAGATGCTAATGATTGTGTCAAGGACAAATTAACTGGCAGATATCCTTCAAACGGAGACTCAAAATGTATCAGACATAGAGAAAAACAAGGAAGGGTACTCAAGAAGAACATCAGGATAAAAAACCACTCATGACCAGAGTTGAGCGGAAAAAGAAATATCAAGAGTTGAAAAAAGCTCTAAAGGAGATATACACCACCAAAATGGAAACCACGGAAGAGGATGGGAAGGATGTAATGCATGTTCCATCCCACTACAGAAAGTATACTCTCCAAGATCGGAAAATCATAATCGAACAACCTGTTAGGGAACTACGGAAACAAGGAGAGTCTTACGAAGGACCTGAAAACGCTAAAAGGGTAGACTTGGCTGAACCAGAGCCTAGACCGGCCTACATTGCAAATGACCTAACAGAAGAAGAAGAGAAGATTTTGCTAAGATTGTTAAAGGAATACCGGGATATCTTTGCTTGGTCTTACAAGGATCTCAAGGGTGTTGATCCAAAAATCTGTCAACATACTATACCCATGAGAGATGATGCAAAACCAAGTAGACAGAGACCATACACTTATAACGAAACATTTGCCAGGAAGATCAAACAAGAGATTGAAAAACTAAAGGAATATGAATTCATTTACGAAATTGAACACACTGATTGGGTGTCCCCAATTGTGGTAGTACCTAAGAAGAATGGGAAATTACGAGTGTGCGTAAATCTCAAAAAAGTGAATGCAGCTACCATTAGAGACCACTTTCCTCTTTCGATAACGGAGCACGTTTTAGAACGAGTGGCAGGAAAAGAAGCTTACAGCTTCCTAGATGGTTTTTCGAGATACAATCAACTTTTGGTTGACTCGAAAGATCAGCACAAAACTGATTTTGCAATAGAATGGGGTATATTTGCCTATCGGGTTATGCCATTTGGATTAACTAATGCTCCAACCACATTTCAAAGATTGATGAGCCATGCTTTTAAAGAGTATCTTCGGAAATTCTTGGAAGTATACATGGATGATTCATGCGTACATTCGTCAATCCGAGCTGATAATTTTGAACACCTCAAAAAGGTATTCGAGAAATATAGACTTTACAAGATTTGCTTAAACCCTGAAAAGTGCACATTCATGGGAAGACAAGGCAAAATTCTTGGACATATAGTGTCTAAAAATGGCATAGCTACCGATATTGAAAAGATTCATGTCATTGCTGATTTGCCTAGACCAACAACAGTCAAAGGGGTACAAGACTTCATGGGACATTGTGGATATTACCGACGGTTCATCTACATGTATGCTATAATTGCAAAACCCATGTATAGCTTGATTACGCACTTTGAATGGATTGAGGCATGTGAAGAATCCTTCATGAAGCTTAAGCAAGCCCTCACCTCAGCTCCAATACTGAAAGCACCCGATTGGGCTAAAGATTCCACGAACACGTAGATGCTTCAAACTTTGCTATTGGTTGTATACTAGCCCAACCAGGAGATGGAAAAATTGACTTTCCTATTTCTTATGCTAGCCGACAATTCAGTATAGCAGAAAAGAATTACACCACCACTGAAAGAGAAGTACTAGAAATAATCTATGTCATTAAAAAGTATAGACATTACCTATTGGCCAACAAATTTGTGTTCGTTGTGGACCACCAAGCTTTGTTATATTTGGTCAACAAACCATGCAGCACAGGGAGAATATTGAGATGGTTCATCATTCTTCTCGAATTTGATTTCACTGTGGTTGTTAAAAAAGGCACTACACATCAACGAGCAGATCATTTGTCCAGGATTGTTTCAGGGTAATCACCTAAAGGGGTAGATGATGATCTACCAGATGCCTATTTGTTCTCCATGGAAATGATACCAAGATGGTCGGAAAAAATTGTGTCATTAATGACGATAGCTCAAGTGGATTCACCACTTCCTATCACAGTTGATTTAATCGAGCAATCGGCTACGTATCAATTACAACCTGGGAGGCTATATAAAAGAAATCAAGACGGGATATTGATTTTATGCATTAACCCTGAAGAAAGGGATCAATACCTAAGTCAAGCACATGTTACAATAGTAGGACTTCACTTTGCGGAAGACCAAACTATGCAACGAATCTTAAGACTTGGAGTATTTTGGCCGACTATGAGGATAGATGTTCGATCTTTTGTAAGAGATTGCCCTCAATGTCAGAAACAACAACCCATTCCTCATGTAACATTGTTTCAAATGTCACCTGTTCTTAAGTGGAGTAACTATCTGGTTACTTACTTATCAAGTCAAACATTTCCTGAGGATATGAGTAAACGCTGTCAACGAGCGTTTACTCATATCAAGAGACTATGCTCTTATTGGGAACCAATTATATGGGCAAGGTAAAGATCAACATTTGCGTCTTTGTGCAAATGAAAACGAGTATATTCCGATTATAGAACAAGCACATGCTGGATTAGCTCGAGGTCACTTTTCTAGTGAGACCACCTCAAGAGCAATCTTGATGGTAGGCATATGGTGGCCAACACTTTTTGCAGATGCCAAAGAATATGTTTGAAGGTGTGATGCTTGTCAATGAGCAAAAATGCCAACACGAGTAGACAGCATGCCCTTAAGACCAATGATGGGAGCCAGAGCCTTCACAAAATGGGGTATAGATTTTGTGGGACCAATACAGCCACTTGCTTATAGAACCCAAGCTCAATATATCATTGTAGCTACGGACTATTTGACCAAATGGACAGAGGCTAAAGCAACTCAAAAGAATGATGTCATAACCACTACTGCATTCTTATATGAGTATGTATTTGTAAGGTATGGACTACCAATAGAGATTGTCAGTGATCGAGGAACTCATTTCCTCAACGAGGTAATAGAGTATCTGCTAAATGTGTTTATGGTTATACATAACAAATCAGCTCCCTATCACCCACAAGCAAACGGACAAGCTAAGCATACGAATAAAATTCTTAGCTCAGTACTGACCAAAGTGGTTAGTTCAGGAAGGACCGACTGGGAAATGAATCTCAATGCTGCTCTATGGGCTTATCGAGTTTCATTCAAAACAGCTTTAAATGCTACACCCTTTAACCTTGTTTATGGTCTTGATGCCATACTGCCAATAGAATTTCTATTGCCGACATTAAGGGTAGCACAGAATCTTGAGTGGACTGGACATGAATTGTCAGAAAGACTTGAAGATTTGGTAAAGCTAGACGAGCAAAGGCTAACTGCTGTAGCTCATATCTATGCACAAAAGCGGAAACAAAAACAGTTTTTTGATTCCCGCTTAATCACCAAAATTTTCAAGAAAGGGGACTTATTTCTAGTCTATTCCCTTAAGCAACACATTCCCAAGTTTAAGAAAAAGGGAAATGGACCATTTATCATTGAAGATGTATCTCCAAGTGGAGCAGTAAGATTGTCAACCTTGGATGGTGAACCAATGGCTAATTGGATTAGTGGATGTCGTTTAAAGAAATACAATTTGCCACTAACCAATGAATTGCTAGAGAGAATGCATGCAGCCAAACAAAGGAAGATGAAGCGATAGCAGGTTATTGAGGAAGCCCAAGAGGAAGCTAGACTTTGGGTACTCAAGCGTAAAGCTGCTCTCAAGAATCAACAGATACCGATTCCCATCAACACCTTGGAACTAGATGATCGACAATGGGAATTACCTAAAGATGCAGTTTCAACAGATGACGGTTGGTTAGATGGAATGGATCTCCACATCAAAGTACAGCTCAACAATCATAGCACCAATGCTTTGGTAGACACAGGAGCTAGAGTGAATGCTGTCAGTTATTCCACATACAAGAAAGCAACAAGTCAAGCATTAACCGCAGGAATAACGACAATCAAAGGATGCAACAAGAATCCGACTCCAAAATTGGGAGTGGTCAACTTGAACGTGGTAGTACATGGATGTTCATGTCCGCATCACTTTGTATGCTTGCTAGATGAACACATGAATGAGACTATGATTCTTGGTATTCCTTGGATGCAAACATACAAAGCAGTACCAGATTGGGATACAAATCAGCTAAAGCTATCACTTAAAGGAGGGCAACTCATTGTTCCCATTGCACCAAGCAAAGAGGAATGGAAAAGGTGCAATCAAAGGACCAATCCACGAAGCAAATCTTCTCCATCCCCTCGACAAACAAATGCTACAAGTAGCATGCAAAGAGTCAGGAAAATTTGGGTACCAAAAGCATAACTTGTGGATAAACCAAATCAGATATGGGTGCCTAAAATTTCACCAAACAAACAGAAGACGGTTCCAAGGATTCGAGCACAAAATCGAGCATCTATAAATAGGAACCTAACATGAAAAAATTTTGGGAACAAAAGGAGCACTTATCTTACCCACACAATGCAAAACCAATCAAACAATGGCGAGTTAAGTCTCGACAGACTCTCAACCACCATGCCCCAGGCAAACCGAGCTACCAATGGCGAGAAAAAGCTCGACAACCGTCTACAGTGCTACCAACAGCTCAAGCAATTAGCGTGCTTAAACACCCTGGTGGTACTATCAAGCAGAGAGCACAAAGGCTACATGATTTTCTCTTTGGAAGACACCAGCAGCAAACCTCAACATCGGAAACCCTTGAGTTATTTACTCAAGACCCAACTCTTGTACAACATATTGAGTTGAATTGCATTGATCTTCATATCATGGTAGAGCCAATCACGGCTATGCATAGACACAATTGTTCAACCCATGCACACAGTCGTCCCGGAGAACGCCATCTAGGGGAGGTGGAAGGGTACTACTAAATATTAAGTAATTAGGGACAATGTTTGAAGAGGGAGGAAAAAGTTTCATGTTAACGTGTGATTTTTTGCAAAATTACCTAATAATGCCCTTATAATTCATTAACTGGGGAAAAGTCACTAATAATATCTTCCCAATGAGTGTAAATAGTGTATATTCTATCAAAAAATCATAAAAATAGTCCTTTTTGGGTATTTTTCATCATTTTTGTAGATAGGAAGGCTTAAAAATGGAGAAATCTGACAAAAAACAATAAAGCTTTGTTTTTCAAGGGATTTTCACTTTCCGTTTTTAGAGCATTTTTCTATTTTCTTTGATTTTTTCAATAAAAATGTCAAACATTAATAATAATTAGCAGGAAAGCTGAGATGGAAAAACGGAAGACACGATGGTGATTAGAAAGACGAGGCGGACAAGCACAAAAAATTTCAACAAAATCAGGAGATGGAAGCGGGAAGCCTAAATTAGGTGGCCAGGCCTACTTCTGCAAAATTTTGCAGAATGAGCTATAGGAATTCGATTTGGGAAATTTTTGAGCCTAACATAGATTTCACGGCCTAATAGGACTAACAGGGGAATCTGGGGAAATTTGGTTCGGGAAGTCCGGGTATAGCTAGCTAGGATAGGTTAAAACCACCTCATTTCCACTTGGAGCTTTGCAGAGAGAGCATTTCGGCTTCTTTCATGCGTCATTTCCAGAGCCCACAGTTGACCTTTTTCAGCGCCGTCTCACACGAGACATAAAGGGTAAGTTCCTTACTAATCAATGATCCATTTTGTATGGCCGGTAGCTAGTCTAAAGCCCTAGAAAAAACCCTAGAAGCCGAGCAGTGCACAAAGACCTACGACCTAAAAGTGACCATAGCGGCCTGCCAGCGTGACCAAATCGGATGGGATTTTTGAACCATAGCATGCCCTAACATAATAGAACTATTCCATACCATCAGATGATCATTCAGTTGGGGTCAAGGGGGTCCTCAGTAGAGAATTAGTGTTTTTTGGGAAAGGCCAGAATTCCAACCTGACTCCACAGACGGCCTGCTAATGAGGTTAATATACAATGTATATGATTGGTTTGGAGGAATCCATCAAGTAAAGCCCTCGAAAAGCGGAAAACGGTTCGAAGGTTACAAAGCGTCAAATTCGACATACAAGGCCAAACTGACTCCAAATGAGCCAGAATTGGACAAGTAGCTTCACGATGATGTTACGGACAAGTCCAAAGCCTCAAAGTTGATTGACCAACCCAACAAACAGAGAAGTCACAAAAAACGGTGATTTCACAGTCAACAAAGCACAAAGTGATGCCGGCATGAACAAACTTGACCAAATTGAATTTAGGACTTGTATTAGGTGTATGAAACATGTTTAGGTCAAAATTTATGTAAAATGCAAAGTTTTTGTCACTGTTGTAAATAATCACGATTATTACTTTTGCAACATTTTTGCATGGAAATTGTCAATCCACCTCACCTATCATGTGTACACACCTATTACATGCCAAAAATCAAGTATGAGCCAAAATGACCACCCATTACTTGCAAAATTGCCAAAAAAATGCACAGAAGTCAATGTAAGCCAAAATTTGGGTTATGGACAACTTTTCTTGATTCAAATCACCTTATAGTTCATACCCAAGGTCTATACCATGCCTAGAACCAGTCTATGTCAAAAAATGTCAATTTTGGAAGAAAAATTAATAATCGCGATTATTTACTTTTTGGCCAAAATGGGGCAATTTGGAAAATTTGTCACCATACATCCAAAGTATATGTTGTGATAAGCCCACTAGCCAATTTTGAGTCAATTTGGATTTCAAAATATCAAATTTCCTTCATATCTATTGTTTCAGAGACATAAAGCCAAAATCTAGTACCATTTTCGCCATGTACATCCAAATGAGCCCATATTTCCCTCAGAGCATGTAATTGGCATATACTTCAAGCCTATAAATCCAAGTTTGCAAAAAAGTTGAAATTTTTCCCAGCTGTAAATAATCGCGATTATTTACTTTGGTTGCAAATTTTTGTTTTGACCATACAGTTTTGTTCCTTGCATGATTTTATGCATCTTTGCTTGTTCAAAAATTGATTTGAAGCAATTTGGACCAGATTATCAGCATTTCAGTCTAAAAGGACATTCTGGAGAAAAATCTAACAAGTCCGCTAACTTTGCACTCTATTCACTGAACAGGCGCAATGCAAGCCGCGGAGAAGGCAAAGAAGAAGTTAAACCAAAAGGAGAAACTGCAAGAACTGCCCCCGTATCAACTGGACCCCAAGTCAGTAAAGGCAGCAAAGGCATCTTACCTTTCTAAAGAGCAGTTAGAAGAACACCACACCACAGTCTTCAATGGCAGGTTTAAGAGTGAAGAAGGGTATCCAGTGGAGTTGCAGCTCTTGCCTAAAGAGGTTTATGATGTCGCAGCAAAGCCAGAAACCAAAGAGGCTAACCGCAGGTTGGGACTCCGACACTTCTATGAACAAGAGCCCTGCGGAGTAGACTTTCAAAAAGCTTACGAGCTTCTGTCCACCATCAAGGAAGACGGAATTGCCCAAATCTCAGACAACCAAGGAAATAAGGTAGAGGTTGTAATTACAAAGGAAATAGTGGCAGAGGCACTCAGATTGCCCACTGAAGGGATGACCATGTGGGCAAGAGGTTTATGATATCGCAGCAAAGCCAGAAACCAAAGAGGCTAACCGCAGGTTGGGACTTTGACACTTCTATGAACAAGAGCCCTGCGGAGTAGACTTTCAGAAAGATTACGAGCTTCTGTCCACCATCAAGGAAGACGGAATTGCCCAAATCTCAGACAACCAAGGAAATAAGGTAGAGGTTGTAACTACAAAGGAAATAGTGGCAGAGGCACTCAGATTGCCCATTGAAGGGATGACCATGCGGGCAAGAGATAGGAAATAGCGGGCACGTTTACAAAGGAAACAGTTGCGGCTACATTTTCCGATCTCATCCACAAGCAGGTGGAAGAGCCAGCCCGTATGTACCACCAACATTTCCATTTCTTGGCGAAAAGGCCACCAAGGTACACGACACAAAATCACGCCGTAGCCATCACTTTTACACAAGTTCTGAAGTCAACCACCAGAAAACCTGTGGACCACGCGCAGTATGTGTTGAAGACATTGAAGGCCACCAAGAAGGAGGGAAAGATAACATACTTGGGTGCGCCTGAAGTATCGACTAGAATAGCCTATCATGCAATCGGCATGGCCGACAACCTACCGCCTACCCTGGATCAGAACACATGGATCTTGGCAACTCAACCCTCTCCAAGATCTACAAGATCTGATAAGCGATCATTTAAATCAAGTGATGAATCCGATGACAGTTCATCAGAGCAACATAGTAGTGAAAGCTCTGACAACGAAGAAAAAAGATCTAAGAGGGAAGAGATGAAGAGGAAAGCAGTGGCTGCCCACCAAGAGGAGCCAGCTCAAAAGAAAGCAAGATTTGAAAGAGAAAAATAGGCGTATCAGCGCACTAGACAAGAGCTGGAAAAAGACCTAGAAAAGTGGGTACCCACCGGCTTGACGGGACTTCGAACGAAACATCATTCAAGGAAAGAGGCCGAGGATCCCAAGGATCATATGGAAAGAATGTACCAAGAGGCAGAGGCCTTGAAGCTGAAAGAGGAGGAAGAAGCGGCCAAGAAAGCTGAGGAAGCAGCAACTCAAGAGCAAGGCCAGGCATCTCCCTGACCCACCTCACCGCCGCCGGAACGACAGGACCAACCCATGCCCACTCCACCATCATCACCGCCAGGCCAAGAGACCACTGAAGAGGTCGAGATCGACAAGGAAAAAGAGTCTGATTTCACCCACCAAACAGAAGCTACACAACAAACTGACCACGCCGAGCAACATGAAGAAAAGGAAGCTGAACCAGCACCAGAACAGACAGTCAAGGACACTCACAAGGAAGCGGATGAAACTAATAAAGACCAAGATACAGAAAAAGAGTAAACCATTACACATGAGGAAGAAACCGAGACTGAAAAGGCAGAAAGGCCTATAACTGAAGAAACTGTAAGGGTTGAGACCACACAGCTTGTTTCCACTCAGCCAGCAGTTGCCGAGGTTTCAAAACCTCAGGATGGCCAAGGAAAATCAACCATCTCTATAGAAACACCAGCAATAACAACACACCAAGAAGCGACACAAGAGCCTGCCGGCACATCTCAACTTGCAAGACAGGAGGAGTGGCAGTCCAATGATGAAGTCATTCTACAAGTGAATGAGTATGCAAGGCAGATGCAAATCATGATGGAGAAACTCTGCTCAGCAGCCTTTAACTGCAATACTAAAGCCAAAGAATTAGAAATGGTCATCGATGCTCTTCAAGGCGAGCTCGACGATCGAATGGCTACTATCACTGATCTACAAAGTCAAGTACAAGAGCTAAAGACTGAAGCCGAACGACATCAGATAGCCAGGGACAGCCAACAGAAGGAAATGGAAGAGTTGGGTGACCTCCTGACTAAGTTATCTGATGCATGCAAAGTGAAAGATGAGCAGTTGACAGAGGTGACAAATGAACTTCTTACTACCTCTCTGTCCGCCCATAAGATTCAAGTACATTTAGATGTAGCAAATGCATCTCTGCAGTATTCGGAACAAAGAATTAATGATTAGGCCACTTTCTTGCGGCAATTAAGAGAAAATCTAGCCGTGGCCTCGATCAAGGGAACAGATGAGGTGTATAAAGCACTTGAAAAGAAAAACAAAGAATTAGAACTGGAGTTGAAGCTAGAGCAATCACAACGCAGAGACCTGACGCTCATGCGGGTCCAAAGAGAGGAGGAGCTCCTTAAAGAGATTGCAGAATTCAAAAGAGTGAACCAACTCCTCATAGATGGAAGGCCGGATATATAGGAAGAGGGAGGCACTTCAGAGCCGCCCCAAGTGGAAATCCCCTCGATCTCATTTGCTGACTTTCAGACGCAATCTATAGCAGAGCCGAGTGGAGGATAAGATTTTCAAGTCCAAATCACAGAGGAAGACACAGTGCCGATGGTCCAGCTCTCAAAGGCTGAAGAAGATGCACTAAAGGACAAGATCGCCTTGGAGGTAGATGAGCAGTGGAAGGCAGTTATGGATTGGGAGTTGAGAGTTTTACACTCTATCAATGTCACACAGCTCACTCCCAATCAAATCAATACTCAATGGCACCAACAATCCCTGCCATACCCTCTCATCAAGGTTGAACTCTTACAGGTAAAGGAAATATTATACAAGGATATGCAAGAAGATGGCGCAGATCAAGACCACCCTAAGTGGAGGCTAAGCTGTCTGAACAAGAATCCAAGATATTTGATTCTATTCACAAGAGCACCTGCGGCGACCATACAGAAAGATCCCTCATTTTGTCATGTACCGCGAGTAAGGACGTGGCAGCACACGAAGCATTGCAGAAGAAGAGGCCAACATGGCTAAATTTTCCTAGGCTGCAAGCTCCAAAGAGAGGCCAAGCAACAGAAGAATACATGGTGAAAACCCTAACGGGCGCCATGACATTCTTCAAAAGTCTACCAGATCTCTCCTGCGCAATGCTATACAAAATCTGCCAGATGCTACTTACTTGCATACAGGTCTTCAATGATCTTGAGCAGACAGGAGCCCCATGGCTCTCATTTTTGGAAGGAAACAAAGGCCTCTGCTATGATCTAAGTGGGCAACCCTCGGAAGAAGTTCTTTATGGCTTTTACGCTCGATGCATGTTTCTGCCATCACACAATATGCTAGCTTTTGAGGAAGCATTCTACACTGGCTTTTTCACCTGGCGAATGAAGATATTTGCACCGGTGATAAGCAACCTCACAGCAAGATTTGTAGGATACTCGGTAGTGGAACTAAAAAACAAAGTCACCATGCAGTTTTTGCAAGTGCCAGACAAAGAATGCAAAATCAGATATGAAAAAGCACTGGAAGCCCTGAAAGACCGCCTCGCCCACCGTCAACCCGAAGATTACTTCATCCCATAAAGCTATGTCAAGGGACGACACGGGCGAGGAGGGGGGGAATGTTAGCAGTAAGCTAACACAGACACCATTTTTCGGAGTTCTCCTTGTAAAAATAATTATTATTTTGATAAATCGGGAATATTATAACTCCTGTTTTCTTGATAAACCTTGTAATTAATGAGCTGGGGCTACAAGCTTCCAGATTGTATCATCCATTTGATTCCCAGCTTTGGTAGAACTCTAGATTATTACTTTTGACCACCCAAAAACCTTGGTTAAGGTATAAAAGCCAATTTTTGTAAGTTTTTTATAAGTTTTTGGATAAGAAATACACAGCGTGAACTAACGGCGCTCACTTATCTCCTTCTCGCGCTTCCCACTCCCTCTCCGGTTGTCACATTGCGAATGCGTTTGTTGCATTGCAACCGCAGGTAAGAGCTCTACGCATTGACGTAAGCCATTCACAATATTTTGTAGCTTTTGGCGTCGCCGACCCGCGGCCTAATTTCATCATAATTAGGAATTTACACTTTTAAATTGAAAACTAAGCATAGGCGGGGTATTGGGGCATCATTGCTAAGCATTTAGATACATTCTAAGTCGAAAACGACTAGATCAAAAATCCACTGGCTACTGTTAATAATCGCGATTTTGGAACTTGACCTAAAGTGGGGTTTGAGGCCATAGGCCTGTGTGCTTAGGTCTTATAAACTTGTCCTAGAAGTTTTGTTACGTTTGGATGTCATTTAATGCTGTAACGGATGTGAGTTGCTTGCCGATGAGCGATTGGCTTTTGGTGATTTCAATCACTTGAGTGTAGCCTGAGTTAGATGCGAGTTGTTAGTTGTTTTCCAAGAGATTGACGACCTCTTGTAGCCTCTATGCACTAGTCGAGTCAGCTTCGTCCCATGGTTTGACAAATTAATCGTGGTTCTCGCTAATACTGCAATAAGATAGGATGGTGAGGTTAGACATGCGTCCCACAATTACCTTTGCGTACTATCCATGAACCATTGCCAAATGTGGTGTTGTAGCCCAAATCATCAAGCTGACCAATAGAAATCAAGCTTTTAGTCAACTTGGGCACATGTCTGACATTACATAAAGTAAAGTGCGTGCCATTCCTTAGATGCAATTTGACATTTCCGACACCTTCAATGTCTAGTTCATAAGCATCACCAAGTCTCACTTTGCCACAAGAGTGAGAAGAAGTAGAGAACCACTCTCTATGTGGTGTCACATGGAAACTCGCACCAGAATCTACTATCCAATTATGTGCATACTACGCATCTTCTTTAACAAGAGCCTCGACAGGTAGATCTGCTGTGAAGACCAATACGTCAGAGGTAAGTGGCATAACAACCGCTGGAAGAGTCTCTACAATAGGAGCATTTGAAGACTCTAGCACATTGATCTCCTCTAACTTTGATTTGCCCTTGTTTGAATCATCGGACTTAGAAGTTTCACCGAATTGTTTATCCTTCTTGCTTTGCTACCATTTCCTCCAATCCTTCTTCACATGCCCTTTTTTATTGCAGTGATAGCACCATTACGCATAGGACCCCGAGACTTACTGCGTGAGCCCCCATGTTCCTTGCTTTTGGCACGACTTTGAGTGCGACCCCTTTGTCTATCACTAGCAACATACGCATCACCATCCTTCTTGCCTTCGAGATATTTCCTGCGAATCTCCTCGGTAAACAAACTCCCAAGGTCGTCATTGTACACTAGACCGATACCAGGTGCTGAGTTGCTAATCGCAGTACAAAACGTATCCCAAGATGAGGATAAACTGCATAGCAAGAATGTACATTTGATTTCCTCATCGAAGACCAAACCCTGAGTGGTCAACTGAGTGAAAATGATATTGAACTCATTAATGTGAGTAGAAATAGTGCCCTCTTCCTTCATACGAAGGTCAAACAGCTTCTTCATCAACAAAACCTTATTAGTGGCACTTTTGTTCTCATAACTCGAACACAACTTGTCCCATACATCTCTAGCAGTCCTTTCTCCAACTATAGTAAAGTACACAGATTCGGCCAAACACAAACAGAGGGTAGATGTGGCCTTAGCATCAAGGTTCTCCCACTCAGCATGTGTATACTCTCCCTCTGGGCGCTCCATGATAGGATCCAACTGGCCTTTTTATATAAGAACATCTTGAATCTGCTCTTTCTAGATAGCAAAATTCGTCCCATGAAATTTTCGGATATTGTAAATATCCTTTTCACCACTAGATGACATGGTTGCAAGCTAAAGATAATATGGCGATAAACACTGGTAATTCTGAGAAAAATTTGGCAGAGTTTCCCTAGAAAAACTGATAGAATCTCAAACCAAGACTGTCACAAGAGATCAGTAACGCATCAAAAGAAATGCTCTTAGAGCATAAGACAGGCGCATCAACCATTAACTGTGCATAAAAAGTCAAAAGCTGACCAAGACTGCCAACACGACATCAAATGCACCCAGCCCTCTCTATACATGTCCTATGGCAAGGCCACAAAAAAGGGGTACTGCAGCAACCTGTATCACCGAAAGGATCTCAACATTCGAGAATCCCCCAGCTCATGAAAACCTCACGCTATCGACCCTCACAAAAGATTATGCAGACAAGAAAACAGCCCAGTCTCAGAAAGGGCCTCCGAACCGAGTCTCAAAAACAGTCGGAACTGCCAAAAACAAGCCAAATCGGCTCCACAAAAGGTACAAATGGCAGTTTCTGCAACTCAACGTACATACACTATCAACAATACTGCAAGGTGCAATATACGCGCTCAAACAGGCGCCAAACAAAATGTGCAAGCAATAAACAAATCCCTGCGAGGAGTAAAACCGCTCTCAAAAGAGCTCAAGCACTATCAAAAGTGCCAAAACGATGCATATCCGCATCAAATACTCCCACTGAAATCTATGTTGATGCTAAACACTGCAACCTGTAAGAAACCTGGATGTCCTGCATGTATGCAAGAACCTGTGAGGAGATGGATGCCTGAAAAACCCAAGACAATGTCGATGCCAAAAAGTGCTCATAATCATCCCATAAACACCGTCTCAATAGCACATAATAGCCATAAAATGGCTATATACAATCCCAAAATAGTCTCTGAACAACCTGCACATGTGTCCTGTACCTGTAGCTGTAGCTGAAGCAAAAGTGGAGTTGAAAAAATACAACTCCTAAAGCGTAGCTCTAATGAAGCTTTCAATTGCACGAACAACTTTGAAAGGGGGGTAAAACTCTCTCAGAACGCTGAATTTGCCGATGCCAAAATCAAAAACCTGTTTGCACTTTTGAAAGTGCGCGTGTGCGGACACGAAAACGGCCTGCACAAACCCTGCTCTGATACCAGTTGAAGGTGCCGCGGGAAGCATGTGCGAGAACAGAGAAAGAGAGAGAGAGACATGCTTTGGGTGGAGCGCACAGCAACGCTATCCTGTTTGCAGCTCCTTATTCTATTGTATTAAAGAATAAGTGTATACATGGTTAAGTTAGTAGATGGGTTAGTAGTAAGTGGGATGTTCGGCCAGTTGGCCTGAATCCCAACAGCAACACCTCTTCTTGGTCCTTGATCTCTGGTGGGTCTTCAATAGTTGGTTCTTGAGGTGGATCTCCTTTGTAAGGCTTTAGTAGACTCACATGGAAATCATTGTGTATGAGCCAATGGCTGGGCAACTTGAGTTGATAGGCCATCTCATTGATTGGCTTAAGAATCTGGAAGGGACCATAGTACCTTTTTGCTAGCTTAGCATAGTACTTTTGTTGTCCTATAGGATTCTTGCACGTCGTGTGCCTTAATCGATCCTTGGGAAATTTGAGAGACCCAATCATTTTCTTTGAAGGCTTGGGCTCTTCTGTGCTTGTCAGCAGTAGTCTTTTGCCTTTGCTCTGAGATAGAGATAGCATCCTTAATCTTTTGGAAAGATTCTTGTAGGTCTCGGCTATACTCATCTGCAGCGAAGATCTTCCCGTGTACCTTAAGTAGCTGGGGACTTTTTTATCTTCCCTCAATTACCTCAAAAGGTGCTTTTCCCATGGAAGTATATACAGTGTTATTGTAGGCATACTCCACTAAAGGTAAGTACTTCTCCCATTGGGATCTTTGATCTACTTCCGTTACATAGGCTTTTAGTAGATCAAGGATTGTTAGGTTAGCTATTTCACTTTGGCCATCCGTTTGTGGGTGATAGGCCGAAGAGAAGTTTAGCCTTGTCCCTAAATTCTCAAAGAGACCCTTCCAAAAATCACTGGTCATTCTAGGATCTCTATCCGACACTATGGACATTGGCAAGCCATGGTACTTGAAGATTTGTGAAATGAAGAGGGTTGCCATTTGATGGGCTTTGATAGTCGTTTTGACAGGTATAAAATGAGCTTGTTTACTGAACTTGTCTATTATCGTCCATATTCCCATATTCCCATGGATAGACTTAGGCAATCCAAAGATAAAATCCATGGATATTCTCTCCCATGGTGAATTAGGGATTGGCAAAGGTTGAAGCAATCTAGGTTGCTTCCCTCTATCAAACTTTGTCTTTTGGCATACCACACATTTAGAAACATACTCTTGTATGTTTGCTTTCATGGTAGGCCAATAGAAATATGTTTCAATTCCCTTTAGGGTAGACTGAATCCCTCTATGCCCCTCATAAGGAGGAGCATGAGATTCATACATTCCTTTCTAACGTAGTGAGTTAGTAACACATAGTCTATTGCCATAGAGAAGATAACCATCTTGTAAGGTAAATGGTTCCTCTTTCTTCCCTAATGCAAGGGCTGAAATCACATCTCTAAAATTGGGATCAATAGCATACTCATCTATCATAGAAGATAGATCATTGTGAGTTGCTATGGAAACTGCATTCACTCTCGGCCGTCTTGAGAGTGCATCGGCTACTTGATTATGCTTGCTAGTAATGTGAACAATATGAAAAGGAAATTTTCCCACCTCATTTGTTTGTTGGAGAGCTTGGTCTGCGTCATGAAGTACTTAAGACTTTGGTGATCCGTTCGCAGAATGAAAGGAGTCCCCAATAAATAGTGCTTACATGAGTCTAAGGCATGTAGAACTGCAAGGAGTTCCTTTTCATATATGCCTAGAGCTTTCTCAACGAGGTCAAGCCTTCGACTTTCATAGGCTATGGCGTGCCCTTCTTGGAGAAAAACAGCTCCAAGGCAATCACCACAAGCGTCACATTGGACCTCAAATGGCATTGAGAGATCCAATAGTGTAAGCACAGGTTGAGAGATAAGCTTTTTGAAAGCATTGTTCTCCTTGGCAGACCATGTATATCTAATGTTTTTCTTTGTTAGGTCATGTAATGGTCCTGCAATTTGTGAGAACTTTTCTATGAAGCGTCTATAGTATGTACACATACCTATAAGATAATGTGACCTAAAAACTGAATCTCTTGCAAGAAAAATTCACTTTTCTTTTGATTACATAAAGTTTATTCTCTCTTAAAACTTGAAATATTACCTGGAGGTGTTGCTTGTGTTCATCTCATGAATTAGAGTAGATAATGATATCATCAAAGAACACTCCAGTAAAGGTTCGATGAGGCCTGAATTGGTAGGAAATAAGATGTAGCTAAATAGATTTTTGAGTAGATTACTTAATGGAGAGAGATAGATTTCCCACACAAGAGATTATAGAGTAGAGAGAGAGAGAGAGAGTACACACGATATACGTGGTTCACCCAATGTGGGCTACATCCACGGGAAAGCAACCACTCAATGGCTTTAGCACTTCAAAAGAAGAAGTAGTTTACAAAGGGATTAAACCCTTGATAGAGCTCCCGCCTTGCTTCACTCTCACCACCTCACACTCACCTTGTTGCATCAACTTCACACTATGAAATGTGTGTAGAAATGGCCTCCTTTTATAGGCCAAAAGGGCTGCCCTCTCTTATGAGAGGCAGCCATGTGTAGCCGCCCTTGTGCGAATAAGTCCAAATCGGACCCTCCAATCCGCCCATGTGTGGCCGCCCTTGAGAAGACAAGTCCGCTTTTGAATTGAATTCGGCCATTGACTTCCGACCACCGGCCACCGGCCAACCAACCGGTTGTTTTCTGACCACTTTCCGGCCGCCGTCCGGCCATAATATTCCGGCGAAAAAAAAAGTCTCGGGGGCCTCCGCCCCCGAGGCCTCTAAAGTTTCCCTTGATTCTTGTCCGTGAAAATTTTGGTTTCCGTTGAGTGATTTTCCTTCACGCACGATGGCTTCTCCTCATAATGCGGGCCTTACAAATGTGCGCTTTTACCACAGAAAATTACAAGGCTAAATCACGCTCCATACTTAACAATCTCCCACTTGGAGACTGATCTCCAAACCAAACCTGTGACTGCTTTCCATCCTAGCTTCTTATCCTTGAATGCCGATTGAAGATGAGAAAAAGCTCAACTTCTCCTTGTTGAACACCTTTGTAAACATGTCTACAGGATTTTCACTTGTATGCACCTTTCCTAGCTTTAGTTGTCTCTCTTCCAAAAGAGTGCGTATGAAGTGATATCTCACCCCAATGTGCTTTGTCCTTGAATGAAAGGCTGAGTTCTTTGCAAGATGGATAGCACTTTGACTATCACTGTACAAGACACAATTATCTTGTTTGAATCCAAGCTCTTCTAAGAATCTATGAAGCCATAGAATTTCTTTGCTTGCCTCCATCATTGCTACATACTCTGCTTCAGTGGTAGAAAGTGAAACCACTTTCTGCAGCTTTGAAGCCCAGCTTACTGATGTGCCTCCAACCGTGAACACATAACCAGTAGTGCTCCTTCGAGTATCTTTGTCACCTGCCATATCTGCATCAGCATACCCTTCTAGAAAAATATCAGTTCCTCCAAAATACAAAGCATTTGTTGTTGTCCCTTTTAGATACCTAAGTATCCACTTCACAGCTTGCCAATGCTCTTTACCTGGGTTGTACATGAACCTACTCACAACTCCCAATGCATGTGCAATGCCTGGCCTTGTCCAGACCATAGCATACATTAGAGAACCTACCGCTGCAGCATATGGAACTTTAGACATATAGGCTATCTCCTCTTGTGTCTTTGGACACATATCCTTCGTTAGTTTAAAATGACCAGCCAAAGGTGTAGAAACTGGTTTTGCATTTTGCATTGCAAACCTTTCTAGTACCTTCTTGATGTAATCTTCTTGAGATAGCTTTATTGTCTTCTTCGTCCTGTCCCTTGATATTTTCATACCAAGTATCCTCTTTGCAGCACCTAAATCTTTCATTGAAAAAGATTTGGACAGCTCCTCTTTTAGGTCTTTGATGTCCTACATGTTAGCACTTGCAATCAGCATGTCATCAACATACAACATTAGGATGATGAACTTCCCATCTCCCAAATGGTTCGTGTAGACGCAATGATCTGAGTTGCATCTTTTGAATCCATGATATAACATCCATCGCGATCGAACTTCAAGTACCATTGTCTTGATGCTTGCTTTAATCCGTACAAGCTTTTCTTTAATCTGCAAACCATTTTCTCCTTACCTTTTACTTCATACCCCTTTGGTTGAAGCATGTAAATTTCCTCCTCTAAGTCACCATGAGGGAATGATGTATTTACATCCATTTGCTCAAGATTTAGATCATGAGCAGCCCACAAGGCTTAAGACAAGCCTAATTGAGTTCATTTTTACAACAGGAGAAAATATTTCATTGAAGTCAATACCTTTCTGTTGAGAAAACCCTTTTACCACAAGCCTAGACTTGTACCTTTTCTTCCCACCATTTTCTTCCTTCAGCTTGTACACTCATTTGGTTTGAAGTGCCCGCTTACCTTTAGGCAACTCAACCAACTCCCATGTTTGGTTGCGATGTAGTGAGTCCATCTCCACTTGCTTGCTCTTCGTCCATTCTTCTTTGGATTCATGTTGCATAGCTTCTTCGTATGATTCCAGCTCTCCAGAATCTGAGATCAAGAGATGGTTGAAGGAAGGAACAAACCTTTCTAGAGGTCTACTTGCTCTTGTAGATCTTCGGGGAATAGGTTGAGGCTCCTCATTTGGTTGACGTTGTTGCACATTGTCACCGTTTGCAGTCCTTGAGTCTTCACCGTCTTCAAGCTCCATGTACTCATCACCTATTTCTTTTGTTTGTTTTCTTTCCAAGTAATCTTTGTACATATTTTGTTCGTTAAAAATTACATCCCTACTCCTTAAGATTTTACCATCTTCAGGATTCCATAGGCGATACCCAAAGTCTCCTTCTCCGTAGCCAATGAAGAAACACTTTTTGGACTTTGCATCTAGCTTTGATCTTAGGCTTCTATCTATGTGCATGAAAGCCTCGCACCCAAACACTTTGAGAAGTGCATAATTCACAGGTTTACCTGTCCATGTCTCTTCTAGAACTCCCCCATCCAATGCTGTTGAGGGTGACCGATTGATTAAGTACACAGACATACTTACAACTTCCGCCCAAAGCTCAAGCGGTAGGCCTGCATGTAGCCGCATGCTTCGTGCTTGTTCCATGATTGTCCTGTTCATCCTTTCCGAAATCCCATTTTGTTGAGGTGTCCTTGGGGTTGTCCTTTGCCTCCGAATGCCATTGCTAGCACAAAAGCTTTCAAAAGCTTGGCTGCAATATTCGCCTCGATTGTCGGATCTGAGGCATTTAACCTTGGTACCTGTTTCATTCTCCACAAAGGCTTTCCACCTTTGAAATATGGAAAATACATCGGATTTATTCTTCATGACATAAACCCATGTTTTTCTAGTCACATCGTCTATGAATGTTACATAGTACAATGAGCCACCAAGTGATGGTGTACTTGCAGGACCCCAAACATCATAATGAACCAACTCAAGTTTTTTATTTTTTCTTTCATTTCCTGATTTTTGAAATTTTACCCTCTTTTGTTTACCATAAACACAATCTTCACACAACTCTAAGTCCACTTCTTTCAAACCTGGTAGAAGCTTCTTTGTTTGAAGGATTTGCATTCCTTTGGCACTCATATGTCCAAGTCGGTAGTGCCACACCGCAGTGTCAACTTCTGTAGTTGCTGCACAAGCTGAAGGTTGCGTGCTAACAATACACAAGTAAAGTGTACCGACTTTTTCTCCCTTGGAAACCACCAAATATCTCTTTGAGATCTTCCACCGTTTGTTTCCGAATGCAATGTTGTGACCTTCATCGTCCAATTGTCCTGTAGAGATTAAATTTTTGCGAAGAGAAGGAACATGCCTAACATCTTTAAGCTTCCATTCATTTCCGTTAGTAGTTTTGACAGAAACTGTACCTTTGCGGACAATCTCACAAGCTTCATCATCTCCCAAGTATACATACCCAAAATTACCTTTGGTTTAGTCTTGGAAATGTTGCTTGTGTGGTGTCACATGGAATGAAGCCCCGGAATCTACTATCCAGGAATTAGACACATTGTCTAATGAGAGAATTAGAGCATCTTTCTCTACTTTACCTACCACATTGGCCTCCGATGTTGGCTTGTTGTCTTGAGACTTTGTCTCCTTCTTCTTCTTGGACTAGCAATCCTTCTTGACGTGGTCCTTCTTGCCACAGTTCCAACATTCAAGAACTAATTTTGTGCGTGACTTGCTCCGCCTTGAGCGATCACGACCCTTTTGGTTTTTGAACCTCTCCTTAGGCCTTCCTCTTGTTTCCACTGATAGAGCAGCACTTGATGATTCTCATGTGCTTCTCCTTCGCATTTCCTCGCTTAGGAGAACACCCACAACATCATCAAACTTAAGAGTATTTGTGCCAGAGATAGAATTACTTACAGCCATCACAAGGCTATCCCAACTATCCGGTAGAGATGATAGTATAAGGAGAGCTCGCACTTCGTCATCGAAATTGATTTTCACTGATCGAAGGTGACTTATATTTGTGTTAAATTCATTTAGGTGTTCTGCAATTGAACCATTCTCTGCCATCTTTAGATTGAACAAGCGCTTCATAAGAAATACCTTATTGGATGCCGATGGTTTCTCGTAGAAGTCGTCGAGTGACTTCATCAAGTCCTCCTTGGTCTTCATCTCCAAAATATTGAAGGCCACCGTTGACGCCAAGCTTAACCGGATTGTTCCCAGTGCCTTTCGATCAAGGACAATCCATGCTTGATCTGCCATTGTTGCGGGCTTCTTCACAAGACCGCCTAGTTGCAAATAGAGGTCCTTCTGGTAGAGATAGTCTTCAATCTGCATCTTCCAATGTTGGTAGTTTTTGCCGTTGAACTTCTCAATCTTGAGCTTCCCTTCCTCCGCCATAAACCCCACTCAATTCAAGGAATCCTTTCCTTGAGATAATTTAGCTACGAGCAAACCTTGCTCTGATACCAGTTGTTAGGAAATAAGACGTAGCTAAATAGATTTTTGAGTAGATTACTTAATGGAGAGAGATAGATTTCACATACAAGAGATTATAGAGTAGAGATAGAGAGAGTACACACGATATACGTGGTTCACCCAATGTGGGCTACGTCCACGGGAAAGCAGCCACTCAATGGCTTTAGCACTTCAAAAGAAGAAGTAGTTTACAAAGGGATTAAACCCTTGATAGAGCTCCCGCCTTGCTTTACTCTCACCACCTCACACTCACCTTGTTGCATCAACTTCACACTATGAAATGTGTGTAGAAATGGCCTCCTTTTATAGGCCAAAAGGGTTGCCCTCTCTTATGAGAGGCAGCCATGTGTAGCCGCCCTTGTGCGAATAAGTCCAAATCGGACCCTCCAATCCGCCCATGTGTGGCCACCCTTGAGAAGACAAGTCCGCTTTTGAATTCGGCCACCGGCCATTGACTTCCGACCACCGGCCATCGGCCATTGACTACCGGCCACCGGCCAACCGACCGGTTGTTTTACGACCACTTTCCGGCCGCCGTCCGGCCATAATATTTTGGCATTGGTCAAGCCAAAAGGCATGACTATATATTCGTAAAGACCAAACGTAGTGCGAAATACGGTCTTTACAATGTCTTGATCAACTATCCTTATTTGATGATAGCCACTTTTTAAGTCAATCCTACTGAAGTAGGTGGATCCTTGTTGCTTATCAAATAGGTCTTCTACCCATGGAACGGGAAACCTATTCTTGACAGTGATCTTATTTAGTGCTCTATACTCGACACACATACGATATGTGCCGTATTTCTTTTGCACTAATAGCACAGGTGAGCAAAACGGAGATGAGCTAGGCCTAACCATGTCCTTCTCAACTAACTCATGCACTTGCCACATAATCTCCTCTTGTTGAGCTTGAGAAACTCTATAAGGAGGTTTGTTTAGGCGGTGAAATTCCTGGAAGAAGTTCAATTGCATGGTCATCATTGCCTCGTTTAGGAGGTAGCTCACAAGGGATGTTGTCAATAAAGACATCTTGAAACCCCTTGAGAAAATTGGATAACTCTAATTCCTTGTGAGTGTGTTTATTTTCTTTTGTTAAAATATTAGGTTCATTTTGAGAATTTTCAACAAAAATCATGTACACGAAAATAGAGCTCTTTATTGACTTATTGAAAGCTTGCGTATGTACAATGGGTATGGTGTTACCCAATTCTTTGGCATCTATGTACATATCTTTTTCCCTAAACCTAAAGTAGATTCTCCTTCCAGAGAATTTAACATTGGCAGCCATGTGATCAAACCATGGTGCCCCTAGGATTACATCCTCATGCTTGAGAGGAGAGATAAAGAACTCCTCTTTGTCCACATAGCTTTGGACATGGAGCCTCAATTTCCCGATTAAGGGAGTGACTGAAGATTCTTGCCCCTTGAAAGCATCGTCTGCGGGTAGGACATCTCCCATCTTGTGAGATTATATATCTAGCTTGGTGGCCAACTCTGTGGATATGAAATTGTGAGTAGAACAAGGGTCAAAGAGAATAAAAGCATCATGTTCTCTTACCTTTCCCCAAGCATGGCATAAAGGAGATCCTTTGTGGTGAGTTTCCTCCTCTTAGATTTCAACCAAGGTAGCTCTAGGAGGCTCATGGCGGGTGTTCTTCTAGGACAAGCACGGTACACATGCCCTTGCTCACCGCACTTGAAATAGCGGTTATCCTTGCTCTTCAGGAGAGTTTATTTTTGCCTTTGTAAAATCCCTTCTCCTTAGCTTTGTTGGAATTTCCCTTAGGAGACTTTTGGACATTGTTGTTCCCCTTAGGCTCATTGGAACCCTTGTTTTCCGTGGGCTTAGAATTTCTCTTAGCCCCTGTTTGGAAATTGATTCGAGAAGCCATCGTAGTATGGTGTACGACCGCCAATATGGTGCGTGGCCTTTGGGAGTTGACATACTCTGCCATTTCTTCAGTTAAGCCCGCACAAAATTTTTGCTTTTGCTCTCCAAAATCCAACTTTTTGAAGACAGTGACTTTGAGTTGTAAGTCCCAAAACTTTTCTACATATTTGTGAATGGATTTGTAGGGAGAGAGCTTCAAGCTTCACCCTTCGATGAGTACTTTGTATTTGGCATCAGTGGCCAAAAACTGCTTCATAATGGAAGCTCTTAAAGCTTTCCATGTTCGTGGAGCTTCACCGTTGGCCCGTAGGCTAGACCACCATTGCCTGGCGGACTTTTGAAAGTGCATAGCTACATGGCGTAGATTAGAGGACTCCGTGAAGCCCTCATCTCCAAATTCTGCATCGAACTGTTGGATAAAGGCCAAGACTTTGTCCGTAGCACCAAAGGTGCCATCGTAGGTAAGGAAAGAGATTCTTTTCCCTCCCTCTTTGAATTTCTTGAGCTTGGACGACCTCTTCCACGCGGCATAGGATTTTCTATGGCCTCGTCTTTTTTATGGTTCAAAAGTTGTACCATCACTTTCTTCAAAAGATGAAGAATTTGAGGAAGATGGAGAGAGGGTAACCTCTTTCTCGCTTTTTTCTTGCCTTGATCTTCTTTGTTTGCACCATCACTTTCATAAGAGAAAGAGGATGAAAAAGATGGAGAAGAGGGTGTCCTCTTTCTCCCCTTTTTCTTCTCTTGCTATTTGTCATCCCTCTTTCAATTATGGTGTGGAGAAGTGTATGATGATCTTCTCCATTTTGGAGGTGATGGAGAGCGTTTAGCCCGCCGTCTTCGTGGATCCATCTCCACCGAGGTGGTAGGAGAATCACTTCTTTCTCGTTCCTTCGGTGGAGGCTCTTGAATTCTCCTTTGGGAAGGAGATGCATCATCAAGAAGAAAATTTTTGAGCCCTTCGTATGGATCCTCTTCTTCTTCCCAAATCAGAGAGAGGCCTCTTTTGGAAGTCTCACAAGGAGGCTTCCTAGGTACTCTCTCGTCATGGTGGGGAGCTTGGAGAATCCCATGAGCACGAAGCTGTCGTTGCACTTGGAGGAATCGATTGCCCATAGCTTGTTGAAGCCTAGAAACAAGGTAGTTAACAAGCATATGGGCATCATTAGTAGCCTGCTCATTAGCAAAATCAAAGTTATCAACATTAATTTCACTCTCTTTACTATTGTCAGCCATTCTAACAAATTTTAGGTGTAAACATTTTAAAGTGTACTTTGGCACTTCAAGCCCTAGTTGCTACTCCTCTTTACCCCTTTAGAAAAAGCACTCAAGCTACTGTACCCGTGGCTCGAATACCATTAATTGCAAAGAATAGAAGAGAGGGTTTTCAACACCAAAACATCACCGGCTCCTGTCAAGCTTCTAATAGCTCAATAGTGGTTAAGCCATAGGCAAGCCCCGTAGGACTCCACTATTAAGACCATAGCTCTCGACGGTGATGCCCAGTTATCTGCACGAAGGTAGGCGCACTGCAAGGCTGAAAAATCCCTATTCTACTTACTCACATGCAATTAATAATACCAACCATTTATAGCTAGCTTGAGGACCTCCCTTCTTGAGCAAGAAAAGAGAAACCTTGTGCTCTGATACCAATGTAACATTTAATGGCCTAGTAACTTGTGGGTAGCTGAAAGTAGCATGAACATAGTGAGCATTTCATTAGAATAGATTCCTAATGAGAATAACAAGAGTGCTTGGGTGGAGAGAGCAACAAAAATTATAACACCTAGTTAGATAGCACGAACAATACTTCAAAAGAGAGAGAAATTAAGCTATTGACAACAGTTGAGGACCGGATTTACATGGAGCCTGTCCCCCCTCCAAAAGTCTTTGTATTATGGTTTCTCCCATCAAGAGGGACATTTTACAATACAATCCTTTGTGTTCCTTCAATACTAGCTAGTGCAATGAAGATGGAAACTTCAAGCACTAAGCAAAACACTTATTAAACACAACATCAATTTCCTCACGGTCTGAGACCCAAGACCTCACACACCTTTGAAGATGGTGAGAGCTAGCGGGGTATGAGAGTAGACCGTGGGTGTACTGGGTGTCCAACTTTTTAGTACCTCTCATGCCTTTCTATTTTGTGTCTATTGGAAACCTGTGTTCCCAAAAAACTTGGACTTCATTGTATTTTGATCGACTAAGGTTGTAAAACCCAATCTACATTCCAAGCTTGCCTTGAAGAAAATCAATAAACTTTGCAAGTTTTAGTGTAAATAATGATAACTCCTCATATTTTAACCGAAAAATCAAAAGAGCTTTATTTGTGCCCTAATTTGTTGAATTAATTCAAATAGTAAAAATAGTATAAGTAGATGAAACATTTCTTATAGTAGAATTGACTCCCTTTTTTTGAAACAATATGTAACTTCTTTTGGAGGGCTGCCAAGTTATTGGGAAAACTCTCTCTCTCTCTCTCTCTCTCTCTCACACACACACACACACACACACACATCTCGGTGTTCTATCTCTCTCTCTCTCTCTCTCTCTCTCTCTCTCTCACACACACACACACACACACACACACACACACACATCTCGGTGTTCCATACGAGGGTGTAATAGATTTTTGATAGGTGCACTCTCCTCTTCACGTGCATAGCTTGTGCTCGAGGTGGCGAGAGAGTAACCATGGATGTACTAAGCGTCCAGGTTTTCAACGCCTCTCATTCCCTTCCATTTTGGGGTTATTAGAGACTTGTGTTTGCAAAACAAAGGGTTAAGTTTTTTTTAAACTGGCTAAAATTTGTAAAACCTAAGGAAGAAAATTGATAAAATTTGTGAGTTTTAGTGTACCGACAATTCTTAAAAATTCAACCTGAAAATTGGAAGGGTTTTATTTATGCTTTTAATTTTTTAATTACTTCAATTAGGAAAAACAATATAAGTAGATGAAACATTTCTTATCGTAAAATTGACTCTCTTTTTTTTTAAACAATATATAATTGCTTTTGGTTTGCTGCCAGGTTGTTGGGAAAACTCTCTCTTTCTCTCTCTCTCTCTCTCTCTCTCTCTCTCTCATGCCAGTGCCCCACGTGAGAATGTAACAAATTTTCGATAGGTGCACCCATCCTTTTGTCAAATACTATCCTTGGGGTGGTGAAAGAGTGACAGTGGATATACTTAACTTCCAACTCTTCTACATCCATCATGCCTTTCCATTTTGGGGCTATTCAAGGCCCATTGTTCACGAAAAACCGAGGTTTAGTGTATTTGTAACTGGATAAATTTACGACAGATGTTGCTATCGGTTATGACAATATGTAAGGGGTCCATGTGAGGCATGGTGACATATTCAAGCCAATAGTGAGGCCAATGCATTTTCATGCAGGCATAAGAGGAAATACATATGGCAAAGTAGGTTTGCGGTAGTTCACTTTTATAATCAAAATGGACTAAAGTGTAGCAAAGCGTGGATGTGCATGGCCATATAGTCATAAAGATTGAGTAAAATATGTCAAATGGATGGTGGCATAGACAAATTCACAAAGGAGAAATGGTGGCAAGATTATAAAATTTGTGTTTGTTGCTTATTAAAGCTACTATATTGAGATCAAGATGTACATAGTGTGAGGAAGGTTTATAATATTATTGGCATTGCAATAACATGCATGAATCAGATAAATTCACAAAGGAGAAATGGTGGCAAGATGATAAAATTTGTGTTTGTTGTTTATTAGAGCTACTATATTGAGATCAAGATGTACATAGTGTGAGGAAGGTTTATAATATTATTGGGATTGCAATAACATGCATGAATCAGATAAGCTGGTGGGAATGTGGGATTTGGATGTTTCACGAAGGATCATAGGTTGTGACTTATTGCATGCTTAAAAAAGAGTAGAACGCTAAACTCTACCACTGACATATGATTCATATAAAACAATATGCTATTCATAGATATTGACAATATAGTAAGATCATGTAACCCTCTAAAAATACCATTTTCTCTTGCACATCTTCTTTCTTTACTATTAAACAACATAGTTGACAAGTCTCATAGTGGTTCTTATAAAAGTACGAGACATGTTTTTTTTTTTTTTGCATTACCCATTGCATTGACCTTATTGCAATGGTGTAAAATGAGAGCATAGGGAAATAGCATGCATTAGCCCCTTGGCATTGACATGATACACACTATCAAAAGCTTACTTGGATACCAAAATATGGCCCCTTTATAAAAAATGTAAAGACTGTACATGCCAAGCAAGGTGCTCACATTGAAGCAGTCACTGCAACACTTTTGGGATGTGTGTGTGTATATGTGTGTGTGTGTGTGAGAGAGAGATTTTATTCTCTCTCAAAAGAGAGAGAGAGAGAGAGAGAGAGAGAGAGAGAGAGAGAGAGAGAGAGATTTTATTCTTTGTTTCAAAGAGATTTAAAATAATGCTCATAATTTGTTATTTTCTATTCTCTCTTTCAAAGAGATTTAAACTAACGTTCATAATTTGTTATTTGCTATTCTTTCTCTCATAGAGATTTAATATCTCATAATCTGTTATTTGCTATTTTCTCTCTCTCTCTCTCTCTCTCTCTCTCTCACACACACACACACACACACACACACACACACACACGGAATGTGGTCAACATACAAAACACTCCTTGGCTAGCTTGACCTCATTGTACACACTACATAAGCAACATTACATAGTGCAAGCCACACCTTTAAGGTGGTGGTTACGAGAGGCACAATTATTAGTAATTAATAATTGTGTCTACTATGCTTTATTTTGAGAAATTCAATGATTGCTGAGCCTACTCCATGGTCGTGCAAAAAGACTAAGTCAAAACTGAACCTGCGCCGCTGCCACATGACGGTTGAGCTCCAACCATGAGCCGATAGTTAGGCTTGGATGCGTGACAAAACATTTGGTCTGCAATTGCCATGGCGGTGTAACCGTCTCTCTCTCTCTCTCTCTCAAAGAGGTGCAGACAACGTCGTCAACATGTGCAAAGATTAGAAAAAGCAAAAAAAAAGGTACAACCAATAGACCTTTGCAACTATGCCGATTTTGGCATACTTACAAGAGCCTTGGCATAGTAGAACTGAGTTGCTTCACTCAGGAGGCTTAGTTATCCGCCCAACTTACTTATAACCGAGCCTCGTGTGACCACGTCCTAAAATTTGCTTTCTATAGTTGTTGCTAATCCATGATGTTAGGGACACCTAGGCCATGGGGCCTTGCCTTTGCTTTTAGAACCACAAAGCCCTTGGGGAACCCACGATTTTGTGACTTCTTTTAAAATTTTATGACCGCAACAATGTGTGGGTCAGATTACTAGTTTACGTAGTTTGGGCTAGATTCCAAGCTCGCCTTGAAATAAATCGGCAAAATTTTGCAAGTTTTACTGTAAATATTTGCAATTTTTCAAATTTTGACCTGAAAGAGAAAAGTTTTTTATTGTGTCCTTATATATTTTCAATTTTTGCATTCAACATTATTTTGAAAAAATATATATTTAGCACCCTATTCAAGACCTCTCTCTCTCTCTCTCACACACACACACACACACACACACAAACACACATAGATGCCCTTCCATTTTGAGGCTATTCAAGTGTGGTGTTTGATATTCGATAAAAATTAGGGTTTAGTGTTTCTTTAATGGACTAAGATTACAAAATCCTAGCTAGATTCGAAGTTTGCCTTGAAATAAACAGGTAAACTTTTGCAAGAGTACATATGAACATGAACAGTTCCCTAAATTTAAAATTTTATGACCATTGGCCTTTAAAAAGAAGTTGAGACACCCTTCAATTGGCTTTCAAAAGGAAAAGTAGAGTCTACCTTTAAAAGAAAAAGTGGAGTCAACTCTATTTTTTTCTAGCTTGTTATGTTGAAAGTTCAAAAGGTTCACATGTCCCAAGCTTCGTTGTAAGATGTATTTTTGAAATGTAGCAATGAATGAGACCTCGAAGCCCTCTCCTTCCTAAAAAATCTTAAGTTGCATCACATATATTATAGACTAGAACGTGACCCGCACTCACTCTCTCTCTCTCTCTCTCTCTCTACTCCTAGCACACACATGCGCGTGCACACGAAGTCATATATAGATAAGTGTATGTGTGAATCTGGATGTCCACTTGTAAAAAGAATGAAATTGTAATCCTTGGAATGGCTCTAGGAAGATAACAATGTCTCCCTTTCTCTCTCTCTCACACACACACACACACACACACATCAAAGTTCTTTTTTGTATTCTTTCAATGTTGTTTAAAATTATGTTCTCTCTCTCTCTCAAACACGTAAAATGGGACACATGAGGGTCTCTCCTTCTTTGAAATTTTAAGTTGCTTTATATGTAATATGAAAATATAGATTTAAATTATATTATATTCTAAAAACATTAAAAAATAATTAAAAAAACACTTGAAAACATTGTAAAAAATTGAGTAAAAAATAAAGTGAAAAAGTATGGAAAAGATTGTGTGTACGATTGCCCCCCAAATCCAGCCCTTTATTAAGGACTTATGTAGTCCAACAACAGTAATATAAAGAGTAATATAAAGGGACCTATTGATAAACTAAAACAAAAGAATATCTTTATGCTTTTATAAGGAAAGGTAAGTTTTATAAGCATAGAAAAATAGAAAAGAATAAAACATCTCAATGAAATGAACCTTTATGAGATCTTTAAATGAAATGACTCTTTCATAAACTTAAATATTGGAAAAATTTTCAATGAGTCAATACTTCACATCATGGATAGAGTCCTATGAATGCACTCCTAAATCCCTTTTCTCTAAAGAAAGAGAGGGAAAGGGGGGGGGGGGGGGTTGGTTTGTGTGTGTGTGTGTGTTATACTCGAGTGGAAGATTTTTTTTTCAAAAGCAAATGGGAGTCCTCATTTCATTTCCTCTACATTGTTACATTGTTTGACTTTCCATATCCTTCAGCAACTCCCCTTTCATCTCCTTGAGACACTTAACTTTCCGCATCCTTAAGTCGATTCAATAGGTGTGTCTAATCCTTTTTGAGGTGCTTTATAAGAAGAATCTACGAAGATTTTGACATAGTGCTAAGGAGGAAAAAGGAGGAGATGCCACAAGAAGGATAGAGAGAGGCAAGGAGGGAGAGAGATGCTAGGTGTGAGACCGAACATAGAGAGAGAGAGAGGTGCACGCATGTCATGCGGACTAGGGAGAGAGACATATTTATTTTTTGTTTTGCTAGGCGGTGCAATTGGGCTCTTGTGAAGAACCAATAAGTTCAAACTAGGTGAATTGTGTGCACCAATGGTGACGCAACAACAATTAGCTCTTGCGAAGAACCGACACATTCAAACTAGGTGAATCGGCAAGTTCAAACTAGGTGTAATGTGTGCGCCAACGATGGATGCCTTTGTGTTTTGAGTGTCATTCGTGACATGCTTGCAAGAGAGAGACATGGAGAGAGAAAGAGACATAAAAAGCGATTACAGGTGCAAATGGTGGATGCCTTTATGTGTTCGGTGGCATCCCTCTGACGTGCTTGCAAGAGAGGCAGAAAGAGACATGTGGCTCAAAGGAAGCAAGAGGAGGAGATGGCAAGTGCGAGCGCAAGTGTAGAGGGGGTGATGGCTAGGTGAGGCTGGGTTGCACAGATGGGAGACTTTTGCCTTGGGAATCTTGCACATGAATTATTGGGTTTACAAATTGTAGACCAGTTAAATGATAGGATATCGAAAGGGTTTCACACGTTGGAGGGTAGTGTTGATCTTATGAAAGTAAATTCTTGCAGAATTGCCGAGTGATCCTTATTGTGGGTTCACATGAGTGAGAGGCATGGATAGAGGGAAGGTTTCACGCTAAGAAAATTAGTAGAGCTTTAGAGCTGAGTCACACCCGGGAAAGGTAGGGTTTGTTGTTGGGGGGGGGGGTTGCCTTGCCTAAAATCAAAGGCCGAAAGCTCAATCTTGAAAATTGAAAGAGTTAGCGCTGGGAGAAATGGAGGGGACACGCTATTTTCTAGCTGAGCGACTTCTCTCCTCATTTGTAGGAAAAGTGTAGCCAATCAAAAAGGGAAAGCCCAACAAGATCAATTGCTATGTTTGCGATGAGCTTTCATCGAGAGAACAGTGCGACCTGGTGTTGAGCTTTATCCTCACTAAACCCACTCGCTTGGGCGACTAAGCGAGTGGCGACTAAGCCCTTAATCTCTAGGTAGAGTTTTGAGATCATCATGCAAAGATCATGAAAACGGTGCGACCTAGTGCTGAGCCTCACTAAACCCGGTCGTTTTGGGGCGATTCAGCTCGTAATCTCTAGGTGGAGTTGTGTGAGTTATCGGACAGGGATTTACCCACACCCTTATCTTCTGCTCATGCAACTCAAGCTCAGTAAAGGTGACTAGATGTCATGCCTTTGGTGCCATCGGAGCGAAGGGTTGGGAGAGAGAGAGAGAGCGAGTCGAGAGTCACTGTAGTCCTTGATAGATTATAAAGTTTGAGCGAGCTATTCCCGCCTGGCCATGCCTACTTATGGAATCAAATGGCGCTCAAATAGCAGTAAGCGACACTTGTCTCCTCTTTTAATCCGGCAACATCCTCGCCGCAGCTCCGCTTCCCATTCCCGTATGTGGAGCTGATGATGTGCACCGCTATGGCGCCCGCCTCTGCACACCCACCGTTTCTAGTTCGCCGCCCTCTTTCTCACTCTTCTGTGCAGTAAATTATTTGGGTTTCCCCAGCTGCAGAGTAATGGCAGGTTCTTCGACTTCTCTCCCATCGCCCCCTTCTTCCTCGTCATGGCTGCGCCGCCTTTGGTATAGCAGATGGTTAGTGTTGGTGAGCGCGTCATGGGTCGAGACCTGCACCGGTCTCAACGTCATGTATGCCACATTCTCGCCTGCCATCAAGTCGTCTCTTTCCTACAACCAGAATCAGATTAGCAGGCTAGGCGTTGCAAAGGATTTTGGAAATGCTGCCGAGATTATTGCGGGTTGCTTAAGCCAGGTGCTTTTCTGTCACTATTGTCTCTTTGTGTCCTTATCAAGAAATTAGGTGTTATTCTCAATTCAGCAATGATTTGCAAGAGTTGTAGGGGCAAGAATTTCTCAATCTCACTAGTGAAGCTGGGAACTACGGCATTTTGGGTGATTTTAAATTTTATTTTTGGGCAGGCTGAATTTTTTCTAATGCTATCAATGTTTTGAAGACAGGTGCTCTCTACTCGAGGTCTTCTCTTTTTGGGGGGCTTCCAGTTCTTGATTGGATATGGCTTGTTGTGGCTTATTGTTGTCAATACGATCCCTGCCCCGCCTTTCTGGACGGTAATGCTCATATTTCATCATCATGTGTTACATTATCCAGGGTTTGTTTCTGTACAGTCATAAACTTGTTCTGTTCATTGGACTTCAATCAAGAGTAGAATAATAGAAACCTGAAACCCTGGTTATTACTTCAGACACTTCCAACATGAAAATGCTTTAGAAACTTCAAGAACCTCTTAATTTTTTTTTCATTAGCAATGGTACAAAAGGGGCCTCGTCTCGCAATTTTGAGTATGTAGGCATTTAGAATTTGCATACCTATACCGCAATTTTGACTTTGTGAGTGGCTGGATATTTATCCAGCATATACATATACATATAATGTGTATAATCATTTGCATATTACCTACAAATAGATAATGCATGCATTTTTCAACACATTTATGTACCAATACAGACATAGTAATATAATTAGGCACATACATTGCACATACATGAGTGTACAGACAAACACCACCTACAGACACTCACGAATAGGTAACAGAAGTCTGAAACCTTCGTTGGAGGCAGATTAGTTCCATCGAAACCTGATACCGTGAAATCCAATACAAATTGTTTCTGATCACTGAGAAGAAGTGTGTCAGAATTCTTGGGTCTATTGCCCCTCAGAATCATGCTTCTTGTGTGTGGTATTTCTCAATATGTTTGTTGCTGCTTTACTATTCTAATATGTAACTGCTTATGGTGGTACTAATGATTCTCTTATGTTTTCTGTCCTTGCTTGTATCTTTTTGAAGCTGGCTCGATTATGCAAGTGTTGTTACAACATTTTTCGATTTGCTTTCAGCCAAGAAATGGGGATGCCTTCTCATTCTGTTGTTTTTCGCAGGTTTTTATTCTCATTTTTATAGGTGCGAATGCACAGAAATATCTTGATATGGCTGCAGTGGTGTCTGCTTTACCGAGCTTTCCAGATAGCAGAGGTTCCCTTTTGGGTGTTCTAAAGGCCTTCAAGGGACTTTCTGGAGCAATATTTTCCCATATATATAGCACCTTTTTCTCTCCACATCGCTCAGCTGCCCTTCTTATAGTTGCGATTGGTCCCGCTCTTGTGGCTTTCATCACGAGCCCAATTGTACGCCCAGTTGGTCGCACACACAGAGAGGATAAGAGGATGGAAAATCGCATGTATGCTACATTGTACACCATATGCTTCCTTATTGCAGGGTACATGGTGTTTCTCCTTTTTTTCCAGAGCAATTTACCAGCAGGTGACCTGAGTAGTATACTCATGATATTGGGTCTGCTAGTACTTATAGCTAGTCCATTGGTCCCCACATTGGTGTTGGCGATTGTTGAAGCGAGAGAAGCTGGCACCATCCTTGAGGGTCCTTTGAATGAAGCTTTGATTCACAGTGAATCTGGTCAACCACGAATTTTACTTGGAGGTTTAGAAGATGATAGTGTGGAGTGGCAGAAGGAAGAGAAACCGCCAACTCTAGCAACAACTGAGCTACCCGTTACCAGAGGGCAAGCTTTCCAGATAGGGGAGGAGGTAACGCTTTCGCAAGCTCTACAAACGCTGGAGTTTTGGTTGCTCTTTTTTGCCCTTTACTGTGGGTTAGGTTCTGGTTCTACTGCTCTTGACAATCTGGGACAAATGGCTCAAGCTCAAGGATATGAAAATACACAGACGTTTGTGTCGATCTTCAGCATTTCAAGCTACTTGGGCCATCTGGTTGGTGGTCACTTGTCGGAGGTGGTGACAAGGTATGCCTAGACAGAATTTTATCCTCGTTCTGTGTAAGTAAAACGTATAGGAGTTGTAAGAAAGGTTTGGCTGTATGCACGGAGTATTGTTGATAACCAATCAAATCATGTGTGTGTGTGCATGAGTCATAATTTTGGTCCTTCAACCTTGGGATGTGCTTACCTCATACTAGCAAACCTGGATACAACCAACTCTATTAGTCATTCATGCATGGTGGCACATTGTGCATTGCCTGTGCCTGTAACATATCATGTTTCCAGTTGAACAAAGAGTCGCTAATGGCTTGTTTTTGTATGCTCTGAAGAGATTTGTGTCACATGCATTCAGCTCACTTCTTTTATTTAACAAGGCATTTCGGCGTAACAGAAGTGGTATACCGAGGCCGACAACACTGATCATAGTGGAGGGGATTATGCTCTTAGCACAATTTCTTTTTGCAATGGCTTGGAAGGGTTCCCTGTACTTTGCCACAATCTGCTTGGGTTTATCTTATGGATCCTTCTCTTCCATCAATCCAGCAATCTCTTCAGAGTTGTTTGGACTGAAGAGCTTTGGGCCCATTTTTGGTTTATTAACGCTCTCTGCACCTGCAAGCTCCACGATTCTAGCTGGGTTTGTCGCAGGAGCGCTCTATGACAGAGAGGCCGAGAAGCAGCAAAGCTCCGAATGCACAGGGCAAGTATGCTTCTATCTTACATGCTGGATCATGGTTGGTGTCTGTGCTTTTGGTATGTTGTTGAGTTCCGCACTCTCGTGGAGAGTCAGAGACCTCTACAAGAGGAAGGCGGAGGCAATGAGAATGGAGCATTCTGTGGAGACTTGGTCTTGAAAAAGGATTATTTTTCATGTAAAGGAGGGATTTTCCCAGTTTCCCTTGTTGATTTTCCAGTCTGTTTCTCTTTGGTGAGGGAAGATGTTGCTGGTGTTGCAACTTTTTTGATACAGTTTTGAACTTTTTCCATTTTGGCATGCTAAAACATGCCTTAGAGAAGAAGAGAGCGAGCTGTGTACATTTGCGTGTATGGGTGTGTGATTTTTTGGCTTGCGAAGGGTTCCTTTGATACTATATGGGTTGTGTGAGGTTCGAATGCCCATGTGGTTCTTCACCTCTAACAAAGGTTAGATGTGTTGCATTAGATTTGGATTAAGCTGTTGTATTAATCAACTTGGACATCCAATGTCTTTATGAAATAATTGCCAAAGCTATAAAAAATATGTAGGGTCTTGCGTGTTGGATTTTTGCTTCATACATCTTTACTCATTGCCTATGGATATAATGCTTGGCATGCCTGTTTTGTATAGTTGTTTTGACATTATCGTTATTTTGATAACTGGGACATCTGTGACATTTGTTACATAGGATCTCTCTCTCTCTCTCTCTCTCTCTCTCTCTCTCTCTCTATAGATGGATGGATGTAACCTTTTGATCTCATTGGTCATCTTGATCTTGGAGTAGATGGAACACATTTAGCACAAACAATTGCCTCTCTACAGCCCAATGTATCCACAACACCCCATTCCTCCAGCAAATGGATATGTAAACCTCGCCTCATAGAGCATAATCTGCACTTCAAAACCATGACTTCAACCAAAACTTGGGTCGCACATGCATTAGCACCATCTTTGCAACATGTTGATACTTTAAGTTAGCATAACATTCTGTTGGTAGTTCTAGTAGATGATCCATAAAGACGAGATTGTAGAGCCCACCGAGCCTCCATAGACAACCTACAAAAAGCTTTGTGTTGCCCCAAAGGAGCACTAAGAGGTGCTTGCTAGTGAGGAACAAGAAATGAATATTTTTGAAATATAAAGGGGATAATTCAATGCTTAGCATTCCAAAAATAAGTTTAGTGTGTCCAACAATACAGAATCACATCTTAGAAGTACCTCCAATGTAGAGGACCTTTGAACCACCCTCTAAATTTTAGTAGGCCTTTTAAGTGAGGAGTGAATTGCTAAAGGAAGTCAACTATACCTTTTCAACTCCAATCCGAAGTTTCTTGTCCATCCATTCTTGAAACACAAATGGGTATTGCCATCTTTGGTTATGGTTATTGTGATTACAAGAAGAGAAGGGGGAGTTTGAAACTGATGCTCGAGGAGGAATTGTAGCGTGGGAAAGTTCGCCATGCCCACTTTGAACCAACCTCTAAATTTTTAAAGGCCTTTTAAGTGAGCAGTGAATTGCTAGAGGAAGTCAACTATACATTTTAACCTCTAACCAAAAGCATCATGCCCATCCCTACTCGAAATATGAAGGAATACACCTTGCCACCTTTGGTAGTGGTGTTGAGATCTCTCAATGGTATAGTCATTGTGATTAAAAGAGAGGAGAGGAAGTTTGAAAGTGATGCTTGAGAAAGAGATCTAGCTAGTCGAAATTGGCCATGCCTACGTTGAGCGGGCTTTGAGCACCCGCTTTCTTACAAACCAATATATAGAAATCAAAGTTGGGAGGAAATTTCTTCAAAGTATTATCTAAAATTGTACTTATGTAAGTTCTATGGTGAGCGAACCAATATAGCATTCATGGTTGGACGCAATAGATAATTAAATAGATTAAAGAGAGTGAACTCAATACACAAATATCGAATAATAACTTGCTTGATTGAGTAGAATTGGAGAGTGAGGTTACAAGCTTTGATAGTGGCCATATATAGGCTCAAGGTGGAGAAGTGAAATCAATGGATGGATGGATATGTTCCACAAATGGTAATGGGTCATGTGAGCTACCACAAGTAGCATGTGGCTATCAAGTGTATAGCATGCATGTGTTTAGGGAATGAGTAGCATGTGTGAGGATTATAGGTTCCACGGGAAAAGTGTGACTATGCATATAAATGGTGCATGCTTGGCTTAAAGCTTTGCTCTTATTGTGAGTGTAAGCAATAGTCTTACCTCAACAACTTAGTGGTTCATAGAAGATGAGGAGTTATCTACTTTGGTAGTACTGATCCTTGAGCCATTTTAATCTTTCAATTATCGAAAGTACAACTAACCATGGATGCTCAATGAAAGGTGTTAAAAGGAAAAGTATATTCCATGTATGTGTTGCTTTTTAAGAAAACAATCATATTTTTTGTGTAGAGCAGGTAATTTGTTATGTGCTCCCATTCAAGGTAAGAATTTGTGTCCCATCTTACATCGCTCATTTTTCGTCTGCCCAAAGCGCTAGGCCATAGTGATGCCTTAAGTTTTTGGCTGAGCCAAAAGTAGTCTTTCGAAGGAAAAAAATGTGATTGGTGAATAAATTAACTTATTGCTTACATGATTACTATAATTAGAGAAGAAGAGAGAGAGGTGTACATTTGCGTGTATGGGTGTGTGTGTGTGTGTGTGTGTGATTTTTTAGCTTGCAAAGGGTTCCTTTGATACTATATGGGTCATGTGAGGTTCAATTGTGTAGGAATGCCGATGTGGTTCTTCACCTCTAACAAAGGTTAGATGTGTTGCATTAGATTTGGATTAAGCTGTTGTATTAATCAACTTGGACATCCAATGTCTTTATGAAATAATTGCTAAAGCCATAAAAAATATGTAGGGTCTTGCGTGTTGGATTTTTGCTTCATACATCTTTACTCATTACCTATGGATATAATGCTTGTCCTGCCTGTTTTGTATAGTTGTTTTGACATTATCGTTATTTTGATAACTGGGACATCTGTGACATTTGTTACATAGGATCTCTCTCTCTCCCTCCCTCTCTCTCTCTCTCTCTCTCTCTCTCTCTCTCTCTCTCTCTCTCTCTGTGGATGGATGTAACCTTTTGGTCTCATTGGTCATCTTGATCTTGGAGTAGATGGAACACATTTAGCACAAACAATTGCCTCTCTACAGCCCAATGTATCCACAACACCCCATTCCTCCAGCAAATATACACCAATCTGCAAATTTCACTCCATACATGCATCCCAACTTACACACCCAATTCTAGTTGCACATCACCATAGCCATAATTCCAAGCTCGCTCTCTCTCTCTCTCTCTCTCTCTCTCTCTCTCTCTCTCTCTCTCTCTCTCTCTCTCTCTCTCACACACACACACACACACACACACACACACACACATTCTCATGAGATACCCTAATGGGACGGGGGGGCAACTTGCGTTATATACTTTGACAAATGGTCCATGGAATGTACATGTGGGACTATAGGGCCACTATGAGGCATCTCCCGAAGACTGCCCCTCTTCGAAACCAAAAACCACTTTTAAGCTTATTCTTTCAATACAGTGAGCTTTTCCTCAAGGCCTGTAACTTTTTCCTGCTAACCCAATTGCCAAGCCATATAAACTGCCTATTGGGCTCGAGGCTTCATCCCGCTTTTGGAAGTCTCTAAGCATTCGGCAAGCCTTTGAAAGTTGAAAAAATCCAAAAATTTTCTACTTGCCTTCATCCACTGCCAACTTCAAGGTATGATGTCCTCTAGCAGAATGATCCGCTCGGCGAGTCGTAAAGACCATCTTGAAGTGCCATGCAGGTACTACCACTAGAAACCTTGGCAAGTGTAACAAAATCTTTGTTGCACGCACTTCAAAGCGGAGCAACTTGCTACAAAGTTGGCACCCAAAAAAACTTGGAGTGCTCATCGCTTCCCCGTTTGAGCTCTGATTTGGGATATGTAACCCTCGCCTTGCAGAGCATGAGATCTGCACTTCAAAACCATGACTTCAACCAAAACTTGGGTCACACATGCATTACACCATCTTTGCAAAATGTTGATACTTTAAGTTAGCATAACATTCTGTTGGTAGCTCTATTAGATGATCCATAAAGACGAGATTGTAGAGCCCAACGAGCCTCCATAGACAACCTAAAAAAAGCTTTGTGTTGCCATTAAGGAGCACTAATAAGTGCCCGCTAGTGAGGAACAAGAAAAGAATATGTTTGTTGAAATATAAAGGGGATAATTCAATGCTTAGCATTAAGTTTAGTGTGTCAAACAATAGAGAAGCACATCTTAGAGGAGCTTTGAACCACCCTCTAAATTTGAGTAGGCCTTTTAAGTGAGGAGTGAATTGCCAAAGAAAGTGAACTATACCTTTTCAACTCCAATCAAAAGTTTCTTGTCCATCCATACAAATGGGTACTGCCATCTTTGGTTATGGTCATTGTGATTACAAGAAGAGAAGGGGGAGTTTGAAACTGATGCTCCAGTAGGAATTGTAGCGTGGGAAAGTTCGTCATGCCCACTTTGAATCACCCTCTAAATTTTAAAAGGCCTTTTAAGTGAGCAGTGAATTGCTAGAGGAAGTCAACTATACATTTTAACCTCCAATCAAAAGCGTCCTTCCCATCCCTACTCGAAATATGAAGGACTACACCTTGCCACCTTTGGCAGTGGTGTTGAGATCTCTCAATGGTATAGTCATTGTGTGATTAAAAGAAAGGAGAGCAAGTTTGAAAGTGATGCTTGAGAAAGAAATCTAGCTAGTCGAAGTTGGCCATGCCTACTTTGAGCGGGCTTTCAGCACCCGCTTTCTTAAAAACCAATAAATAAAAATCAAATTTGGGAGGAAATATCTTCAAATTATTATCTAAAATTGTACATATGTAAGTTCTATGGTGGGTGAACCGATGTAGCATTCATGGTTACACACAATAAATAATTAAATAGGTTAAAGAGAGTAAAACTCAATACACAAATGTCGAATGATAACTTGCTTGACTGATTAGAATTGGAGAGTGAGGTTACAAGATTTGATAGTGGCCATATATAGGCTCAATGTGGAGAAGTGAAATCAATAAATGGATGGATATGCACCACAAATGGTAATGGGTCATGTGAGCTATCACAAGTAGCATATGTGCATGTGTTTAGGGAATGAGTAGCATGTGTGAGGATTATAGGTTCCATGGGAAAAGTGTGACTATGCACATAAATGGTGCATGCTTGGCTTAAAGCTTTGTTCTTATTGTGAGGAGTGTAAGCTATAGTCTTACCTCAACAACTTAGTGGTTCATAGAAGATGAGGAGTTATCTACTTTGGTAGTAGTGAGCCTTGAGCCATTTTAATCTTTCAATTATGGAAAGTACAACTAACCATGGATGCTCAATGAAGGGTGTTAAAAGGGAAAGTATATTCCACGTATGTATGCGCTGCTTTTTAAAAAATAATCATGTTTTTTGTGTAAAGAAGGTAATTTGTTATGTGCTCCCATTCAAGGTAGAATTTGTGTCCATCTTACATCGCTCATTTTTCGTCTGCCCAAAGCGCTAGGCCATAGTGATACCTTAGGTTTTTGGCTGAGCCAAAAGTAGTCTTTCGAAGGAAAAAAATGTGATTGGTGAATAAATTAAGTTATTGCTTACATGATTACTAGGTGCCTCAATCTAGAACTGACGTAAGAGAAAAACTAAAGATTGATTTTGCTAAGTGCGTCAATGTGGAGAAATGTTGATAATTCATAGGTCGTCTCTACTCGATCAATATGGAGGTTATCAAGCTACTACATAAGAGAGGCCCCAATCAAGGTCTTGGCAACTGGTACCCAACAACAATGCTAAATATAGTTTAGACATTTTTTGCCATAGGTATTGACAACAAAGGCTAAACTCAACTAAACAAAAGGCTTCATACAAGGTCGTAAATTAGTGGAAGCAATCATTAAAATTTGGGAAGGTATAAAACATGCGCAAGAATCAAGTTAAGGTTTCTTGTTCACAAAATATACTTTTATAAATCTTGTGATTGATTCTTTGAAAAAAAAAAAGGCATCGGCCCAAATCTTATTGGTTATGTAAAAACCCTATTTGGCAATGCAAGAGCAAGGATAGTGATGAATGGTATACTCTCTCAGACATTAGTGCTACATAGGTTAGTAGATAGGGTTGTCCCTTTGCTCCCCTCTTATTTGCAATAGCTATTGATGGTTCCTAGCTGTGTGTTTTAATTCAAGCACACATGGGCTCCTGATATTCACCCTAAGAAGCAAGTCTTGCTTTGGCATATTATCTAAAAAGTAGTGTGGATATGCATATTTGCAAAAGTTTCTTGAGCGCATCCTCTCCTCCTTTATTCCCTTGCCCCATTTATTTGGTGAGCGTGGGTTTTGAAACCCACCGTGTGAAAGCCCTATAAGCAATGTTGCCAGGGAATTCCCATCAGACCTAGCTTCTCCAGAACTAGAATCAGGCTGGTTACACACTAATGGACGAGCACCAACCCTTGTTTTGGGGTGGGTGGGTATGCTTTGCAGACTTGCCTCACGTAAATATTAAATAAAAACTACAAATTTTAGCAATCTCCGTGGAGTTTATTGGTTGCGTCTGCTATAAGTTGTTGTCACAAAGGGAGTTTCATACCCACGCAATGATGGGTTAGGGGAGTTTGGTTGTCCCTCATTTTGGGCTCTCTTTCTTTGAGTAGCAAATTGCTAGTCACCGCATAGTGTCGACGCCAGTTCACCCAAGTTTGGATAGGCAATGTGTAATGATCCTCACTTGACACTTCTCCATGTCTCTTGAATCTCGAGCTTTCCCATATCACGGTGCCAAACGAAGGAGGTCTGTACCATTATTCCGTTATAAATGGCCACAAAACTAAGAGACCAATAACCTTTTGTTAGACTCGAAAATAAAATCATTAATTTTAGTTAATGAAAAAAAGGGTACTCAATACTATGGGTGGGTTCAGTTGAGCGCACCAGCAACTGTCGCTTTTTGTTCTTCCTCTGCATCGCCTGCTCACACAAGATGGAGATAACACTCTATAGTTAAAAAGTGCACATAGTTGCCAGCTAATGGGAAGCACCACGATAGTAAGACTTTGGTAGCAGCACATGCAATTGTGCTCAAGCTTTTAGAATTTTTGGCCTTGAACATAAAGGTTCCTTGCATTTTTTTGGCTGGTTGTGTTGAGGGCATTTTCTTTCAAGAATTGGTTTTGAAAAATCCCAGTCGGTTATTCTACATGTAACCCCGGTTTTTTTGGACACACTAATTTGGGTCCAAGACTCCAACTGCTTGCTCTCTATTTCTAACCCCAATCTCTAGTTTCAATAAAGGTTTCATTTTAAATGGACTCTCAAACCAAAAGTATTTGAATTTCTCAAGTTTTTTTCATTTAAACAATGTAGGGATCTCATTTTAATTAATATCTAAAAATACTTACACATTCATACATGGTTCTCTCTTTTTGAAAAAGAAAACACCCCACCATGCTCGATGATGGTTATACAAAACATCAAGCATTGGCACAGGCATCATCATGTATACTTGGGGAATACATAGGTATACACTTTTCCATGTGCCACTAATACCAATTAGCAAGGTTGAGAAGGTGGATGTTGCTACCTAAAATATAAAAGATAAAATTTAGTAAAGAAAATGAAGATGGGGAGGGAGAGAGAGAGAGAGAGAGAGAGAGAGAGATTTCTTTGTTTCTTCAAATTAGTTTCATGTTGCACATAAATGTTCAGTAGAACTTAGGTTTCTACAATTATATGTATGTCTAGGGGATAAGGTGGAAAACATGGAAATAGGTAAGCTTTCACCTATACTTTCCGTTGGTATAGCTAGAACCCCCCCCCCCCCCCCCCCCCCCCTATACATACGGTATGAGCATGAGACAACAGGGGGCCACCTGCTATTATATACCCCTTATGTGCAACCTCCCAAAACCCCCCTCTTCTCATGTGGTACCATACGAAAAAACACAGTGAATCCCTCGGGCTTTAAATATGTGCACAAGGCTCAGTCTTTGGCACTCTTCCGGGTGAAAGAGCAAAGCGCGAGTACCGACATTGTACTGAGTTGAAGCAATATAAAAAAATATAAAAAGGAGCACCGAGGTTAGGGGCCAATGCTCTCTTGGGGTGGAACTCTGTCACTCCATGTCTTGTGTGTCATGCATCTCTTTCAGTTCAATTGTTATTTGAAGTGCTTAAAGTTGTTCAGCTTATTCTTTTTCGTTGGCATGTGGTGCTCGTCCCTACTGTGATAGCTGGTAATTATGGGATCATGTAGGGAGGTGGCACATTTGACCCTCTTTGTAGGGGATGCTTTTGGACTTATGTGGAATGCATAATTTCTAAGTTGGCCTTTCACATGGGTGGTTCGTGTACATGTAGATGGGGTATTCATTTCATGGTAGCTAATCATTTTATGGGGTAGCCATTTTATACCAAAGGAGGTTGAAACGAAGGTTACAATCATGGGCTATAAGCCCATTCCCAATAGCTTATACCAACACACTTAGCTAAAAGACCATATTCACAACAACACTTGCATTTATTCCCATGGCAGCAAGTTTTCAAATTCTTAAATTTTGTCTTATTACACGGCTATCCATGTTATACAATGATGGAAATATAGATTTCTAGAAAGAAAGAAAGAAAGTTTTGTTAACGTCTTTGAAGTTATTACACGGCTATCCATGTTGATGTGGAGTTATTCTCTTATAGTGAGGTAAATAGAGATTTTTAGAAAGAAAGAAATAAAGAAAGCTTTATTAACGTCCTTGAAGATCAAGTTTTCCTATGAGACAAATCAATGTAATGCATCGTCTCTCATCCCAAAAAAGGAAAAGTTGAACTACACATTAAAGACTAGTTAAGGATAACTCATAAATTGGTGATTTTTCATCAATTTTGGTTGATCTGCGAGACTGCCACCCATTTGGCCGATAGCCATGGATAGAGATGGATATATGCAAGTGTTGAACACACTAGTATGCTTGCTGATTTTGCAGGAACTGTTTGAGAAGCTACAAGAGATTTTGTTTCCTCTGAAGCTACAGGTGCTTGACCTGTGCAAGATGCCTAGGAGAAGGGAAGCTAGCCAGTGAGCCATTGCCTAGCAAAGGATGCAAAAAAAGGAGGAAGGCTACTGACACCTAGCATTTGGCAAAGCATACAGGGAAAATGGACACTAGGAGAACTCATGCAAGTCAACTGTAGTCCATGCATAGAGGTAGCCATCCCATGCAAGTCAATTTGAGTCCGTGCAAGTTAATTGGACTCCATGCATGGCAGATGCATGCCATGTTGCAGTCCATGCAAAACTTGAGTCCATGCATGGCAAGCGGTAGTCCATGCAAGACAATTAGAGTGCATGCATAGGAGGCTGCAGTTCAAAGATAGCAAGTATAGGAAACCCTAATGAGGTCCAGTTAAAGCATAGCAAGAAATAGAAAAACCTAGAGGATTGCAATTGAATCATGGAAGCTCCAAAAGTTTCTATTTTTAGCCAAGGCACCCACACACACAGATGAGGTACCTGCCACTTGTCCAAAATAGCCCATTAGCGGTTCATACAGAGGAAGAAAGTGCACACATTTGGCACTTGACTTTGTGTAAATACACACACACACACACACACATCTATCTATCTACAGGGATGGTTTAGCCAATTGTAAGGGTTACCATTGGCACACTCTCTATCTATCTTCCCGCTCTCATAAAAGAAAGGTGTCATCTCTTATAAGCATTGTGGGAGAGTATACTCCCCCAAGCTAGCCCCCTCCTTGCTTTGGTCGGACCCCTCTTCTAGCACTAGCTTGCACTTGATTGGATCTCCTCAAACCTTGCCAATCACATGCTTAGTGCATATCAAGCACCAAGGGTAGCATTAGGACAAGTGCTCTTCTTACCCCTTTGAGAGAGAGGACTTGATAAATGCATAAACAATTAATTATATTGACTAAATTATCATTGGACCCCTTGGGAGGCCAACCAATATGCTTTAGGTGCACTATGAGGGCTATATAACCAAGCTTGCCTTGTGTGAGGGTGTTGTGTTCTCTCTCTAGCTCCTACAATGAGGGCTCTCCCCCTCATGAGTAGGGATTTCCTTTGATGTTTTGAACACCTTAACCCCTCAAGCACCTTAATCATGGAGCACCTTATTTATTAAGCACCTCAAGCACCTTAGTCAACAAGCACGACAAGCACCTCGATCTTGGACCGGGTTCCTATCTCAAGCACAGTCCTAGCTTGCCTAAGTGCTTTGACATTTTGAACACCTTAACCCCTCAAGCACCTTAGTCATGGAGCACCTCAAGCACCTTAGTTAGCAAGCACGACAAACACCTCAATCTTGGGCCGGGTTCCCACCTCAAGCACAACCCTAGCTTGCCTAAGGTCAAAGGACTTTTAACACTAACCATTGGAGGTCTTTATTGAAGCTAACCCTAAGGTCTTTAAGCTCCATTATCTAGCCTTTGTCTTTGACAGATCATCTCTCATTTGGACCCCTTTAACCTTGGCCCCGTATTGAGATAGATCCATACGCACATGTCTATATTCTAACCCTTGTTCCCATTTATTCTCCCACATTAAATGATTAGTTTAATATGAGAAAATAATTTGAATTGGTTAGATGTTAGATTTTATGACATTACCTCTTTCTTGAAATCATAGTTGTCCTCGACTATGAGGTAGAAGAGATAAAGCCTTAGTCATTAGTTAATGTTTCTTAGCGGCGGGTACAGGATCCCTTTTTACTCTACGACATCATTCCAAGATGGATGACTAATCCATTTGGTGCTTGGGAAATGTAGGTGCCGTAAGCATGTCTACTCTTTAGTCCATTTCATTCTCCCTAAGTAGAGTGAAAAATTATACTTGGTGTTTGAGAGACGTCGTCATCGCAAACATGATTGAAAGCATGCATACTTTTTAAAGTTGTGCACAATAAAAAGAGAATTAGTCTTACAAGTCATAAAATCTAATATCTAACCAACCCAAATGATTCTCTCATATTAAATTGATCATTTAATGTGGGAGAATAAACGAGAACAAGGGTTAGGATATAGACATGTGCTTGTAGATCTATCTCAACACGGGGCCAATGGTAAAGGGGCCAAATGAGAGATGGTCTATCAAAGAGCAAGGCTAACCAATCTCAACACGGGGCCAATGGTAAAGGGGCCCAAATTAGAGATGGTCTATCAAAGAGCAAGGCTAACCAATGGAGCATAAATACATTAGGGTTAGCTTCATTGGAGACCTCCAATAGTTAGTGTTAACAGTCCTTTGACCTTAGGTAAGCCAGGGCTGTGCTTGAGGTGGGAACCCGGACCAAGATTGAGGATGCCTGATGACTGAGATGCTTGAGATGCTTGAAGTGCTTGATGATTGAGATGCTTGAGGTGTTTGTCATGCTCGAGATGCTAGGAATGTACTTGAGGTGGGAACCCAACCCAAGCTCGAGGGACTTAAGGATCAAGCTTGTGGTGAGAACTAGGCCCAAGGTTGAGGGGCTTGAAGTGGCACTAGTATGCAAATCCAACCAAGCAATAGCCATGCTTCATTGTTTAAGCTTGCCATATTCTCCATCTTCATTACTATGCTAGCAATAAGAGTGATGATAAGTGAGGAACTAGTTTTTTCTCCTATGAAATGTTTCTTCTTCCTCTTCCCTACCCTCATTCCATGCTAGCTCTCTCCACCTTCGAAGGTGTTTGAGGTCTTGGGACTGAGGCTTGGGATAATGCTTTCCACAAAGTTTATGTTATGCTCGTGATGCATGAAGCTTTCCATCTTCATTACATCACCTAGGTCACAAGGAACACAAAGATTGTATTGTAGCAAGTCTCTCTTGATGGGAGAAACTATAATACAAATACCTATTGGAGGGGGGACCGGCTCCACATAAATCCAGTCCTCAACTGTTGTCATGTTCTCTAAATTCTCTCTCTTGCAAAAGTATTGTTCATGCCAAGTTAACTAGATGCTATGTTTATGTTGCTACCTTCAATTATTTTCACCCGCTATGCTCACAAAGTAATTTCACAAAAGTACTCTCTTTAATTTCCGCTACTCTCAAGTAAATAGGCCAATTCCATTACATTGGTATTAGAGCATTTGGTTTCTCTTTTCTTGATTAAGAAGAGAGGTCCTTAAGTAGCCTGTAAATGGTTGATTTTGTTAATTATATTAGGGTAAGTGGGACTGGGATCTATTATCGATCTTGTTGAGCCCACTATGTGGGATATGGTGCACACCTCGGGAGCTTTGGACTTAATAATGGGGTCTTTTTAGACTTGCCTACGGCTTTACCATTATTGAGCAAGAAGAAGTCCGAAAGAAGCTATCCATCAGCAATTCTGCAATATTAGACCCACTCCACTACTCTCTATAATCTTGAGCTTTTGTGATCTTCGCCATGCAGGGTATGATTTACGATGTCCTCCCCTCTTGTATTCTCTAGGAGAATAGCCATAGCTTTCGTCGGAAGAGAAGGAAGGTGAAGAATAAGGAGAAGAGAGTGACCTCTTTCTTGCCCTTTTCTTCCTTTGTTTCCTCTCTTCCCTTTCAGAATGACGAGGAGAAGGACTGTGTGTTGATCTTTTCCTCTTGGGAGGAGTTGGTTATCATCCAGACCGCCGTCTTTATGGAGCCACATCTTCAGAGAAACTTAAATTTCATTGCTTTCTTGCTCTTTGGATTCCTCCTCTCGTATGGGAGAGAGTCTTCTTTTGGGGGTCTCTTCAAAAGGCCTCCAAAGCTCTCTCTCCTCTTGGGGAGGAAGGGAACTCCCATAAGCACGAAGTTGTTAACATTGGCTTGCAAAGTAGGGTTGACCATAGCTTATTGCAACGTAGTAACGAGATAATTGACAAACATGGGAGCATCATCATTAGCACCTTCATGTGCAAAATAAAATCTATCAATGTTCATTCTACTATCTTGGTTATTATCAGCCATGTAAAACAAAATTTGTGTACGTACTTAGTGTATACTTTGGCAATTCAAAACTTTAGTTGCCACTCCTCTTAGCCTTTGAAAATTGGCTCTTTCTACACCCACGACTCGAAGTGGTTTAGGGGGCACACTAGACTAAGGTGTGGGGCCGCTCGGTGTAGGGACCACACTAGTCCCGGGCATAGGGTCAGTCATAGTAGGTCTAGAGGGACCTACTGCCCAAAGGTGATGTGCCATCACGATCTGCTCTGGTGTGAACTGAGACAAAAACGAGCCCATTTGTTCAGGTGATGCCGGCCGGAGTGACAGGAAAGCTAAAACTAGGAGATTATGGCTCATCGTCATCGGCCATGGCTATTCATACACAAACAACACCCACAAAATATGTTAGTTTATAAAAGAAATGTTGCGGCGTAGTGACGTCTCCCTCTTATTCGTGGCGAGGAATCCTCCATGACAGCAAGCATGAGCGGTGAGTGACACACCATTGTCTTCTTTGAGCTTACTAGTTTAGGCTAGTTGCGTGCTTAGAGCCATCTGTGGCTCGCACACAGTGTATTGGCAAGTTCCTTGCATTGACATGTGCGACATACGCACACAGTTTTGGCACCGGTGTCGGGGAAATGCCATACACTAAGCTTGAGTGGCACTCTGTGCTTCTTTGTGGTGCAATTTCAATTGTAGGAAAGGTAGGGAAGGAAGGTGTGTGTGTTAAGAAAAAGGATTTTGTTTTGCTACTATGCATTTCTTTGTTAATGAGGTTTTGAAAGGTACTGTGTTTTCTCTGTGATAAGGTGTTAGTATTAAGGTTGTTAGTTTTGTGTAATGTAAAGTATAGTAAGTAGGAATTAGATCTGTTAGAGCTAATGAATTGTGTTAGTACGTAACAGTAGGTGTATTAGTTGTAAGTAGGTAGGTAGAGTGTGGTGTGCTCGCGCGCAGGCCATGGCGACCTTATCCAAAAAAATAAAAAATAAAAAAAATTTAAAAAATAATTTAAAGGTAGGACCGGGATCCGGAATATCTCCCAGACCCAAGCCATGACCCAAGCCCAAGCTCACGCTCAGGCTCAGGCCTCAGTTGCCCTTTAAAATTATGTATTTTAGCTTCACACATAGCTAAAAATTGACTTTTTTGAAGACCAACGGAGCTTCGGGTAATCGAACGTTGTGTTGTAAAGCACACCGCGACCCTCTGAGTGATACGCTCGTTTTGAGCTATCACACACTTTAATAAAAAAACCAAACATTAAAAAACATTAGAAAACATAAAAAACGAGTGAAAACGGACGCCTAAAAAAGTAAGCGGTTAACCTTCGAGGTTATTCGCCGACGCTTGTAGGGTGCCAAAGGCACAAGCATCTGCACTCTGGTCATGTGCTAGAGACGGAGCAACTAGAGAGAATTTTGACTTATGCAAGTTTTCATTATCCACCTACCTTAGGTTCCGGACCCTCGAGGACGGGGACCCAAGGTAGTACAAACCAAGACCTAAACATAGCGGGTAGTGACTCTTCCTCTGACTACGACATCATGGAAGGTTTCCCAATGCCTAATCCCGATAGCTCAATCCAAGACATACATGCCATGGGCCCGCGGTCCGGGCCGAGCACGCTTAGCCGCTTGAAGGAAACCTTTAGTAGAGCCACTCGCTCCGAACATGGAGCTAATGATGTAAATGAGGGGGGCGGGGAAGTAATTTCGCCATTCATGACCAACGTAGACCCTATGCCCTTAGAGAGTGTGCACGTGAATACTTCATTCACTGCACCCCCTGACTCTTTAGAGCTATTCCCCTCCGAGGTCATATTACCCGATGGTAGAAGCCTTGCCGAAGTGCAAGAGGTTGAGCGATATATCATTGCGGCTAGGGAAAAGGAAATCGAGAGCTTACACAAGGCGGAGCAACGAAGAGAGTTAAAAGTGAAATCCCCTATGTCAATATCTTTGCTAGGAGAGCAATCGAGTGCTCCTGAACTAGCAACCACTAAGGGTCGACCCATAGAGAGCAACATTGCATAAAGCTCAAAGGACACCCCTAGCACCTCAATCCTAGATTGAGCATTCTTAAATGAGAACTGGGAGTACAAACTACAAATGAAAACTCTAACCAACCTATACATAGGTCACACCTATTACGTGGGTTGGTTAGATGTCCTACAATCCACAATGGGTGCTACTAGTGTGGAGGATCAACAACAAAGAGTTTGTGAGGTCATCCATAGGGTCATTGAGTTAGAGAGACAGAACAAGGGGATCAACATGCCTTCAACGTGTCTCATGAGATTCTTGGATATAGGAAAGGCTAAAATACCGACCTTATCGCAAATGGAGACCCCCTCGGTAAGTTCGATGGATCCCCCATATGTTGTTTTGCCAGGGGTCTCGGTGCAATCTGAGCCCACAAGTGATAGCTTTACCTTTCCAAGTCTAGCTCATCTTTCCCTTGATGACACCACGGCTACCATGCCTACCCCAATGATGGGCATGCCAAGAAACACTCCATGGACCTCATTTGTTAGTAAAGCACCACTACACAGTAGCTCAATGCCTGCAACAGTACCTACAAGTGTGTACAAATCGTATACACCCATGGGTCCTCGTACTCATGTAGTTCCTACCCCTCCCATTGTTTCAACAACCTATGCTCCACAACCACAACACCCAAGTTCTTATTTCCATGGGACTATACCAGCTAGCATTAGCATGTCACATCCGACGTCTGCTATGCGTAGGGCCACACATGAACTTTGGCACAACACCGTACCAAACGTGGAACCCAAGGGCTTCCTATACGCCAAGCCCAATGCCAATACCTACTCCACATGTAGTCTCTGGAGCACCTTCACCCACGGTTCCTGCTCACTTAGGTGACTTGGCAACATTTTCTCAAGCTATTGGTCGATCTATTGCTGAGAATATGCGTAACACGCCTGATAGAGAGCCTAGAAGTAAGGCAATACAAATAGCCAAGCTAACACAAAAATTTAGTGGAAACGGGGATGTGAGAAAGCATATCAAAGTGTTTGAACAAATATGCGATTCTCTAGGAGAACACAATGACCTGCATAAGAGTAATGCTTTAAGCCTAACCTTAAGAGGAAAGGAAAGGGATTGGTATAGAACCCTAAGGGTGGAAGAAAAAACGGTTTACCCTACTCTTAGGAGATTGTCCTTGAAAGAATACATACAAGAGGGAATACTTTGGGGTGTAGTCTCTCAGCTCCAGAAAGCCCAACGAGAGGAAGGAGAGTCGGTGAGAGACTTTATTAGTCTCTTAAAGAATTTGAATTCTCGTTGTAATCCAAATGAGCGCTTCAATAATATTCAATTGCTTGATAGATTCATTAGGGGGTTACGACATGAGGATATCTACAATGGCCTAGTCATTAGAGGTTCACCACTTGGGCAGTGGTCACCACCAATGTGATCCAATTGGAGGATAATTTAATGATTCAAGGAGAAAGAGTGTCTGTTGAGCCTAAATCTATTAGCTCGCAAGCATCGGGGCATCAGACAATGACCCTAAAGCCTATTGCTAAGGAGCCAAAGATATATGAGATGACTTTAGTAGATCTCACCAAGGCCATTCAAGAGAGTCTTAGAGACAATCATGCTCCACAAAACAATCATATGTATCCAAGAAGGGAGCAACAATGGTGCTCAGTATGCTATGGACCGCATAGTACCAGTGAATGCCCTACTTTTAGAGTAAAATTCAAAAGGAACTACAATGCCTGTGGGAGGTATGGTCATCAAGCTAAGGATTTCATAGTATTTAAGCGCGCGATGGCCAATAGACCAACCTTAGCATGGACTGACACACCTCGAGTGCCTACATTGATGTTGGCCCCACCTCTTGAACAAACAGCACAACACATGGTTCCTAGGGCCCAAAATGTTGTTCAAACAACACCCTTACCACCTCAAGTGCTAGGACCGAAACCACCACATCCGAGAATCACTTATGTGAATCAAGTGGGTTGTGAGTCATCTATTGCTTGTTTGGAAGACTGTGAGGAAGACATGTACCCTAATATTTCCTATGGGATGGATGTGCTTGAAGAAAGTCCACAATACTACATGGAGGACTATTGGAGACAAGTCAAACCTGTATATCAAGTAGCTGCTCTTGCGACAAGAGGCCAAAATTTACACTGCTAAGAGACCATCTCTTCAATGCTATGAGTGTGGAGGTCCACATCGTGTAGCCGAGTGTCCTAGTAGGCTACAAAAGAACACCACACTAATGCAAACCAATCAAGTGATCATGTCTACAATGCTCATACTCATGTGTAATCAATGTGGCATAGATCATTTGATTGTCCAATGTCCAAATAATTCAAATGCACCGAAGATCACGCCATTAAACTTGTTTGAAGTTACCAAGGAGCCATCACAAAGTACACCTATGGTACCAGTAAACGTACTCACACATCGATGCTCCAAAAACAAAATTATATTCTTGAGGAAAGAGACACGGCATCGATTGCCCAATCTCAAAAAAAGAAGAAAACACGAAGGAAGAGATCGCAAAAAGCAGCGAAGTCAGACCCCAATTCAAAGACCAACATAGGGACTGGTGAGACCCCGTATATATGAACAACACTGAAGAGGATTCTGATTCAGGTGAAACCATGGAGACCAAAACGACCATGAAGATAGAAACCAACAAGGAAGATCTTCATGAGCCACAATGGCCAAGATCCAAGAAGAAGATAGGAACTTACCCAAACCCTACAAAGAAGATCGGGCGCGTCAAGCAATTAAGGAGTTTGGTAGAAGATACCCAAAGGGATCTAGAACCAGCACCTAGGAAGATTCATATTATAGGCACCATGTTCCCTACGCAACAACAACCACACCAAGTCCATTGACCCTTGGCCATACCTAGTGTCATCCAAGAAGAAAGTGACTTAAGGTCACGGGAAAGTGGGAGTACTCACTTCTTGATGGAAAGAATGTTTACAGAGGGACTACCTGATCCTATCGAAGAAAAAAGAGATCCCATCTTCCCCACGTCAAGGGACTAAAGCCCAAAAGGTGCCGTTAAACATTACCAAATTGATGGATTTCATGTCTTCAAAAGTTAGAACCACCATCATGTCCAAACTATATAAAGACCCTGAGCTAGTCTCAGCTCTTCGAGCCTTCCTCAATGGAGAACTAAAGTTTGGGCTATCACAATTTTCACAGATGGATGGAGCTGGGGAGATGCCAATAGAGGAGGAACACTTAGATCCAAAACCCAACCTAGATGAGAACCTTGTTATAGAAATACATGTTAACAAGTTGGGACAATACTTTGAGGGTGATGAATCCAATGCGACCATACCAATCACTACTAAGGGACTAACTGTGAAGGGAATCCTTGATGTTGGCGCTGGGGTTAGCATTGTGACTAAAAATTGTTGGGAAACTATGGAAAGACCTCACCTTGCGACCACAACCATAGTAGTGAATATGGCCAATGGGTCTATTGTTAAACCTATTGGGATGCTAGAAGATCTCAAGATCAAGGTCTTTGGACATAAAATAAGGATTACCTTCATTGTTATGGATTTCTCCAAACACACTATGGCATCGGAGATGATCTTAGGACGTCCTTTCATGAGGGAAGCAACAATGGTGCATGACTGGTCTAAAAACCATGTCTACTTGCAGTTCCAAGATTCTGTCATTCGGGTGGATCTTGTGGCTGGTCGAGCACATCCTCTAGGAAATAGGTTTATAATTGATCATAGATCTGACACCACAGTTTACTCGCCCCCATTGCAGTATTGTTACACGTGGAAAGCGGACACTGATGTTGGGGAAGATTCTCCTTATATGGATGTACTACCTGGGATGACTGAGTCGGACAATGTGGATTGGGTCCACCTAGCAGCAACCATAGACACTTGGGGAAATAGGGGACGACCTGGGTAACACCTGAGGGGGATGAAATGCCACCACTCGTACCCTTAAATATGATAGAAGCAATGCATATAGCTTCTGATGACCTATAAGATGAAAGTTTGACTGGCATTGGAACCAGTAGCGCATCACAAGACTATAGCCCACACGATTTGGGGTCAGAATCATCAATTGAAATTGACTCTGAGGACGAATAATCTGAGTTAAATCTTAGTGCAAATGTGGGGACAAACCATTCAGGGCCCAGTGGTACCCCAGATGACAATCTATCCAAGGGAGCAGAAGACACAAGAAGCGATTCATCTAGTGACTCTTCACTAGAGATCTGTTGTAATCGAAAATTAGACAAGAAGAGTAAGAGATATAAGAGGCAACGATATCGAGCAAATGTGCATGCTAGAATAAATAAAAAGAAATCTACCGCAAAATGGCTTAATTATATAGGGGCATGTGATGCTCATCAAAAGTTGGTAGATAACTGGGGTGAATACCTTCAAAGCGTTATGTGGTGTAGCCCATAGTCCATTGACATCGCACAATTAGACGCTACAGAGAAGCCAAAGTTAGGCCGTACCATAAGGAGACGACAAAATCGAGAGTTAGCTCAACAACAAAAGGAATCGGAAGTGAAATCACAGTCTACAGAACAGCAGGACCCCACAAACTTACACCCTGCACCTGAACATTTCAAATCCTATACCACAGAGGAACGTAAGGTTGTGTATACAAAGGCTCAAATAAAACCTATCAATGGGAGCAATGGAGTCTATGACGGTCCAACGATACTTAAGGAAATAGAGTTACTAGACCCACCCAAGAGAAGAGTCTAAACCTGTTTTCATTGCCCAAGATCTGACAGAGATTGAGGAGTGTGTACTTAAAGAACTTCTCAAGGAATTCAGGGATATATTTGCATGGACATATCATGATAAGAAAGGTGTTCCACCTTCCGTGGTGCAACACACAATCCCCATGAATACCATGGCTAAGCCAGTTCAGCAACGACCCTACCCAATGAATCCTAAATATGCAAAAATTGTTCAAGAAGAGATTGAAAATCTTGTGGAATGCGGATTCATACACCCTATTGAGCACTCAGAATGGGTGTCTCCAATAGTGATTGTGCCAAAAAATAATGGGAAATTCAGAGTGTGCGTGGATCTCAAGAAGGTCAATGCCGCCACTAGGAGGGACCATTACCCCTTTTCATATTCAGAACATGTGCTTGAAAGAGTTGCAGGGAAGGAAGCTTATAGCTTTTTAGATGGTACTCTGGCTACAATCAAATCACAATTGCGTTGGAGGACCAAGCTAAAACAGCCTTTATAACCGAATTTGGAGTGTTCGCATTTTGTGTTATGGCTTTTGGCTTAAACAATGCCCCTGCTACCTTTCAAATATTAATAAACACTGCTTTTAGAGAATATTTGAGGGAGTTTTCTTAGATGAGCTTTTTGTTTATTCCTCTTGGAAAGAACATGTATCATGCTTACGAAAAGTGTTTGAGAAGTGTAGATTGTATCACATCTCCTTAAACCCTTTCAAATGCCAATTTTGGGTTAAACATGGAGTCATTTTAGGGCATATAGTGTCCAAAAATGGGATTTCCATAGATGAGAGCAAAATTAAAGCCAATACTTAATTGCCACCACCTACAAACTATGAAGGAGTTCAAAGGTTCATGGGCCATGTTGGTTATTACCGACGATTTATTTTAAACTTTATCGAGATAGCTCGTTCTTTGTACAAGCTTCTTATTGAGTTCCAATGGACTGCGGAGTGTGAACATGCTTATGAGTCATTGAAAAAGACCTTGACTAGTACTCCTATTCTACGAGTGCTTGATTGGAATGTAATTTTCCATGTGCATATTGATACATCAAACTTTGCTATTGGGTGTGTTCTAGCTCAACCAGGAGAACATAAACTGGACTACCCCATTAGCTTTGCAAGTCATCAATTGAATGATGCTGAGAGAAACTACACCACTACAGATCGAGAAGGTTTAGGTATGATTTATGCAGTGAAGAAATTTTGCTACTACCTTTTGGCCAACAAGTTTGTGTTCTATGTTGATCATCAAGCCTTGTTGTATCTAGTAAATAAACCTTGTTCCACGGGAAGAATTACACGATGTTTGTTAATTCTCCTTGAGTTTGATTTTACCGTTGTGGTGAGACCTGGTAAAAGACATGTTATGGTGGATCATTTGTCTCGCATACCCAATGGTGAAGCCCCTACTGGAGTCGATGATGAGTTGCCCGATACTTCTCTATTCCTAGTCAAAACCATACTTGAATGAAGTGAGAAGATTGTGAACTTTCTAGTTAATGGTTTTCCACCGAAAGAGCTTGGTAAAGACATAGCTCGAAAACTATTAAAAGAATGTGAACCTTACTCTCTCATTGCAGAAACTCTCTACAGGCTAGGGAAGGATGATGTTAGACGTCGTGCCCTTGAGGATGAGTATTTATACATACTGCAAGAAGCCCACATGGGTATAGCCGGAGGACATTTTTCAGGGGAACTAACATCTAGAAAGGTGTTGCAATTAGGCTATTGGTGGCCTACCTTATTCAAGGATGCATCACTTTTTGCAAAAGGATGTGATGAATGCCAACGTTACAAGATCACACAATGAAAGGATAGGATGCCCTTACATCCTGTTAAAGTGACTCAACCATTTGAAAAATGGGGTTTGGACTTTGTAGGCCCAATTAGTCCGGCAGCTCGTAGCACTCAATCTCGATATATTATCGTTGCCACTGACTATGTGACAAAGTGGGCGAAAGCCAAGGCAACACGTAAGGACGATGCGAGGTCAACTGCCAAGTTTCTCTTTGAGAACATTATTACAATATTTGGTTGTCCCTTTGAGATTGTGAGTGACAATGGTACTCATTTTATAAATGGAATAATAAAAGAACTCACTACTAACTTTATGATAGCTCACCATAAGTCCACACCTTATTATCCACAAGCAAATGGCCAAGCTAAGAGCACCAACAAGACCTTAATCTCTATCTTGACCAAAACGGTGGAAGCTCATCACACAGATTGGGATTTAAAGCTTACATCAGCTCTATGGGCTTATCGTATTGCATACAAAGTTTCCATTAACTGCACACCATTTAAGATGGTGTATGGCCAAGAAGCGGTTATGCCATGGGAGTTTGTCGTTCCTAGTCTTCGAGTAGCTTTTCAAGAAAGCTAAGAGCACCAACAAGACCTTAATCTCTGTCTTGACCAAAACGGTGGAAGCTCATCACACAGATTGGGATTTAAAGCTTACATCAGCTCTATGGGCTTATCGTACTGCGTACAAAGTTGCCATTAACTGCACACCATTTAAGATGGTGTATGGCCAAGAAGTGGTTATGCCATGGGATTTTTTCGTTCCTAGTCTTCGAGTAGCTTTTCAAGAAGGTTGGGATGGTAACCCCTTAGTTGAGCGATTATATATCCTTGAAAGGCTAGATGAAGAGAGACAATTAGCTATGCAAAATGCACTTGTGGAGAAAGATAGGAGGAAGAAATGGTTTGACCATCATCTAAAGAACAAAGATATCAATGTTGGTGATAAAGTCCTTATGTATGGAGTGCGTAACAAAAAGAAAAAGTTGAAATATGTGGGAAAAGGACCATATAGAATATGTGAGATCACCCCACAAGGAACCATTCGTGTGGAGACTCTTGATGGAGTTTAAACCATTGGATTCCTCAATGGGATAAAAAAGATACTGTGATTCTTTAAGCCAAGAGGAGCTACATGCCATCCATACAAAAAAGGCAGCCAAGGCACAAACAGAATTGAAGAAGATACAAGCTCAAGCTGAGGCTAAGGAGCGACAACAATGCATAAGACAAAAACGAGAGGCTAACCTTGGAGTCACACATGCATTCCACGTTGAAATCTACGAGGATTGATTGGAATCTGACACACCTCTACGATACCCTATTGAGCTAAACAACACCTATGGAAAAGTGCTATATAACGCCTTATTGGACACGGGTGCTAAATATAATCTGCTATCATATGGGGTGTGGTGTCAGTTAGGAAAGCCACCTCTATCTGAGAGTATTATCCAAGTCAAGGGTGCCAACAAGAAAAAAACTGCGGTTTTTGGAATTTGGCACACTTCTGTCAGTTATGACAATGGGGTTGTAGCTCAAGATTTTTTGGTCATGCCTGTTGGAACTATGGAGGGTAATATAAACATAGGATGCATGTGGATGATAGCCACCAAATGCACTATTTATTGGGGGGCAGGGGGGTGTCACAATACAGAAACCAACTCTTAGCCCTTCCACTCAAGCCATAGTCCCTGAGATATTGCCTCTTAAGGAAATAAAACCCAAAACATTGCATGTCCAAGAGGTTGAACCATATGTCCCCATAGCCCAACTCTCTAGAGCTTCAATTGATGTAGTTGAAATAAATCTTGAGATACACAAGACCCATCCCAATATAACAAAGAAAACATACAAGTGGGTCCCTAAAGCTTCTTTAGCAACCATAGCCAGTGCTAAAAGACAAGAGCCTGGTAAGAGACGTCCCATTTGCCCCAAGAAATGTAAAAAAACGTTGCGTTGGATTCCTAAAAAACTATTGGAATCCCAAGGCTACTATGAAGAAAATGATCAAATCTGGGTGCCAAAACGTAAATTGTTCTCTTACTTGTCACCGGTCCCATGTGAGCTCAATCATGTGGCTCCAAAACAAACTGAAGATCGCGAAAAGGAAAAAATCACGGAATGCTACACACTTGCTCCAGAGCTAGTTTGGGTACCGAAGAAAGAACGATTTGTTCCACCTAGCTCAAGAACATGGAAATCAAATGAAACTTCTTGCTCTTTGTGTAGTTCCTATACGGAAATAGAAGCTTCGACACAACCTCCACCTACCATTGTACATATCCATACAAGTAAGAAAGAGTTTGCACCTCCTATTGTAAGTTCACCACCTACAACAGTGTTGCAAATAAAATCATGGGAGAGTACCTTACCACCCTTGCAACTAGATGAAATGCATAGGGCGGTCGAAAACTATTGGTTATAGCCTTCACCTATAACAACTTGGAACAACTGGTTTCAAAGGGTGACGACATCATTCCAAAAGGCATGATCTACCCAAGGAAGGGGGGAGTGTTTGCTGACATCCATCATTCACTTGCTTCTCTCTCAACCTTCCTCCCTGACCTCTCAATCTCCAATCTTAGGAAATGTATATAGCCTTATACTCACAAAAACAAGATAAAAAAGTAAAAGAGCAAGATCCATAACACAAAATCAGAAAAACACATTATGCACAAGAACACGACCCTTGTAATATTTGCACTCTAACTATCATTTATTTGTGTATACAGATATGGTTAGTATGCTAGAGTCATCCACTCCTGCCTTGGGTGAGAGGTACCCTTGTTACTTTTCACAAATGTTTCACATGGTCTTTCCGGTGCTTGCCGTGAATGGGATTTGGTAGGTACGCTAGCATGTTGGAATTTCGAGGAGTTAGAATGGCTGATATGTCTCTTGACTACGACTGATCTATACTTAGTAGAGAGCGTATCTCCGATTGCACAAGCCTATCCTTTTGACCAAGATGACGATAGACGTCTAGTGACCTTCTTAGTAAACATTGGTGCCTTTGATGATGATGAAGATTTACATGATTATATGGATGGCACATATGGTCTCACGGATGATGACTTTGTTTTTCTCGACGACGAGGATAGGGGTTTAGCCTTAGGGTTTCTCCCCAATCTACAATATCCTATTCCCTTGACTCTCTAGAGGGAGTGCAAATAATTAGGTTCCTTATGTTTTTTGTTGTGTTCAATAAGTGTTGGTACCTTTTCCCACTGATGTGCCTCCTAGAGGTATTCTTTGTGTTTCCTAGTGTGTACAAGAATGTGTTGCTGTTGTTAGGATTTGGACCTTCATGGAATCTTTCTCTCGTTCACACTTCAAATCAAGCACGACCATCAACACAAACAGGTGTTTCTTGTCCATTAGCATTGCCCCTTATCTTTTTGCATCCATGTTTGTCTGCTTTAATTGTGATTGGTAGCATAATATTCAACACATTTGCTTAGTATCAAACATTAAATTCAATGTAATTTTTTGTCATAATCGCTTGTCTAGGTTTAAAAATCAAGCAGTCTAACTAAGCTAGTTTGACCAAGCTAGGCGTTAGAGATCTTCTCTTAATACCATGGGGAATGCCTTCCTAATTATCAATGGTTACTTAGGTTCTTAATCCGATTTAGGCAGCATTGTGTGAAATGTACTAAGGCTTTCTAGTGGGCTTAGTCCCTATTGACCTTTAGCTTAAGTATTATAAAGGGAGTTTACAAATGTGATGAGCGTGGGGAGGGTAACAATGTTATATGACCCCCTAAAGTTACAAAATTAAAATGCTGAAAACGTACAAACAAAAAAAATCAAAGTGTCACAATGTAAAATCTTAAGCTGGAAGAGAAACCTCAACTTGATTTGGTACTCCACTCACATGTATTGCCTATGCTACTAGAGCCCTAGAGGTTCCCAGTGTGGGCGCTTTTCCTTGAAAAGAAAAAAACCCAAGGCATACAAAATAAGCACACACATTAAAATTGAAACAATGTGAAAAGATTTAGGGGGATCAAAGAAAAGGAAATAAGTCAGGCGATGATTTCATGAGCAATTCCGTTTATCGTAGCTTAACTACAAGGTCTTCTAGGTATAGCCTCTAGTCAGCCCTCGGACATGAAATACTTGGCTCTCGCGATTAAACAACTTAATTGAACAAAGAAAATTGAGAAGCTTGCCCATGGTATTAATAGTCGATCTTTAGTGCCTTTTGATCGTTAAATTAGCGACCCCAGACTTGTTTAATTTTTTACCTTTACAATTGTTTATGCGTTTTATTATATTGGAATTTAATGTTTATTACTGACAAACAATTTAAAATTCAATCAAATTGTCAGCCTACAACTGCATATGCTTTTTAATTGTATATGAGAATGCAATTACTGTGCCAATGTTGTTACATTTTGCGATAGTAACTGAAGAAGGCTAAGGACATTCATCTCAAATGCTCTACCACCTCAATGAACGAGCTTCAACTCAATAGCTTCCAAGGATGGAATCTACATCAGGAAGGGGGCATGTTAACCCTCATGCATATTCCTATCACCTAAGACGGACGCCGTATTATTTATTTGGTAGAGTCAGGTACTTGTCGGTCCAATAGGAAAAGGGTAAGAGTGATCGCCGATGAGAGGTGAACTCTAACTGGAACATTCAAGGGATTAGTTGGCTAAGCATGGGCGCCCAAGTGTGAATGGAGCTTGCTCATATAAAAGTCAACTAAAACTAAAATTCATTGATTCTCTCATTTGTGCAATTGAAGAGTGCTCTTGCTCCATCTCCATCTTCTTCTTCTTCATCTCCTTGTGTGTGTGTGTGTATACGTGAGAGAGAGAGAGTGTGTGTGTGTGTGTGCGCGATCGAGCATTGCGGTGGCATGACGGCAGCAAGGCGGTTGACCGCGGCATAGTGGCATCTCCCTCTTCTTCGCGGCAAGGAATCCTCCACGACAGCAAGCGTAGAGCGGTGAGTGACATAATCACTCATATTAGCATAGAATAGCTTAGTAATTAGAATGGTAGAGGAGATGATCATGCATTGAAGCTTGGATCTTGGTTGGATTTGCATCCCAAAGCCAAGAGCTTTTGGTTTAGGCCTCCCTTCTCACAAGCTTGGAGTAGGTGATAACTTGAGAAGGAGAGAGAGAGAGTCTTGTTGCTTCACACATGATCCTGTGTGAGTGTGTGTGGAATAATGCTTAACAAATTCAGACCCCTCTCTCTCTCTTGGTCGACCCCTCTTGGATTTTACTCATGTTGACACCCCATTGGACCTCTCCCAGCCTAGCCAATGAAAATTAAGCAGCATAAGTGATAGCCTTCTGACATGTGTCCCCCTTTCCCCTTTTGTGAGAGCTTTAGGTAATTAATTAATGCAACTAAACTCTCATTGGACCCCTTTGTCTCCTGGCCAATAGGAATCAGATAAGCCATTGAGCTGGTGAATGCTCATTGGACCCCTTGGGAGACTGTCCAATAGTCTTCTAGAGAGCTTAACTCTTATTGGTTCTTTTATTAAGTGTTTTTAAATTAATTAAACTAGATTTACTCTAGATTAATTCTCATTGGTCCACCTCCATGGCCATCCAATAGGATTTGTGTACACCTTATGGGCATCTGGGCTAGGGAGTTGACATGTGTCCCTCATTCCCTTTGTGTAAAGGAAGCTTGTGAGTGTGTGTGTGTGTTTCTCTCTCATCCCCTACTTCCAAGGATCGCCCCCTCCTATGTAGGACTCATTGAAGACTTTTTGTACACACACAAAGCATCCAATTTTCCTAAGCTTTGACCTTTGGACACAACCTTTGAAATTTGGAACCTTAGCATTTTGGAAGCCTTAATGGGCTTAACCTTAGGGTCTTTAAAGCCCATTGTTGCACATTGCTCTTTTGTAGATGGACCCCCCTTTGGATCCCTATTTTTTCTCTTGTGGATCGCTACTGAGGCCCATCTGCTAGCTTAAGCAATATTCTAGCTTTTTCTCCCCTGGCACTTCCCCATATTAAATGATCAGTTTAACATGAGAAAATCATTTAGGAGAATTAGATATTAGTTATTATGACATCTTCAATGAAGCTAGCCCTAAGTTCTTTATGCTCCATTGGTTAGCCTTGCTCTTTAATAGACCATCTCTCATTTGGGCCCCTTTACCATTGGCCCTGTGTTGAGATTGGTTAGCCTTGCTCGTTGATAGACCATCTCGCATTTGGGCCCCTTTACCATTGCCCCGTGTTGAGATAGTCTACAAGCACATGTCTATATCCTAACCCTTGTTCCCGCTTAGTCTCCCACATTAAATGATCAGATTAATATGAGAAAATAATTTGGATTGGTTAAATATTAGGTTTTATGATATTACCTCTCTCTTGAAATCATAGTCGTCCTCGACTATGAGGTAGAAGAGATAAAGCCTTAGTCATTAGTCAATCTTACTTAGTGGGTAGAGGATCCCTTTTTAGCCTACGACATCTTTCTAAGATGGATGACTAATCCATTTGGTGCTTGGGAGACATAGCTGCCGCAAGCATGTCTGCTCTTTAGTCCATTCCATTCTCCCAAGTAGAGTGACAAATTCTAGTTGGTGTTTGAGAGACGTCGTCATCACAAACACGATTCTAAGCATGCATAGTATTTAAATTTGTGCACACTAAAAAGAGAACTAGTCTTATAAGACAAAAACATTGGTCATTTAAAAGAAATTTGTACATGTGCTTACTCTAATGTAGCATTGTAAGCATTGACAAGGTTAATACTATCCTTAAGATGTATTCCTTGCATCCATCTAGCATCTTCAAAAGGATAGTTTTTGAACTTAATAAGATATTGTCGGATAATCTTACCATGTTGTAGTACCTTGTCTTCATGCCAAAGAATAGCTTTGGGTTGTAGCACCTCTTCTTGGTCTTCAACTTCGGGAGGGTCTTCAATAATTGGTTCACTTGGTGGCTCTCCTTTGTACGGTTTGAATAGGCTCACATGAAAAGCATTGTGTATGAGCCAATGGTTGGGAAAATTGAGTTGGTAAGCCGCCTCATTGATAGGCTTCAAGATTTGGAAAGGACCATAGTATCTTTTTGCTAGCTTAACATAATACTTTTGATGGCCTGTAGGATTTTTGCCCGTCGTTTGCCTTAATCGAGCCTTAGGAAACCTAAGTAACACCAAATGATTTTCTTTGAACGTTAAGGCCCTTTTGTGCTTGTCAGTAGCAGCAGCTTTTTACCTTTGTTGAGAGATGGATATAGCCTCCTTAATCTTTTGAAAATATTCTTGTAGGTCACGGCTATACTCATCGGCAGCGAAGATCTCCCCATGTACTTTGAGTAGCAAGGGACTTTTAGGTCTTCCCTCAAAGATCCTCAAAAGGTGCTTTTTTCGTAGAAGTATGTATTGTATTATTGTATGCATACTCTACAAGAGGTAAATGCTTTCCCCATTGTGAGCGTTGATCTACTTCTATAACATAATTCTTTAGTAGATCGAGTATCATAAGGTTGGCTATCTCACTTTGGCCATCCGTTTGTGGGTAGTAGGCCGAAGAGAAATTCAATCTTGTTCCTAGATTTTCAAAGAGACCTTTCCAAAAATTACTGGTCATTCTATGATCTGATGGATGTTGGTAATCCATGGTGTTTGAAAATCTGTGATATGAAGAGAGTTGCCATTTGGTGTGCCTTAATAGTCTGCTTGCTTGCTAAACCTATCGATTATTGTCCATATTCCCGTATTCCCATGGATAGACTTGGGTAATCCAAAGATGAAATCCATGGATATACTCTCCCATGCTAAATTTTGGATAGGCAATGGCTGGAGTAATCCAGGTTGCTTCCCTCTATCATACTTGGTCTTTTGGCATACTACACATTTTGAAACATACTCTTGTATGTCCACTTTCATGGTAGGCCAATAGAAATACGTCTCTACTCCTCGGAGAGTAGGTTGAATTCCTCTATGTCCCGCATAGGGAGGAGAATGGGATTCATAAATAACTTTCTCACGAAGGGAATGGGTAACACATAGCCTATTGCCGTGGAGAAGATAACCATCATGCAAGGTGAATGGCTTCTGTTTCTTCCCCAAAGCAAGGGCTGACATTATGTCTCTAAAGTCAGGGTTAGTCGCATACTCATCTATCATAAAAGATAGGTCATTGTGAGTAGCTATAGACACCGCATTAACTTTTGGTCATCATGAAAGTGCATCCGCCACTTGATTGTGCTTACTAGCAATGTGAGCATCATGGAATTTAAATTGTAAAAGAAAATTTTCCCACCTCATTTGTTTGCCGGAAAGCTTGCTTTGCATCATGAAATACTTGAGACTTTGGTGGTCAATTTGTAGAATAAATGGAGTCCCCAATAAGTAGTGCTTCCATCTGTCTAGGGCATGTAGAACAGCTAAAAGCTCTTTCTTATGAATGCCCAAGAGTAGTTCATCCATATTGAGCCATCAGCTCTCATATGTTATGGCATGCCCTTCTTGTAGCAAAACTGCTCCAAGGCAATTACCACAAGCATCACATTGGACCTCAAATGGCTTTGAGAGATCCGAAAGCATGAGGACTTGTTGGGAAGTAAGCTTCTCTTTGAGCTTATCAAAATAATTTTTCATGTTAGCAGTCCATACATACTTAACGTTCTTGTTAGTTAAGTCATGTAGTGGTCCTGCTATTTGAGAGAATTTTGCTATGAAGCATCTATAGTATGTGCACATACCAATAAATCTTCTTAGCTCATGTAGATTCCTTGGATTATGCCATGCTTTTATTACCCTAACTTTGATGTATCCATACGGATACCATCTTGAGAGATAATAAGACCTAGGTATTGAATCTCTTGAAGGAAAAATTCATTTTTCTTTTGGTTGTGAAAAAGTTTGTTCTCCCTCAATGCTTGAAAAATCACTTGGAGATGTTGCTTATGTTCCTCCAAAGTCTTGGAGTAGATGATGATATCATCAAAGAACACTCTAGTGAATTTGCAGTAGGGTCTAAAAATTTTCTCCATTAGACGATTAAATGTGGTCGGTGTATTAGTCAAGCCAAAAGGCATGACTAGATATTTATAAAGACCAAACGTGTGTGAAACGTGGTCTTTAGGATATCTTCATCCACTATCCTTATTTGATGATAGCCACTGAAGATATCTTCATCCACTATTCTTATTTGATGATAGCCACTTTTAAGGTCAATCCTACTGAAGTAGGTAGAGACTTGTAGCTTATCAAACAGATCTTCTACCCGAGGCACAATAAATCTTTTTTTGATAGTGATATGATTTAGTGCTTGATAGTCCACACACATACGGTATGTACCATCTTTCTTTTGCACTAAAAGGACTAGAGAAAAAAATGGAGAGGAGCTAGGTCTCACCATCCCTTTGTCAACCAATTCTTGTACTTGTCTCATGATCTCTTCTTGTTGAGCTTGAGAAACTCGATAGGGAGGCTTGTTAGGCGGTGAGTTTCCTAGAAGGAGCTCAATGCGATGGTCATCATCCCCTCGTTTTGGAGGTAAGTCCATAGGGATATCATTGATGAACACATCTTGGAATACTTTTAGAAAATTAGACAACTCTACGTCTTCTTGATTCCTACCATTTACATTTGATGAAACATTAGGATCTTTTAGAGACTCTTTGACAAAAATCATGTACGCAAAAACAGAGCTCTTCATTGATTTATCAAAAACAGGAGGATTTACAAGTGGTATAGTACGACCACACTCACTAGCATCTATATACATGTTCTATCCTCTGTAGGTGAAGTAAATTCTCCTTTCAAGGAACTTCATGTTGGCAGCCATGCGATCAAACCATGGCGCCCCTAGGATAGCATCCTTATGTTGGAGAGGAGAGATGAAAAAGTCTTTTTTGTTGACATAGCTTTGGACATGAAGCCTCAACTTCCCAATCAAGGGAGTAACGGAGGCTTGCTATCCTTTGAAAGCTATAGCAGTCGCGCCGTTACAATATCTCCCATCTCAAAGGCTTGACTGCCCAACTTGGTGGCCAACTCCGTTGATATGAAGTTGTGAGTAGAGCCAGTGTCAAACAAGATGAAGGAATCATGCTCCCTTACCTTTCCCCAAGCATAGGAGAGAAAGGTTCTATAGTGGAAGCTTCTATAGTGGAAGCCCTAGGAGTCTCATTTTGCGAATATTTTTCTTGGGGCATGAACGATAGCCATGTCCTTGTTCCCCACATTTAAAACACTTATGGTCCTTGCAAAAGGCTTCAAGTTCTTCATGAGAGAGTTTGTTTTTGCCTTTGTAAACTCCCTTCTCCTTGGACCGATTGTTGTTGTTGTTGTTGGAACTACCTTGGGAAGAATTTTGGGCATTGGTTTTCCCCTTTGCATCTGTGGGACATGTGTCTAACCTCACCATCCTATCTTATTGCAGTTTTAGCGAGAATCACGATTAATTTGTCAATCCATGGGATGAAGCTGACTCGAATAGTGCATAGAGGCTACAAGAGTTTGTTAATCTCTTGAAAAGAAACTAACAACTTGCATCTAACTCAAGCTACACTCAAGTGACTGAATCACCAAAAGCCAATCGCTCAATCGGCAAACAAATCACATTCGTTACAGCATCAAATGACATCCAAATGTAACAAAACTTCTAGTACATGTTTATAAGACCTAAGCACACATGCTTATGGTCTCAAACTCCACTTTAGGTCAAGTGCCAAAATCGTGAATATTAACAGCAGTGGATTTTTGACCTAGTCGTTTTCAACCCAAAATGCGTCTAAATGCTTAGCAATGCTGCCCCAATACCCCGCCTATGCTTAGTTTTTTTATTTTGAAGTGTAAATTCTAACTTATGATGAAATTAAGCCGCTGGTCAACGATGCCAAAAGCTATGAAATACTGTGATGTGTTTACGTCAATGCATAGAGCTCTTATCTGCAATTGCAATGCAACAAACACGACTACAATGTGACAACCGGGGAGAGAGTAGGAAGCGCAAGAAGGAGAGAAGTGAGCGCCGTTAGCTCACGCATTAGGAAAAATATGAACCCTCTAGGGGCCCTTTGGGATTAAGGTTAATTAGAGGCCAGCCAATAGGAAGAGGGTGGTGGACACACTCTATACCCTCAAAAAGGTAGGGGGACAAGGTAGCCTTACACCTCTTAATGGCCTCTTACCTAGTGAGAAGGTAAGGGAGGTGGCTAGGGGAAAGGAAGGGGGTGGGAGGGGGGGGGGGGACCACTTTGACCTTTTTTCCCCCACTTTTTGGCCCGGATTTAAAAATACACTAAAAATTTCAATTTTCAAGTTTTCCCTCCTTAAAAGGTCCCCTAACCTATTTCATGGTCAAAAAAGTATTTTTGACCTCCAAAAGTAAAAAACGTGCACTAAAAAATTCCAAAAAATTAAATGTTTTCAAAAAAATTCAAAACATCATTTTCCATCCTCCAAAGTCTTTCCAAACCTATTCTATAGCTAAAAAGTGATTTTCTCTCTCTACAAACCCTTTTCCAAGCTCTCCATGGCTGCAACAACCACATGCACCCCCTATAGTCCAACATTATCTCTCTGCTATTTTTCTTCCATCTCCATTGTAGCACCAAGCAAGCTTCTCCCCCATCTCTTTCCCTTGCCCACCACATAGTTCCACACCAAGCTAGCTCTTCTCCCTTCTCTCACCTCCATTACAACATGAAACAAGATTCTCCTCCTTCTACTTTCATTCACTCGCACTACATGGAAACCTCTACTCTCGAAGGTGGAAAAAGCATCAACTCACATGACTTGCATACCACAAGAACAGGAGGTGTGAATAGTGCATGGGCATTGCAAGGATTCATCTCCAACATAAAGATAGAATGGTGAGAAAACTACCCTTGTAGCTTACATTCAAAGCTTAAGATCATCTCCATCTTTAAGTTTATCATGCTGGAGGGAATTAACCTCTTTATGGATTTCAATGTTTAGGCTTCACACCTCATAACATTGGGTGGTGCTATTTTGTTGATAGCTTTGGTGCGCCATCTATAGTTTTGTAGCATGTGATTGAGTCTCACAATGTAAGTAAATTGTGTTATCTATGGAGATTCATCAAAGATTTTTCTTATAATTTATTCTTTGTATAGTTGTCATTAGATTATTAGAATGATATCATTTTGTACTTTATAACTTTGTGCTCACATAATCTGTTGTTTACTTACAGAGTCAACTTGTTTTGGGAGAACATGAGCAAGCAACCATGTGCAGAGATGGAAATCACCCTATTTTTGTTCCGTGAGGAACCTTTCACTACCGTGTTAAAAGATTTTGATAAGAATAGTAGGATTTTTGTAGAATTTTGAACCAATAGGTACTCTCTAGGAGCTCTTAGAAAAGCCATCCCTATAGTACTACTATCTTCCCTAGTGTCATAGACACACAAATACTCGTGTATATGAATCTCTAGATGAAAAAGACAAATACTCGTAAGAGAAACCTAACAGCAACAACATTGTCTCCATTTGTAATTATTTTTATGAGGCTGGATTCCTCTATAAATGCAATATAAATATTTTTTTTGTTAAATGGTGTCGCACTGAGTAAGAGTATTTAATTTAGATTACTGGAGTTTCATACAGATTTGAGAAATATTGTTGATTTTTATGGATATTCTGATTTGCCTGTAAGATGTTTGAAGTTTCAAGTCTTAATCATTCCACCATGAAGAAATTCATGCAATATTTTGATTTCAGTTTAATCACTAATGGTTATTCTTATTAAGTGGATCATAACCTTTGTCAAGATGTCCTCATTTGGGGATGCTGAATATATATCAATAGCAACATTTCAAAAGTTGAGAAAGCTAAATTCTTGCTTTCCAAAATGTTATTGTTTCCATACTATGCCTATGCCGAGCTTGACTTAGAGAAATGACAACTTGAGATGGAGGTGTAGATATATAGGGGTGACTTATTATTGATTCTTGTTTCATCATATATATTATAAATCCTTTGAGTTTCCACCTTTTTAAGTAGTGTTGAGAAGTTTTTGGTATCAAACCTTCTTAAATATCCTTATTCGTTTGCTATTGGTAGCTATTCATTTGGTATTGGTAAAGATCATACCAATAGCTATCACCTTGTTTCATCATATATATTATAAAGCCTTTGAGTTTCCACCTTTTTGAGTAGTGTTGAGAAGTTTTTGGTATCAAACCTTCTTAAATATCCCTATTCGTTCGCTATTGGTAGCTATTTATTTGGTATTGATAAAGATCATACCAATAAATAGCTATTGGTAGCTATTTATTTGGTATTGCTAAAGATCATACCAATAGCTATCACCTTGTGAACTTAATTTTTGAATTGCGGATTTGATTTTTACTATGTAGCTCATTTGGATAGAGAAAGTGTAAATATAAATTATAGATACATACATTGTTAACATAGAAGATATGTATCACTCGAACCTATATAACTGCTAATCAAGAAACCTTTGGTTGGATACTATAACAATAGAGGTCACATGTGGTTTTAAATACCAAAGAAATGGCTTAACCAAAACATTCCCAAGAACACGAGGTGAACACAAGGAAGTAAAAATTGGCTCCTTGTTTCAAGGGCGCGCAAACTGGCCATCCAGCAATTGAGGGGCCAGTTTGCTCGCCCTTGTGGCCCCTCTTGTTGAGGGTCCCTGGGGCCCTAAAAATTTGGATGGCCAATTTGCGCGCCCTTGTGGCCCCTCATGTTGAGGGTCCCTGGGGCCCTAAAATGACAAGTATAGGCTTTTTTTTTTTGGATGGCCAATTTGCGCGCCCTTGTGGCCCCTCATGTTGAGGGTCCCTGGGGCCCTAAACATGACAAGTACAAGATTTTTTTTTATGCATAGCCATGAGATAGAATTGGGCAAATTAATGTATTCATAGAATACATTAATTTGCCCAATTCTATCTCATGGCTATGCATCAGAAAAAGCCTATACTTGTCATTTTAGGGCCTGAGGGACCCTCAACATGAGGGACCACAAGGGTGCGCAAATTGGCCATCCAAAATTTTTGAATGGCCAATTTGTGCGCCCTTATGGCCCCTCATGTTGAGGGTCCCTGGGGCCCTAAAATGACAAGTATAGGCTTTTTCTGATGCATGGCCATAATTCAAGTGGTCTTTTTTTTTAAAAAAAAGTGTTGAACTTTTAGGTTGTTTTCAAGAGCTTCTAGTGTTCAATTGGCTCCGAATCTGTTTGGGCTTGTCTCACATAAATTTGTTCATCTCGTCGCGCTCTTCGACCATCATGTAATGCAAAAAATCATATCCTACTCGGATTTTCCAAAAATCAACATGCAAGTTGGCAATTTCTTAAAAAATGATGTAAAACAAACATTTCTTACTTTTTCCTTGATCTACGGGCTCGAACGGGCATTAAAACCATGGAATCTGAAAATACTCAGAGAACCAATGTTTTTTATTGTGTTAAGGACTGCATTTCCTACATACAAAACTTTCTCAGAATCTCACCCTAACACCTTCAAAAGTGGCTTCCAAGGAGTGCCCTCGATCAAAAATTGAAACTGAAGGAAAACAATCAGAATGAACTCCTAGACTGTGTACAAACTTTAAAATAACCAAAATTTCCTTTTTAAAAAAGTTATTGCTAAAAATTTGAAAATAGACCACCCTTGGACTTCCCACAATGATAGAAATCAAAGGGTTCAAGGAGAGTTCTGGTGTCACAAGTGCATGGTAGGAATCTAATCGAGGCTTATTCCGTCAAGATCTCTTATACTTTATTATGTCTTCTCATGTACAATCTTACCAAACAAAAAAAAACTTACACTTTAAATGACTACAAATTTTATTTAACTTATCAAACAATCTAAAATATGGTAGACCTAGAGTGCTCTTACACATCAACAAACAAAAAAGTCCAAATTTCTTCTCATTAACTTTGATAAACATACATCTGTGAACAACTTCCAAGGAGTAGTGCGGTCATAGTTCTTACATCCATTCCATGACATGGTATGCTCCTGGGGTGACCTATCACATAAAAATATCTTTGGTAGGAGTGCCCTCATGTTAGGAAAGGGTGTGTTGCTGCTGATGAAAAGTTTTTGCATTGTCGTACTAGGGATCTCTCCATGTTAGCATAATGATTTTTGGTGCAGTGGGAGCCACATTGCCGCTGAGGAAAGCTTTGTGCCACCGAAAAAGCTTCATGTTATGCCAGTTCCTTGAGCCATTCTTGCAAACAACGCCACTCAACTAGCATAGCAAGAGGTCACCTTGTAACAAAAACATGTATGAATTCAACATTTGCAAGCTATATAATGAAGACACTTGTTAAGTATATGTTGTATTTCTATCTAACTGGGAATAAACAATACAAAAATATACATTAAGATGAGATTACCACCCCTAATAAGCATGGATTTGAAGCACCTACCTGCAAGATGTAACAAAGAAGACTGTTTTAGAGGAAAAGTGGTGACACTTGGCCTCTCTAACCTGCAGCCTTTCACTATTTGTGCATAAAAGCAACCTTTGTGCCAAGCACTACAAAACAAGTAGAGGAAACACCTTAGACTTCAAAGTTTATGCTAAGAAGAACACAATCAAAAGTAAGAAGTATATTGTTACCTTGCATAAAGGGGTGTTTTATTCAAATATGTGATGGTATTAGCAAGACATTGAAGAATCGTCAACATTCATCTCACCGATGGTACGACGTTCCTGGGATGACCTGTGCTCACCCTCACGTGCGGCCTTCGGTGCAACGTTGAGAACAAGCAAATATGTATGCATACAATTTGTGATGTCCTTGAGCACCATGGTAGCTGTTGCATGAGGAAGCAAAGGATGAAAAGAGAGAGGGGGGAGGGAGAGAGAGGAACATGGCAGAAGACAAGGGGATAGTGGGGGGGAGAGAGAGAGAGAGAGAGAGAGAGAGAGAGAGAGAGAGAGAGACAGAGTGGAGAAGGAGGAGAGAAGGGGGCAGGGAGGGAGAGTGAGGAGAGAAGGGGACAGTGGGGGAGAGGGAGAGAGGGGAGGAGGAGGAGAGAAGGGGGCAGGGAGGGAGAGGAGAGGGAGGAAGAGAGAAGAAAGGTTTTTTTTTTTTTTGGGCGGGGGGGGGGGGTTGAAAAATTGGACTTTTAGTGCTTGTAAGTTTAAAAAAATGTCAAAAAATACTTTTTTGATATGGATATATATTGGGGGGGAGTTTTAAGTGAAAAATAAGTAAAACTAACTTTTTTTTTAAAAAGTCAAATTTTGGCTCTTAGTGATCCACGTTTTTGATGATGTGGCCACACCTCTTTACTCCCTTCACTTTCAAAAAGCTAGAGAGAGAAGGTGACCTCCTAGGTCCACATCCTACATGTGTCTAAAAAAAAGGCTAGAAAAGCCTACTAAAAACTCGCTTCTTGAATGCCCTTGTCCCCTTAACCCTACACACCATTAGCCTTAATCCCTAAAAATTAAGATTCCTTACAAGGCTCATGCAAGGTTCATATTTCTCCTAATGGGTGTGTATATCATTATCCAAAACTTAACAATAACTTACAAAAATTGGCTTTTATACCTTAGCCAAGGTTTTTGGTGGTCAAAACTAATTATCTGGGAGCTCTAACTAAAGATAGGCAATGACAGGTTGATACAATCTTGAAGCTTCTAGCCCTGACTCATCAATTACAAGATTTATCCAAAAAATAGGAGTTACAATATTCTCGATTTATCAAAATAATAATTGTTTTTACAATGAGAGCTCCAAAAAATGGTGTCTGTATTAGCTTGCTGCTAATATTCCCCCCTCCTCGCCTGTGTCGTCCTTTGACACAGCTTTATGGGCTAAAGTAGTCTTTGGCTTGACGGCTGGGGAGGTGGTCTTTAAGCGCATTGAGTGCCTTTTGGTATCTCATTTTCCTTTTGTTTATATGGCACTTGCAAGAACTGCATAGTGACTTTGTTTTTCAGCTCCACTGTTGAGTAGCCTACAAACCTTGATGTCAGGTTGCTAATCACTGGCCCAAATATTTTCGTTTGCCAAGTGAAGAATCTTGTGTAGAACGCTTCCTGGAACACCAACATATTGTGAGACGGTAAAAACATGCATCTGGCGTAGAAGCCATAAAGGACTTCTTTGGAAGGTTGCCCATTGAGATCATAGCACAACCCTTTGTTGCCCTCGAGAAATGACATCCCAGGGGTGGCTGCTTGCTCTGGATGATGGAAGACTTCGATGCAAGTGAGCAGCATTCGGCAGATTTTGTATAACATTACACATGACAAATCTAGTAGACTTTTAAAGAATGACATCGCTCCCTTTAGGGTTTTCACCATGTACTCTTCCGTCGGTCGTCCCTTTTCTAGAGCAAGCAATCTGGGGTAATTTAGCCAAGATGGCTGCTTCTTTAGTAGTGCCTCATGTGCTATCCAGGTCCTTACTCTTGGTACAGGATAGAAAGTAGGATCCTTTTGCAGGGCTGCAGGTGCTCTTGTGAACAGAATCAAGTACCTTGGATTCTTGTTCAACCAGCTCAACCTCCACTTCGGTTGGTCTTGATCTACGCGCTCGACTTTCATGTCAGTGTAAAGCCTTCTTTTACTTGTAGCAACTCCACTTTAATCAGAGGATAGGGTAGGGATTGTTGGTGCTATTGCACATTGATTTGATTGTGAGTGAGTTGTCTGACATTGACGGAATAAAGTACTCTCAGCTCCCAATCCATTGCTGCCTTCCACTTCTCATCTACCTCTTGTGTAATTTTTTCCTTCAGTGCATCTTCCTCAGCCTTTGAGAGTTGGACCATTGGCAGTGTGTCTGCTTCTGTAATGTGTACTTGAAACTCTTCTTCGCCACTTAGCTCTGGGATGGCTGCATCTCCATCTTAGCGAATGAAATAGAGGGGATCTCTACATGGGGCTGCTCTGAAGTTCTTGCCTCCTCTTGTGTTTTCGGCCATCCCTCCCTCGATAGCTGGTTGACTCTTTTAAGTTCAGCTATTTTCTTCAGCAGCTCGTCTTCTCTTTGTGACCCGCATTAAAGCCAGGTCTCTATGCTGAGACTGCTCCAACTTAAGCTCCAGATCGGGGTCTTTGTTTTTCTTCTCTAATGCTTTGTAGACCTCGTCTGTTCCTTTGATCGAGGCCATGGATAGATTCTCTCGTAATTGCCACAAGAATATTGCCTGATAATTTATTCTTTGTTCTGAGTATTGTAGGGAAGCATTTGCCACATCTAACTGTACCTGAATTTTTTGAACTGATAGGGTTGTAGTTAGAAGTTCATTTGTAACTTCTGTCAGTTGCTTATCTTTTGCTTTGCATGCATCTGAAAATTTTGTAAGCAACTCACCAAGTTCCTCCATTTCTTTTTGTTGCTTATCCCTTGCGAGTTGTTGTTGTTTAGCTTCCGCTTTCAACTCATGCACTTGCCTTTGTAGATCGATGATGACGTAAGTCGGTCGTCTAACTCCCCTTGGAGTGCGTGAATCACCATCTCTAATTCTTTGGTCCTTGTGCTATGACTTAGTGCTACTGGGCAAAGTCGTTCAGTCATGTCCTGCATTTGCTTAACATATTCATTCACTTGCAGGATGACCTCGACGTTTGATTTCCAGTCTTTGTTTCGTGCCAGCTGACTTGATGTGTCTGCATCTTCTTGTGTATCATAGGGTGGCATCATGGAGACTGGTTGTTGTTGCCCTTGTGGTTGTGGTGGCTGATCTTTTGGTTTTTCATCTTGAGGCTTTGTGGATGCCTCGGCCTTCTCTTGCTGTGTTGAGGTAGAGGGTGTTTCCTCGGCCTCCTGTTCTCTTGTGTGCTCAAACTTTGTGGTGTCTTCTTCTGGTGCAGGACTGGCTGCCCTTTCTGGCTCTTTCTCGTGCTCTATTTGTTGCTCTTGAGTAGATTCAACCGCCTGGTATGCTGATTCCGCTACTTCTTGTTGTTCAGGCTCTACTTCTTCTGTTGGCTCAGTTCTTGTGGTTCTAATTTTTGGTGATGGTGGTGGGATCAGCATGGGGTGATCATGGTGTTCAGAAACAGGAGAAGAGATGCGGAGAGATACATCACCTTGAGCATGTTGTGCTTCTCCTTGTGTAGTGGCTTCCTCTGCTTGCTTTTGTTGTTCTACCACCTCTTTAGCTTTCCTTGCCACTTCTTGTGCTTCCCTCAGCTTCAAGGCTTCTTCTTCTTGATACATTTTTTGCAGTAATTTGGTGGTATCTTTAGCTTGTTTCCTGGTATGATGCTTTGTTCTTGCACCTTTGAGCTCAGTGGGTACCCACTTTATCGGGTCTTTTCCTTGTGCTTGACGGCTGCGTTGGTAAGAGTGTTTTTCTTGTTCAAACCTGGCTTTCTTTTGTACAGGTTCCTCCTGGTGTGCTGCCACAACTTTTCTCTTCATTTCTTCAATTCTAGCTCTTCTTTCCTCGTTATCTGAGCTTTCCCTGTTGTGACATTCTGGCGAGCTCTCAGCAGACTCTTTATCAGACTTGTAGGATCTCTTGACAAATCTTGTAGCTCGATGAGAAGGTTGTGTAGACATGTAGTAGTGTTAGTGTGTATACGCGCTTCACCAGGGGCACTTTTCTCCCACTGGATTTTTCCCCCTGGACATCTGGTGTGAAAGGACACCTTATCTCTTAGGGTTTCATATAAGCTTTGTAGCTCTGAGTTTGTATACTCTATTATTCTAATACAGAGAGAGAGACTACAGAGATCTCGTACACAAGCTCTGTGTCTTCTCCTTCTCCATCTTCTTCCTACTCTGAGTTGTTGTCTTCCTTTTGTTTCCTGTTTCATCATCTTCAACAATTGGTATCAGAGCGAGGTGATTTCCAGAGCCTCTACTTGCGTTTTCGCGTCCACGCACGCAATTGCAGTTTTCAGGCAGTTTTCGGAAAATTTGCTCGTGGGAGCATCCTCGACGTTCCGGGAGTATTCTGAGTAGGTGACCTGTGGTTTTACCCTCCTTTCGAAGCCGTTCGAGCCCTCAGAATTTTGTTCTGAGCAACGTAGAAGAAGTTACTTTTCGGAGGCGTTTAGATCAAGAGGGTGTGCTTTTTGACAGATTTTCTTCAGGTAAACAGTTTTTTTGGGAAGCAGCTTGTCTTAGCTTTGTGCTGAGATTTTGTGTAGAGTTTTTCTTGCATTGGAGAGGAGATTTGTGAATCTCTTGGAGGTTCTTTTGCTCTCTTGTGTGCATCCACAGTATGGCTCAATCTACGGAGAAAGAGATTTTTGGTGCGTTTACATCCGAAGACAAATTGGATGGTACCAACTATTCTCTTTGGTCTTTTATGGCCAAAAATGTTTTGGTTGGTAAAGGATTGTGGGATTATGTATTTGGAGATGAAGTTCGTCCAGTTAGCATTGCACTTGCCACGCCTGGTCGTGGTGCAGCTGTTGGTGCAGGACCCTCACAAGTCACTCCAGAGCAAAAGAGATGGGATACTAAAGATGCACAAGCTATGGTTGTGATTGCCTTAACCATAAAGAGGACAATCACACCACATATCAGATCTTGCAAAACTTCTAAGGATGCTTGGAACACTCTGCAAGCTATGGTTGGAGGAAGAAATGCTGCCAGAATAGAGTTTTTGAAGAAACAACTTGACAAAATACAAATGGACGAAGGTGACGATATTGTCGAGCATCTTACAAAAATCAGGGATCTTAAAGAGCAATTTCTTAGCATTGATGAAGTGATTCCAGAGAAGGACTTGGTTTCCAAAACACTCAATTCACTACCACCATCTTATTTGACTTTTCATACTTCTTTGACTCTGTCTTTGCGAGCTAATCCTGAGCCTCTTCATTTTGAAGAGTTAGTGGCTTTGCTATTGCAGGAGGATCAATCACGTAAGAACAATTCTTTACAGGTGGATAGTATGGATCATGCTCTTGTTGTACAGAACAAAAACAAGGGTAAAGAGAGTGCTCATCACTCCAAGTCTGGTGCAGGACAGTCTTCAGAGAAGTCTAAAGGTGATTCCGACAAGTCCAAGAAGAAAGGTAAATGTCACTACTGCAAGAAACGTGGTCACTACATTAGTGAGTGTAAAAAGCAAATTGCTAAAGAAAAGAAGAAAGAGTCAAGTTTGGTTGTTTCAACTTTTGGTGATTCTTCTACAGCTAAAGAAGAGTCTGCAAACTTTGTGCAGGATTCTTATGCTTTCGTAGTATGTTCAGATTTTTCTGCTTATAGTGTTGACAAGACACAAATGATTTGGTACTTTGATAGTGGTGCATCCAGGCATATTACTTCAAGGAAGGATTTGTTTTGTTCATTGGATGCAGCTCCAGCAGGAAAGAAAGTGACATGTGCAAATAATGCTTCTTATCCAATCAAAGGCGTTGGTAAGATTTTGATTACCATTTCAGATGGTTCAGATTTATGCTTGCCAGATGTCTTATATGTTCCAGGGATCAAGAAGAATTTGTTGTCTGTATCCTCTCTTGCAAAAAATGGTCTTCGGGTCATTTTTGAGGATGACAGATGTGTTGTACGAGATCAAGAGAATGGTTATTCTCTTATCACTACAGGTACGCTGGAAAATGGACTATTTGTGCTAGATCGTTATGAAAAGCAGATTGAGGTATGTATTACAGAAACAAAGACTCAGGCAATGCAGGATGCTGAGCTGTGGCATGCTAGATTCGGGCATGTTAGTTATGGCAGTTTGATGACTTTACAACGTCATAATATGGTGCATGATTTGTATTTATTGGAGATGCCACCAAGACATGTATGTGAAGGTTGCGTTCTTGGAAAGATGCACATATTTGCATTTTTGCAAGATGGTTCAGTTAGAGCGACACAAAAGTTGCAGCTTGTACACAGTGATGTATGTGGTCCTATGAGGACGCCATCTATAGGAATCAACCTTTATTTTGTGACCTTCATTGATGACTTTTCCAGGTTTTGCTGGGTGTATCCACTCAAAGCAAAGTCAGACGTGTTTGCAGTTTTTCAACATTATGTCGCCATGGTTGAAAATGAAACAGGTTGCAAAGTACAGACTCTTCGTACCGATTGAGGAGGTGAATACATGTCAAGTGCATTTAAGGATTTTTTGGGAAAGAAAGGCATTAAACACCAATGCACTATGCCATACACACCACAACAGAATGGTGTTGCAGAAAGGAAGAACAGGTCTTTAATGGAGACGGCTAGATGTATGCTCAAGGCTAAGAGTTTGCCTCATAAGCTATGTATATAGGCAGTTGCTTGTGCAGCACATGTTTTGAACAGGTGTCCTACTCGTGCCTTGAAGACCATTACTCCATATGAAGCTTGGTATGACAGAAAACCTTCAGTCAGTTATCTTCGTGTTTTTGGTTGTCTTGCTTATGCTCACATCCCTCAGCAGTTACGTGGGAAGCTTGATGATAAGGCAATCAAATGTATATTTGTGGGGTACAGTAGTGGAAGTAAAGGTTATAGACTTTACAATCCTGCTACAAACAAGATTTTTGAAATTCGTGATGTAATTTTTGCAGAAACTACTGCTCAACCTATGGTTGCTTTTGATGTACCTCATATGCAGACACATGATGTATTTGAAGGTTTGCTTCCTTCTTTTGTGGAGAATCAAGAATCACAACAGGTTGATAATCTTGATCAATCTTTTGATCAGCATGTGACACCTCATGATGTAGAGGAAATTGTGTGTGAAGAGCAAGAAGTTCTCAGGGAAGAAAGAACCTTGCCTAAATGGGTTCAGAAAACTTTGCAGGATAGCAAGTTGGATGCACCGTTGCCATGAAAAACACGTGCTGGTACTACTTTTGGCAGAGAGCAAGTATATTTGGCTTGCTTTAGCACTCTTTGTGATGCAGATGAGCCTGATTCATTTGAACAAGCTTTAGAGTGTGTTCAGTGGAAAGATGCTATGCAACAAGAAATTGATTCTATTCATAAGAATCATACATGGGATCTAGTGGACTTGCTTACAGGTAAAAAGCCTATTGGTACAAAGTGGGTTTTTAAGGTAAAAAGGAAACAAGATGGTACTGTTGACAGGTACAAAGCAAAGCTTGTGGCAAAAGGCTATGCGCAACAGAAAGGCATAGATTATGATGAAACCTTTGCTCCTACTTCTCGTGCGTCCACAGTTAGATCACTAGTTGCAATTGCTGCTCATCATGGTTGGAAAGTGCATCAGTTGGATATCAAAACTGCTTTTTTGAATGGTGATTTGCAGGAAGAAGTTTATGTAAGTCAACCAAGTGGTTTTGTTGTAAAAGGTCAAGAGCAAAAGGTATGTAGATTGCGTAAAGCTTTGTATGGTCTCAAACAGGCTCCAAGAGCATGGTATGAGAAGATACATACTTATTTGATTGGCCAGGGATTTCAGAATAGTCCAACAGAAAGTACTTTGTATGTCAAAAAGAGAGATGGATTTCTCATTATGCTAACACTTTATGTGGATGATATGCTTCTTACAGGCAATAATGCAAATGAAATTGAAGCGTTTAAAGATGCTTTGAGAAAAACCTTTGAGATGTCTGATCTTGGTTTGCTACATTATTACTTGGGTATTCAGTTTGTGCAATCAGAGGATGGCATATACATGTTGCAGGCAAACTATTTGCATAAAATTTTGGACAAGTTTGGTATGCAAAATTGTAAGCCAATCTCTACACCCGTAGAAACTGGATCAAAGTTGAGCATGCACGATGCTGGAGAACCTTTTGATGTACATACTTATGCAGCAGTGGTTGGTTGCTTGATATATTTGGCAGGCAACACTCGTCCAGACATTCAATTTGGGGTTTCACAAGCAAGCAGATTTATGCACAGCCCAGGTATGCATCATTGGCAGGCTGTGAAGCGCATACTTTGTTACCTTTCAGGTATCCCTAATCTTTCCATGTTCTTTCCAAGGGGGGATATGTATGGAAAGCACAGCTCTATGCAGCTTCTTGGTTACAGCAATTCAGATTGGGCTGGTGATTTTGACACACGACATTCCACAAGTGGCAATTGTTTTTTCTTGGGAAATGCATGTATATCTTGGCTAAGCAAGAAGAAACCCACAGTGGCTACATCAACTTGTGAAGCTGAGTACAGGGTAGCTTTCACGGCAACAGTTGATTGTGTATGGATACGCAGGTTATTGGCAGATCTTTGTGAGTGTCAACAGGCACCCACTACCATTTTCACTGACAGTCAGAGTGCTATGGCAGTTGCAAGGAATCCAGTATTTCATGCAAGAACAAAGCACATAGAGGTTCACTACCACTATGTCAGGGAAAGGCTACATGCAGGGGAGATCACACTAACTTACTGTCCTACACAGGATAACATTGCAGATCTATTTACGAAGGCGTTATCACGAGAAAAGTTTGAAGCTTTCCGAAAAGCTTTGGGCTTACTCTCATACACATGATGATCTGCTACCTTGTACAGATTCACACTATCACTACAGGGGGGATTTGTAGACATGTAGTAGTGTTAGTGTGTATACGCGCTTCACCAGGGGCACTTTTCTCCCACTGGGTTTTTCCCCCTGGACATCTGGTGTGAAAGGACACCTTATCTCTTAGGGTTTCATATAAGCTTTGTAGCTCTGAGTTTGTATACTCTATTATTCTTATACAGAGAGAGAGACTACAGAGATCTTGTACACAAGCTCTATGTCTTCTCCTTCTCCATCTTCTTCCTACTCTGAGTTGATGTCTTCCTTTTGTTTCCTGTTTCATCATCTTCAACAGGTTGTATTGACACTATCCAAGTGTTTTGATCTGGGGCAGGTGGCAAGTTTTCGGCCATGCCGATGGCATGGTAAGCAATCCTGGTTAAAACCTCTGGTGCACCCAGATATGTAATATGTTTTTTCCTTGTTTCTTTGTCCCTTTCAATGTGGACAAAACATATTGTGCATGGTCAATTGGTTGCCTGCTCATTGATTTGAGGACTTGTGTAAAGGTTGTGGCAACCGCATGATTGGGCGTTGTTTCAAATTTGCTACAAATCAATTTTTGAACAAGCATAGATGCATAAAAACATGTAAGGAACAAAATTATAAAGTCCAAACAAAAAATTGCAATAGAAGTAAATAATCACGATTACTGAGTAAATTTTTCAACTTTTTGCAAATTTTGCATTACTACATGCTTGAAGTATATATCAAATAGATACTCTAAGTGAAATATGGGCTCATTTGGATCCATAAGATGAAAATGGTACCAGATTTTGGCTTTAGGTCTCTCAAACAGTAGATATAAAGGAAATTTGAGATTTTGAGCTCCAAATTTGTTCAAACTTGGCTAGTGGGCTTAGCACATCATGTACTTTGGATGTATGATGGCAAAATAGCAAAATTCCCCCATTTTGGCATGAAACTAAATAATCGCAATTATTAACTTTTCTACTGAAATCAATATTTTTTGGCACAACTTGGTTCTAGGCATTGTATAGACCTTGTGTATGGGATATGAGGTGATTCGGATCAAGTGTGGTTCACAACTCAGAAATTGGCTTGCAAAGACTTCTTTGTGTTTTTTGGCAATTTTCCAAGTTATATGTGATCATTTTGGCTCATACTTGAATTTTGGCATGTGTTAGGTGTGTACAAGTGATATGTGATGTGATGATGCAACTTTCAAGTAAAAATAGTGCAAAAGTAAATAATCGCGATTATTTACAACAGTCACATTTTTCTTGCAAAAATTAAAATTTTTGACCTAAACACATTCTATACACCTAAAACAAGTCCTAAATTGAATTTGGTAAATTTTGGTCTTGCCGGCATCACTTTATGCTTTGTCGACTCTGAAATCACCGATTTCTGTGACTACACTACCTGTTGAGTTGGTCAGTCACTTTTGAGGCTATGGACTTGTCCACAACATAGTCGTGAAGCAACTCATCTAATTTTGGCCCATTTGGAGTCAGTTTGACCTCGTAAGTCGAATTTGATGCTTTGTAGCCTTGGAGTTGTTTTCAGCTTTTCGAGGGCTTTTCTTGATTGATTTCACGAAACCAATCATATACATTGTATAAACCTTGTAGGCAAGCTCTCTATGGAGTCAGAACCAAATTTTGACATTTGCCAAAAACCTAGCTTTTCTACTTGGGACCACCTCGACCCTTGCCAAATGGGTAGTCCATATCTCGTGAATACATACTCATATAAGAATGCGCAGTGGTTATGGCATCATTCTTTTGAGTTGCTTTAGCCTTGGCCCACTTGGTCAAATAGTCCGTAGCTACAATGATATACTGAGCTTGGATTCTATAAGCAGGTGGCTGTATTGGCCCAACAAAATCTATACCCCATTTTGCAAAAGCTCTAGCCCCCATCGTTGGTCTTAAGGGCATGCTATCTACACCTGTTGGCATTTTTACTCGTTGTTGACAAGCATCACACCTTTGAACATATTCTTTGGCATCTACAAAAAGTGTTAGCCACCATATGCCCGCCATTAAGATTGCTCTTGTGGTGGTCTCACTAGAAAAGTGACCTCCAGCTAAAATCCAGCATGTGCTTGTTCTATAATTGGAGTATACTTGTCTTCATTTGCACAAAGACGCAAATGTTGATCCTTACCTCTCCGATAAAATTGGTTTCCAATAAGAGCATAGTCTCTTGCTTCAGTTTCAATTGCTCTTTGACGGCATTTACTCATATCCTAAGGAAATGTTCAGCTTGATAAGTAAGTAACTAGATAGTTACTCCATTTAGGAACATGCGACATTTGGAACAATTTTACGTGACGTATGGGTGTTCATGCGACATTTGGAACAATGTTACGTGAGGTATGGGTGTTTGTTTTTGACATTGAGGACAATCCTTTACAAAAGAGCGAACAACACTCCTCATAGTCGGCCAAAATACTCCAAGTCTCAAAATTCATCGCATAGTTTGGTCTTCCGCAAAGTGAAGTCCTACTATGGTAATATATGTTTGACTTAGGTACTGGTTTTTCTCTTCAGGATTAATGCATAAGAGCAATATTCCATCTCAATTTCTTTTGTATAGCCTACTAGCTAGTAATTAATACATAGCCGATTGCTCGATTAATCCGATTGTAATAGGAAGTGGTATTTTGTGAATCCACTTAAGCTATGTCATCAATGATACCATGTTTTTCGACCATCGAGGTATCATTTCCAAAGAGAAAAAATAGGCATCTGGTAGATCATCGTCTACCCCTTTATTTGCACAGAGAACAAATAGGCATCTGGTAAATCATCGTCTACCCCTTTAGGTGATTCTCATGAAACAATCCTTGACAAATGATCTACTCTTTGATGTGTAGTGCCCTTTTTTACAAACACAATGAAATCAAATTCCAGAAGAATGATGAACCGTCTCACTATTCTTCCTGTGTTGCATGGCTTGTTGACCAAGTACAACAAAGAACTTGGTGGTCCACAAAGAACACAATTTTTTTGGCTAATAGGTAATGTCTATACTTTTTTACGGCATAGATCATTCCTAATCCTTCCCTTTCAGTAGTGGTATAATTCATTTTTGCCATGTTCAACTGTCGGCTAGCATAATAAATAGGAAAATCAATTTTTTCGTCTCTTGGTTGAGCTAGTATACAACCTATGGAAAAATTGGAAGCATCTATATGTATGTGGAATATCTTATTCCAATCTGGTGCTTTCAATATTGGAGCTGAGGTAAGAGCTTGCTTAAGCTTCATGAAGGATTCTTCACATGCCTCGGTCCACTCAAAGTGTGTAAATCAAGCTATACATGGGTTCTGCAATTACAGCGTACATGTAAATGAACCATTTGTAATATCCACAATGCCCCATGAAGGCTTGAACCCCCTTGTCTGTTGTTGGTTTAGGCAAATCAGTAATGACATGAATTTTTTCAATATCAATAGCTATGTCATTTTTAGACCTTGTCTACCCATGAATGAGCACTTTTTAGGATTTAAGCAAATCTTATAAAGTCTACATTTTTCAAATACCTTTTTGAGGTGTTCAAAATGATCAGCCCGGATTGATGAATGTATACATAGATCATCCATATACACTTCCAAGAATTTGCTAAGATATTCTTTAAAAGCATGGCTCATCAATCTTTGAAAGGTGGTAGGAGCATTAGTTAACCCAAAAGGCATAACCCGATAAGCAAAAATACCCCATTTCGTTGCAAAAGCAATTTTATGCTGATCTTTTGGGGAAACCAAAAATGATTGTATCCCGATAATCCATCTAAGAAGCTGTAAGCTTCTTTTCCTGCAACTCGTTCTAACATATGCTGAGTGATTGGAAGAGGAAAGTTGTCTCTAATGGTAGCTGCATTCACTTTTTTGAGGTTGAAACACACTCGTAATTTTCCATTCTTCTTGGGTACTACCACAATTGGAGACACTCAATCTGTGTGTTCAATTTCATAAATGAATTTGACTTCCTTTAGTTTCTCAATCTCTTCTTTGATCTTCCTAGCAAAGGTTTCATTGTATGTGTATGGCCTTTGTCTACTTGGTTTTGCATCATCTCTCATGAGTATGGTATGTTGAAAAATTTCTGGATCAACAGCCTTGATATCCTTATAAGACCAAGCAAAGATATCTCGGTATTCTTTTAGTAATCTTAAAAAAATCTCTTCTTCTTCTTCTGTTAGGTCATTTTCAATGTAGGCAGGCCTTCGCTCTTCTCCTAGTTCAGCCAAGTCTATCTTTTTTGCGTTCTCAGGCCCTTCGTAGGACTCGCCTTGTTTTCCTAGGACTCGCATTGTTTTCGTAGTTCTCTAACAGGTTGTTCTACTATGATTTTTCTGTCTTGGAGAGTTTTTTTAATGGGATGGAACACTCATTACATCTTTACCATCCTCTTCTGTGGTTTCCATTTTGGTTGTATATATCTCCTTCAGAGCTTTTTTCAACTCTTGATATTTCTTTTTTCGCTCAAGTCATGTCATGGTTGGCTCCTTGTCATGTTTGTTTGGCTTTGCTTGAGTATCCTTCCTTGTTTTTCTCAATGTTCTTGACATTTTTTGGATTTTCATTTGAAGGATATCTTCCATGCTTTTGTCCTTGAAACAATCATGTGCATCTATCTGCATCAGGAATTGTGTTCTACTGGAGATTGATGGCATAGGTCTTGTTTTCACGTTTTTGGTGTCTCTTTTTCCTTTATACCATTTCGTCTTCTCGATTTCTGGTTAGGAAAGTCAAAAAACTTTTCCTCCCCTCCTTTCAAGAGTAGCTTAGCTCTCACATGTTCTTTTTCTGACCCCAAATCTTTTGAGGTAGCCGAGTGTTCATCTAACTCATCTGTTGCATTGTAGTAGAGTTCTAAAAAGACTTGTTGAGCTTTCATCAAGTCCTTAGGTTCCTCAATTTCATCTTCAATGTGGAGGATTGAAATCATTTGGATTGAAATTGTGTCATAGCCGTCCTCATTGCAAAATTGAGTAGGCATAGACGTATTCACACATACATAGACGCATTCACACATACATCCATTGTTGCTAAAATTTGAGTCCGCTCAAATGGCTCAAACAAATGCTTTGGAAAAGGTTCAGGTACATAGGCTTTGTCTGTGCAATCCCTTTCTAAAATACATTCTTCTCTTTTTAGACTTCCGTTTTCTGAAGCTCCGCACATCCAAATAGGAGTGTCTTTGTTTAACCAAGAAGGAAGCTTAGTTTCAGCCGAAGAGGCTGAACCAAACTCTTGTATGGGCGTTTTCATGACATCTCTATAAGTGTGATCTTTTGAATTAACCCTTGTTATAGATCCCACTTGCTTCAAGTACAGATAGTTGTTTCCCAAATCTTGGATAAGCTATACCTGTCGCATGAAAGGTCTTCCCATTGTGATTTTGTAATTGAGTTTCTTCCCAAAGTCTACTTTGACAAAAGTGTGTTGATATTCAATCCCACAGGAATTCACTATCATCTTTTTTAGAAGTCCTAAGGGTCTTTTAATATGTCCATCAGCCAATTGCAATTTCGTTCGAGTTTGTTTAATGGCTGGTTGTCCCCAAGATTCCCATACTGTTTTTGTGGCTATGGCTATGCCTGCTCCACTATCCAGTATTGCCATGGTTTCAATGTCATTATATTTCACTGGAAGGGTGGTGTTTCCTTCTTCCCCTTCATAGTATTCTCCAACTTTGTTCACTGGAATAGATCGAATCTCTTTGTTATCCATTTCGTGTTTCAATGTTTCCAAATTTTTTACGATGAGCCCCGTTATCCCCACCTTCTCTAGGGTTCTCTATAGGTCATTCCATAAATATGGTTTGATTTTTAACAGTTCTCCCAAAGTAAGAGTGCATTGGATGGGTGTAGACATGATTGAATGAATATTGTCTACTTCTAGAGTCTGCTCCGCTCTTTTTACTTGAGTGGTCTTACACACTATGGATTCATCTTCGTTATCTCCCAAGTAAGAGGGTAATGTTTTCAAGGTCAATGGTTTAGACATTCATGAAGCTTCAGATCCGCAATCCCCGTACAAGTATTGTACATCCATGTCCATATCAAGAGGTAGGTTGTCTAACCAAACTTCCTCTATAGGAGCTGACTTTAGGGTTAGCTCCCATCATTGATCTCTCTAACTTTTTCCCATAAGTGTCCTGGACAGTCTTCCTCCACGAATGGAATTCCGTCTAAGGCATCTTCCTTGTCAGGCACTACAAGTTCTGGTTCTTTTGTTTCAAGGTGGGGTTATACCACCACCTTGGATTTTTCTTTAGTTTCTCTTACCACAAGCTCTTCAGGTTTTGCGATACTTTTGAGCTTGGATTTTTGTTTTTCCAGCATCTCTTGCGTGAGTCTTACCAAATTTTGATAAGCTTCAAGCTTAGTTGCTTTCATGTCTTGAGAGGGATAATTTTTCCATTTGTTTTCCATATTTTGGCATGCTTTAAGTCCTGCTTGGTAACCTTTAAAGGCTGCATTAATAGGCTCAAAAATTTTATCAACCAAACTTGATCCTCCAGATTTCATGGTTGTTTTTTTTATTTCACTTCCAGTTTCTTTCACCTTTTCCTCAAATAGCTTTTTTGCTTTCTCCTCGATTTCAGCCCGTTGTTTTTGTTTTCTCATTTCATATCTTTTTCTTCTGCTTCTTTTGGTGTTTTGAGAGGCAGATTTTGTGTTCTCCGAATCATCAGAGGAGTTATGTTTCTTTTTCTTAGCTTGAGCTCTAGTGATTATCTTGACTAGAACAATCGGTTCACTCTCAGATGAGCTACTAGGTATCACTTGGACTATATTTACTACTATTTTACCCTTGTTTAAAGGATTTTTGGGACAATCGTTTGGGAAGTGTCCTCCCTTTTTGCAACATTGTATGCAGTAAGCTTCAATTGGCTTGAGGTTATTGTTAGGCTCTAGGCATTCATTTTTCCAATGATCATATGCACCACAGTTGTGACAGTTTCTCATTCTTGGCTCAATCATGGGTCTTATCATAGGAGGTCTAACACCTTGATTAGCTACATAATACATTGGTGCAAGCTCTGGTGGAGCATAAGTCACAGGTTCTTTCATTAGTGGTGGATGTGAATTATACCAATCTCCTTCTACGATTATTGTAGATGGACTAGGCTCAGCATAGGGTGTAATAGGCACTAGTGCTTGCTCATCTATGACTCCTTCTGAATGCATGTACTTTACAAGCACTACATTATGTCCTGGATACGGAGGTTGTTGACCCAACATAGGTTGAAGTCTTTCCATATCCATTGGTGTTCTTTGAGCTTGGGCCATATTAGGCTAGTATCTATACATGGGTTGTCCTTGCGGCCTCATGGGCATATACTGAACATTCCCATCATACTTTGGTCGGAAATAGCACTCATTGGTCTCATGGTTGGTCCATTTACCCTCGATTGCACACCATTTTTGTGTCCTAATTGGTTGTCCCTGTTGAGGTATCCCTTGTCTTGGTCCCCTCATAGGTGCTTTTTACATATTGTTCATCATGTCATTCATCCTTTTAAGTATGTCTTCTATGGCTGAAAGTGGTGCTGCAACAGCCGTTCCCACTTGTGCTGCTGTTTTCTGGCTTTGGTTATCCTTAGGGACATCTTCTTCGTTGAAAATATCACAATTGTCTCCTAAGCATCTGACACACATGTTTCTAGGGTTGTATGCTTCTTGCTATAAAGTATAGTATGAAGTTCCTTGTTTAGCAGTCCCTCTAGAAACAATGATACTAGCCGTTCTTCTGCAGGTATCTCTAGCTCTGGGCATCTGGCAATGTATTGTTTCATTCGAGTTGCACAATCCCTAATAGACTCACCATGTTTCTCTTTAAAGTTGTAGATTTGAGCTACCGTATTGTGTTTGATCCCCGCTTTGGAACAAGCAGCTACAAATCCTTGAGATAATGTGTTAAAGTCCATGATTGACCTCAGTGGAATGTTTTGGAACCATGTTAATGCTTTCCCTTCTTATGTAATTCCAAACCCCTCGAATTGAGTATGGAAATCGAATATGCGTTCTGCTCTTAGCACTTGTTTAAAGCTTGCCAAGTGGTCGTATGGATCCCCTGATCCACTGTATTTTCTGACCCATTTCTGGAAATCAGCTGGTCTAACACGTCTATTTGGTTCAACTCCCGGTCTTCTGACAGTTGTTCCTTTTCCGAGTCCTTCAAACCAGTCTGTTGGAAATAGTGACTCATGTAGCATTGGACTAGCCTTAGTGTCACCCGGTTTTTTGTGTGATGAGGTCGTTTCTGGTTTCTTAACATTACTATTAGATGATTTCTCACGGTGTTCATCTCTTGGAATCATTTCTGGTCCTTGTCCCAATATCCAATCCCTTATGGAATACCCTTTGTATTTGGTTTGTTCTACCTCCTTAGGAGTCATCATAAAAAAGTTGTTGTTATAAAAATCCCTAAATAGATAGGTTGGTAGGTCTGTTGATCCCTTATCCTTGATCTTGAAGACATAGATGATCTTCATGGCCGTCAGTTGTCCTGATTTGGCATACAAAAGTCCACAGAAGATCTTTTACGTTTCTATCCTCCCAACAATAGACTCCGATCCTAGGATTATCCGTACTAAGCCGTTTCAAAGGCTTCAAATCTACTTGTTTGTATCCCTCGAATTCTAAGGTTGGTGGTCCTTCTTTTGCTGACATATCTGGGATTATGGTGTTTACTTATAACCCCCATTTGTCTATCACGTCAGGGTTTTCAACTTGTAAATATTGAGTTCCATTTCTGTCCATGTACATTTTTCCTTGTTTGTTTGCCCTGATTTCTTCTTCGAACTCAATATCATGGTCATCAATGCAAATAGCATACTCTTCATTAGGATCTAGGTAAACCTGAGCTCCATGGCAATTAGTCTTATAAAATGAGAGTATATGCTTATAGCGCACTGTCGTTCCGATTTTCGAGTGAGTCGAATAGGAAGACATCTCAGATGTTGAATCAGAAAAAGTGTATGAGACTTCTTCAGGGATAGTTTGCAAGGAATTTCCTTGATTCACACTTTCTTTGGTAGATACTCTACTGGAGGTTTTTTCGAATATGCCTTAATTTCTAATACATGACAAGATCTAAAGTTCATAAAGACTTGCTAAGTCCTGGATAAAGTACTTACCTCTGGATTGACTTGTCGTCAATTTCCACTTGACTCGATTGCAATTTCTGTCAAGCTACCAATTCCTCGTCTGCAACCTGGTTCCTGTATCAATTTGATAAAGTTAGCTATTCTTTCACAAAGACGGTATAATTTTTGCTAACTATGGTGATTGGTCTATGTGTATCACTACAATTCGAGCTAATTGAGTCAGCAATCGACTTTCGGATTCGACTTTGGCAAAAATCAAAGGATTAATCTGCAACTTGGAAACTCAGTGAACATGTATCAATTTGGATCCGATTGAACCCAAACTTTTCGGTGGCTTTGTATTATGTTGGTCTAACACTGTATAAGTTCAAAAGTCAAAAATGGTGGCTCTATGTAGCAGTAGTAAATAATCACGATTATTTACTTTTGTCAGCTTTTAACACTTTTTGGCTTGGTTTGCCAAGTATACAACCTGTTAAGGTCCTTGGACAAGTTTCAACAAGTTTGGACAAAATCAGTTCAAGTTTATTAACTATTTTGTGTCTGCAGACTCTGATTTCAAGAATCTGGCTTAAGTCTCACTTTTGTGATCCAAATTTCACCAAAATTGATTTGTGTGGTCTACTTAATATGCTTGACCTTGTGGTATACTCAAATTTGCAAGAATACCAAATTTTTAAGTAGATGTAAATAAATCGCGATTATTTACTCCAAAAATATTTTTGCAAATTTTTGTCCCAACCTTGAAACAATATGTTAAGCAGCAACTTAAGGTCTCTAGCCAAGTTTCATCAAATTTGGACAATTTTTGGTCAAATGGTCATCAATTTTGTGTCCGCAGGCTGACATTGCAAATTTGGTCACAATTTCCAGTCCAGAGATCCAAATCTCACCAAATTTGGTTTGTGGGCTTATGGTAAAGCTAGTGGTATGCCAACTTGGTCAAAAAAGTTGAAAAATTGGACAGATATAAATAATCGTGATTATTTACAACTGGCAACTTTTTGCATCTTTTTGGTCAACTGAGCATGTATACATGTTTATCACATCAATATAAGCCTATGAATCAAATTTCATCAAGTTTGGACAAATTTTTCCCCAATTTGCACTCAAGTTTTAGAAAGTCAGTACAAACTTTAGTCTTTTACCCAGTTTTTTGCTAGTTTGGTAATCCAAATCTTTTGTGCCTTTACAAAAGTTATTTGTACACATGCAATGAATCAATGGTATGAACCTTGGTCAAATATGAGCTGAAAGTTAATAATCGCGATTATTAGCTTCAGGCTCGAAATGAACCAATTTTTGCACTTTTTTCAAGGACAATCCTTTTATGAGTTATTTTAAGCCTATGAATCAAATCAAAACATAATTTGGCATAAAATGTCAAGAAAAAGTAAATAAGCTGAGTTTTTGCCAACTCTTGAAATTTTTACATCAAAGTGTCCCTTGAGCTTACCCACTGGTTTAGCAACTTTTAAGCTTACTCTCCAGTCGGATTGAGTGCTTTGGAGTCTTTTCGTGCTATTTCTAGCCGTGGACCTGATTTTTTGCAACTTCAAATAACAACTCACAATGATTCTTTCGGAGAGAGCAATATTTTGAAATCCACCTCGGATCCTACTTACCCTACTCCTAGGTTCTCATGCAATGGGGTTGTGGAAAGTGTCCACAAACACTCATTTTCCTTGTTTTTAATGGTTTCCTAAGCATTGATTGAAGGAGTACGAGCGGAAGTGCGACGCGAGAGAGAGTGCGAGAAGAAGAGCAAGACGATATGGTGAACTCGCTCTACTGTAATGTGTAGAGCATAGTGAGTTCTTATTAGGTTTTTACAAAAGAATATGTGTACATACCTGGCGGCCCACCCACTTACCTAGGCGACCACATTGGGCTTTATACCCCAACAACCTCCCACTTAAAGTCCAATGTGGTACTTTAAGTGTGAGAGAAGCTACTATACAAGCTAATATACAAGAGATGTAGAGAAGTGATGTACTACCCTACACCTAACTGCTTGCGAAAATGCGCAAAGCTCTCTGAGGGAAGTCCTTTTGTAAGTAGATCAGCAGGATTTTCTGTGGTGTGAACTTTGACAAGCTGAAGTTGCTTATCCTCGAGCATTTCCCTGATGAAATGATACTTCACATCCACATGCTTTGTCTTTGAGTGATAAACTGGATTGCGAGCCAATTGTATAGCACTTTGACTATCATAATATAACACAGGCATCTCTTCTTTGATTCCCAAATCTGTTACTAGTCGATTGAGCCAAATTGATTCTTTGCATGCCTCTGATGCTGCAACCTATTCAGCCTCTGTAGTAGACTGAGTAACACAATCTTGTAATCTAGAACGCCATGATACTGCTCCACCAGCCAATGTAAAGACATACCCTGACGTAGACCTTCGGTTGTCTAAGTCACCTGCATAATCTGAGTCTGTAAAAACCTTTACACTTAGCTCCTGACTCCCATAGCATATACGCATACTCTTTGTAGCTTTCAGGTATCTCAATATTCCTTTCACTGCCTCCCAATGTTTCTTGCCTGGGTTTGACATGTATCGACTTACTACTCCGACTGCAAATGCAATGTCTAGGCGAGTAGCAATCATTGCATACATCAAACTACCCACTGTAGACGCATATGGAATCTTATCCATTTCAGCCTGTTCTTCCTCAGACACAGGACAATCTTGTTTGCTAAGTTTCACATATGGTGGCAATGGAACACTCAGTGCCTTTCCCTTCTCCATATTGAAACATTGCAAAACCTTGTCAATATACTCTGTTTGAGATAACCAAATCAACTTCTTTGATCTGTCTCTCTCAATGCACATACCAAGTATATGACTTGCCTCACCCATGTCTTTCATGTCAAACGATTTTGCCATCTTTGACTTCAAAGCTGAAATTTCTTCCAAGTGCTTGCCAGCAATCAACATGTCATCCACATACAAAATAAGGATCAGCCAACTGCCATCCTTAGCCTTCTTTGTATATAGACAGTGATCGAACTGACTACGTTTGTAGCCTTGAGAAAGCATAAACTTGTGGAACTTATGGTACCATGCCCTCGGTGATTGTTTTAAGCCATGAAGACTCTTTAACAACTGGCATACCAAATCTTCCTTGCCTTTCTCAACAAACCCTTCTGGCTGCTGCATGTAAATTTCCACATCTAAATCACCATGCAAGAACACTGTCTTGACATCCATTTGGTGCAACTCCAAATCTAATATGGCAACCAATGCAAGAAAGCATCTCAATGTAGTCATCTTGACCACCGGAGAGAAGACTTCATCAAAGTCAATGCCTTGTTCTTGCTTAAAGCCCTTGGCAACAAGCCTTGCTTTGTACTTGGGCTGACTATCATGAGCGGTGATCTTATACCTGTAAACCCATTTACAAGGTAGAGCCTTTTTGCCCTGTGGTAATTTAACTAGCTTCCATGTCTGGTTTTTATGCAGAGATGTCATCTCTGACTGCATGGCCAATTGCCAATTCCCGGAGTCCTTCATTTGCACTGCTTCCTTATAACATGAAGGCTCATTGCAATCAGTCAACATGACATAGTTCATAGATGGAACAAACCTATCAGGAGGTCGCGTGACACGTCCAGATCTACGCACAATAGGTGGCTCAGGCTCAGCCACAACCTGTGGTTCCACTCTATCCTGTCCTTGCTCCTCGTGAGCCCCGACATTTTGTCTTGCACGTGCAAGTCCATCTTCTTGGAAGACAAATCTTCTAATCTCCTCAACCCTCTCTGGTTTAGAATGATATTTGGATTCATTAAAGTGAACATCATTGCTGCGGACAACCTTTCTGGATTCGGGATCCCAAAGTCTGTACCCCATCTCACCAGAATTACCATAGCCTAGAAAGATGCACTTTCTACTCTTTGGCTCAAGTTTGTTCCTAAATTCCTTTGGAACGTGAGTATATGCCTCACAGCCAAAGACTCTGAGATGCTTGTATGAGGGCATTTTGCCTGACCATACCATCTCTGGCACTGAATCCTTCTGCAAAACCTTGCTAGGAGATCTATTTACAAGATGAACAGCTATTGATACAGCTTTAGCCCAAAACCCATTTGGCAGTTGTGCATTAGACAACATACTTCTGACCTTCTCTTGTATGGTCCTATTCATCCTCTCAGCAACACCATTTTGAGGAGGATTGTAAGGAGCAGTAAGTTCACGTTTTATACCTTTTGACTCACAAAAGTCCTGAAAGGCCTTTGAAACATACTCTCCACCATTGTCAGTGCGTAAGCATTTAAGCTTCTTGCCACTCTGATTCTCCACAAGTGTCACAAACGTTTTGAAAACACTAAACGCTTCATCCTTGTGCTTGAGAAAGTAAACCCATACTTTCCTCGAGTAATCATCTATAAATGTCATAAAGTAAGAAGCTCCCCCTAGAGATAGGTTAGGCATAGGTCCACACAAATCACTATGAACAAGTGCCAACTGTGTATCTCTTCTACTGCTTCTATGCTTATGTGGCTGCTGTGTTTGCTTACCATACAGACAATGTTCACAGAATTCAAAATCATTAAATGAAAAGCCAGGAAAATAACCAGAACGAGACAAGATTTCCATTCTCTTCTTGGACATATGTCCTAACCGGCTATGCCACAAAGAAACGTTCGGCTGCTCAGTTATATTGATTACATTTTTAGAGACATTTGATACATAAATCATGTAAAGTCCTCCAGACTTTACTCCATGTGCTACTGTCATAGAACCCTTGGATATCTTCCACATGTTCTGTCCAAAAATGGTGACGTAGCCAGCATCATCAAATAAACCTGTGCTGATCAAGCTCTTTGTAATTGCAGGAACATGTCTCACATTCTTCAGCGTGAAAGAAGAGCCATTCTGAAACTTCAATTGAACATCTCCAACACCTAAGATCTCACATGTCTACCCATTGCCTAGCCGAACATGATCTTTAGTGGTCACATAAGTGGTAAACCACTCCTTGTTTGGAGACACATGAAGTGATGCCCCTGAGTCTATAATCCAGTCACTCAGTGCATTTCCATCAGATGCTGTAAGAAGAGCTGAGTCCATTGTATTCTTCAAGAAGTAGATGTCTCCTGACACTAGACTGTCATCCTCTGCAACAGTGTTTGTCACATTTATTTCTTGAATCTTCACTGAGGACTTGTTCTTCTCACCATGGTCTTCAGCTTTCTCTTTGCCTTTTTCTGCTTTGCATTCTCTGCAGTCTCTTTTCATGTGACCCTTCTTGCCACAATGGTAGCATTCTATGTCACTCTTGCCTTTGGCACTGCGGGACTTGCTACGAGACTAATTCCTCTTTCCACCTTTGTACTTTTCTTTGGTCCTTCCCCTAACAACTAAGGCTGTTCCTTTGCCTTTGTCCATTGTCTTTCTATTGGTTTCTTCAGTAAGCAGACTTCCTTCTACACCTGCTATGTTCAAACCATCTGGAGGTGCAGAATTACTCAAAGCTGTGCGAAAAGTGTCCCAACTTTCCGGCAATGTGATCAACAGGAACATAGCTCTAACAGGTTCATCAAACTTGACACCTTGAGCTGACAACTGACTATATATTGTGTTGAATTCATTCAAATGATTGGACATAGGTGTCCCTTCTTTCATCTTCAAGTCAACAAGCTTCTTAAGCCAGTATACCTGTGAAGCTGCACTCTGCTTCTCATAAAGATCACTCAGCTTTAACCATGCTTGATAAGCCGACATCTCGTCTGCTACATTGAAGTAAACGCTTTCTGCCAAAGTCAGCATAATGGTAGAAAGTGCCAATTCATCCATTTCGCTCCATTCATCTTCGTCCATATCTTCTGGTTTTATCCCCTTGAGCTTTATAGGTTTTATCTGCTTCTTTTGTACCAACACGTGCCAAATCTGCTTCTTCCACAATGGGAAATTGGTTCCATCCAGCTTCTTGATATTGTAAAGAGCAGTGTCCTGTGATCCAGCCATAGCTATGCTTCACAGTAGTTTACTTTTCTAGGAAAAATTCGGCAGAGTTTCCCCTGTAAACTGACCTCTGAACCAATATCAACCTGTCAAATGAACCAAGAAAGCTTCAGATTCTGCATAAATTTCGGCAGAGTCTCCTTTGTAAAATGGCTCTGGTGTACAAAAAACAGACCAAAAAACAGCTCAAAAAACATTGTCTCTCTATCACTGTAAGCTGCGGGTAAACCTGTCCTGCACCTGTACTGTCTCTGACTGTCCTGTCACTGTCCTGTAAGCATAGACTGTGAAAATGCCTCAACGGCAGTAAAGCAAAGATGCAATCCCAACTGTCTAACTCACAGTCAATACATCCTAGCTGCCTATCTAAGGGTGCTCGAGGGATCGCTCCAAGACCTGTATCACCAAAAGGATCTCAACATTCGAGAATCCCCCAGCTCAATAAAACCTCACTCGACCCTCAACAAAGGCTGCAGTAAATCTGACAGTACATAGACTTCCCACAAAGTCATACATCCACAAATTTCCCACTGTGTGCTGTAACCGCTGCGGCGGTTGTTTGCTGCGTGACTCACAGCCAGCAAACCCTCAACAGACATACATCATCTCTGACAATACATCCCATGTGGAAGTACCTGCAATGTCAGGATGAAATCTGGAATATCAAGCAGCAAACACAAGCTACCTGATGAACTAGTGGATGTCGCCTACAGTCTGTGTGTAGATGCGCCCGTGTCGTATGTGACACGCCTCCGAGAACTGTGAGCCGTCCTTCGATGTGTAGACAGTCACAAATCAACACTCTGGGAGTGTCGATATCCTCAGCACCTGCAGTCGTAGGCCAAAAACCCCAAATTTGCAGAGTCGGATCTGCACCCGCCGAGACCACGTAGTCGAAAATGGCATGCGCAGACCTTTGTCGAAGCCGAACGGTGGCCGAGATGACCTCAGAATGAAATTCTGAGAACACCGAGCCCTTCGATCCTACCCCTAGGATTTGGGGCCGTGTCTTCGTCTGTCGAATTTCACTCCAATCTGAGTTGGTGACTCTAGCCTCCTGCAGTGCTGTCCCGAGCCTCGATCTGAGCTCTGATACCAGTTGAAGGAGTACGAGCGGAAGTGCGACGCGAGAGAGAGTGCGAGAAGAAGAGCACGAAGATATGGTGAACTCGCTCTACTGTAATGTGTAGAGCATAGTGAGTTCTTATTAGGTTTTTACAAAAGAATATGTGTACATACCTGGCGGCCCGCCCACTTACCTGGGCGACCACATTGGGCTTTATACCCCAACATTGATCTTAAGACTTGTCTCGTCTATCAATCGTTCTCAAAATCCTAATCTAATTCTACAATCCTATAATCCTAAAGGCACTCAGCAAGTACGATTACTTCCAAGCTACCTCTACACAGCAAAAGACGACACCCTTAAGCTATGCGATTTTTAAGAGAAAGTTTGACTCCAGGTGAACCTAGAGGAAGTTAAAAGATAACTTCACAAGACGCTCGTGTTTTTTCCTAGTTTAGGTCTCTTCGATCCCCGATAGTGGCGCCAAATGTGGGACGCGTGTCTAACGTCACCATCCTATCTTATTGCAGTTTTAGCGAGAACCACGATTAAATTGTCAATCCATGGGATGAAGCTGACTCGACTAGTGCATAGAGGCTACAAGAGGTTGTAAATCTTTTGGAAAACAACTAACAACTCGTATCTAACTCAAGCTACACTCAAGTGACTGAGATCACCAAAAGCCAATCGCTCATCGGCAAACAAATCACATCCGTTACAGCATCAAATGACATCCAAATGTAATGAAACTTCTAGGACATTTTTATAAGACCTAAGCACACATGCTTATGGTCTCAAACTCCACTTTAGGTCAAGTGCCCAAATCGCGATTATTAACAGCCAGCAGTGGATTTTTGACCTAGTCATTTTTGACCCGGAATGCATCTAAATGCTTAACAATGCTACCCCAATACCCTGCCTATGCTTAGTTTTTTATTTTGAAGTATAAATTCTTACTTATGATGAAATTAGGCCACGGGTCGGTGACGGCAAAAGCTACGAAATACTCTGATGTGTTTACGTCAATGCGTAGATCTCTTACCTGCGGTTGCAATGCAACAAACGCGACTGCAATGTGACAACCAGGGAGAGAGTAAGAAGCGCGAGAAGGAGAGAAGTGAGTGCCGTTAGCTCACGTTGTGTATTTCATTATCAAAACTTAACAATAACTTACAAAAATTGGCTTTTATACCTTAGCCAAGGTTTTTGGTGGTCAAAACTAATTATCTGGGAGATCTAACTAAAGATACGCAATGATAGGTTGATACAATCTGGAAGCTTGTAGCCCCGGCTCATTGATTACAAGGTTTTTCCAAAAAATAGGAGTTACAATATTCACGATTTATCAAAATAATAATTTTTTTTACAATGAGAACTCCAAAAAATGGTATCCGTGGTGTTCGTGTGAGCTTGCTGCTAACAACATCATTTTTATCTTTATTTTTCGTGGGCTTGACATTCCGTCTAGCCCCTTGTTGGAAATTGATGCGGAAACAACCATGGTGTGATGGATTACTTCGATAATAGAACCAGGCCATTGAGAGTTGACATCTTAGCCATCTCTTCAGGAATCCCACACAGAATTGTTGCTTTTGCTCGGCAAAGTCTATCTTTTGGAAGACAGTAGCTTTGAGATGTAAATCCCAAAACTTGTCTACATATTTGTGGATAGACTCATGGGAGAGAAGCTTCAAACTGCGCCATTCGGTGAGCACTTTGTCCTTTGCATCGCTTGCAAGGAATTGCTTCATGATGGAAAATTCGTAAAGTTTTCCATGTCTTTGGGGCTTCGATGTTGCCATGAAGGCTAGCCCACCATTGAAGAGCCGATTTTTGGAAATGCATAGCTACATGGAGTAGCTTGGAGGACTCCGTAAAGCCATCGTCTCCAAAGGCTGCATCAAATTGCTGGATGAAGGCCAACACTTTGTTGGTAAACCAAAGGTTCCATCATAGGTAAGAAAAGAGATACTCTTTCCTCCCTCCTTGACCATAACGTCCGTATGCAATCTCAGCCACACTTCTATATTCTGTACTCTTCCTCAGCGCCAGCTCTCTCGCGCCTCTGCACCATGCATATGGCGGTAGTCTCTGCACCTGCACCTTTTAATGCAAGCTCCTCTGATCTGGAGCTCCCCATGGTCACACTTCCCCCCACTTGTCTACATCTCTTCGGATACCCTCAAGTTGGTAAGGCCTTTCCTGCGGGTCTTATAAGCGTGGCACACCCGAGGTCGCGTCCCTTCCGGTTGCAGCATGCATGTGCTGTGCACGATCGCTTCGCCAATCCTATGGAGGGATGGGTGCAGCAGCAACGCGATGATAATCAGAGCCTTGCCCAATCCAGCGAGGGCTGGCTTGTAGGCGTGCACACAACGTCGCAATCCCAGAATGATAGTCAGACGCAATATGAAGCTTTGAACCTCTACACCTCCGGCGTGACCAAAATTCTTGATACACGCTTAGCAAATGAGGCAATGCTCGTGTGGAGCGTCGCCATGGCTTCCCACTACAATAATGTAGTATACACCGTGTCGGGTGAGCACTCTAGCTTGGGGGACGTCTCTTTGCTTGGAAGGGCCGGGGTTGCCCTCCTCTCGCATCTTCCCAACAATATTCAACAGAAGATTTGTGTGTACACACACCCATGCAGGTTATCCCTGGGAGTGGCCTTCGCAAAGACCGTGTTTAGCAGGACTGGAGACGACAAAATCATCAGCCTTTTTCAGCTCATGGAGGGAATGAGACTGCATGAAGTCTCCTCGGAGAAGGACCTGATGCAAACCATTTCCACAGTGTGCACGCCTGACCAACTCATGGGAGCTTTTAGTATTCTTTGGTTACTCAAAGATAGCATGGTTGTCATGCGCGATAGCTTGAGGTTCAGACCACTCGTAGTCGGTGTGCTTTCGGAGGGAGGGGACTTTGTGTTTGCATCAGAGACGTGCCAGCTGCTAGAGCAACATACTTGAGAGAAGTAAGATCTGGAGAAATCGTCGTTGTTGCCAAGGGAGGCATGATCGCTACAGGTGACTGGCTGTTCGGATCCACTATAAGTAGTACACCGGCTGCTACTTGGCCGTGTTTCATGCAATATTTCCTGTCGTATTCAACTTCTTGTGTGTTCAGATATGCTCGATTTTACGGCAGGCCGTCTTGGAAACGCTTGGGGGGCACAGCTTGCTTCAGGCGCACAAGTGCAAGGTTTATGTGACTATGTGATTGCCCTGCCAAGCCATGCAAGCGCATACGTGGCCTTTAGTTATGCGAGGCCCCGTGCGAGGCATTTGGGGATCCGATTTGAGGGCAACGGTAGCCTCTACCACCTCTCCAGCGGGAAGCTTTTCTATATTCAGAGCACATCGGTATGCTCTTGGTGGCGTTGTAAGAAGGTAGCCCTTGTGGGCATGTCCAGTACACATGATCTCAAGGCTGCTATTGAGCTCTACGAGGAGCTCGGACTCATCAACATCCATGTCAGGTTGGCGAGCTCGGCTCCATCCACAGGCCGCCGGCTCCATGCACAGGCCTCCGGCTCTTGATCTAATCGAGGGTGGCCGCTGCAAAGAGCAAATAGGGGCAAAGTGATGAAGGAGTCGATGCCCATCTCATCTACAGTCTCTGGATAATCCCTGGTAAGGGCGCATGGGTTCAATTCAGTACTAGCTTAGAGCCACTGGTCGATAATGAGGGATCACTGTAAAGTCTTAAAGCAGCAAGTGCGCACGGCCGGGCTCACCAACCTGACATGGATGCTGATAATTTTGAGCTCCTTGCAGAGCTCAATAGCAGCCTTAAGATCGTGTGTATTGTACATGCCCACAAGGACTACCTTCTTACAGTGCCACCAAGAGCATACCGATGTGGTCTGCATATAGAAAAGCTTCCCGCTAGAGAGGTGGTAGAGGCTACCATTACCCTTGAATCGGAGCCCCAAATGCCTCACATAACTCGAGGCCACGTATGCGCTTGCATGGACTGGCAAGGCGATCACATAGTCACATAAACCTTGCAGTGGTGCGCCTGAAGCAAGCTGTGTCCCCTAAGCATTTCGAAGACGGCCTGTCGTGAAATCTCCATATCCGAACAGACAAGAAGTCGAATGCGACAGGAAATATTGCATGAAACACGGCCAAGTAGCAGTCGGTGTACTATTTGCAGTGGATCCGAACAACCAGCCACCTGTAGAGATCGTGCCGCCCATCGGCAACGACAATGTCTTACTTCTCGCAAGTATGTTGCTCCAGCAGCAACAGCAAGCTGCCAAGTCTCTGATGCAAACACAAATCCCCTTCCCTCCGGAAGCACACCGACTACCAGTGGTTTGAACCCGAAGCTATCGCGCACGGCAACCATGCTATCTTTAAGTAACCAAAGAATACTAAAAGCTCCCATGAGTTGGTCAAGCGTGCACACTATGGAAATGGTGTCCATCAGGTCCTTCTTTGAGGAGACTTCATGCAGGCTCATTCCCTCCATGAGTTGAAAAAGGCCTATGATTTTGCCGTCTCCAGTCCTACTAAACACGGTCCCTGCGAAGGCCACTCCCAGGGGTAACCCGCATGGGTGTGTGTACACACAAACCTTCTGTTGAATATTGTTGGGAAGATGCGAGAGGAGGGCAACCCCGGCCCTTCCAGGCAAAGAGACGTCCCCCAGGATGGAGTGCTCACCCGATACGGTGTATACAGCATTATTGTAGTGGGAAGCCATGGCAACGCTCCACACGAGCATTGCCTCATGGGCTAAGCGTGTATCAAGAATTTTGGTGAGGCCGGAGGTGCAGAGGTTCGAAGCTTCATATTGCGTCTGACTATCATTCTGGGATTGCGACGTTGTGTGCATGCCTACAAGCCAGTCCTCGCTGGAGTGGGCAAGGCTCTGATTATCGCCGCGTTGCTGCTGCACCGACCCTCCATAGGGGCGCAGGTGAGGGGTTCCCACCCGGCACCAGCTCGCTGTTCTGCACTGTGTGCCTCCTAAAGTAGTATGCACAGCATATGCATCGGTACTGCGATGACTCATATATCAATTGACGTTTACAGAAGAGTATTTATAATAAGCTGAACTTTTATTGCAAAAATATGTCTCAGCAGTCGTTTGGTTTTGTTTTGTGAATGGCGGCATTGGCATGACGTGATAATATTTAATGATAGAGTTGCTCAAATGACACGACACATGCATGTTGCAGAGAGGAGAGAGGTTGCAGACACTTTAATAAAGGGACAATAACCTATGTTAATTCGACGCAGAAAGTGGGCAGCTGAGAGGGGGGGGGGGGGGGGGGGGGGGGGGGGGGGGGGGGGAGGGAGGGAGGACGTGTACAATGATAATCAAAGCTTGTTATTCGTGCAGGTAGAGGTGTCCTACATCTAGGTAAGCTCGAGCCATTGGTCGATTATATTTGTCCAGGTTCCATTCCTAGCAAAGTTGCAAGACTGATTTTCAGTATTTAGAAACTAATGTGGTGATGCAAATACTAAATCCAATCACTATATATAGCGCTTTGAACTCCAAAATATTAGGTTTCGAATGTTATCCCTCACATACTATCCCTCTCAAGGTAGATGTAATTAAGACCACACAAACAATGCCCCTATATCTATAATGACATTTTCGCGATCAGAGAGAAGAGGTAAACAAGCTCTTGGATGCAAAGTTTATCATAAAAATGAAGCATATCAAGTGGATGTCTCCGATTGTGATCACCGTGAGAAAAATAGCAAGCTCAAGGTTTGCGTTAACCTCAAACAAGTAAATGCTGCCACAGTCTAGGATGAAGACCCCTTGCCCGTCACACGGACCACATACTTGAACAAGTAGTAGAAAAGGAAACCTAAATTTTTCTTTACGGATTTTCAAGCTACAATCAAGTAGGAAAGGCAACACAAAAACAACACAAAATGGGCCTTTCCATAAGGTGGGCAAACCTTACTTATGAGTTCATGCCTTAATTTGAACTCACCAAAGTTCTTGCCACTTTCAATACTAGCGGCATATGTGCCATGCTTTCAGAACATTCCTCTGGCATTTCTTGGATGTGTTCACGTACAACCTTTGTGTACACTCCCATGTAGAGACCGCATCAACCATCTCATATTGTTCTTCATCCAATTATGCACCTACATGATCATCCTAAACCATGAGAAACGTAATCTTATGGTAAGACACAACAAAATTCTTGGCCACATTTGTGTCTAAAAATGGAATCACAATGAACTTTGATTAAATCTACATTATTGTCAACTTACCCAAAGTATCCCACAAGATGTTTATGTCTTCATGGGACATTACAGCTATTATTGAAGGTTTATCTATATGTATATGGAGATAACTATATCTTTATACTGCTTGCTAGTCTCTTTTGAGTGGATGTAAGGTTTCCAGTTTTCAAAACATTAAAGATTGTATAAAGCTTAATCAAATTGATATGATTATTGAAAAAGCAATGTAGAATTGTTCGACCATGGCAAATATTTTTATTTTTGGAATCTTAAGCACAACGAACTCCAAGCTAGAAATTTTCAGAACAGAATTCCGATAAAATCTCGAAAAGTTACGAGCTTTGGATGGTTTCAGTAATTATTATTATTAAAGACTTTCTTATCCTAAGGTTCTAGAAATTAATGATATTTTCAATTTTCATCATTAAAAATCCATGAAATTAGTAAAAATCGATTCTGGAAGCTAGGGGGGTTGTGTGGAGCTGTGGGGAGCCTGCCCGGGACTAGATTTAGCCCTGTAGGGCTGCTTGGGATGCAAGTTATTGCCATTTTTCAGCCTGTGAGTGCCCAGAAACCTATGAATATGACCCTTGCTTCACAATTTCAAACAGACTCAGAGCCTTGGCACACTCTCTCTCATCTAGAGAGACCGCTACGTAGAAATCACTAGAGATCAAGCTCTAGTTGGTTAATTAAACGGTAATTAGCCTAATCTTTCTTAATTAGCAAAGCTAGGTTAACCTATTTTCTTAATAAATTAAAGCTTAGTCCTATGTATACTCAAAAATCCTCTCTAAATAAAATATTCTCTGTTGATTATTGTGATTAAGATTAGGGATATTGATCAAATTAATTATTATATCATATTAGGACTGAAATTATCCATTTTAACCATAAATTAATAGGAATTATACTAATTAAATTTAGATAAAGTTGAGATAATTATCAGAGCTGTATTAAACTGTCATTAAGCTAGAAAAAGTATCTTATAATTTTTTGAGTAGTTTTCATAATCAATTAGGTAGAATTACACTATTTTTGAGAGAAAAATAAAGGGGAAAATAATCAAATTGATTCAAAATGCTTTAAGATAATTATCACAGGTTAACTACATCTTAGGAAACCCGTGATAATTATTTTAACCTCAGATAATTAGTTTACCTAATTATCTTAGCAAAATTACACTGTTTTTAGGACAAATTAAAAGAGAAAAAATAGAAAATTAATTTAAAATGCTTTAAGATAATTATCAGATGTTAAGTACATTTTGAGAAATCCGTGATAATTATTTTAACTTCAGATAATTAGTTTACCTAATTATCTTAGCAGAATTACACTGCTTTAAAGACAAATTAAAAGGGGGGAAATAAAAAATTGATTCAAAATGCTTTAGGATAATTATCAGAGGTTAATTACATCTTAGGAAACCCATGATAATTATGTTAACTTTAGATAATTAGTTTACTTAATTATCTTAGCAGAATTAAACTATTTTTATGACAAAATAAAAGCGGGAAAATAGAAAATTGATTCAGAATGCTTTAAGATGATTATCACAGGTTAATTGCATCTTAGGAAACCTGTGATAACTATTTTAATCTCAGAAAATTAGTTTACTTAATTATCTTAGCAGAATTACATTGTTTTTAGGACGAATTAAAAGGGGGAAAATAGAAAATTGATTCAAAATGCTTTAGGATAATTATCAGAGGTTAATTACATCTTAGAAAACCCGTAATAATTATGTTAACCTTAGAAAATTAGTTTATCTAATTATCTTAGCAGAATTACACTATTTTTAGGAAAAATTAAAAGGGGGAAAATCGCAAATTCACTCAAAATGCTGTAAGATAATTATTAGAGGTTAATTATATCTAAGGAAATCTGTAATAATTATCTTAGCCCCAGATAATTATTTTAGATAATTATCCTAGTAGAAACCACTATTATTGAGGGCAAATTAAAGGGGAAAATTAGTAAAACATGTGCTATAATTACATGCTATTTATCAGAGCTATATTATAGGATAAAAAGGCCATGATAATTATTTCAAGGTTAGAAAAGTAGTATAGATATTTATCTAAGTCAAATTATATTAAATTCTAGCTAAAAGCTAAAGAGGGAAATTAATAAATCATTCTATATGATTACATGCTATTTATCAGAGCTAGATTACATGATAAAAAGGCCGTGATAATTATGTCAAGGTTAGAAACTTAGTATAGATATTTATCTAAGTCAAAATATACTAATTCTGGTTGAAATTTCAAGGGGGAAATTAGTAAATCATGTTATATGATTCCATTTTAGTTATCACAATTAGCTTACATAATAAAGAGGCCGTGATAAATATGTCAAGGTTAGAAAAGTAGTATAAATATTTATTTAAGTCAAATTATCCTAATTTTAGCTAAAAATTGAAGATGGAAATTATATATTTAAGTTAGAAAATAATTAGATAATTACCAAAGGTCAAAAATATCCTTATCTACTTGTGGTAATTATACCATAGTTAATTAGTGAGGTTAGGAAATTATAATTGACCAAAAGTCCTATTTTTAGCAAATAATTAATTAAAATAAATAGACTTTGTGGTCAAAATTTTTAGGAAAATTATAGTAAATGTAAACCTATGATATGAAGTTGAGGAAATGAAATCTTTAAGATAAAATAAATAGAATAAATATTAAGCCCAAAATAAGTAGATTCCAAGCTTAAAAGTCGATGGGAAAATTAGGAAAAAGACATAGACAATTATAAGAGAATTAGGAGAGCTTAGAAAACCCTTAGGGAAGCGGTGGAAAAAGTTATCATGCCTACATAGACAAATAAGAAATTACTAGGTCAAGGATTTACCCATTAAGACGATAAATTTAACCTTGAATGGGTTACGGTTAAATACAAAGGTTAAGTCTAGATTTCAAATAATTTACCTAACCATTAGATGTCCTTTTTATAAGGATAATAAGTTATGGCACCTTAAAGGACCCGAGCAAATCCTACATCAATTTATGAGGACATAGCTCCAAAGCAAACTAGAGCGTCGCATGACGACGAAGCCGGGCCTAGTAGTAAGCCTACGGAGAAGAGTCTTTAGGCAACAGTGCAGAAGTAGATGGCTAATCAATCCCAGGTGGGTTTTCCATTATTCAATTAAGTCTTTAAATAGTTTAAGTTATTTTATAAGTTAGCATTGCATACGTAAGAAGTGAGTAAGAATCAGAAAAGGAATTATTGAACAAAAACGGGAGGTAAATTCCAACGTGCATTTGTTTGTAACGTAGGAAAGAATTGTTTGGTTTAAAACTGGTTGAATTAGGAAATATATGATTGATCATCCCTAAGACAGCTTGTCTCAAAACACCTCCGACTCCTTGGTATATAATGATGAATAATGATGGCTTTCTAGCCACGGATAAGTCAGTTACCCTCAGCAGCAGCTTTTTGCCTTTGATGAGAGATGGATATAGCCTCCTTAATCTTTTGGAAAGATTCTCGTAGGTCACCGCTATACTTATCAGCAATTAAGATCTTTACATGTACTTTAAGTAGCAAGGGACTTTTAGGTCTTCCCTCTATGATTTTAAAAGGTGCTTTTCTCGTAGAAGTATGGGCAATATTATTGTACACATACTCTACAAGGGGTAAGTACTTTTCCCATTGTGAGTGTTGATCTACTTCTGTAACATAAGTCTTTAGTAGATCGAGTATCGTAAGATTGTCTATCTCACATTGGCCATTTGTTTGTGGGTGATAGGCCGAAGAGAAATTCAATCTTCTACCTAGATTTTCAAAAAGACCTAATTACTGGTCATTCTAGGATCTTTATCTGACACGATGGATGTTGGGAATCCATAGTGTTTGAAAATCTAAGATATGAAGAGTGTTTCCATTTGGTGTGCCTTAATAGTCTTTTGGACAGGAATAAAGTGTACTTGCTTGCTAAACGACTATTGTCCATATTCTCGTATTTCCATGGATAGACTTGGGCAATCCAAAGATAAAATCCATGGATATACTCTCCCATGGTGAATTAGGGATTGGCAATGGCTGGAGTAATCCTGGTTGCTTCCCTCTTATCATACTTAGTGTTTTGGCACACCACACATTTTGAAACATACTCTTGTATGTCCACTTTCATGGTAGGCCAATAGAAGTACGTCTCTACTCCTTGAAGAGTAGGTTGAATGCCTCTATACCCCGCATAGGGAGGAGCATGGGATTCATATATGACTTTCTCACAAAGGGAGTGGGTAACACATAGACTATTTCCATGGAGAAGATAACCATACTGCAAGGTGAATGGTTCTTCTTTCTTTCCAAGTCAAGGACTGACATTATGTCTTTAAAGTCAGGGTCAATAGCCTCATCTATCATAGAAGATAGATCATTGTGAGTTGCTATAGACACTGCATTAACTTTTGGTCGTCATGAAAGTGCATCGGCAACTTGATTGTGCTTGAAAATGAAATTGCAAAAGAAAATTTGTCCACCTCATTTGTTTGTCAAAAAGCGTGGTTTGCGTCATGAAGTACTTGAGACTTGGGTGGTCCACTCATAAAATAAATGGAGTCCCCAATAGATAGTGCTTCCATGTGTCTAGGACATGTAGAACAACTAAAATCTCTTTTTGTATATACCCAAGACTCGTTCATCGGTATTGAGCCTTCGGATCGCATGTGCTATGGCATGCCCTTCTTGAAGCAAAACTGCTCCAAGACAATTACCATAAGCATCACATTGGACCTCAAATGGCTTTGAGAAACTCAGAAGCATAAGGACTGGTTGGGAGGTAAGCTTTTCTTTGAGCTTGTCAAGCGGCATTTTACTCTTTAGCAGTCCATGAGTACTTAACGTTCTTCTTTGTTAAGTCATGTAATAGTCCTGCTATTTGAGAGAATTTGGCTATGAAGCCTTTTAGTATGCACACATACCAATAAAGCTTCTTAACTCATGCAGATTCCTTGGATTAGGCCATGATTTTATTACCTCCAACTTTGATGGATCCATATGGATACCATCTTGAGGATACCATATTGATGGATTCATATGGATACCATCTTTTGAAGAAAAAAATCACTTTTCTTTTGATTGATTAAAATCTTGTTCTCCCTCAAAGCTTGAAAAATCACTTAGAGATGTTGCTTGTGCTCCTCCAAAGACTTGGAGTAGATGATGATATCATCAAAGAGAACTCCAGTGAATTTGCCATAGGGTCTAAATATTTTCTCCATTAAACGATTGAATGTGGCTGGTGCATTAGGCAAGCCAAAAGGCATGACTAGATATTCATAAAGACCAAATGTTGTACAAAACACGGTCTTTAGGATATCTTCATTCACTATCCTTATTTGATGATAACCACTTTTTAAGGTCAATCCTACTGAAGTAGGTAGAGCCTTGTAACTTATCAAACAGATCTTCTACCCAAGGTACGGGAAATCTATTTTTGATAGTGATATGTTTTAGTGCTTGATAGTGCACACACATGCGGTATGTACCATCATTCTTTTTCACTAAAAGGACTGGAGAACAAAAGGGAGAGGAGCTATGCCTCACCATCCCTTTGTCTACCAATTCTTGTACCTGCCTCATGATCATCTCTTGTTGAGCTTAGGAAACTCGATAAGGAGGCTTGTTAGGTGGTGATCTTCCTAGTAGGAGCTCAATTTTATGGTCATCATCCCCTCGTTTACGAGGTAAGTCCATAGGGATATCATCAATGAACACATCTTGAAATCTATTTAGAAAATTAGACAAGTCTAACTCTCCTTGATTCTTACCATTTACATTTGATGAAACATCAGGACCTTCTAGGGACTCTTTGACAAAGTCCATGTACGCAAAAACTGAGCTTTTCATTGATTTATCAAAAGCAAGAGGATTTACAAGTGGTATAGTACGACGAGACTCACTAGCATCTATATACATGCTCTTTTCCTTGTAGGTGAAGTAGATTCTCCTTTCAGGGAACTTCATATCGGCAGCCATGCGGTTGAACCATGGTGCCCCTAGGATAACATCCTCATGTTGGAGAGGAAAGATGAAAAAACCTTCTTTGTCGATGTAGCTTTGGACATGAATCCTCAACTTCCCAATCAAGGAGGTAACGGAGGCTTTGTTAGGAAATATGACGTAGCTAAATAGATATTTGAGTAGATTACTTAATGGAGAGAGATAGATTTCACACACAAGAGATTATAGAGTAGAGAGAGAGAGAGAGAGTATACACGATATACGTGGTTCACCCAATGTGTGCTACGTCCACGGGAAAGCAGCCACTCAATGGCTTTAGTACTTCAAAACAAGAAGTAGTTTACAAAGGGAGTATACCCTTAATAGAGCTCCCACCTTGCTTCACTCTCACCGCCTCACACCCACCTTGTTGCATCAACTTCACACTATGGAATGTGTGTAGAAATGGACTCCTTTTATAGGCCAAAAGGGTTGCCCTCTCTCATGAGAGGAAGCCATGTGTAGTCGTTCTTGTGTAGATAAGTCCAAATCGGATCCTCTAGTCCACCCATGTGTGGCCGCCCTTGAGAAGACAAGTCTGCTTTTGAATTCGGCCACCGGCTACCGGCCATTGACTTTCGACCACCGGCCATCGGCCAACCGGTCAACCGTGTAAATTTTGGTTTCTGGTGAGTGATTTTTATTTCTAGCGAGTGATTTTTCTTCATGCACGATGGCTTCTCCTCATAATGGGGGCCTTACAAATGTGCTTTTTTACCACAAAAAATTACAAGTGGTAAACCAGGCTCCATACTTAACAACCTTCCACTTAGAGACTGATCTCCAAACCACACATGTGACTGCTTTCCATCCTGGCTTCTAATCCTTGAATGCCGATTGAAGATGAGAAAAATCTCAACTTCTCCTTGTTGACCACCTTTGTAAACATGTCTACAGGATTTTCACTTGTATACACCTTTCCTAGCTTTAGCTATCCATCTTCCAAAAGAGTGCGTATGAAGTGATATCTCACCTCAATGTGCTTTGTCCTTGAATGAAAGCCTAAGTTCTTTGCAAGATGGAAAGCGCTTTGGCTATCACTGTAAAATACACAATTGTCTTGTTTGAATCCAAGCTCTTCTAAGAATCTGTTCATCCAAAACACAAAGCATTTGTTGTTGTCCCTTTTAGATACCTGAGTATCCACTTCATAGCTTGCCAGTGTTCTTTACCTGGGTTGTCCATGAACCTACTCACAACTCCCACTGCATGTGCAATATCTAGCCTTGTCCAGACCATAGAATACATTAGAGAACCTACCACTGCAGCATATGGAACTTTAGACATATAGTCTATCTCCTCTTGTGTCTTTGGACACATATCCTTCGTTAGTTTAAAGTGACCAGCCAAAGGTGTAGAAACCGGTTTTGCATTTTGCATTGCAAACCTTTCTAGTACCTTCTTGATGTAATCCTCTTCAGATAGCTTTATTGTCTTCTTCGTCTTGTCCCTTGATATTTTCATACCAAGTATCCTCTTTGCAGCACCTAAATCTTCCATTGAAAAAGATTTAGACAGCTCCTCTTTTAGGTCTTTGATGTCCTACATGTTAGCACTTGCAATCAGCATGTCATCAACATACAACATTAGGATGATGAACTTCCCATCTCCCAAATGGTTCGTGTAGACACAATGATCTGAGTTGCATCTTTTGAATCCATGATATAACATCCATCGCGATCGAACTTCAAGTACCATTGTCTTGATGCTTGCTTTAATCCGTACAAGCTTTTCTTTAATCTGCAAACCATTTTCTCCTTACCTTTTACTTCATACCCCTTTGGTTGAAGCATGTAAATTTCCTCCTCTAAGTCACCATGAGGGAATGATGTATTTACATCCATTTGCTCAAGATTTAGATCATGAGCAGCCCACAGGGCTTAAGACAAGCCTAATTGAGTTCATTTTTACAACAGGAGAAAATATTTCATTGAAGTCAATACCTTTCTGTTGAGAAAACCCTTTTACCACAAGCCTAGACTTGTACCTTTTCTTCCCACCATTTTCTTCCTTCAGCTTGTACACTCATTTGGTTTGAAGTGCCCGCTTACCTTTAGGCAACTCAACCAACTCCCATGTTTGGTTGTGATGTAGTGAGTCCATCTCCACTTGCATGATTTTCGTCCATTTTTTTGTGGATTCGTGTTGCATAGCTTCTTCGTATGATTCCGGCTCTCCAAAATCTGAGATCAAGAGGTGGTTGAAGGAAGGAACAAACCTTTCTGGAGGTCTACTTGCTCCTGTAGATCTTTGGGGAATAGGTTGAGGCTCCTCATTTGGTTGACGTTGTTGCACATTGTCACCGTTTGCAGTCCTTGAGTCTTCACCGTCCTCAAACTCCATGTACTCATCACCTGTTTCTTTTGTTTGTTTTCTTTCCAAGTAATCTTTGTACATATTTTGTTCGTTAAAAATTACATCCCTACTCCTTAAGATTTTACCATCTTCAGGATTCCATAGGCGATACCCAAAGTCACCTTCTCCATAACCAATGAAGAAACACTTTTTGAACTTTGCATCTAGCTTTGATCTTAGGCTTCTATCTATGTGCATGAAATCCTCACACCCAAACACTTTGAGAAATGTATAATTCACTGGTTTACCTGTCCATGCCTCTTCTAGAACTCCCCCATTCAATGCCGTTGACGGTGATCGGTTGATTAAGTACACAGACGTACTTACAGCTTCCGCCCAAAGCTCAAGCGGTAGACCTGCATGTAGGCGTATGCTTCGTGATCGCTCCATGATTGTCCTGTTCATCCTTTCCGAAATCCCATTTTGTTGAGGTGTCCTTGGGGTTTCCTTTGCCTTCGAATGCCATTGCTAGCACAAAAGCTTTCAAAAGCTTGGCTGCAATATTCGGCTCCATTGTCGGATCTGAGGTATTTAACCTTGGTACCTGTTTCATTCTCCACAAAGGCTTTCCACCTTTGAAATATGGAAAATACATTAGACTTATTCTTCATGACATAAACCCATGTTTTTCTAGTCGCATCGTATATGAATGTAACATAGTACAATGAGCCACCAAGATGGTGTACTTGCAGGACCCCAAACATCAGATTGAACCAACTCAAGTTTTTTATTTTTTCTTTCATTTCCTGATTTTTAAAATTTTACCCTCTTTTGTTTATCATAAATACAATCTTCAGAGAACTCTAACTCCACTTCTTTCAAACCTGGTAGAAGCTTCTTCGTTTGAAGGATTTGCATTCCTTTGGCACTCATATGCCCAAGCCGGTAGTGCCACACCGCACTGTCAACTTCTGTAGTTGCTACACAAGCTGAAGGTTGTGTGCTGATAGTACAGAAGTAAAGTGTACCAACCTTTTCTCCCTTGGCAACCACCAAATATCCCTTTGAGATCTTCCACCGTTTGTTTCCGAATGCAATGTTGTGACCTTCATCATCCAATTGTCCTGTAGAGATCAAATTTTTTCGAAGAGAAGGAACATGCTTAACATCTTTAAGCTTCCATTCATTTCCGTTAGAAGTTTTGACAGAAACTGTACCTTTGCCGAGAATCTCACAAGCTTCATTATCTCCCAAGTATACATACCCAAAATTACCTTTGGTGTAATCTTGGAAATGTTGCTTGTGTGGTGTTGCATGAAATGAAGCCCCGGAATCTACTATCCAAGAATTAGACACATTGTCTAATGAGAGAATTAGAGCATCTTGCTCTACTTTACCTGCCACATTGGCCTCCGATGTTGGCTTGTTTTCTTGAGACTCAGTCTCCTTCTTCTTCTTGGACCAGCAATCCTTCTTGACATGGCCCTTCTTGCCGCAGTTTCAACATTCAAGAACTAACTTTGTGCGTGACTTGCTCCGTCATGAGCGATCACGACCCTTTTGGTTTTTGAACCTCTCCTTAGGCCTTCCTCTTCTTTCCACTGACAGTGCAGCACTTGATGATTCTCCTGTGCTTCTCCTTTGTATTTCCTTGCTTAGGAGAACACCCACAACATCATCAAACTTAAGAGTATTTGTGCCAGAAATAGAATTACTTACAACCATCGCAAGGCTGTCCCAACTATCCGGTAGAGATGATAGCATAAGGAGAGCTCGCACTTCATCATCAAAATTGATTTTCACCGATCGAAGTTGACTTATGTTTGTGTTAAAGTCATTTAGGTGTTCTGCAAATGAACCATTCTCTGTCATCTTTAGATTGAACAAGCGCTTCATAAGAAATACCTTATTGGATGCCGATGGTTTCTCGTAGAAGTCGTCAAGTGACTTCATCAAGTCCTTCATGGTCTTCATCTCCGAAACATTGAAAGCCACCGTTGATGCCAAGCTTAACCAGATTGTTCCCAGTGCCTTTCTATCAAGGACAATCCATGCTTCATATGCCATTGTTGCGGGCTTCTTTTCAAGACCGCCTAGTGGCAAATAGAGGTCCTTCTAGTAGAGATAGTCTTCAATCTGCATTTTCCAATGTTGGTAGTTTTTGCCGTTGAACTTCTCAATCTTGAGCTTCCCTTTCTCTGCCATAACTCCCACTCAATTCAAGGAAACCTTTCCTTGAGATAATTTAGCTACGAGCAAACCTTGCTCTGATACGAGTTGTTAGGAAATATGACGTAGCTAAATAGATATTTGGGTAGATTACTTAATGGAGAGAGATAGATTTCACACACAAGAGATTATAGAGTAGAGAGAGAGAGAGAGAGAGAGAGAGTACACACGATATACATGGTTCACCCAATGTGGGCTACGTCCACGGGAAAGTAGCCACTCAATGGCTTTAGTACTTCAAAACAAGAAGTAGTTTACAAAGGGATTATACCCTTAATATAGCTCCCGCCTTGCTTCACTCTCACCACCTCACGCTTGAGATTAGCCGTGAAAATTTTGGTTTCCGGCGAGTGATTTTTATTTCCGGCGAATGATTTTCCTTCATGCATGATGGCTTCTCCTCATAATGGGGACCTTACAAATGTGCATTTTTACCACATAAAATTACCACGAGTAAATCAGGCTCCATACTTAACAGGCTTGCTGTCCCTTGAAAGATGCATCGGCAATTACAGTATCTCCCATCTCGAAATCTTAAATGCCCAACTTAGTGGTCAACTTCATTGATATGAAGTTGTGAGTAGAGCTAGGGTCAAACAAGATGAAAGCATCATGCTCCCTTACTTTCCCCAAGCATAGGAGAGAGGTGATCCTTTGCAATGAGCATCCTCTTTTGGAGCTTCAATATTGAAAGCTCTAGGAGCCTCATTACGAGCATTTCTCTTGGGACAAAAATGATAGCCATGTCCTTGCTCCCCACACTTAAAACATTTGTGGTCCTTGTAAAAATCTTCAAGCTCTTCAGGAGAGAGTTTATTTTTACCTTTGTAAACTCCCTTCTCCTTTGACCGATAGCTGTTGTTGTAGTTGGAATTGCCTTGGGAAGAATTTTGGGCATTGGTTTCCCCTTTGCATCACTTTTGTCTTTGCTTTTCATGGGCTTGGCATTCCTTCTAGACCCTTGTTGGAAATTGATGCACGAAGCAACCATGGTGTGGTGGATTACTTCGGTGAATGAACCAGCCCGTTGGGAGTTGATGTACTTGGCCATCTCTTCAGGTAATCCCACACATAATTCTTGCTTTTTCTCGACAAACTCTATCTTTTGAAAGACAATATCCTTGAAATTAAATCCCAAAACGTTTCCACATATTTGTGGATAAACTCATGGGAGAGAAGCTTCAAACTCCACCATTCAATAACCACTTTGTCGTTTGCATTGCTTGCAAGTAATAACTTCATGATGGAAACTCATAGAGGTTTCCATGTCTTTGGGGATTCACCATTGCCACAAATGATAACCCACCATTGATGAATAGATTTTTGGAAGTGCATAGCTACATGACATAGCTTAGAGGACTCTATGAAGCCCTCATCTCCAAACGCCGCATCAAATTGTTGGATGAAGGCCAATTCTTTGTCGCTAGCACCAAAAGGTGCCATCATAGGTGATAAAAGAGATACTCTTTCCTCCCTCTTTGAACTTATTGAGCTTTTGGGACCTTCGTCGTGTAGGGTAAGATTTGCAATGTCCTCCCTTCTTGTATTCTCTAGGAGAACAGCTATTGCTTTTGTCAGAAGAGGAGGAAGGCGAAGAAGAAGGAGAAGAGGGTCACCCTATTGAAATTTCAACCACTTTACTTGGGTATATTTATTCTTTCTTCCTATGACACTACTTTTGATGTTCTTCTACAGACCCATATTATATATTTAGAGTGAGAGAGGATTGGTGACTCTTGTTATCCTCTATGTGAACAATCTTGTGATCCCATGTATCCATGTTGACAGTATTATGGAGACTTTGGCTAATGAGTTTGAGATGACAAATCTCAGCTTGCTTCAGTACTTTCTTGGATTGGAGATATGGTAGACATAGGGGGCATCTTTCTCTCTTGGGAGCACTATATCCAAAAGTTGTTGGAATTGATGAGTGTGAACCTATCTCACCTATGGATCCCAATCACAAGTTTCCACAATATGACCCCCTTAGATGTAGCAAATTCTATAAAGTATCAAAAACTGGTTGGTTCTCTTATTTAAGTTATCAGTTTCTTCGTGGGACTTCTCACTTATTTCATGCAGAGACCCACCAAGTCACATTTTGAGTAGGCTCTTTAGACTCTGTGACATTGATAGGCAACCAAAGAAGAGTAGAAAGCAAAGAAGTTTGTAACTTTTTGGATCGTTTCTCAGGATATAACCAATTGGCCATACAATCCCAATACAACATAAAATAGCTTTTTCTACAAAATGGGACATATATTCATATAGGGTCTTTCCATTTGGTTTGCCTAATGATCCGAATACATTCCAATGACTAATGAGTCATGCCTTCAACGAATACCTAAGACTATTCTTAGGAGTTTATATGAATGACCTCTGAGTTCGCTTGTCTCTACAAGAAGATCATATATATCATTTTGAGAAATTTTTTGAATGATAATTATATAGGATTCACTTGAATCCTAAGAAATGTGTGTTCATGGTTCTAAAAGGTAGATTTCTAGGTCATATAGTGTCCTAAAACAAGATTTTGAGGATCTAGAAAATATCAAGGCCATCATAGGATTGGCGCGACCAACTACAGTGAGAGTACAAGCATTCATGGAACATTGCGGATCCTACCTAAGATTTATTTACAAGTATGCTATAGTGACTAGGCCTCTATTCGCACTGATCACTAACTTCAATTGTATAGATGAAAGCGAAGGTAATTTCAAAAATTAAAATATGGTTTGATAACTGCACCAATTCTCAAGGCAACCAATTGAAACAAATTCTTACATATGCATATCAATGCATCAAGCTTAGCTATAGGTTGTATTCTAGCTCAACCTAATGAGGGGTGACTTTGGATTTTCCAATATACTCTGCTACTAGACATCTAAATATTATAGAGGAAAAATGCACCACCACCAAAAGGGAAGGTTTTGGTATGATATATGCTTTCAAAAAATTTAGGCATTATCTATTGGCCAACAAACTAGACCCATGTTGTAGGTGCTTGACCCTAATTCAACAATGTGTTCCACCATTGAAGTGCATTTTTTTTTCAAGAAAGTGGTAACCTTGTTCAAAAGTTTCCTATAGCATAAGCTACATAAAACTTCTATACGAAGGTCAAAGGCTCCAATCGATCCTTTGTTCCCTTTAAAGTTTCAAACTTCACTACCTATCCACCTTCTTTGCAATCCTTAGGTTGACTCAAAGAAGTCAAATTGTCATAAATAGATGCTCGTAAAAGTGGTGCTCTAGAATTTACCATTTAAACACTTCCATCATCCATTTTACCTATCATATCTACATTTTGGGCATATGGTTGTGAAAAACCAGCCATACCAATTTATGTTTTAGGTATTCAATATTGACCATAGGCACCCTAAAAACCTGTTGGACACTCCAATCATTTTATTTTGCAAAAGAGCACCATATTAAAAACATCAACAAGATTATCCAATTAAGGGTTTTTCTTATCACACAACCATCGATGATTGATAGATCAAAAGCCCTCTTAACATTAGGCAAAGGAGTAAGATCCCAAGAACCATTCTAAATCAATGAATCCATCTTTAATTGCATAGCCTCAATTTTGTAGCGCAAGACCAATGATCGATTGCAATGAAACTTTATAGGGGTTGAGGGTTTGGTGCATTTACCACCCGTACAAAGTTTCATTACCATCTGACATTGTCTCATTCTTCATGTGTTGCACAATGGTGGATTTACTTTTGCTATAATCCCCCAATGGTGTTAGGGCCATTTACAACCAAAAGTTGGACTACCGACTGAGTGGGACAAATGCCTAAAAGACTGCTAATGTGGACATCACGGCCCACATTAATGTTGACATCCATATCCACGTTGTGCACTTGATGGCCATTATCATCTTAATTTCCCTCAATAAAGTGTGAGTAAGGTATGGGCTTGCTTTCAAGACACTTGTTAGCTCTATGTCCCATCTTATGACAAGTATAGCAAACAATAGTGTTCACATCAATTTTTCCATCATTCTTGTTGTTGTTATTGTTTTTATTGTGACTATGTGGAGCCTTATTCAGTGACTTCAAGAAAGGAAAAGATGAATATTTAAAAGCATTACGTGTTTTCAAAGGTACAAACTTCAAGATCATTCTTTGAAGATGGAGTGATTCAATTTAGGATGGAGATCCATATGGATGATGATCAGCTACGGGTTACACCTTTCCTTTTGTTTTAGGAGTAGTTTCATGGAGCAGCAAGAAATAGCCTACAGTTACCTTATCTTCCAAAAAGGCAAAGTGCAGGGATGTTTGGAGTGCTACATTTGAGTCGGTGTGGTTACAAAGGCTACTTTAGGAAATAACCATGATGTACTTTGACAATGATAGTTGTATTGTGAGGAACTCGATGTTTCATGGCTAGACTAAGCATATAGAGATACAAGTAGCATTTTGTTTGTGAGCAGACCAAGGATGGATCTATTCGACTAGAGTATATTTTGATGTCAAAAAAACCTTTTGATATCTTCACCAACCTCTTCCACAAGCAACATCATCCTCTCATACTAGCTACCTTGAACTTGTTTCTCATTTGAGAGCTAAGAAGGGGTGTTAGAGATCAAATTCTTACCCAGTGGTAGCTCTAGTATCTCCCAAAATTAGATTAGGGAGTGAGGTTTTTTTTGTGGTTATGCTCAGCCATATCTAATGTAGATGTATCTTTTCTTGATGATGCACTCCACCGTGTTGACCATCCAATAGGCTATCATGAGCTGGGACCCTTGTTCCTAGGGTTTCGCAGGGTTAAAGGCTTGATTATTTTATAGTTTTATTACTAAATATGTATCCTACGTCACTTTTATTGAGTTTACATATTTATTCACATTTTTAGGCCATTTAACAGTATTGTGTTATTTCTGGCTAGGCAAGGGAATGTTGGTAATTGCCTATACATGCAACCCCCTTGTACTTTTTGGCAAGTTGTATAATGCAGAGTTCTAGTGTTTGGGCATACAATCTCTCTCTCTCTCTCTCTCTCTCTCTCTCTCTCTCTCTCTCTCTCTCTCTCTCTCTCTCTCTCTCTCTCTCTCTCTCGGCTGGCTGCCAAGCCTCACCATATTGATGCTAGCAAAGTAGTAACCACAAATATAAAATGTCAAACCATGGCACGTACCTGACCCGATTAGTGCATGGAGGCCCAAGTTTTATGTGCTCTTGTCTAATTCGATCTCAGATTTCTGTCAAGCATCAAAAGAAACTTTCCTTATTGCAAGCTTATCCAATGATTTTGTATAACTATAATGACCAAATGCAATCATACTTACTACCTAGAATGTGCAGAGTATCCTCAACAACCCCATATGCTCAATATGTCATTTTTGACACTCGGGAAAAATTGCACCTAAGATAGACAACCTACTTTGGGAAGGTAGTTTTGGCCTCTAAAGCACTCTAGAGCTTCATCAAGTCGTGCTCTATCTATCCCTATGGTCAAAAAATAGTTTTGATGCGTGTATAGTGTGTAGGGAGTGAAAATAACTCGTAGAAAAGCACAACTAAAAACACAACTTCATCGCAAGAAACTTACGTAGAAAGAAAGAGCTTTCACCTACGAGCGCATTGGTATGCTTGGATTCACAATGCAACACCACACGAGGGAGACACAAACAACTGAAAAAACACAAAACTCACAGTACTCAGCTACAAAGTACGCTCACTTTCATTATCCAAAACTTAGGCTCAAAATTATAAAAGTTGGCTTTTATATCTTAGCCAAGGTTTAAAGAATGGATTCCTAGCTATTTGGGCTCAATAACAAGGCTTAGGAATTGAATTTAGTTACAAATTTGGAAGATCTCGGCCCCTTTACACTCTTTAACAGTCAAAGATAATACAACGACTTTGGACTTTTATGGTGTTTCTCATTAATACAAAAGTTGTGGTATAATCAATGAGGATAAATATGAGAATTATTTCCATTTGTTAGCTAAGCAGCTAGCATTCCCCCTCTGTGACTATGTCATCCACGACATAGCTACTTAGAGTGCTAAGTAGTGGTCAGTATTTGTGGCTTCAATCCTTTTTTCATGATGTTTTACAAGCCTTGCTGATACCTGAGGTGAAGTTGTTTATCTTCAATGGACATGAATTGCATGGTAATCTTGTTCATGTGTTCCACTGCTGAGTAATTAAGAAACCTTGCTCGGAGATTAGTGATGAGACTGGGCCAAAAATCTTTGATCTATAAGTGAAAAAGCTCGTATAAAATGCCTCCTCAAAGATCTGCATGTAGTAGGATGACAAGAACATCACTCGAGCATAAAATGTGTGGATCACTTCCTCTAAAGGTTGGCTTGATAGATCATAGCACAATCCTTTGTTACCTTCGAGGAATGACATCAATGCTGCATATGTTTGCTCTGCATGGTGGAAAGTCTGTAAAACATGTAAGGAACATCTTGGAGATCTTTACAAGCATGATGTAGGCCAAATATGGTATTCCTCTGAAAATTTGAATAGTCGATGAAAGACTTTCCACCATATACTCTTCAGTAGGGAAGCCATTCATTAGTGCTAGTGGAAACCTGGGATAATTTAGCCAGATTGTTCTCTTTTGTTGAATGATAAGGTGTTTTTGCCAATTGCGGACTCTTGGTACTTAACACTGCAGAGGATCTTGCTTTATAGTTGGAGGTGCATTTGCATACAAGATAAGATACCTGGGTGTCAGTTTAACAAAATCTCTCGCCATTTTGAATGTACCATTGCAGGGTTGGCCTCAAGGCCCTTGACAAGTCTTTCTTTAATTTAGAGCACTTCAAACTTGATGAGTGGGAAGGGGAGAGCTTGCTAATTCCATTCTTCATTGATAGTAGTCAGTGTGAGAAGATTGACATTGATTGAGTGCAAGATGCACTCTTCCCACTACATCGCTTATTTCCATATATGCTCTATCTACTCTTCCACTTTCTTCTTTAGTGTAGCTTCTTCCTCTATAGTAAGGATTTTGGGTTGAGTTGAGGGTCCATCTTCTTCTTGAGGAATCTCTAGCTCTGAGAGACTACCTTCTTGAGTGGTCTATGCTTCAAAATCCATGAATTGCAAGGCATCTTTGTATCCCATTGACGTGTCTATTTGTTCATCCCTCAAAGTGGATGCACGTGCCTTGGCTGCCTCTTGAGCTTTGCTGAGTTCTTTTTTGAGTTGTGCAATTTATTTTTGATACCCTTCTTCCCATTGCATAAATCCAATGGAGAGCTCTTGCCACTGCATCTGTTTGAGCTTTATTTCCATCTCCATGTCTTTAACCTTTAGCTCTAGGTCTTTGTAGGCCTCATCCGTGCCTTGTAGTGTGGCCACGTGGGCTATCTTTGAGCTAATTGAGTAGCGTGTTTAGCTCTTGGCAATAAGCTTTTGACTGTGCCAGTTGAGTATTGGATTTATTTAACTGAATCTGCAACCTTTGCATTGTGGAGGTTGATTCTTGTAAAGCGGTGGCTGCTTTTTGAAACTCTTTCTCTTGCTGCTGGTTCTTTGCTTTTAGAGTTTCCAAGTCCTCTTTGAACTTTGCAGTTAGTTCTTCCAGTTTCTTGTTTTTTAGTTTCATGGATTCTTTGTATGCTTCACTGAAAGTGTTTGCCATGTTGAGCCTTTTATTTGAATGCTCCAGTTGCGCTGGTACAAGTTGTGAAGCTATTGATGGTGGCGAGCATAGATCTCTTCTTTCATTTTTGATCCACAACTTCATGTGCATAATGGTTGTACTCATCAATTTCTTCTAAACTTTACAATTTTTTGGAGTTTTTGGCTTCAAGATGATCTGACTGTGTGTCTTGAGCCTTTGTTGGAAGTGCTTCATCAAGCTGATCAACTTGTTCCTCTTCAAGCTTCTTGAGAGGCTATGTCTGTGCTTCTACATTTTCAACATTTGGAGCACTTTCATCTTGTTGGGGTTGATCTCTTGGAGGAGTAGAGTGTGGAGCTTCTTCAATGTATACTAGCTCATGTTCTTGTGGTTCCTCTTTGGGAGGTGTTTGCTCTTTTTCTTGTTCCTTTGTTTGTTCTATTTCATGCTCCTCTTGTTGATAAAGATGTTCCAAACCTGCCATAGGGTCATCATGCAAGCTATACATGGGATTTTTTTATCATACTTTGAATTTCTTGGGTGATGGTTTCCATTTCTCTTCAAAGTCGCCCTTGAGCCCTCTTTCAAGCTCAAAAGTAGCTTCTCTCTTGACCCTTGCTACTTTTTGTACAAGCTCCTCTACTAGTGTTGTAGGTCTTTGCCTCTTCTTGGAATCTATGCCTTCCACTTTAGCTTTTCCTTTTGCTCTAATTTTTCTTTCCAGAAGAGTTTCCTCCTCTTCCCCTTCTTCTTTCTTGTTGTCCACCGCTGCTTTTGTCGGCACTGCAGTTGTCATGGTTGCCTCCTCTCTTGAAACATTGACTAGTCTGGTCCGCAACCGTGTGTCTACTAGTGGTGCTCTTTTTTGTACTTCTTCTTCTTCATATCTTTTGCCTGCTAGCCATAAATTCTATTTTGGTGCTGGTGGTAGATGCTTTGTCTGGACTACAACATGATAGGCTATCCTTATAAGCACTTCAAGAGCTCCTAGAAAGGTAATTCTCTTTGGATTTTTTTACATGGGTGAGGGTGGTATGGATATAGTGGGTGTGGTCTACTACGGTGACTCCCTCTTTCTTGGATGATTGTGTAAATGTGGATGCCACTGCATGGTTTAGAACTGTGTATTTGAGTGGCCGTTTTGCAATTAAGTGGAAGTGTTGGTGGTAGAGTTGAAGAGCTTGCGCTTGAGATCCAAGAAAGAAGTGGATCTGCTAGTAAATATTCCTATAGTGGGTAGTTGGCGGTCTCTCAACGGCTTTCCACCCTTTGGAAATCTCAAAAAGTGGAGTAAAGGTTGTGCCTGGCACTTGGAATGCATTGCATCCAACTCAAAGCTATCAACAAAGTCATCGAGAGGTATGCATGTGTATGTTTTGCAATGTTTTTTTCCATTGCTTTAGTGTTTGCAAAGTTGGGCTTTCAACAAGCTCTATTTTTTGGTGCTTGTAGCATTGGAGTACACGTGGCTATCAAGATTTTTCTTCTCGACCGAGGAACTGCATGAGAAGTATGGGCTTGTAAGAAATGCGGAATACAATAAGGATCTAGTAGCAGGGAGAGTAGAGAGAGATACGATGCAAAGTAGATTAGTGGAAAATCAAAAACTTTAGATTAGCACACTATTACAAAGTGATGGCATCATCCACCCATGCGCTCTCAAGGTAGAGCTTAGATGGAGATTTAGACAACTAGAGCAAGTAGGAATACAAGGGACTAACAATCCTTACACAAGGATGTGTTGTGTGCGTCAAGTGTGCACACCATTCTACCGAATTACTCATGAGAAGGCCTCCTTATATAGATGTAAGGGAGCCTATAAACACCCATGTGCAGCCACCCTTAGATAGTCAATTCCAAGTAGGACTCTCCCATGCGCCCATGTGTAGCAACTTTTCGGTAGACAAGTCCTCCTAGAAATCTAGCCACCGGCCAAAGACCACTGGCCGCCGACCACTAGCCAAAGACCACGGACCACCGACCACCAGCCACCGGCCACCGGACGGCCATTTTCCAATTGTCTTCCGGCCATCGTCCGGCCAAGATATCCCGGTGAAAAGGAATATTCCAGCGAAGGGAAAAAAAGTATCGGGGGCTTCCGCCCCTGAGGCCCCCAAAGTTGCCCTTGAATTTTCTCCGTACCATCCACGATCACAAATAGAGATCTCATCAGCGTGCAAAGCTGGAATCCACGAAATATATGTGCACCTGTTGAGCCAGCAGAGGATCACACCCACATTTTTGCTCACACTCATCATTTTGTAACCATTGATTGTAATAAATGTCTTTCCGACATTAATTTTGAATTGAGCCATTCATTAAGTAACGGGACTCAATTGAGTTTCCAGCTTGTAATCCCGAAGTAATTTCACTTGCTGATGTAATTAGTTAGAGATGTTCTCACCTCCAAGGCTGAGGTATATAAGCCAAAGTTTTTGTAACCTAAAGGAGGGAGATTATTAATCAAAGTGAGTTTTTTGAGCGCCGTGACTGTGTCTGTGAGAGAGAGAGAGAGAGAGAGAGAGAGAGTCTTATCTACTTGCTACGCGAGCTACGGAGCTGCCATTGGAGAAGCGACACCGCCATTGTGTTAGCAACGGCGAGAGCTACGCACAGATACCAAGAGTGCGCGCTATCGGCTTCTATGTGTGGTAAGTTCCTACGAGCTTCGGTGTGAGTTTTCTTCCAACTCGTGTGTCAGAATTGAGCGTGCAGCATATCTATAGAACCACAACGAGTAGAGCTACACATTAGTACCATCGGGGTCAAGTTTCGATCACCTGTATTTTTCGGCCTGTCTTCATATGCGTTTACCACACGGAGTGGTTATAGGTTGATTTTGCAGTTCAAGTCTTTAGGGTGTTGTTCTTACCTAGTGTATAGACTTCCCCTTGAGTTTGAGATCGATTCAATGATTCTAGATCCTGTTTCGTATAGCATTCGTTCGTAGTACGGATTTCAGTCACTTGCGTATTTTAGAACTTAGATTTGATTTCCTTAGTAGTGATTGTCATTAGAAGGTCGAGTAGGTGATTTGACACCCACCTAGTTGTTTCCATGCGCCTGCGGGTCAAGCTCCGTCCTCGTCTGACAAATTTTGTTGTTGGTTGAGTTCTCGCTATTTAGCTTCTGCTAGCGGCGTAACCGCCTTAACATTTGGCGCCACTGCCGGGGACGAGAGCCCTAAGTAGGTGACCTTAGACTAATCCTACGAGGTGAGTCGTATAAACTACTTTGTATACTTTAGTTAGAAAAGATCTAGGAGTGGAGGACTCCGAAGATCTCGAGAGATACTAGGAAGTGGGGTATTCCTGGGTCTTCCGTGTTGACAGTATTTTTAGTTTAGCTTAGATTTGTTTGTTGTTTTGTTGGTGTTGAGTAGTTGTTGATAGAAGAAGAATTTGCTAGTCCGTGAGTGGCAGTGGATCTCTTTAAAATCACAATTACCAAACCCATTTTATGATTAGGAATAGCTTAGGTAGGACTTCATTTGATCCTGATCTAGAGCTAGTAATCATTGGAGTATTTGCTTGATATGGTTGATTGCATGTTAGATCACTAAACCGTCGAGTTAGTATTGAAACTTGCAATAAACAAAAGTCAGAGAAATTTTCTGTGTATCTGGGAGTTGCTGAGCACTTGAGAAAGCTTTAGGAAGGATTCTGTGCCAAAAAATTGAAAATCTGCAACGTTAGACATCATACGCGTATGATGTCTAAATGACCAAATAGAGACCAAAACAAAAATTTTGACTTTACCAGAGTGTTCAAAAGGGGGGATTATACCCTAATTTCAACTTAAAACAAGAGCATTAACACTCAAAGAAACCCAAAAAGACAAGTCGGAGTCCAAGAAACGCAAAGAATAGGAAATTTTGGATTCAGATCTTGTTTTTACATTCAAACCTGACAAAAACACTTCAAACTCAATTATAAACATTGGAGAAGGCTTAAAACCAAGAATAGTCAAAATCTGGGACAAAAGACATCATACGCGTATAATGTCTTTTAGCACATCCACTGCTTATTTTTTATATCTGACCTGACAAGATTGTTACAAACACTGTAGAAAGCATAAATATCAAGTCTTGACCCAAATTGATGATAAAGACATCATACGCGTATGATGTCTTTGACCTAATTTTGACATATTTTGATACTTTGCCAACACAGATCCATTGTAATAGCTGTCTAGAGGTTATATTTCAAGTTTCATCCCATTTGGATCACAATTGACCCAAAACAAGTCAAAAGCGGAAAATTGCCAAGAAAAGCCTAAATTAGCCATAACTTGCTCAAACAGAGTTCAAACTGAATTTTGTGAGTGGACAGAGCATAAGGGGGCTACTGAGAGTGAGCATAACCAAAATAGTCTAAATCTGTGAAAAAAGACATCATACGCATATAATGTCTTTTTCAGCATAACTACAACAAAATTCTCACTTGATGAAACAGAAGTTGTCCAACTGACAAGATTAAACAATTGACCAAGTATCAATCAGTTTGGATCAATTTTGACCACAAAAACTTGGGAAAACAAATTGCCGAGACGGAAAAGTTAAAGTCCTTTAGGGGAATTGATGAATTTGAGATCGGGCAGGAATCTCCAGAATAACCAACCAAAACAAGGGGAACAAGCAAGTGTCATATCAACTGAGGGAAGTGTAAACCAAAGTTGGGTGCAACCATTAGAGCCGATCTTTGAAGGAAGTGTTTCTGATACTTCTTCGGAGAGATCTTACGAGATTTTCACCGAACACTTGGAACACTTGAACCTGAACAACAGAGAAAATATGGCAGCATGATCATCAAACCCTTCCATCCCAATGAAGCTATTGTTCATAAAATACCAGTACGACAATGAGCAAGGTGCCAAGATCTACAAAGATGGAATGGACCGCTATTGTGTAAAGATAGAAGATAGACCTAGTGAGTTCAAGGACTTAGTGCCTGTGAGCTATAGCGGAGATAGATATCTAGATGACGAGGGTACCATGTACTTGGTAGTCCTAAACCCTAACATTGTGGACAAGTGGGGATTTATGGGCACCAAAGCCAAAGTAGATGAAGAACATGAGGAGAAAGCACCAATAATGAACTTCCCTGATGCGAGGTTAAGAAGAGAGAATGAAACTACAAGGATCAACACTGATAACATCTATGTGGGGCTATACAAATATAATAATGGGGAGCAAGATCTCTATTATAGATGTGAAGAACCCTACACCGGAGAGTTGACAGACCAAAAAAGACTTTATGTCTTTACCTACACAGAGGGATCGGAAGTGAAAATTGCCGCTTACGACAAGTATGGGAGGCAATACTCAACAATGGGCAAGAAAGAATTAGAAGGATATACATACTTTGGGGGACCACTACATCAGTATTATGTTACTTCTAGCTCACAAAGACTAGCACCAACAAATGGAGTGCAAAACCCAATGACAACAGGAGGACAAAGAACTCAGGCTGCTGACTCTTTCAGTCAACCTCAGTACTCGAAGCCCGGACCAATGGGATCATTACATTCCAGAGAGTCAATGGATACGAATAGAGGTAGTGCAGTTCCAATCCCCACGTATACCACTCCAGGTCCAAGGTTCGAAGCGGAACCATCACATTTACCTCCTAGTAGTAGACTCAGGGCAGGGGAACCGACAAGGGTAACCCATGAAGTCCATGATGCTAGAGAAAGCTTTAGCCGGGATACAGGAGCAATGAGATTGGTAGCAAACCATAGACGTATGAGACCATCTCAAGTAGCCAAGTGTATGCCAAAGAAGTATGGTGGTTCAGGAGATCCATATGCACATGTGTCACTCTTTAAGCAAGTCTTAAGAGCTGAGCAGATAACAAATTTCCATACACAATACGAGGGATTTGGTCTTACTCTAGAAGGTACGGCATTGACAAGGTTTCAACCACAGAACAGAGGGGGATTCCATGACATTGACCATTTGCTAAGAGAGTTTGCTAAGGAATTCTCAAAACGAGGGATTAAGCACAATACGGTCTCACAAATATATGCTTTTAAACAGAGAGAACACGAAAAAGTGAAGGGAGCTTCACTTCGCTTCAAAGAATACATTGAGAGATGTCCAGTACGTGAACGACCACAAGATGACAGACTATCTGTTCTCTTTATTGAAGGATTGAGAAACGACACTCTCAAGAAGGACTTGCACTTGAAAGAGTGTACAAGTTTCGAGCAAGTAACGAGAGAAGCATTGTACTTAGTGGATAACTGTAGCGAGCGAGACTACCACTAAAAAGAATGTTCAAACAACAACCATGCCAAATGTAGAGCAAATGATAGAAGATGCTCTAAAAAGGATGGCACCATACCAAAAACCATTGCCAAAACCACTGAAATGGTGTGCTATTGAACAAAAATGGACAAACCATCCAACAGAGGAGTGCTATAACAACAAAGGGTATGTAAGGGAGCGTCAGTATGGACCTCCTGCTCAATTAGCACCACCTCAGGTACATCCAGTACCTCGATACCCAACGGGAAATGTACCAGGACCTATGGGGATAGAAAGACCGCAACCGGTATTGGGACAACAACCACCTTTACCAGGAGCAAGACCAGTGGGCATTAGATATGCACCAACCTTAGAGAATCAGGAAGAACAAGCCTTAGTGCCTGTTCAAGCCTATTATGAAGAATCTGGTTCACACATGTCTCCAACTGTGTATTACCCACCAGAAGAACCCAAACAACCAGAACCATGGGGCATGATTGGGAATGTTGGAACACCAACAGTTACAAGTGCTTCTGATGAAGAGAGATACAATTTGGACGCAAGAACATTGATGTTCATAGCTCATGGAGGGTTAACAGGACAAAGACTATCCTATCCACAAAGGACGAATCAAGTGGGACCAAGACCAGCACTAAGACCCTGTTACAAATGTGAAGGTGACAATCTGATGAATGTTTGTCCACATACGGAAATCATTAGAATTAACGCTTATTGCACTGAGTGTGGGGTTACTCACTTCATTGAGAATTGTTCAAAGAATCCAAACAAAGTGCAAAAGACGACATTGAATATGCTAGAAACTATTCCTACCAGCAGTGGGTCTGAAAATGAAACTCTGATACCAACGCAAGTTGTTACTAGAGCTCAAGCTAAGAAAACCACTAGAGAACCTGAGAATGGAAAGTTAGCGACTGAAGTGGTTAGTCAAGGACCGCGGAGTCAGAGAAACACATGGAAAGCTAGAAAAGCACGCATGAAGTTGAGAAAAGAACATGAAGACGCTATTCTAGCTGAGGAACTAAAGCAAACTAAAGATAGATTAGAAAAACTTGAGAGTCAAAACGGGAAACGAGAGATGAGCCTGGAAAGAACGAAACAGAAGAGTATCAAAGAGACAACGAGTTTAAGCTCAGGGAGATCAGTGCTAGTCGACAAAGTACACGAACCATTGGACGCACTGATGAGAGCTTACGAAGCTAGGTTAAAGAACAACCAAACACAAGAACAGAGGTGGATGACATACCCAAACGCGGAATTGGAAAAGCAGAGACTTGAAATGTGCTAGAGAATGATCGAGACTACACAAGCCTTATTAGCACCACCAAGAGAAACAATGAATTGTGGAACGGAAAACCCAATTCAGCAAGAGACTATCATTTCACGGGTAGCTGAACAGACTCCCAGTGCACAAAAGCCTGAAAATACACACAAGGATGACCGCATAGTATTGAACACAACCGATCAGGAGATAGAGAGTTTTCATCCAGTCATACAGAGGTCTTACGGAAGAGGTGAGGATTACAATGAATTTTGGAAACAAGTGAGAGAGGCAAACTTTGCAAACGAGCTAAGTTGCCAAGCTAATCAAACAAATTGGGAAAAGGACATCAGGAATCCTCCCATAGTGGAATTTGAGGCAGGATCTCAAGTGGACTTGGATCTGCAATCTTACTGGGGAGATGGGGGCTCTGTTAGAACAATGGAGAGCAAACCTCATTCACTGAATACCTTACCTTCATACTTAGGAGAGTATGAAGAAAAATCCAAGATCAGAGCACTTCCCTCACGAAGAATTTCATCAGAAAAATTCATGGACTCGCAAGGATTGATAGAGATCTTGTCAACACCAGTGACATGCACTATCACTCTAGCTGAGCTTTTGAGGCTAAGACCACATATGTGGACCACTGTAGGAAAATGCTTGGAGAAATTTGGGATAAAAGACCCAACATCGAGACTGCAAGAGGGTATGCAAGAGCTGAGCAAACCACAAAAGAACGCTAAGCCTGTACCCTTAAACAAGGTCGGAGAGTATTGCGAAGGTGAAGAGGGGAATACAACCTTACCAGTTGAATTCCAAGGAGTGAACACGATGGCAATACTAGACAGCGGAGCTGGGGTAGCCATTGCTACAAAGAAATCTGGAAAAAATGGGAGAAACCAGCAATAAGGAAGACTAGGTTGAAACTCCAATTAGCAGATGGACACATGGAGAAACCTATGGGGTTATTAGAGAAAGTCGTAGTGACTTCTTGCGGCATTGAATACGAACATACTTTTGCTATTGTCAATTTTGGCAAGGAGAATAACTATGATATCATACTGGGAAGACCATTCATGAGACAGTTGAAAATGGTCCAGGATTGGGGCTACGATCACATATACCTGAGAAATATGGAAACCACTACACGTGTGAACCTGAAAGACCATAGCTACAAAGATGTGAACCGAACACCGGTAGAGGATTTTGATTCAGCTACTTTGGCGGGATCCGAATTTCCAGCTTGGTTAGGTAAGTCCAAGGAGTTATGGATGTGTGGAGCCTCGAAATGTGGAATTCTGCGGCGAGAAGAATATGTTTTATAAAGGGCTATCGAAGACAAAACTTATATAGGAGAACCCTTTCCAAAGGACACGCTTGAACCATTAGAATGGACACACATTCTAGCAACCCTAGATGTTTGTGCAATTCCGGATGGTCCCACAACAAAATTTTGCGACAAGGACGGGTACGACGTGGTTCCGTACTTCATGTTGAGAACTGTACTCGAAAAAGAAACTGAAAAGAACGATACACTAGAAAATGAAGATGAAGAAGAGGTGTTTCACGACATTCCCGATCATCCAGAGTGGGGAAATGAAGCAGACAACGAGTCAACGGACAATTCAAGCGGAAGCGAAGAAACTATAACGGATGTCCGATTTTATGATTTTCCGAACCAAACTAAACAACGCCAGAAACGCTATAGAGCAAAGAGAAAAACAAAGGGGGTTAGAACCAATCCGATGCCTAGAATAAGAGGAAAAAATCAATTCCTAATGCTAGTAAAGGCGGAAGATTGTGTTAAGGACAAGATTTCTGGAAGAATGAGAGGCAATGATCAAAAGAGCTTACGAAAAGACAAAAGAAGCTCAAGAAATCAAGTTCAAAGGAATGAAACAAAAACTGAAACAGAAAAATCAGAAAAGAACAAGCGCAACAAAGAACACACGGAGTCCAAGTTAGAACGTAGAAACAAGTACAGAGAGCTCAAGAAAACTCTGAAAGAAGTTTGGACGACAGAAAGTGAGAGTGGATAGGACGAAAACGCCAAAATCAAGGAAAACATGGATGTTCCCTCTCACTACAGGAAATTCACAATAGAGGATAGGAAGGTGGTATTAACCCAACCTATTCGAGAGAGAAAGGCGAACGAATCTTATGACGGACCGGAGGATGCAAAAAAAGTTGATTTAGCAGCTCCAGGTGAGACACCTAGACCGGTGTACATAGCCACAGATTTGTCTCCAGGCGAGGAAGAGAGACTTTTGAGTCTTCTCAGAGAGTACAGGGATGTGTTTGCATGGTCTTATAAGGACTTAAAGGGAGTTGACCCATCGATATGCCAACACACAATCCCACTAAAACAAGACGCAAAGCCTAGCAGATAGAGACCATACACATATAATGATACGTTTGCTAAGCGAATCAAAGAAGAGATAGATAAGCTAATGGAAGCTGAATTCATATACGAGATTGAACACACCGATTGGGTATCTCCAATTGTGGTGGTACCCAAGAAGAACGGAAAACTCCGAGTGTGTGTCAACTTAAAGAAAGTGAATGCTGCAACAATCAGGGACAATTATCCCCTGCCGATAACTGATCATGTTCTAGAGCGTGTATCAGGGAAAACAACATACTCCTTTCTTGATGGTTTTTCAGGATATAACCAGCTAGCCATAGCACCGGCAGATCAACATAAAACAGCTTTTGCAACAGAGTGGGGAATTTATGCTTATCGGGTTATGCCTTTTGGTCTAACCAATGCTCCCGCAACCTTCCAGAGGCTGATGACGCATGCTTTCAAAGAATACTTAAGGTTGTTTCTAGAAATATACATGGATGACTTATGTGTACATTCTCTTCTGAGAGATGAGCATCTAGAACACCTAAGAAAAGTATTTGAGAAATGTAGGACATATCGCATTTGTCTCAATCCTGAGAAATGTGTGTTTATGGTCCGACAGGGCAGAATTCTGGGACATATTGTCTCACAAAACGGAATATCCACGGATTTAGAGAAGATAAAAGTTATAGTGGATATGCCTAGACCAACCAATGCGAAACAAGTACAGAGCTTTATGGGACATTGCGGATATTATAGACGATTCATTTACATGTACGCTATAATAGGCCAACCACTTTACAGGCTAATTGTGAACTTTGAATGGACAGAGGAGTGTGAGGAATCATTCAAGAAATTGAAAGAGGCACTCATTACTGCTCCAGTCTTGAAATCACCAGATTGGGAGAAGATATTCCATGTGCATATAGATGCTTCGGCATATGCAATAGGATGCATTCTGGCTCAGCCAGAAGAAGGAAACATGGATTTTCCTATCTGTTACGCCAGTCGACAGCTCAACAATGCGGAGAAGAATTACACCACAACAGAGCGAGAAGGATTAGGAATGATATATGCTGTGAAGAAATTTCGGCATTATCTTCTAGCCAACAAATTTGTGTTTTTTACGGATCACCAAGCCTTGCTCTACCTAGTGAATAAACCATGCAATACCGGGAGAATAGTGAGATGGTTCATTATCTTACTGGAATTCGACTTCACGGTAGTAGTAAAGAAAGGAAAAACACATCTTAGAGCTGATCATCTTTCGCGATTGACGAATGGAGAAGACCCTATAGGAGTAGATGACGACATGCCAGACGCGTACTTGTTCAACATAGAAATGATACCGAAGTGGTCTCAAAATGTCGTTAGCCTATTAACCTATGGAGGAGAGTTTGATAGAAGAGAATACAACCAGAAACATATTGCTATTCAGCAATCCAAGAATCTTCAATTGGTTGCAGGAAGGTTGTATCAATTGGGAAATGATCATGTTTTACGACTATGCATCAATCCTGAGGAATATAATATATATCTGTGCGAAGCACATGTTCAGGAATGTGCATTTCATTGTTCAAGAAGGAACACATATAGGAATTTGTTACAATTGGGAGTCTATTGGCCAGGAATGAAAGAAAGCGTACATGAATATGTCACTGTATGTATTGTATGTTCATCAAAACCGTCAGCAGAATATTCGACATTATGTCAGATAATGATCGCTCCGGAATGGAGTCAGTATATTGTTGAATATCTCACAAATAGAACTTTCCCAGAAGGAACGTCAAAAGCTCGTCAGAAATCTGTAGAGACAGAAGCTAGAGATTACGCTTTAATAGGAGATCAACTCTATAAGAGAGGTAAAGACAACCAGCTTAGGATTTGCGCATCAGAGTCTGAGTATGTGATAATCATGGAGCAAGCTCATGGAGGAGTAGGTGGAGGCCATTTCTCAGGTGATAAGACAGCAAAACTTGTCATAGCCGCAGGAATATGGTGGCCAACATTACATATGGACGCTGAGGAATACGTTAAACGGTGTGATGACTGTCAGCGGACCAAAGTACCACTTAAAAGAGATGACATGCCGCTTAGACCAATGATGGGGGCAAGAGCTTTTGCAAAATGGGGGATTGATTATGTCGGACCCATTTCACCTCCTGCATATAAGACTCATGCACAATACATCGTTGTGGCTACAGACTATCTAACAAAGTGGGTCGAAGCAAAGGCAACTCAAAAAGCAGATGCCAGGACCACGGCACAATTTCTTTATGAATACGTCTTTGTACGATATGGATTGCCAATAGAAATTGTGAGTGATCGAGACACACATTTTATAAATGAAGTGATAGAGATCCTTCTAGATGAATTCATGGTAATCCATAGGAAATCAGCCCCGTATCATCGACAAGCAAACGGACAAGCTGAAGCAAAAAAAAAAACCATATGCACGGTCCTTACGAAGATTGTATCTGAGTCGAGAACTGACTGGGACCAGAAGTTGCATTCAACATTATGGGCATATAGGGTAGCATATAAAACATCAATAGGAACGACCCCATATAACATGGTTTTTGGGCTAAATGCTATCTTACCAATAGAATTCTTGATTTCAACCTTAAGGGTGGCTAAGGATCTAGAGTGGACAGGGCACGAGCTTTCTGATAGAATAGATGACCTGGAAAAGCTAGACGAGCTTCGCCTAAAAGCAGTAGCTTCTATCTACGCTCAAAAAAGGCGACAAAAGGAATTTTTTGATAAGCATGTGCAGACTAAAGAGTTTAAGGTTGGGGACTATCTCCTAGGTTACACTCTGAAACAGCATGCTAAGAAGCTTAAAAAGCGAGGGATGGGACCTCTGGTGATTAAAGATCTATCACCAAGTGGAGCCGTCAAGCTTGCTACATTAGACGGAGAAGAAATGCCCAATTGGATTAGTGGATGCAGAGTGAAAAAGTATCTTTTGCGGCTAACCCAAGACATGCTTCTCAAAATACATCAAGAAAAGCTGCGTGTCCAGAAAAAGAAAAAGATTGTGGAGGAAGCGCAAGCCGAGGCGAAGGAAAAAATGGAGAAAAGAAGACTACTGCGTCAGAAACAGCGCAATGAAGGAGCAATACGAATAAACGCAGTCAGTATAACAGAAATGGATAATGACAAAGAAGAACCCATCATTGAATGCAAAGTAGGAACCAACCAAATTAAAGCCAGAGCACTATTGGATTCAGGAGCTCAAACTAACCTACTTTCACTCAGTTTGTATAGACAATTGACAAATGACACTAAATTACAAACTGCCAAGCAAGAGTTAAAGAGTTACTCTGAGAATTCAATCAAAACTGTCGGATGCACAGTTTTACATATACAGATTAACCAGTATGTGTATCCTCATATGTTTTACGTGGTTGAAGACCAAGCTACACAACATCCATTATTGCTAGGACAACCATGGCAGAAGCAATACAATGCAATGATTGACTGGAGTTCTAAATCAGTGCTTATCAAATACAAAGGTGAAAGTCAATCAGTTAAGTTCACCAAAGGAGCAGAGCCAACTCCAAAGGAAGAATCCAAGAACAAAGGTAAACAACAACCAGAGAAAAACAAGAAGCAATGGCAACCAAAAGTTTCTATACGACTGGATTGCTCTTCGACGAGGAACTCTCAACATTGGATAAGGAAGACAAGCAATAATATAACAGCTCAACCTTGGGAAAAAACGGAGTCAAAGTTGGTATGGAGACCAAAAAAGGTTGTGCTAGAGAACACAAAGGTGGAAAACAGAGTCTTCAATACCAGACAACAGAGTGATTCCAGACAATCAAGGACAATGATACAGATCTGGATTCCAAAGAAGTTCATGACGGCACAAAGCTATAGCAAGCAAATTTGGATCCCAAGGATTTGTAAACAGGAACTCCCTTCAGTACAATCCACGAAAACTCCTAGGTATTTCAAGGCGAGGAAATCAACTCAAAGAACAAAGCAGGTTTGGGTCGCAAAGAGTTTGTGGCAAGCACAAGCGAAGCAGAAGCAGATTTGGATTGTGAAAAAGAACAACAAGGTAAAGAAGAATCCATCTACTGGTTCTACTACCGAAGTGCCAAAACCAACCCAAAACCCGACCACCAATCCTTCAATCAAACAAAGAGCAGCTTTATTGGAAAGACTGTTGTATCATCGCTCTACAATTGCATTGGGAACTTATGACCAAAACAACTACAATGCTTTGCCCACAGACACTTCATAGTCGTCCGGGAGGACTCAGACTAGGAGGGGGGGAGGTATACAGGTATACAGGAGCTACAAAGCAGCTACAAGCGACAAAAACAAAGAAAAACAAAAATTATATTACAAGGGCAGTGTCTTACATGATTTCGCAATTTTTATGTTTGATTGCGTATATTGATAATATTTATGCCCTTATATACCTTGTTTTGCAACAAGAAGAGATCAAATGATGAATTTGGGTCTCTAGACGTGTAAATATCACTAAATAAGAGTGTTTTTGGAGCTAAAAAGTGGAAAAAAGTAGTAATCCAAGTCTAGAAATCACAAATAAGTGTATATTCATATACACAGGGTTACCAGCTATTTATTGTGTATGTTTGGAATTTTTTGGTTTCAATTTTCTATTTTCCTTTTATTTTTTATGATTTTCTTGATAAAATTAAAAGAAAAATAAAAAAGCAGGTGAAACGAGATCAGAAAAAAGAAAAGAATAGATGGTGATGATCTTAATGACAAGGGCAACCCATGGTAAAAATTGAGTACAATTCGGGAAAAGTTGCGAAAAGCCCGAAATGACAGAATTTTGGCAAAGTGGACAGATTTCTCAAAAACAGGTCAAACGGAGTCCAAATTGAGAAATTTCAAATCCTAAAGTGCATTTCACGACGAGATAGGAGCACATGTCAAATTTGGTAACAAGTGATCCAGGAAGTCCAAAGTTAAGTATTTTTTACTTCACTTACACGCTCATTTGCACTATTACCCACTTGGAGAGAGCAGAAAGCACACAGGAGCATCCAACCTTCTACAGCCTTCTACGACTGCTACGAGAGCTCAGAGGACACCAGACATGAGAGGTAGACTCGTTGCCATAAGCTTTTGATGCTTATCATTAACTTTTGTCGCTAAAACTGACCAAAACCAAGAAACAAGAGCAGACGGGGAATGCGGTAGAATGCTAGGTAGTGGCACAACCGCCTAACCAAACCTTGCAAGAACTTATAGGTGGGTTACCCTAGTATGGAAGATGGGTTTTTAACACTCAAAGCTCAAGAAAGAACGACTGGAAAAACCTAGGTCAACAGAGCCTGCAAGAGGCAAACAGGAAAAAGTTGTCGAAACAACACAAAACTTCTCAGGAAGCTTAACAACATCGAGGGCAATGCAACCATGGAGTATCTCCAGGTTTGGACCACCAAAAGTGGGTCAAAACAACGGATTCGACGATAGACACACAAAGCGTCATTTTGGCATAACGGCTGAAATTGACGACCGAATGAAATGAAACTTCACAAGCAGCTTCAAGTAACTATTGATGACTTATGTTTGCAAGCAAAACCAAAAAGAAAGCTGATTCACTTACCGATGGTGAAAAAGACGCGTTCGGGCAACCAAATGGAGAAAGATGGAGAACGGGGAGCCAAAGTCAAGTTCAACCAAATAGATGGCTTCACAATATATCCAATGAGCTGGAAATGCAACTCTCGAGAAGAAAAGTTGAAGAAATTCAACTCCAAGGAAAAAAGACAACTTCGGAGACTGAAATGCCTATAAGGGGGCTTTTTAGCTAAACTGATGACTTCTTAAGTTGAAAACTAGTTAGCAGGGCTTAGGGCACTAGCACAAAGCATTCTTTGCACAAAAGGACCAACATTTCAAGAAAAGACATCATACGCGTATGATGTCTCACAGCATGAATTTCACATCCATTTCAACATTTGAGTGCATAGCCTCATTCCACATGGTAATCACATCCTATGAACCAAGTATCATGAGAATTGGAGTTAGAAAACCCAAGGAAAACCAAAAAGACGCAAAGTAGGCCATAAAATTGATTTTTTGGTCCTAATTTTGTCAAAATAACTCCAAACTCATTGAAACTTTGTAGGATTGTTGTTAAACACATCTACAAGCTATCTGGAACCAAAAAGCACCATTTTGACACAAAAGACATCATATGTGTATAATGTCTATTTGCACTTACAGAGCCAAAACTGCTCATTTGTCATCATACATCCAGTATATATATCTAATACATGCTACATATGAAATTTGGAACCATTTGGTCAAGAGGATAACCCCATTAACCCAATTGAGGGAAAATCCTTCACCTAAAGCCTATTTTTGGCCCAAATCCAACATACTCAAGTCCAAACCAAGATTTGAGTAGGAATAGTCCTTCACTAGTACATGGGGAGTCCATAAAACCAATCCCATGCAAAATTGATGAAAAAGACATCATATCTCCAGAGCCATTTTTAGCCCAAAATCTATCCAAGCTTCATAAATCCACTGAATAAGCCTATCTAAAGCCAAATCCAAGCTTATAGAGAAATTTGGTCCAAAAATACACTAAAAGACATCATACGCGTATGATGTCTCACTATGTGGTTTTGGCACCTCAGGGCTTCAACCACCAAACAGAAGTGATCTACATGCCAATTGAAAGTGAACCACCAAGTTTTATCCAATTTGGATCACAAAATCCAATTCCCTTTCAAAATTTTGCCAAGAGCCGGAACTGGACTAAATTGGCCAAAACTTGACCAAATGGGATCCAAACTCAAATCCAAGCATATGATAATCATGTATACACTATCAGCTACAAGCACAACCAATATGAAGTCATTTTGACACAAAAGACATCATACGCGTATGATGTCTCCAACATGATTTTGAGCCCATTTTGCATATTTTTTCACCTACCTTGCATCCTTAGGCCCTGAATAGCTCATGTTTCAATTTTCAAGTCATTTGGATAGTTAAAAGCTTCATTTCGGCTTTCAGTACTAAAAAGACGCTAACTTCTGAAATTGGAGTTACAGGATCCATGGATTCCACCAAGTCATCGGCAACGAAGAGAAAAAGACCGACAATCAAAGATGCTATTGCAGAAGCGGAACCCTTTGACATTCCAGCAGAAACCCTCAAGCCAACCAAAACTTGGGTGGAGGAAGCAGTATTGGAGAAAGAGGGAATAAAGATCTACCAGGGGACTTTCAGAGATCCTCAAGGGCAAGCGGTGGATGTACCATTGATCCCACAGGAATTGGTAGATTATAGCAGGTCAGAAGACATCAGCAGGTACCTGGAAAGGGCAGACTTGCACAGTTTATTCACCTCGAGACCATCAGGTGTGGATACAAGAAGAGTGTACGAGTTGGCAACATCCATTCAAAAGGATGGAAAAGCCACATTGACAGCCATGGATGGAGAGAAGGTAGAAGTACAAATCACTCCACAGCTAATTGCAGGCGCATTGAAGTTGCACAACAAAGGGAGCTCGGTCAGAGAAAGAAGAGAGGCCATAGAGGTCTATGGGCCCAAGAAACAGAATGCGACCTATGGAGATATGGCGGACCCAAGAGCGGCAACCCTTTGTCGACTGTACAACCAATTTCTTCATGTTTGCAGTAAAAGACCGCAAAAGTATACGACACCACCCCATGCCATTGCGACCACCATCACATGGGCATTAAAGAGCAATATGCCAAAAGAGGTGAATTACGCTCAACACATCCACGAGCAAGTAATTGCCATGCACAACGAGAAGCCAAAATACATAGGAGGAGCGGAAATTCTGACAAGAATAGCTTATGAAGCTATTGGAGCTAGAGATCAGTGGCCAAAGGCTCCCTCCCAGAATGAGTGGCTTAGAGAAGCCGACGAGGAGGAAGAACAGCCCGAAGTACCCAAGAGGGCATCCACAAGAGCACAACGGAACTAGAAGTAGTTTCACAACCTGAAGAGGATGTGGACGAGCCACTTAAGAAGAAAGTAAAGAAGAAGGTTTCTCCCAAGCAAACCAAAAGTCAGAAAGCGGCAAGGATGGAAAGATTAGTGGAGTAGTTTAGAGCGGAAAGAGCTCTAAAGGGTGACTTTGAAGAAAAGTGGGTGCCAGACCCCACTAAAGTCGGAACTAGCTCGGCCATGCCACATATTGATCAATACGATCAATATATTAAAGCTTATGAGGAGTCAGAGGCTATTTTGGAGCAGCAACCTGTCGAGCCATACACTGAAGAGGAGGTACAGCAATTAAAAGCTGAGCTGAAAAAAGACGACAAGGGGAAAAGGAAAGTAGATGAGTCTACTAAGCCTCAAGAGAAAGATGGGCAAGCCGACAAGGGGAAAGCCAAGGAATCTGAGGACAAACATCCCTCTATGACTGATGTACCAAGCGTGAAGAAGACGGAAAAAATTGTGGAAGAGACCACAGTAAAGGTGGACACAGATGTTTTGGAAAAGCCAGAAGCCGAGACCAAAGAAAAGAAGATAGATCCAGTTCAGCAAAAGAGAAATGATTATGAGGATCTGGTAGAGATAGGATACACCGAAGAAGAGGCCCTTGAGGCATTTTATGGGATCACCCTACAAAAACAAGATGAACGGAGAGGGACGGAGAAAAAGACAAAGAGTATAAAAGAAAGTGAAGAGAAACTGGACGAACCGAAAGTACTAGAAGAGCCAAAGCCAGTGGAGGTGGTGGCGGAAAGAGCTTTAGAGTTGACAGATGATGATGAAAAAGACATGCACATGGTGCATGAACTGCTCAGCAAGATAAAAGAAAGGTCCAAGGCAAAGGAAGTAGAGATTGAGACAGCCAAACAAAGGGAAGCGGAGTTGCAAAGAAATTTAGAGAATGCTATGACTGAATCTGAAAGTCATAAAGCATCACTCTATGATGCGGAAAACGAGAGAGACGGCTTGATACTCCAGCTAGCCGAGGCTTCAAGAGAAGTAACAAGTGCACAGGAAGCAAGGGAGCGGATAGAGGATGAGTTGGAGGCGGCTAAGGATGAGCTCATTGAGCTAAGGGAAAGAGCCGAGCTCCAAGAAAGAACAATCACTAGACTCAGGTCTACCCCTAGAGCTAGCAGAGCAGGAACCGAACAAGAGGGAGCTATCGTACCAGTTTTGGAAGACCAGGTCCGAAGCTTACAAAGAGAGCTAAGATTAGAGCAAGTGCAAAGGTTGCACATTGCGGAGGGATCATTGGCCGCAGAGGAGAGGCTCACATTAGAAAATCAAACACTACGGACAGAGAATGAGGCCCTCCGCAAACAGCTCCAAGATCTACAAGAGCAACAAAGAAGAGAGACAGAGAAACCACAAGAAGAATCAGGTGGAGCAGCCATAGAGCTACCAGAAACTGGAGAGGCAACCACAATTGAAGATCCAGCCCCAGCTCAGGAGGTGGCCTCGACTTCAAGAATCTCTGAAGAAGAAGAACAAAGGCTCCATGACCAAATAGAAAAGTCAGCAGAGGAGAGTGCCGAGGCGGAAATGGAATGGGAGAGGAGACTCCTAATCTCCATAAGACTTCAGGGACTAGACACAAAAGTGCTCCATGAACAGTGGATGCAACCCAGCCTGCCTTTCCCTTTGATGAAATTTGAAGTGCTAAAAGACGAAAAAGAGAATAGAGGAGAAGCAATATGTCGCTCTTTACGAAGGAGACATCACAAAGGAGGAACAATCAAAGAAGATAGTAGATTCACAACCTAGATGGAGGAAAGGTTGGCTGAACAAATACCCAGCCTACCTCATCTACTTGGTGGAGGCACCAAAGGAGATTCGGGAGGATGCAACCTTCTGCCCGGTGCCAAGAGTAAGAAACTGGAAAGAGCATGGCAGGATTGCAGAAAAGAAGCCAAATTGGCTTAATTGTCCCAGGATGCCAAGACCAAAGGCAGGAGAGAGAATAGGTAAAGCCTACATGGTGAAAACCCTAACGGGCACCATCAAGCTCTTTACTGGCTCTCCTGACCTTTCATGTCAGATGCTCAAGAAAATCTGCAGGACTCTCTTAGCTTGCATTCGCGCCAGATAAAGCCACGACCTTGAGTCTACTATCGACGGCCGACACGGTGACTGATATGATGTATGATCTTTCATTGCAGCCTTCTCCAAAAGTGTTACACCTCCTATACCAAAGGATTACGTTTTTGCCTAGCTTCCACATGCAAACATTCGAAGAAGCTTTCTACACCGGCTTTTTCACCCACGAAAGCAAAATATTCGGCCCAACCTTGACCATCGGCAACCTACGATACGAATCACATTTGCAGATGCTCAAGACGACAGGACTTTATTGACCAAGCATAAAATTCATGTCAGGGACGACATGAACGCGGAGGGGGGGAGTGTTGAGCCAGCAGAGGATCACACCCACATTTTTGCTCACACTCATCATTTTGTAACCATTGATTGTAATAAATGTCTTTCCGACATTAATTTTGAATTGAGCCATTCATTAAGTAACGGGACTCAATTGAGTTTCCAACTTGTAATCCCGAAGTAATTTCACTTGCTGATGTAATTAGTTAGAGATGTTCTCACCTCCAAGGCTGAGGTATATAAGCCAAAGTTTTTGTAACCTAAAGGAGGGAGATTATTAATCAAAGTGAGTTTTTTGAGCGCCGTGACTGTGTCTGAGAGAGAGAGAGAGAGAGAGAGAGAGAGAGAGAGAGAGAGTCTTATCTACTTGCTACGTGAGCTACGGAGCTGCCATTGGAGAAGCGACACCGCCATTGTGTTAGCAACGGCGAGAGCTACGCACAGATACCAAGAGTGCGCGCTATCGGCTTCTATGTGTGGTAAGTTCCTACGAGCTTCGGTGTGAGTTTTCTTCCAACTCGTGTGTCGGAATTGAGCGTGCAGCATATCTATAGAACCACAACGAGTAGAGCTACACATTAGTACCATCGGGGTCAAGTTTTGATCACCTGTATTTTTCAGCCTGTCTTCATACGCATTTACCGCACGGAGTGGTCATAGGTTGATTTTGCAGTTCAAGTCTTTAGGGTGTTGTTCTTACCTAGTGTATAGACTTCCCCTTGAGTTTGAGATCGATTCAATGATTCTAGATCCTGTTTCATATAGCATTCGTTCGTAGTACGGATTTCAGTCACTTGCATATTTTAGAACTTAGATTTGATTTCCTTAGTAGTGATTGTCATTAGAAGGTCGAGTAGGTGATTTGACACCCACCTAGTTGTTTCCATGCGCCTACGGATCAAGCTCCGTCCTCGTCTGACAAATTATGTTGTTGGTTGAGTTCTCGCTATTTAGCTTTCGCTAGCGGCGTAACCGCCTTAACAGCACCATTGGCTTCTCCTCATATGGGGGCCTTACAAACTGTGCAGCATATATTGTGGTGGCAAATTTGAGAGAGGTGGGCATTGCAAGTATACCAATAGGGCTTAGCCTAGAGGGGAAGCTGCCTAAAGATCTCACAAATAAAGATATCCTCGATGAGGAGTGGCTGAGTGTCTTCAAGTGCCTGCACAAGAAAAGCACAAAGCAATTTCTCAACCATGTGATGGATGAGTTCATTGACGAGTGCCGGCTTTTCTACCAAAAGGTATATCAAGAAACCCCATCCAATGGTGAGCTACTAGCAAAATTTGCACGAGGTTCCGTGTATGAGAGGTGTCCATGACGGTGCCTTGTCATCAATACGGAAAATGCTAGCAAGCAAGCTACACCCATTTCCGGTAGTAGAGATGCCAATGTATATCCAGCTAGTGCTTAGCATGGCGGAGAGACTTAGTAGCCAGAAGAATGAGCAGAAAAGGTTGTTGGGTGAGGTGAAAGTGCAGCTTAGAAAAAGAGGGACCTGTGGCTTAGAAATGAAAGGCATTTTTTTGCTTACAGTGACTTCTACAAGGAATTGGACCAACTAAACAAGGAGCTGGAGGTGCTCAAGACCTCACCCGATTTAGATCCACAGAAGGTAGACCAAAAAGAGGTAGAGGTCACAGCTATCACCAAAGATGCTGTCCAAGGCAGGTGCCACTACTGATTCAGGGTGGCTTAAAGAAGATTTGGACTCCTTGCACATCATCTTGTTGCTATAAGTGCCTAGAAGTGCTTTGTGATAAATTCAAATTTCTCAATAGATAAGTAGAATGTGATGACCAAGTGGTTAGACTTCAGATTAGAAGTGCTTCATGTTATTAAGTGCTTTGAGATAGGTCTAAACTGCTTACTTGGAGTAGGAAGTGATGACCAAGTGGTTAGAAAAAACTTCATAGTGCTCACTAGTGCCTAGAAAGTGCTTACAAATGTCTTAAAAGCACCTAAAAGTGCTTTTAAGTGCTCATTTGTGCCTACAATATGCTTGAAAATGCTTGATAGGTCGTAAGGAAGTGTTTCAAAGTGCTTCAAAATTTTGAAAGGGTCCACCACCATAGATGAAACCCACAGTGAGGTGTGTTAAATGGTATTGCGAAACCTTATTGAGTCTTTTTTCTTCTAGTGCAATAGGTGCATGGCCTATGATCACTGAAAATATTGACTCAACGATAGGCGCAACCATCAGGTGCCATGTTTACCATCACATACATAGCAAACAAAAAAGATAGATATGCCAATATCTTATACTAATAAATGAAATATATATGCACATTAATCAATGAAATTAAGTACCATTAAGAGTTATTTTCATTAATTTTGGCATGAAAAGCGACACAAATTTAAGGTACGGCAATGTCCAAAAAAGTTTTTGAAGATGCTAATAGACATCATAGATCACTAGAAGCTTGAAATTAAGCCCTATTCCATTTCAACTCATCCATGGAGGTTGAACAATCAAGAAATATATACAACATTCAATAAAGCATTATCAAAAACAATATGTGTTGACCTTCTTGTATATAAATACATGATAGCAAACATTTTCATACACCTAATCAGTGAGAAAGTATCGGTATTATTTATGATACAAAGAAATACCAAGATTGTCAGGATAGGCAGTTGAAGATGCAATGAAGAGAAGAACCAGTCTCCGGTCTGATGGACACATTCTCTGATCTTGCTCAACTACTCCGATAAGATCCTCTAAAACAAGAGAGCACCTACAAATCAACATGAATGAACAAGGAACCTGTGGAGAAGAGAGATCACTAACGTAGAAAGAGATGAGACATATGAGAAAGAGAGAGAGAGAGAGAGAAGAGACAGAGAGAGAAAACTAGGGAAGGCTCTCCATATTGATAGCAAACTACTCATACAAGTGACCAAGGGTGGTCCACAATAGATCTAATGTGCCCCTAGGACACCCCTTCACATGCATTAGTTTAGGGCCTTTCCCTCCTTGAGCCTACCATGGGCCTTAATGTTTATCCCCCTTGGAGAGGCGTTTTCATACTCAAAAACAAAAGTGGAAAAGTTTTCTTTAAAGACAATAATGTTTTCACAGTGACACCTCCCTCAGGTCCACTTGTCCACTCGAATGATACCATGATAGTAAAGAATACATGCCGCTTCATATAATTCAGTAGGAGGCTCAATGAAACCAACAACCCATCTTGATCATCTACATTGTTCTCCCTTTGTAAGAGATTTTTAAAATGGTTTATAGCCGTGATCGATACCATGATAGTCAAGAATATGTGTTGTTTCATAAAGTTCAACAGGAGATTTAAGAAACCAACAAGACCATCTTCATCATCTAGATTGTTCTCCCTTTGTAACAAATTTTGAAAATGGCTTATATCCAAAACCGAGGAATGAATTCTCGCAATTAAGAGATAACTAAATGAATGACCACTGCTCAAAATCTCTGAGGGTGATAGAACACGTTTTTGAAAATGGCTCATATCCAAAACCAAATGAATGAGTTACAACAATAAAGATATAAATAAATGAATGAACAATGTTCATAATTTTTGAAGGTGCTAGAACACGTAGAAATAACTCTTCTTAATTTTTCGTGAAAGTGACTTGTCAACACGTTTTTGAAATGGCTCATATCCAAAACCGGATGAATGAGTTACCACAATAAAGAGATAAGTAAATGAATGAACAATGTTCATAATTTCTGAAGGTGTTAGAGCACGTAAAAATACCTCTTCTTAACTTTTTGTGAAAGTGACTTGCCGACATGTCTCATTAGTATAGTTCTTGTATCTATCTTATTGACAAGCAACATTCAACAAATCCATATGGTCATGGCCGAAGTCCTTGGCTTGCTAACATTTCTCATCATTAGCCAACCTCGCCTTAACTAGTGATAGAGGTTGAATATTGTTCATAAGCATGAAGGGACTAAGCTTAGTCGTAATATGCTTGCATCATGATATGCAAACTCCAAAGTAGAGAGGTAATCCTTGCAATTGGATTGCTTCTTGCTATTGTATGATGTTAGCATATCCCCTAGCACTTGATTCACACTAGCACTTCTAAGCTACCCATCTGTCTCTGGATGATAGGTAGTAATGATATTGAGTTGTGCTCCCTACATTTGCAGATAGTCCTCCAAAAATGACTAGTAAACATGGGTTCACTATTACTCACAAAAATATGGGATAATCCGTAGAACCGATACATATTATTAACAACCAACTTGGTTAAAGAGTGGACTTGATCGAAATAACCTTACATATTTTACGCAATAATCTACAAGCACCCATATTGAGCCCGGACCATGTATGGTGGTTGGTAGACCCATAATAAATCTCATAGAGGTATTGCACATGTGGTGCTAAAAAGATTCATAAGCTATCAAATTCATGAAGTTACATGCCGTTGCAAATATGTCTTTGCTAAACACTAGGACCCATAACACCTAGTGTGCATGCATTTAGCAAAAACGTATATGAGCTTGCATTTCCATGACTAATGATTTGTAGTTTCCAATGCTCATGGCGGATGTTATTCTCATAGCATACATGAAATACGAGGAAATGAGTGTGTAAATAGCTCTTTGAAACGAAAAAAACACTTGCTCCTACATTTTTAAGATAGCCCTGCTGAAACATTTGGACTATAATAGAATTTGAACATAAATCACATCTAGATACAATAATGAAACATTTTCATTAACCAACATAGCCTTGCTATATGCATAATAGGAATGAAAACTTTTAACCTAAAAGGCTAAAGCAACCATCCGTTAATGTTGTGTACGATACTCGTTACATTAACAAGTCTTACAAGATATTTGACAATTTCTAGCCACTGAAACCATTTTTGATACCATGTGCTCAAAATGGTCTAATAAATGGATTTGACTAGCACCTAGGGACTCTGTCGTGACACATAATTGGAAAAATAGGTGCCAGTGCTAGTGTCAGTCTCAGAGACTCATATTCACCATGCAAAATATGTCTCATACATTGATATCACTAATTTTAGCATCCATCAAGTACGAGAAGTACATGTGTGTGAAGATAACTAGAAACACTCAGCGACAGGAGTGAAAGGAACCCTCATAAACTTTGCTCTTCACTGGTTAAACTAAACTCCATGAGTTCCTAAACCATGTTATACACCTTATGATTGACAAAATGTGCCAAAAAACAATCACCACACCTTGTAGGCCTATCACTATCTTAAGAGAGGTAACCACAAAAAGAGTATAAAATACCCATAATTGACATGCCATTCCATGATAGGGAAATTACAAGGGTAAGGAAAATTTAGCAAAGGAGGTACCTGATACACCAACCTCTAATCCTTCTTGTAATGGCTACCATGTAGCTATTACGAGAACCTCTAATTCTTTTCGTAATGGCTACCATGTAGCTATGCATGACCATATCACATGCATCAAAACGATTTGGGCAACATTGTTGCGAAACTAGGAGAAACCCTTGATTTTCTTTTGTCTAAGAACCCTTGGTGTTGCCTTGGTTGAACCCCTTGGTAAGATTCTAAAAGGAAACTACTTAAACCATTAGACGAACAGAAGCTACCATGCTATCAATAGTGAGTGTATCCATATTGGTATAATTCACTTAGACACTACCCTTTGGTAGTTGAGGTCGTCTTTCCTTAAAATCCCAAGTGTAAAGAGGCTAAAAGACGACCATCAGTACTGATTAAATGATTTTGCCTTTCACAAGTTAGATCATACCCAAACAATGTGCTTCTATAGACAAATCCGGTGCTCTAGACGAAGCACGACATCCTCTTAAGTTGGAATCATATTCATAATTGGATCCTTAAAAATCATATCTCCCCATTGAGAGAAGAGAAAGATTTGAAAAACTTAGGAAGGCCTGGGAAAGGAGGGCCAAGTTTCATAGGCGGACGTAGGTGACAAACGATGCAAGCAAGCTTTAATTGATGGAGAATTGTAGCAAAAATTCTAAGAATTGAGGTGGCATCTGGTGGTCAGAATTCCATGTGTTGAGGTGGCCTCTCTTGGTTGGTTGGTCATGTAGATTTCCCCAACTATTGATGTGACTTGAATCCATTAACAATCACTTTCAATTCCACTCAGACACCCGACCCCCAACCTTGTAGGGGTAGGGCATGGTCTGTCAATGACCATTCCTAAGAATGTAGGTGACCACATGGCGACCGGCGATGAGCCAAGAGCCATGGTGGGAGCCTCACTGACTGACCATTCCTAGCCATCACAATCGAGGGGAAGGGGGCCAAGAAATAGGACCATGACATGATTATGGCCGTTGATTAAGCCACATCTGATTTGTTGCATGCCGACATGCAAAAGTTGTGTGGCTGCAAGGCATCACAAAATTCATTACAACTGCTAAGTTTGCATGCAATCATTGGACAATTGGTCTCAAATTTTGGATGTTGAGGTGTCAAAAATCCAACGATTGCATGCAAGCATTAAAGCTTTGAACATCGCATTCTAGACGGTGAAGATTTTCTACCCCGACTCCAACGCTCTATATACTTTCACATTTTTCTTTGTCATATATGCTTAGTTTGTCACCATCACTAACTTCCAACATTGTCCATTCTTGATAGTGGCAAAGCTCCTACTACCGTGGAATTTGTGTGCTATTAAAATCAAAATCCAACAAATTTAGGCTACGCAAGAAATTTCAAGGGATGACTAAGTTTTCCTTTTTGGGGAAATAAATTTTGTTATTGCTTTTAGATTGCTATGTTGAATTCAATTATGTACATTGGAACGCCCTTATATTGCACATTGATAACCGAAAATGACATGCCATATGGGGTGGCCTCTACACCACACATAGCCTGAACATCCCCAAGCATCATCTCAAGGTAGGAGTAATCCTATAACTAGAGCGGGGCACCACCTAGCATAAGTGCGGCTAGGACGTAGACATAGATGACCTAGGGAGATTCCCTCTAGGTAACCAACATGAAATGGTGATACAACAAACGTCCACATGTAGAAAATGCCTAGTCAACAGTCAGGAGTGTGTGTGAGAGAGAGGTATGTGACAAGGTTGGAATGGAGCATACTAATTGACTGGAGAGTCCGCACGTGATGGAGCACAAGCAAAGTGATATACAAGAGATGAACATCCCGCAAATGTGGAAAAACAAAGCTAAGGAGAACATATAGTGGACCCAAAGATCAAGACAACATTGCACACTTTTATTGGTGATGATGATACTTACAAATGGTGATCTTGACTGTTACAAACCTGGCTCTTGGCAATAGGGATGCATGATGGAATGCGAGCGCCATATGGTGCATGGAAAAGTTTGGAGTTAGTGGGAGGTTAGCACGTTAGCGAGAGGTTATTTGAGGGGAAAACATCAAGAGAATGCAGCCACCAACAACGTCAATCACCACCATCGAGAGCGGCCGGGGGTAGCATGGTGTCGGCGCATTCAATCCTAGCATGCTCATGTTGCCTTGGGGGTGAATAGTGACTACTTTATGTGCATGGAGTGGTCGTGACTAGTAACTCAACCATGGTGTGGTGGAGAATGGGGGAAATGATGATGTTGCCAATGCTAAAATACCCATGCTTGCAACAAAACATGATGACATCATCTCCCTAGCTTGGGAGGTGCATTATGTGCTTAGTGGTGCTTAAAATGTAGAGTGCATGGAGCTAGTGTGTTCTTCCTTCCTTGTGTCCTCTTTTGTGCTTAACAGAGGCCTCTTTATATAGACTTGAGAGGTGGTCCTTACCTAATGGTCCTTGCAAATATCCATTGGTCGCTGTAGAAAGTCTAGATGCCTCTCTAGTAAGAGAGATAGAGAGGGAGAGAAGGTAGAGATAGAGACAGAGGAAAGAGTGGGATGGGGATCCACTAGCCACTGGCTAGGTTATTCGGGAAGAGTGGAGTTTGGGCATTTACAGGGTTTTGTTGATGGTTCGGGTGGCCGGTGTGAGGTTTAATGCTGCCAGAATTGGTACTTAATTTATTGCATGAAGCTGAAATGCTACGTGTCATTTCCTTTCGGTGCCGGCCGGGGCGCGCCTTCGACGCCACTTTTTGTTTTGGTGTCGGTTCCTCGTGCTTTTGGCATTTCTCCTTCGTCGATATCGAATTCTTCTTGCTTTTTCTTTGTGAGTGCGTATGACATGCATGTGATTGTTCTAGTGTGTGCGTGCGCTTATGCGTGCTCGTGGGTGTATGTGTGAGTTTCGAGATGATTTGTGAATGTGTGTGTGCATGTATATTGGTGTGTTCGTGTGTGTGTGTGTGTGTGTGTGTGTGTGTGTGGTAACGAGAGAGAGGGAGTAATAATAGATTTTATATATATTTTTTTTTTATTTTTTTTTTAAAATTTTTTTTTTTACGTTGCCTGTGCAAGGAAACACAGAGAGAGAGAGAGAGAGAGAGAGAGAGAGAGAGAGAGAGAGAGAGAGAGAGAGAGAGAGAGAGAGAGAGAGAGAGAGAACGATACTGAGAGAAAAAGGGAGCGCGGCCGCTGGGGAGAGAGGGGGTGAAGAGTGTGTGTGTGTGTGTGTGTGTGTGTGTGTGTGTGTGTGTGTGTGTGTGTGTGTGTGTGTGTGTGTGTGTGTGTGTGTGTGTGTGTGTGTGTGTGTGTGTGTGTGTGTGTGTGTGTGTGTGTGTGTGTGTGTGTGTGTGTGTGTGAATAGGAGAGGGGTGTGTTATGCGCCCTGTGGGGTTTGGTGGAAGAGAGAGAGGAAAAATAAAATATGAGAGGGAAAGTGTGTGCCAAAAGGAGGCTCGGCGGCCTACCTCACGCGCGCAGTTGGTGACGGCAATAATAATACAAAAAAATGTTTTTTTTTGTTTTTACCTCAGGCTCCCCGAATGGGTTGATTCCCACGGCCTTGGTTTTGAAAACTGGCCAAACTTGAGTTTCTTTGTCCGCGCTAGAGGGCAGTGCGGCTAAACCGGTATCATTAGCCTTCCCCCTAAGGTTAGGGCATTTATGTCTCTAACTCATTTGTTGATCATTGTCATCGGAGGTGGAGGTTGATGGTGTATCCTCATCAGGAATGTCGATAAGTGGAGTCTGATCAAATCGTAGAAAATAAGGTTTGAGCCGCCAACCATTTACTCTGGTTTTATGAAGCTTAACATCATCTTCCAATAAGCTGGTAACTCCCATTGGCATACTGATGATGAAAGGGCCTTCCCATCATAAAAAGGAGCTTCTTATCTTTGCGTGTGTCGAAGCGATTGTCATAACGGCTTTAAATCTTTGCGTCGAAGATGCTGGTTGAAACTAAGCCGTCTATGCTCTACCTGTGCCGCATAATAATTGATTTCTTCTTCTTTGTCCAGATGTAGTCGTTCCAAGTCGAGGATGTGATCTCTCAAATGCATGTTGGGCCGTTGAAGCTGGCTTGCCATCACTCTGAGACTTGCTAGCTGCACCTCAATAGGTAATATTGCCTCCTTGCAAAATACTAAATGATATGGGGTGAACCCAAAGATGTGTGGAATGAAGTTCCGTAGGCCCACAAAGCTGGGAGTAGATATTTATCCCAATCCCCACGATGATTGTTAACCTGCTTGGTGATAATTTTACAAACCATTCCATTTACTTTTTCAACTAGGCCATTACATTGAGGGTATTATGGTGAGGAGTGCCTCCTTGTAATGCCTAGTTTTTGCATTAACTCTCCTACCAAGTCTGCCCTGAAACCTGGTCTTCTATCAGAGATAATTTCTAATGGTGTGCCAAACCTACAGCATATGTGCTCGTAGACAAACTTAGCTACCTCTACAGCTATGATCATAGTTGTGGCTGTAGCTTCCACCCATCTAGACATATAGTTGACTCCCATGATGATGTAGAACTTCCTTGAGTTGGCCCTAGGAAATGGTCCTATGGCATCTATACCCCATTTTTCAAATGGTCCATATGAAAGGATAGGTGTCTGTGGTTCATGCATGAGTGACCTGGTGCTGGCCTTTTGACATAACTTACATGTCTTACACCAGTGGTGTACATCACGGTTGAGGTTAGGCCATAAAAAAACAGCCTGCATGATTTTTCTACTTGTTTTATCTAGGTCAAAAGTGACCACCACAGACACCACCATGACAACTCGCAATTACCCTCGTAATTTCATTAGAGAGAGGGACCTTCCTGAGTATTTTGTCCTTGCCCTTACAATACAAACCATCATTGATAAGCGGATACCTTGTAGCCTTCTGGGTAAGCCATTGCTTCTGTCCTTTTGTTAAATCCGGTGGACATTCCCCTATTTCCAAAAAAAATGCATGATGTTGTGTAAGGCGTCACTACCTTGAAATAGAGGGAGCTTTAGCTTTATAGCCCCAACCACCACTTCCTGCAATCTTTCGCTTGCTAAGGCATCGGCTTCATGGTTTTGAGCCCTTGGGATGTGTTGTAGTTGAACTGCTTCAAACTTACCCAACAAAGTTTTTACACAACTTAAGTGAGTCCTCAAGCTAGGATTCTTGCATGTCGATACTCCATTTACTTGCCTTCCCAAAAGTAGAGCATCCCCAAATACGTTAAGGCGTTTTACCCCTTGCGAGATGCACCTTTGTAACCCCTTGGTTAGTGTTGCATACGTAGCTTCATTGTTAGAATGTGATTCCAACAAATGGCCAAGCGAAAATACCTTGATACCTTTGTCATCAAAGACCACTATGCCTGCAGCTGCTTTGTGAGGTGCTCGCTTGTAGGCTCCATCAAAGTAGAGAGAGTGTGCTCTTTCTACCACCGGTGGCTCTGGAAGTGATTGAATTCCTTCCCCTTTAGATTGCTTTACCTTCTTCTCAAAGTTTTGGTAGGTCATGAGTCCCCCCGAGCTTGCCCTTGTCGTGCTTTCCACCTCTGCTGTGTAGTCAAACGGGGATTTAATATTTGAGAGTTTTTCGTTTCAAGTTTTTTTGACAATTTTAGCAATCTTCAGAGTTTTCTTAACCAAACATGTGTCATAGCATAAAGTATCTATTTAATGTAATTTTCAATCATGATAAGACTCCAAATGTGTGGTTGATGAAGAGAGAAATTATAAATTCTAAAGAGATAGTATCTATGCGCGTTACCATTGGAAGAAGAGATCCTCTGTCTGAACCCGCATCAGTGCCAGGTCCCTGCGCTGTGATTGTTCTAAGTTTAATTCCAATTCTAGGTCTTTGTTTTTCTTTTCAAGTGCCTTGTACACTTCATCAGTTCCTTTGATCGAGGCCACGGCTCGATTTTCTCTGATTTGCCGTAAGAAAATGGCCTGATCATTGATCCTCTGTTCAGAATATTGTAGAGAAGCATTGGCAACATCTAACTGCACCTGAATTTTTTGAGCTGACAGAGAGGTTGTAAGAAGTTCATTTGTAACTTCTGTTAGCTTCTCATCTTTTGCTTTGTAGGCATCATACAATTTGGTGAGTAGATCATCTAACTCCTCCATTTATTTTTGTTGTTTATCTTTGGCTATCTGATGTTGTTCCGCTTCTGTCTTCAGCTCTTGCACCTGCCTTTGGAGATCAGTGATGATAGTCATCCTATCTTCTAGATCTCCTTGAAGAGCGTCAATCGCCATTTCCAGTTCCTTGGCCTTTGTGCTGCGGTTTAAAGCTGTTGAACGGAGTCTCTCCATCATTTCCTGCTGTCTGCAACTCCTCCTGTCGTGCCAGCTGAGATGTGCCTCTAGCCTCATGTGTTGCTTCTTGTTGCGTCGTAGCTGCTGGTGGTCTTCTTCTTAGCCATCCTGAGGCTTTGATGCCTCGGAAATTTCTGGCTGAGTAGAAGTGGGGGGTGTTGTCTCAACACTTTCTGTCTCTTCAGGTGCCGGCCTTTCTTCCTTCTCTAGCTCAGATTCTTTCTCATGTGCAATGGTAGACTCTTTTTCTGCATCTGCTTTCTTATAAGTCTCTTGTTCAGATCTACTTGCATGTTTCTCTTCTGGCTTTTGAGTCTCTTCATCTGCCTTCTCCTGTTCCGGCTCGACTTCTTTTTCTTTTTGTCCATCGGGGTGGTCAGCTTCATGTGTAGATTTTGTTTGTTGAGTGGACTCAGAATGTTTCTCTTTGTCAGACTCTGCTCTTCATTAGTGTCTTTACCTGTAGGTGATGGTGGTGGGCTAGGCATGGGATGGTCTTGTTGTTCTGTATGCGGTGAGATGGGTCGGGGAGATCCATGACTTTGCTTTTGGCTAGCCGTCTCCTCGGCTTGCCTTTGGTCTTCCGCTTCCTTGGCTTTTTTTGCAACTTCTTTTGCCTCTTTCAGCTTTAGGGCTTCAGCCTCTTGGTACATTCTTTCTAAATATTATGTTGGATCATCCGCCTTCTTTCTTGTATGATGCTTTGTTCGAGGGCCTTTAAGTCCTGCAGGTACCCACTTTTTTGGGTCCTTCCCTTGTGCTTGCCTACTGCGTTAGTAAGCCTGTTTCTCTCTTTCAAATGGTGCCTTTTTTTGAGTTGGCTCTTCTTGGTGTGCGGCCACAGCTTTCCTTTTCATCTCTTCTCTCCAATCTCTCTTTTCTTTGTTGTCAGAGCTCTCGCTGCTATGTCATTCCGACGAGCTGTCAGCTGACTCATCATCTGATTTATGTGACCTTTTACCTGACCTTGTAGCTCGTGCCTCTGCCACTATCTTTTTTGTGATCACTACCTCAACCTTGTTTCCTTGGGTGTCTGATATCTGTGCGGTTCCGTCTTCTTTGATGGTGGATAGAAGCTTGTAAGCTTTTTGAAAGTCCACTCCGCAGGGCTCTTGTTCGTAGAAATGCCTGAGCCCCAACCTGCGGTTAGCTTCTTTGGTTTTTGGCTTGGCAGCTACATCATAGACTTCTTTGGGTAGGAGTTGCAACTCCACCTAACGTCCCTCTTCACTCTTGAACCTACCAGTGAAGACCGTAGTGTGGTGCTCTTCATGTCAAACGATTTTGCCATCTTTGACTTCAAAGCTGAAATTTCTTCCAAGTGCTTGCTAGCAATCAACATGTCATCCACATACAAAATAAGGATCAGCCAACTGCCATCCTTAGCCTTCTTTGTCTATAGACAGTGATCGAACTCACTACGTTTGTAGCCTTGAGAAAGCATAAACTTGTGGAATTTATGGTACCATGCCCTCGGTGATTGTTTTAAGCCATAAAGACTCTTTAACAACTGGCATACCCAATCTTCCTTGCCTTTCTCAACAAACCCTTCTGGCTGCTGCATGTAAATTTCCACATCTAAATCACCATGCAAGAACGTTGTCTTGACATCCATTTGGTGCAACACCAAATCTAATATGGCAACCAATGCAAGAAAGCATCTCAATGTAGTCATCTTGACCACCGGAGAGAAGACTTCATCAAAGTCAATGCCTTGTTCTTGCTTAAAGCCCTTGGAAACAAGCCTTGCTTTGTACTTTGGTTGACTATCATGAGTGGTGATCTTATACTTGTAAACCCATTTACAAGGTAGAGCCTTTTTGCCTCGTGGTAATTTAACTAGCTTCCATGTCTGGTTTTTATGCAGAGCTGTCATCTCTGACTGCATGGCCAATTGCCAATTCCCGGAGTCCTTCATTTGCACTGCTTCCTTGTAACATGAAGGCTCATTGCAATCAGTCAACATGACATAGTTCATAGATGGAACAAACCTATCAGGAGGTAGCGTGACACGTCCAGATCTACGCACAATAGGTGGCTCAGGCTCAACCACAACCTGTGGTTCCACTCTATCCTGTCCTTGCTCCTCTTGAGCCCTGACATTTTGTCTTGCACGTGCAGGTCCATCTTCTTGGAAGACAACTCTTCTAATCTCCTCAACCCTCTCTGGTTTAGAATGATATTTGGATTCATTAAAGTGAACATCATTGCTGTGGACAACCTTTTTGGATTCGGGATCCCAAAGTCTGTACCCCATCTCACCAGATTTACCATAGCCTAGAAAGATGCACTTTCTGCTCTTTGGCTCAAGTTTGTTCCTAAATTCCTTTGGAACGTGAGTATATGCCTCACAGCCAAAGACTCTGAGATGCTTGTATGAGGGCATTTTGCCTGACCATACCATCTCTGGCACTGAATCCTTCTGCAAAACCTTGCTAGGAGATCTATTTACAAGATGAACAGTTGTTGATACAGCTTCAGCCCAAAACCCATTTGGCAGCTGTGCATTAGACAACATACTTCTGACCTTCTCTTGTATGGTCCTATTCATCCTCTCAGCAACACCATGGTGAGAAGAACAAGTCCTCAGTTTTTGTCACATTTATTTCTTGAATCTTCACTGAGGACTTGTTCTTCTCACCATGGTCTTCAGCTTTCTCTTTGCCTTTTTCTGCTTTCCATTCTCTGCAGTCTCTTTTCATGTGACCCTTCTTGCCACAATGGTAGCATTCTATGTCACTCTTGCCTTTAGCACTGCGGGACTTGCTACGAGACTGATTCCTCTTTCCACCTTTGTACTTTTCTTTGGCCCTTCCCCTGACAACTAAGGCTGTTCCTTTGCCTTTGTCCATTGTCTTTCTATTGGTTTCTTCAGTAAGCAGACTTCCTTCTACACCTGCTATGTTCAAACCATCTGGAGGTGCAGAACTACTCAAAGCTGTGCGAAAAGTGTCCCAACTTTCCGGCAATGTGATCAACAGGAACATAGCTCTAACAGGTTCATCAAACTTGACACCTTGAGCTAACAACTGACTATAGATTGTGTTGAATTCATTCAGATGATTGGACATAGGTGTCCCTTCTTTCATCTTCAAGTCAACAAGCTTCTTAAGCCAGTATACCTGTGAAGCTGCACTCTGCTTCTCATAAAGATCACTCAGCTTTAACCATGCTTGATAAGCCGACATCTCGTCTGCTACATTGAAGTAAACACTTTCTGCCAAAGTCAGCATAATGGTAGAAAGTGCCAATTCATCCATTTCGCTCCATTCATCTTCGTCCATATCTTCTGGTTTTATCCCCTTGAGCTTTATAGGTTTTATCTGCTTCTTTTGTACCAACACGTGCCAAATCTGCTTCTTCCACAATGGAAAATTGGTTCCATCCAGCTTCTTGATATTGTAAAGAGCAGTGTCTTGTGATCCAGCCATAGCTACGCTTCACAGTGGTTTACTTTCCTGGGAAAAATTCGGCAGAGTTTCCCCTGTAAACTGACCTCTGAACCAATATCAACCTGTCAAATGAACCAAAAAAGCTTCAGATTCTGCATAAATTTTGGCAGAGTCTCCTTTGTAAAATGGCTCTGGTGTACTCAAAACACAGACCAAAAAACAGCTCAAAAACACTGTCTCTCTGACACTGTAAGCTGCGGGTAAACCTGTCCTGCACCTGTACTGTCTCTGACTGTCCTGTCACTGTCTTGTAAGCATAGACTGTGACAATGCCTTAATGGCAGTAAAGCAAAGATGCAATCCCAATTGTCTAACTCACAGTCAATACATCCTAGCTGCCTATCTAAGGGTGCTCGAGGGATCGCTCCAAGACCTGTATCACTGAAAGGATCTCAACATTCGAGAATCCCCCAGCTCAATAAAACCTCACTCGACCCTCAACAAAGGCTGCAGTAAATCTGACAGTACATAGACTTCCCACAAAGTCATACATCCACAAATTTTCCACTGTATGCTGTAACCGCTGCGGCGGTTGTTTGCTGCGTGACTCACAGCCAGCAAACCCTCAACACACATACATCATCTCTGAAAATACATCCCATGTGGGAGTACCTGCAATGTCAGGATGAAATCTGGAATATCAAGCAGCAAACACAAGCTACCTGATGAACTAGTGGATGTCGCCTACAGACTGTGCGTAGATGCGCCCGTGTCGTATGTGACATGCCTCCAAGAACTGTGAGCCGTCCTTCGATGTGTAGACAGCCACAAATCAACACTCTAGGAGTGTCGATATCCTCAGCACCTGCAGTCATAGGCCAAAAATCCCAAAATTTGCAGAGTCGGATCTGCACCCGCCGAGACCACGTAGTCGAAAATGGCCTGCGCAGACCTTTGTCGAAGCCGAACGGTGGTCGAGATGACCTCAGAATTTGGGGCCGTGTCTTCGCCTGTCTAATTTCACTCTAATCTGAGCTGGTGACTCTGGCCTCCTGCAGTGCTGCCCCGAGCCTCGATCTGAGCTCTGATACCAATTGAAGGAGTACGAGCGGAAGTGCGACGCGAGAGAGAGTGCGAGAAGAAGAGCACGACGATATGGTGAACTCGCTCTACTGTAATGTGTAGAGCATAGTGAGTTCTTATTAGGTTTTTACAAAAGAATATGTGTACATACATGGCGGCCTGCCCACTTACCTGGGCGACCACATTGGGCTTTATACCCCAACATCATTGGTCTTAAGGGTATGCTATCTACTCATGTTGGCATTTTTGCTCATTGACAAGCATCACACCTTCGAACATATTCTTTGGCATCTGCAAAAAGTGTTGTCCACCATATGCCTGCCATCAAGATTTCTCTTGCAGTGGTCTCACTAGATAAGTGACCTCCAGCTAATCTAGCATGTGCTTGTTCTATAATCGGAATATACTCGTTTTCAATTGCACAAAGACGCAAATGTTGATCTTTACCTCTCCTATACAATTGGTTCCCAATATGAGCATAGTCTCTTGTTTCAGTTTCAATTGCTCTTTGACGGCGTTTACTCATATCCTCACGAAATTTTCGGATCGATAAGTATTTTCCATTCTTCTTGGGTACTACCACAATTGGAGACACCCAATCTGTGTGTTCAATTTCGTAAATGAACTCGGCTTCCTTTAGTTTTTCAATCTCTTCTTTTATCTTCCTGGCAAATGTTTCGTTATACATGTATGGTCTGTGTCTACTTGGTTTCGCGTCATCTCTCATGGGTATACTATGTTGACAGATTTCTGGATCAACACCCTTGAGATCCTTGTAAGACCAAGCGAACATATCTCGGTATTCCTTTAACAAACTCAATAAAGATTTTCTTCTTCTTCTGTTAGGTCATTCGCAATGTAAGCAAGTCTAGGCTCTTCTCTTGGTTCAGTCAAGTCTACCCTTTTAGCGTTTTCAGGCCCTTCGTAAGATTTGCCTTGTTTCTGTAGTTCCCTAACAGGTTGTTCAATTATGATTTTCCGATCTTGGAGGGTATACTTTTTATAATAGGATGGAACATGCATTACATCCTTACCATCCTCTTCGGTGGTTTCCATTTCAGTTGTGTATATCTCCTTTAGGGATTTTTTCAACTCTTGATATTTCTTCTTCCGCTTGACTCTGGTCATGAGTGGTTTCTTTTCCTGTGATTTCTCTTCAGTACCTTTCCTTGTTTTTCTCAATGTCTGAGACATTTCTGAGTTTTTGGTTGAAGGATATCTCCCAGTTATTTTATCCTTGACACAATCATTAGCATCTATCTACATCAGGAATTGTGTTTTACTGGAGACTGATGGCATAGGTCGTGTTTTCACAATTTCGGTGTCTCTCTTTTGTCTATACCACTTTTGTCTACTTGATTTCTGGTTTGGAAAGTCAAAAAACTTTTCCTCCCCTCCCTTTAAGAGTAACTTAGCTCTCGTATGCTCTTTTTCTGACCCCGATCTTTTGAGGTAGCCGAGTGTTTATTTAACGCATCAGTTGTATCGTAATAGAGGTCTAAAAAGACTTGTTGAGCTTTCATTACGTCCTTGGGTTCCTCATCTTCGTTTTCAATGTTGAGGATTGACATCATTTGAATGGGAATTATGTCGTAGCCATCCTCATTGCAAAATTGAGTAGGCATAGACGTATTCACACATACATCCATTGTCGCCAAAATTTGAGTCCACTTGAATGGCTCAAATAGATGTTCTGGAAAGGGTTCAGGTACGTAGGCTTTGTCAGTGCAGTCCCTTTCTAAGATACATTCTTCTCGTCTTAAGCTTCCGTTTTCTGAAGCTCCGCACATCCAAATAGGAGTGTCTTTGTTTAACCAGGATGGGAGTTTAGTTTCAGCCGAAGAGACTGAATCAAACTCTTGGATGTGTGTTTTCAAAACATCTCTATAAGTGTGATCTTTTAGATTGACTCTTGTTATAGATCCCACTTGCTTCAAGTACAGATAGTTATTTCTCCAATCTTGGATAAGATGTACCTGTCGCATGAAAGGTCTTCCCAATATGATTTCATTGTTGAGTTTTTGCCCAAAGTCTACTATGGCAAAAGTGTGTTGATATTCAATTCCACAAGAATTGACTATCACCTTTTCAAGCAGCCCTAATGGTCTCTCAATGTGTCCGTCAACCAACTGCAATTTCATTTGAGTTTGTCTGATGGCTGGCTGTCCCCAGGATTCCCATACTACTTTAGTGGCTATGGCTATGCCAGCTCCACTATCCAGTATCGCCATGGTTTCAATGTCATTATATTTCACTGGGAGGGTGGTGTTTCCTTCTTCCCCTTCATAATATTCTCCGACTTTGTTCATAGGAACTGATCGAATCTCTTTGTTTTTCATTTCATTTTTCAATTTTCCCAAATTCTTCGAGATTAACCCCATTATCCCCACCTTATCTAGGGTTTTCTGTAAATCATTCCACAAGTATGGTATGAGTTTCAACAGTTCTCCCAAGGTAAGAGTGCATTGGATGGGTGTAGACATGATCGAATGAATGTTGTCTACTTCTAGGGTCTGTTCAGCTCTTTTTACTTGAGTGGTCTTGCACACGATGGATTCATCTTTGTTATCTTTCAAGTAAGAAGGTAATGCTTTTATGTCAATGGTTTTGACATTCCTGAAGCTTCCGATCCGCAATCCCCGTACAAGGATTTAAATCCATGTTCATATCAGAAGGTAGGTTATCCAACCAGACTTCCTCTATAAGAGTTGACTTTGAAGTTAGGCTCCCATCATTGATCTCTCTCACTTTTTCCCGTAAGTGTCCTGGCCAAACTTCCTCTACAAATGGAATTTTTTCTAAGGCATCTTCGTTGTCCGGCACTATAAGCTCTGGTTCATTTGTTTCAAGGTGGGGTTCTGCCACCACATCCGATTTTGCTTTTGTTTCTTCTACCGCAAGCTCTTAAGGTTTTGCAATACTTTCAAGCTTGGGTTTTTGTTTTTCCAACCTTTTTTGCATGATTCTTACCAAATTTTGAAAAGCTTCCAGCTTCGCTGCTTCCATGTCTGGAGATGGATAATTTTTTCACTTGTTTTCCATGTTTTGGCCTACTTTAAGTCCTGCTTGGTAGGCTTCCAAGGCGGCATTAATAGGCTCAAAAATTTTATCAACCAGAATGGATCCTCCAGATTTCACGGTTGTTTCCTTGAATTCACTGCCAGTTTCTTTCAACTTGTCCTGGGCTAGCTTCTTTGCTTTCTCTTCGATTTCAACCCGTTTTTTTTGTTTTCTCATCTCATATCTTTTGCTTGTGCTCCTTTTGATTCTTTGAGAAGAAAATTTCGTGTTCTCCGAATCATCAGAGGAGTTGTGTTTCTTTTTCTTTGCCTGTGCTCTAGTGATTACCTCGATTGGAACAATCGGTTCACTCTTTGATGAGCTACTAGGCATCACTTGGACTACGTTTACTACAGTTTTACCTTGTTCAAAGGATTCTTAGGACAATCTTCTCAAAAGTGTCCTCCCTTTTTGCAACATTGTATGCAATAGGCTTCAATTGGTTTGAGGTTTTTGTCAGGCTCTGGACATTCATTTTTCCACTGGTGATGAGCACCACAGTTATGACAGTTTCCTGTTCTAGGCTTCATCATGGGTCTTCCCATGGGAGGTCTGACACCTTGATTAGCTACATAATGCATTGGTGCTAGCTCTAGTGGAGCATAAGTCACGGTTTCTTCCATTGGTGGTGGATGTGGATTATACCAATCTCCTTCTACCATTACTGTAGATGGACTAGGCTCTGCATAGGGTGTAACAGGCACTAATGCTTGTTCATCTATGACTCCTTCAGAGTGCATGTACTTTACAGGCACTGCATTATGTCCTGGATACGGAGGTTGTTGTCCCAACACAGGTTGTGGTCTTTCCATTTCCATTGGTGGTCTTTGAGCTTGGGCCATATTAGGCTGATATCTGTACATGGGTTGTCCTTGTGGCCTCATGGGCACGTGCTGAACATTCCCATCATACTTTGGTCTGAAGTAGCACTCATGGGTCTCATGGTTGGTCCATTTACCCTTGATTGCACACCATTTTTGTGGCCTAATTGGTTGTCTCTGTGGAGGTATTCCTTGTCCAGGTCCTCTCATAGGTGCTTTTTGCATATTGTTCATCATGTCATTCATCCTTTTTAGCATATCTTCTATGGCTGAGAGTGATGTTGCAGCAGCCGTTCCCAGTTGTGCTGGTTTTGTGGATACCGTTTTCTCACTTTGGTTATCCTTAGGGACATCTTCTTTGTTGAAAATTTTCCAATTGTGTTCTAGGTCAATAGCATCAGACACACACGCTTCTAGGGTTGTATGCTTTTTACTATAGAGTATAGCATGAAGTTCTTTGTTTAGCAGTCCCTCCAGAAACAAAGATACAAGTTTTTCTTCTATAGGTATCTCCATCTCTGGGCATCTGACAATTGTTGTTTTATTCGAGTTACATAATCCCTAACAGACTCGCCACGTTTCTGTTTAAAGCTATAGATTTGAGCTACCGTATTATGTTTGATCCCCATTTTGGAACAAGCAACTATAAATCCTTGAGCTAATGTGTTCAAGTCCATGATTGACCTTGGTGGAATGTTTTGGAACCATGTCAAAGCTTTTCCTTTTAATGTCATTCCAAACCCCTCAAATTGAGTATGAAAATCGAATATACGCTCTACTCTTAGCACTTGCTTAAAGCTTACTAAGTGGTTGTATGGATCCCTTGATCCACCATATTTTCTTACCTATTTATGAAAATCAACTGGTCTGACGCGTCTGTTTGGTTCAACTCTAGGTCTTCTGGGAGTTGGTCCTGTTCCGAGTCCTTCAAACTAGTTTGTTGGAGATAGTGACTTGTGTAGCTGTGGACTGGCCTTAGTGTCACCCGGTTTCCTACGTGATGAGGTGGTTTCTGGTTTCTTCACATTACTCTCAGATAATCTCTCACAGTGTTCATCTCTTGGAATTGTTTCTGGTCCTTGCCCCAATATCCAATCCCGGATGGAATACCCTTGGTATTTGGTTTGTTCTACCTCCTCAAGAGTCATCATAACAAAGTTGTTGTTATAACAATCCCTAAACAGGTAGGTTGGTAGATCTGCTGATCCCTTATCTTTTATCTTGAAGATATAGATGATCTTCATCGCCGTTAATTGTCCTGGTTTGGCATGAGAAGTCCACAGAAGATCTTTTATTTTTCTATCTTCCCAGCAATAGACTCCGATCCTAGGATTATTCGTACTAAGCCATTTCAAAGGCTTCAAGTCTACTTGATTGTATCCCTCAAATTCTAAAGTTGGTGGTCCTTCTTTTGCTGACATATCTGGGATTATGGTGTTTACTTCTAACCCCCATTTTTCTATCATGTCAGGGTTTTCGACCTATAAATACTGAGTTCCATTTTGATCCATGTACATTTTACCTTCTTTGTTTACCCTAACCTCTTCTTCGAACTCAATACCATGGTCATCAGTGCGAATAGCATACTCCTCGTTAGGGTCCAAGTAAACCTGGGCTCCATGACGGGTAGTCTTGTAAAAAGATAGTATATGCTTATAGCGCACTGTCGTTCTGGTTTCTGAGTGAGCCGAGTAAGAAGATATTTCGGATGTTGAATCTGAAAAAGTGTCGGAGACTTCTTCCAGAATTGTGTGCAAGGAATTGCCTTGATTCACACTTTCTTCGGTAGATACTCTACTGGAGGTTTCTTCGAGTATGCCCTGATTTCCTAGTACACGACCAGATCTAAGGTTCATATAGACCTATGATGCCCTGGATAGAGTACTCACCTTTGGATTGACTTGTCATCAATTTCCACTCGATTCAATTGCAACTTTCTGTCAAGCCGCGGACTCCTCGTTTGCAACCTGATTCTGGTACAAATTTGATTAAGTTAGCTATTCTTCTATAAAGACAGTAGAGTTTTTGCTATTCTTGTGATTTGTCTCTATGTATCACTTCAAATCGAGCTATGAGAGTCAAAATTTGACTTTCAAATTCGACATTAGCAAAAAATAAAAGGTCTCATTTGCAACTTGTAAACTCAATGTACATGTATCAATTTTGATCCGATTGAACTCAAAATTGCCATATGGCTTTATATATGTTGGTCTATCACTATATAAGTTCAAAAGTCAAAAATGATGTCACTAGATAGCAAAAGTAAACAATCGCAATTATTTACTTTTGTCAATATTTTGCACTTTTTTGATAGGTTTGATAAGTATACAACTTGTTAGAGTCCCTGGGCAAGTTTCAACAAGTTTGGACAAAATCTGATCAAGTTTATCAACTGTTTGGTGTCTGCAGACTCTGATTTTGATAATCTGGCTTAAGTCTCACTTTTGGGATCCAAATTTCACCAAAGTTGTTTTTTGAGGTCTACTTGATGTGCTTGACCTTGTGGCATACTCAAATTTGCAAAATCATCAAGTTTTGAAGCAGATGTAAATAATCGTGATTATTTACTCCAGCTAGATTTTTGCAGGTTTTTGCCCCAACTTTGACACAGATCTGTTAAGCACCTTAAGTTAAGGTCACTAGCCAATTTTCATCAAGTTTGGACAATTTTTGGTCAAATGGTCATCAATTATCTTTTTGCTGACTAACTTTGTAATTTTAGTCACAAATTTCACTCCAGTGGTCCAAATCTTACCAAATTTGGTTTGTGGGCTTATTACAACATGGTGAAGCTAGTGGTATGCAGACTTGGTCAAAAAAGCTGAAAAATAAGACAGATGTAAATAAGCATGATTATTTACTTATGACAAATTTTTGGCCAACTGAGCATAAACATATGTTTATCACATCAACATCAGCCTATGAATCAAATTTCAACAAGTTTGGATAAATTTTCTACCCAATTTACACTCAAGATTCAAAAAGTCAGTACAAACTTTAGTTTTTACCGAGTTTTTTGCCAGTTTAGTGATCCAAATCTCTTGGGCCTTTACAAAAGTTGTTTGTACACATGCAATAAGTCAATGGTATGAACCTTGGCCAATTTAGAGCAGAAAGTTAATAATCAGGATTATTAACTTTAGGCTTAAAATGAGCACTTTTTTTGCAATTTTCTCAAGGACGGTCTTTATATGATGCATTTTAAGCCTATAAATCAAGTCAAAACTTAATTTGTCCTAAAATGTCAAGAAAAAGTAAATAATCTGAGTTTTGGCCAACTCTTGAAATTTTTTACCTCGAAGTGTCTTTGAGCTTACCAACTGGTTCAGACAACTCTTAGGCTTACTCTCCAGTCGGATTGAGTGGATTCGAGTCTTTTCGACCTATTTCTAGCCGTAGACCTGAAATTCTGCAACTTCAAATAAAAACTCACACTTGATTCTTCCAGAGACTGCAATGTTCTGAAATCCACCTCGAATCCTACTTTCCATACTCCTAGATTCTCATGCAATGAGGTTGTGGAAAGTGTCCATAAACACTCGTTTTCTTGTGTTTTTAATGTTTTTCAGAGCCTTGATCTTAAGACTTTTCTTGTCTACCAATCATTATCCAAATCCTAATCTAAATCTACAATCCTACAGTTCTAAAGGTACTCAGCAAGTACGATTACTTCCAAACTACCTCTACACAGCAAAAGACGACAACCTTAAGCTATGCGGTTTCTAAAAGAAAGTTTTACTGTAGGTGAACCTAGAGGAAGTTAATGGACAACTACACAAGACGCTCGTGTTTTTCTCTATTTTAGATCTCTTCGATCCCCGGTAGCGGCGCCAAATGTGGGACACATGTCTAACCTCACCATCCTATCTTATTGCAGTATTAGCGAGAACCACGATTAATTTGTCAAACCATGGGACGAAGCTGACTCGACTAGTGCATAGAGGCTACAAGAGATTGTCAATCTCTGGTGGGAAAATAACTAACAACTCATATCTAACTCAAGCTACACTCAAGTGACTTAAATCACCAAAAGCCAATCGCTCATCGGCAAGCAAATCACATCCGTTAGAGCATCAAATGACATCCAAACGTAACAAAACTTTTAGGACAAGTTTATCAGACCTAAGCACATATGCCTATGGTCTCATACCCCACTTTAGATCAAGTTCCAAAATCGCGATTATTAATAGCAGCGGATTTTTGATCTAGTTGTTTTCGACCCAGAATGCATCTAAATGCTTAGAAATGATGCCCCAAAACCCCGCCTATCCTTAGTTTTTTATTTAAAAGTGTAAATTCTTAGTTATGATGAAATTAAGTCGTGGATCGGCAACGACAAAATCTACGAAATAATGTGAATGGCTTACGTCAATGCGTAGAGCTCTTACCTGCGGTTGCAATGCAACAAACGCAATCACAATATGACAACCGAAGAGAGAGTAGGAAGCGCGAGAAGGAGAGAAGTGAGCGCCGTTAGCTCACGCTGTGTATTTCTTATCCAAAAACTTATAAAAAACTTACAACAATTGGCTTTTATACCTTAGCCAAGGTTTTTGGGTGGTCAAAACTAATAATTTGGAGTTCTACCAAAGGTAAGAAATGACTGGCTGATACAATTTGGAAGCTTGTAGCCCCGGCTCATTAATTACAAAGTTTATCCGAGAAAATAGAAGTTACAATATTTTTGATTTATCAAAATAATAATTGTTTTACAAAGAGCTCCGAGAAATGGTGTCCGTGTTAGCTTGCTACTAACAAAAACATAATAGATGTTGCACGGACAAGGAGCAACACAGGTAACAACCTTCTAACAATAATGACAAGTTATTGTTGTTTTCTCTTCCATTGCAAGGTAGTCCTTCTTGACCTATCTATCCAAATATCCATGAAAATCTCTACTATTAAATTCTTGCTCTTTAATATAATGAGGACATGTTGAATAATTGCATTGCATGCATCCCAAACAGTGGCTTAAACGAATTGTGCATGCTATCGCCATGGTTGTAACAGATGGGCGAGTCCACAAGTGACCATCAAAGTGTTGTTCCATCCCTGACATTCATTTTGTTTTATTTTTAGTCGTAGGAAACTCAAAGCACAAATTTCCATCATAATGTTGTGGAAGTTCAGCAACTTGCAAAGGAGCTCCACATAATGTTAATAGATCATTTAACTTTTTTGCCCCTGGATTTTGCTGAATCCAAATGACGATTGACTGAGTTTTGAGTTGTCCTATATCGTCACCACTACTTTCAAGATGCACAATGCTTAAAACATTTTAAGATATCTCTTTATCATTTTCTCTCTCACTGTCAGATACCTGTATAAATGTGTCTGAATGAAGCAACTCAAACAAGCTTGACAAAGATCCATCTATTAAGAAATGCTGATGACCTTCAATATCCCACTGTGGTTGCAATAAGACTTTTGTTAGGCCACATTCACTTTCAATAAGAGCATATAGTGATTGAAAATGACAAGATGGAGATAGGAATCTCTGCAAATAGTAAGCACTAAGCAACAATGAGTTTCCCTTCAACTGAATGTCGTGGTTGATTATCTGACCACCAACCTTCCAAGTTATTGTCACTTTCATGTTGGACATATTATCTCAAGCAAAAGCTTACAAGGTAGAGATGCGAGAAAACTATGGTGGATTAAGTGAATGTGGTGAAGGTTAATAAAAGTGAAAGATTGGTAGGCAGACCAAAAGACCCTGGATTTTGTGTATAAGACAGTTGCATAAGATCTTGTGACGGCTCAAAGAAAAATGAAAATCATAATTGAAGAAGTGCATTTAAACTGGCTAGTACGCCAGTTAATGTATGACGGTTGTGAATGTATGTGCATTCAAACTAGTAAGTTATAATTTTTAAATACATATCAGTGGAATATGTCATCAAATTTGGGGGGCCATTTAATTTCTAAATGGTGGTTCAAGGACTGCATTTAATGCAGTCTAATGGTGCCTCCATCTTTTGTGTGTGTGTGTGTGTGTGTGTGTGTGTGTGTGTGTGTGTGTGTGTGTGTGTGTGTGTGTGTGTATATATATATATATATATATGACTATGTGTGTGTGTATGACTGAGTTTGTATTAAAAAACGTAGCATTTTTTTTGTTAAGTTATATATATGCCTCCATCTTGTGTGTGTGTGTGTGTGTGTGTGTGTGTGTGTGTGTGTGTGTGTGTGTGTGTGTGTGTGTATGTGTGCGCGCGCGTGTGCGTGCGTGCGTGCGTGTGTGTGTGTGAGAGAGATTTTGTGGGTGTTGTGTATATATGATTTTGTGGGTGTGTGTGTGTGTGTGTATAAAATTTTAACTAGTTAAGTTATATATATGACTCTGTGTGTGTGTGTGTGTGTGTGTGTGTGTGTATTATATATATATATATATATAATATATATATATATATATATATATATATATATATATATATATATATATATATATATATATATATATATATATGTGTGTGTGTGTGTGTGTGTGTATGTATGTATGTATGTATGTATGTATGACTGTGCACCTAGTTTTTCTGCCTAGTTGCTAATTCTCACCATCTTGTGTGTGTGTGTGTGTGTGTGTGTGTGTGTGTGTGTATAACTTAAATAAAATATATATTTTTATTTATTTATATGTGTGTTTATGTACGTAAGCAATTCTTCAACTCGGTAGTACTCGTTTATAAAATATATATATTTATTTATATGTGTGTGTTTATGTACGTAAGCAATTCTTCAACTCAGTAAAGTGTTTTTAATTACTATTTAATCTGCAAGAGTCTATACGTGTATCATTACTTTGAGCTCTCTTCCCAAACAAGTAAAACCATCAATATTTTTTAGATTCTTACTTTCAAATTGGCTTATTAGACATTCATCCTTACTTGCAACAACACCTACATGGATAGGAAACAACATCCTACTAAGAGTAGGGTAAATACTAAAGACATGCTCGTCTTTTCCTTGAATTATATAGAAAACTCACATAGATTTGCACAATATATAGTACATTACGACGTAGCTTTCAAACAGCTTGTAGTTACATTTGGCGGTTTAGTTTAGCTAGAAGATATCAACAATACCCTAAGCTATGACAGATCTTGAAGATGTGTTAGTAGACAAGGCCGATTAAAAGTCTCACAGCTACTTCAATAATATTAAGTCAGACAGAGAGAGGGGCCAGTCCCAAACCTTGACATATGAATTATTTTCACCAAGGCACAAAAGAGTGGAACACCATCATATAATTAAAATAAGCATCATATAATTAAAATCAATTGTTACATGATTAGGTAGGGAATCAAACCTGCAGACACACACATAGTACAACTTGCATCACACTAGTACAATTTATTATGTGCTAGTGCATATTTATTTAAATATATTGATTAGTGCATAATTATTTAAATATTGCCTCAATATTCTACCACATTAGAGCCAGAGATGTCAACCAGATTGATTGTGCATTTACAGACAAGCAAATGGTCAATCTCCGCCTGCAAAGCGGCCCTCCGAGAGCTGTCTATGTACCCCCATGTCTCCCACTTGCCCAGAGCTTCTCGCATTGTCTCAAAGCCTTCATTGAGTTCCTAGTCTCCGGTGTTGCGAGCGCGATTAAGGTGGTTGAACATCTGGATCGCCTTTGTTTGTGTCACGCTCTCTCTGCATAAACATCTTCTTTTCTTCAAGGGGTGCATTGGGAGGGAGTTTGTGAAGCTCTTCATGGATTTTACCAACGACCTCATTACCAGTAGTTTCATATCCTACAGGCATTGTATAAGTATAGGGAAAAGAAAAAAATCTCTCTTGATTGGCACCTTCGAGTCACTTGTATTGCATATGCTGCTTGCCTCGTAACATTTATATAGGCTGAAGCAACATGGTCTCCAAAAGCATTTGATAGTGATGGATGAGTGGCATATGTTAGTGACATGAGGGGTCCCACTTCTCAAAAAGCATATGCTAATTGCTAAAGTGGAACGTGCAATAATATATGCATGATTTGTCCATCACTAACTTTTAAAGTGGAGCGTGCAATAAAATATGCATGATTTGTCACTATGATTATTATTCCCCTATGAATATTTTAAGCATCTACTAGTGCAATGAGTAACCACCACTAACTGCTAAAGTGGAGTGTGCAATAATATATGCATGATTTGTCTTTTCCCAAGTCCTACCTCTCTCAGGGCTCGGGAAACATTATTTGTGGACTCGGCTTTTCACACGTATATGAACAGGCTAACTCTAAATTTGAGAGGGATAATCACACTAAATATCTCATATTATAACTAAAAATTTTATAATTTGAACCGGCTTGACAACCTTCTTGCCCAAACTTGAGCTGGACATTTTTCATTTTGAACCTATCTTATCTCTAGCCCTGCCCTCTCTCTCTCTCTCTCTCTCTCTCTCTCTCTCTCTCTCTCTCGGTACTCTCACACCCCTATCCTATCTCTATCTCACAAGAATGTTTTTCTCTCTCCGTCTAATCCTTCTCTCTCCTTCCCTCGGTACTTATTTCACATACCACAACGCCACCTTAAAGAGTATACATATGAGAGAAATCCATGCTTATATAAACTCAAAAAATCATCAGCTTAGAGAAAGAAGTTTGACTCGAGAAGTAGATTGGCCTCATGAAAGATGTTGTTGTATCCTTCTAGAGTAGCACAGCCCCCAAGGAGTCATCACCCACGCTTGAGGTGACATAGAATTTTTCATCCCACTTAGATGGTGAGATAGTTGGTAGGGTGGCTAAGACCTCCTTTACCTTGTTGTAGTGATGTTCGCTCTCCTCGTCCCAGGTGACAGTTGATCGTTGAGTGCCACTTGTAATAGTAGATGTATGAATCTACTCAAGTATCTCACCTTTTGTAGAAAAGAGTCCAGTTGATGTGCCGTTGTTGGTGAAGGTAGGGCTATGAGTGTGGAAACCTTACTTGGATCGGCATTGATACCTTTTGCTGAAATTTCATGGCCTAAAAGAATGACTCTACTTTCCCCAATGTGGCACTTGTCTACATTTAATTGTCCACCTACGCTTTGCAACCTTGTCAAACCCTCAATTACCTTTTCTAAGTGTGAAATGCGAGGGCTATATATACAAAAATCGTCAATGAACACTCTTATGGATGTTCCAAAGAACAGTTGAAAGACATATGTGACATATCTTTGGAATGTGGCAGGTGTAATTGTGAGACCAAATGGCATAACTCTGTACGCAAAACAACCCCATGGCGTAATGAAAGTGGTTTTAGCTGGTCTTCCAAGGCTATGCGTATTTAAAAATACCCGAAATAACCATCACACACGGTGTAGCATTCAAAACCCGCCACTTTACTCATAGTATCATCCAAAAAAGGGAGAGGAAAGTGGTCTCTCTTTGTAGCTGTATTTAGTGGTTTGTAGTCAACGCAGAGCCTCCACTTATCATTCTTCTTAGGCGTCACTACTACGGGTGACACCCACTCTGAGTTTTCCACCGGATAGATGAACCTTGCTTCTAGTAGCTTCCTTACCTCGGTAAGTAGTGCCTTTTCTTGTATAACCCCTAGCCGTCATAGCTTTTGCACAACTGGTTTTACCCCTTCCTTCAGCTTAATATGATGTTCCAATACTGTAATACTTGTGATTCTTTCATAATTGTCAACGAAAAGGTCAAGAAATCCCATCAACATTTGTAAAAATTTATCTCTCTTTAATTGTTAGCTCCATAGACACCATACTCTTCAACCTACTTTCTCCTAGGCCAGGTGATTTTCTTTGCTCTTCGTTGCTTTGCCCTTATGGTGACGGGTCGCCAATTGTGCTTACCCTTTGTAGATCCTTCATGATGATACCCATGACATCGATGAAACTGTTGCTTTCGTCAATGGAAGTGTTCTCCCCCTTGGAAGTGGTCTCCTCCTCAGAAGTGGAAGACTCACTAGTGGCTTCATGTGCTGATGTCTCTAGGTCCATTTGCTTCTGCTTGCCGGTCTTCATGTCGTAGTAGATTGTCTCCCCTTTCTTACCAATCATGCGTAGAAGGCTAGTGCTCCAGTCCTGTTTTGCCTTCATGGCCATCAACCATGGCCTTCCCAAGACTAATAGATAGCCCTAGGCATCACAAAAACATCTACTTCTACCTCAGTATCAAAGGCTTTTATCTTCACAACACTTACCACGCCCGCACATTTTATTTTTGCGTTGTTTGCCATCTTTGCCTTGCATGGAGAAGGCTTGTTGACCTGGAGCCCTAGCTGAAGCATCATAGCTTCACTCATCACACAAATTTGTGCACCTCCATCAATGTATGTGTTTCCAACCCTCTTACCCTTTATGTTGACGTCGACAAATGGAAGGATGTCATCCATGTTGCAACCCAAAATTGCTCCAGCTACCTTTGCTTTGGAGCGCGTTGTACTTACCATTTTGGACCATTGTCGTTTTGGTGCGAGATGTAGCAATTGTGGCCATGTAATTTTTGGTCTTTGCTCTGCCACATCCAATGTTAGATCATAGGGCCTAGAACTCTCCCCTAACTGGAATTTGGTGATGCCTATTTTTCCTCGTGGCCTTGACGGCCTCTTGCTAGTCTCTCCTTTCATGCTTCTCTCATCATCAGATTGTGTGGCTTTCTCCCTCCTAGCTCGTTTTACAGTCATGGCTTCAAATGGTTCTACGAAGGTTACCTTCTCCTTAACCTTATCTCTCTCCTTTACTCTGGGTGGATCCACTACTACAGCCTTCCCTTTCTCTTCTAACCTTGTGATGTTTACAGGGCGATCACTAGGTGATGCCGGTGCAAGAGGTGGAATGGGTGCTTGTGGTGGTGCCTGGGGTGGTCGTAAAATTTGTGTTGGTGGGACTGGTGCTCGGGGTAGAGGTGTTCTCTCTCTAGGGGGTGACAGTTGGTTTCTCCTACCTCCTCTATTATAGTTTTGTCGTGGTTTGGGACAGTAGTACATACCGTCACCATCTTCTCCGCAGTTGTAGCAGTGATACTCCCTATTTTGTCATCGTGCTCTTCCCGGGTCTTGATCTCTCTCCTCATTCCTTCCTTGCTGTATCAAGTGGACAGACAAATTCTGCAGTTGGTCAGTAATGTGGGCCAACATATCTTATTGGTCATTTCTTACCCTAGGAGTCGGTGGTGGTGGAGGAATGGTGGTTGTCATGGTTATTGGTCAACGCGATGTTCTGCTTTTGTTGACTCGGTTTCTTTGGCTTTCATCTGCAGCTTCTTGTCCTTAAGGTGAGCAATCTCGACGGCTAACTCGTACGTAGTCGGGAATCTACCCTTCACCTTCTCCTTGAGAAGCGGCCATAAGCCATGCGTGAACTGGTCCTCTTTTAGGAAATCGGGTGCAGCTTCCCCTCTTGCCAGTGACTCAACCCACCATTCCCACAAATCCACAAGCTTGGACTCATAGATGGCATACTCTAAAAGACCCTCCTGCTTCAAGGCTCTCAACTTGTCCCACAGCTTCTCTGCAGTGGTACCTCCTCCAAACCGCCTCTTAAAAGCAATCTTTAAGGGCTCCCAATCATTCTTAGTTGCTTGTGGAAGTGCGTTGTACCATGACCTAGCTTCTATCTTCATGAGATGCTCTTTGTTGCTTACTACACATGCTACTTCAAAGTCATCTAGCAAATCTATTACCAAATCCTCTCCCTTCTTTCCTTTAAATGTTGGAATTGCTACACTTGCCATGATTACTGAGAGAGAGAGCTAGAAAGACACACGGCTTAGCTTGCAATCAAAAGTTTTTTTCTTTTTCTTTACAAGGAAGCGTGTATACCCTTTTTATACTAGAACTTAGATTAAAATCTCAAACGGTACATTGCCTTGTACCAAAGGTAAGACAAATCGCTGATCTGATTCCAGAACCTCAAAGAAGCGCTCCCCACTCAGCATGGTGTCGATGACGTGCTAGTAGTGAGCCTTTCAATCCATTATTACTTTGATTAAGCGTACTCGTATCGGAATGTATGATCTGCCTTGAGGTAAGTTGTACTGAGTCATGTGAATCTTAGAGGTGCTTAGTGATAGTCCAAACTTGCAGGAGAGGGTGGTGCCCTTTCCTGAAATAGGCTTAGTAGATCCCTAGTCTCTCTAGTGAGAGCGTGAGCATGTACTTCCGTTATCTGTGCTGCAGCATAAGGTGCAACTTGGAAATTGACTGTGATAATAACCTCGGTGACTTCAATTACCCGATTCTCGAAGTAGAATAATGTTGATTCTCTATTGTGCAAAGCTCCCTCCATCTTGTTGTTGCGGGTTGGTCATAGGTTGCGAACATGGTCTTGACTTCCTCCTTCTCCTTGGCACACGGCCTATGTATATCTACTAAGTCTGACATGTTGGTTGACTCTCCCACTCCGAATCGATTACCGTTACGCCTGGCACTCGAGCTTCGATGGAGATGCGGAGTTCGTCTAGTTGTGCTTGAAGCTCTTCTTCTTTTGTCGTCCAGTTAGCGAACCCTGCTAACCATTCATCCATCCACAAAAGTTTAGGGGTTTCAGTCTTGTAAACTGGAGGGTTTCATGAAAGGATCATCGGTGGGGACGCCAAGAAAATGATAACCGAAAATGACATGCCATATGGGGTGCCCTCTACACCACACATAGCCTAAACATCCCCAAGCATCATCTCAAGGTAGGAGTAATCCTATAACTAGAGATAAACACCACCTAGCATAAGTGCGGCTAGGACGCAGACATAGATGACCTAGGGGTAGCAAAAGTGAGATGCCCTCTAGGTAACCAACATAAAATGGTGATACAACCAACGTCCACATGTAGAAAATGCCGAGTTAACAGTCAGGAGTGTGTGTACGAGAGAGGTATGTGACAAGGTCCGAATGGAGCATACTTACTGACTGGAGAGGCCGCACGTGATGGAGCACAAGCAGAGTGATATACAAGAGATGAAATATCCCACAAATGTGGAGAAACAAAGCTAAGGAGAAGAGAGAATGGACCAAGAAAGCATTGCACACTTTTATTGGTGATGATGATACTTAGAAACGGTGGTCTTGACTGTTACAAACCTGGCTCTTGGCACTAGGGATGCGTGATGGAATTCGAGCGCCATATGGTGCATGGCGACGTTTGGAGTTAGCGAGAGGTTAGCACGTTAGCGGGAGGTTAGTTGAGGAAAAAACATCAAGATGCTGCAACCATCGACGACGTCAATCACCAGCATCGAGAGCGGCCCGGAGTAGCATGGTGTTAGTGCATTCAATCCTAGCGTGCTCATGTTGCCTGGGGGGGGGGGGGGGGGGGGGGGGGGGGAATATGACTACCTTATGTGCATGGAGTGGTCCTCACTAGTAACTCAACCATGGTGTGGTGGAGAATGGGGGAAATGATGATGCTGCCAATGCTAAAATTCCCTTGCAACAAAACATGATGCTATGGGTGCTTAAAATGTAGAGTGCATGGAGCTAGTGTGTTCTTCCTTCCTTGCGTCCTCTTTTGTGTTTAATGGAGGCCTCTTTATATAGGCTTGAGAGGTGGTCCTTACCTAATGGTCCTTGCAAATAACCATTGGTTGTTGTAGAAAGTCTAGATGCCTCTCTAGTAAGAAAGATAGAGGGAGAGAAGGTAGAGATAGAGAGAGGAAAGAGTCGGATGGAGAGAGTTTTTTTCCAATCCACTAGCCACTAGCTAGGTTATTCGGGAAGAGTGGAGTTCGACGCATTTACAAGGGTTTTTTTGATGGTTCGGGTGGCCGGTGTGAGCTTTAATGTTGCCAGAATTTGTACTTTGTTACGTGAAGCCAAAATGATACGTGTCACTTCCTTTCAGTGCCGGCCGCAGCGCGTTTTCGGCGCCACTTCTTGTTTTCGTGTCGGTTGCTCGTGCTTTTGGCGTTTCTCCTTCGTCGATGTTGAGTTCTTCTTGCTTTTTTTCTTTTTTCTTTGTGAGTGTGTATGATGTGCATGTGAATGTTCTAGTGTGTGCGTGCACATATGCGTGCTCGTGGGTGTCTATGTGCGTTTCGAGATGATTTGTGAATGTCTGTGCGCATGTATATGGGTGTGTTCGTGTGTGTGTGTGGGAACGAGAGAGAGGGAGTAATAATAGATCATATATATATATATATATATATATATATATATATATATATATATATATATATATTGCTTTATTTTTTTACGTTGCCTGGTGCGCAAGAAAACAGAGAGAGAGAGAGAGAGAGAGAGAGAGAGAGAGAGAGAGAGAGAGAGAGAGAGAGAGAACGAGATTGAAAGAGGGAGCATGGCCGCTGGGGAGAGAGGGGGTGAAGAGTGTGTGAGGTGTGCGTGTGTGTGAATAGAAAAGGGGTGTGTGTGTATTATGAGAGAGAGAGAGAGAGAGAGAGAGAGAGAGAGAGAGAGAGAGAGAGAGAATTTCCCTGCGCATCCGGGCCTGTCGAGAGCGCAAGAAAAGAGAGTGTGAGAGCGGCGGTTCACAGCGGCGGCTTTGCATTCAACAGAGACGAGGAGGGGATGAGGAGCGGGGGGGGATGAGAGAGAGAGAGAGAGAGAGAGAGAGAGAGAGAGAGAGAGAGAGAGAGATTGCTTCTAGCTGCTGCATGCGGGCTTGACAAGGGAGCGCGAGAGAGAAATTGAGAGCGGCTCGGGTGGCCTGGCCGACAGAGAGCGCAAGGGGGGGGGAGTTGGTCAACGGAATGGGGGGGGTAGCGGGCCGACGGGGTGTGGCTAAGAGAAAGAGACATTGGCATGCACCCTTGTGGGGCCGTTCACACAGAGAGGGAGTGTTAAAACGAGAGAGAGAGAGAGAGAGAGAGAGAGAGAGAGAGAGAGAGATTCAATTATCGTCCTCGGAGGTCAGAAATGACCCATGGGACCAAAATCAAAACATTACAAACTGCTTCTTCTAAGTGAGAGCAATCGATACATATCAGTTAGGGACTGAGGGTCCATCAAAAGAAAAAGAAAAGCCTAAGGGGATTCCTATGGGGTAAGGACCGGTTTAGGAGTTCGAAACTCCTAGATGATGGCCTTCCCCCCGCGGTATACTGCCCACTTGCCTTTGGCTCGTGCTTCACGCACTTTTTTCAGCTCTTTACTTTTGTGCTTGACTTGTGTCGGTGAGTTCTTCGGCGATCCAAAACCCGGTGTCTCGAAGGAGAAGTGATTGCTGGAGTAGTCGGAGCCGCTCCTCTTTGTCTTTGAACTCAAGAATAGCATGTCCACTAGGTGTGCGCTTGGTGTTGAACTTGTTGACGATACATTCTACTGCGTCGTAGTCGACATGGACCGGTGTAGAGTTTCGTTGAGGAGATCAATTAACTTGCAAAAATCTTGATGGCACTCATCCCAAGCTTGGGGCAACCCTCCGATACGAAGCTTGAGGGCATTCTCTTCTTGAAGCTGATGTTCCCGCATTTCTGTTTTCACACAGGTTTCCACTTTGGCGAGTGCGGTCGTGTGAACTTGAGTGACTTTTTCTTCGACTTCCTTCACCTTGTCTGTTGTGAGGCCGATCATGGAGTCAAATCGTGCCTCGAGCATGCCAAGGCGCGCTTTGAGGTCGCGGTTTTCATCCATGACCATGTCGAGGGCAACTTGTAATTGTGCGATGCGATCTGTTTTGCTCGGAGCCGCAAGGACATCGGCAAAACTACCTGGGACTCTTCCCGATGGTTTGGGGCTGTTGGTCGTCATCTTCTCCTTGGCTGGAGTTTTTGGTGGGAACATATTCTTCGAGGCCCAAAGTCTAACTTTGAGATCTCAGTCAGATTGACAGGCCGAACAGTTGGGTGAGGTTAGCTTGGGCTTGGATTGGGTGGGTATGCGGGTATGCTGCTGGCAAAGTGTTTCTGATGTGAGCCGAGCCCGAGGCCGTAGTAGGTCTCAAATGGGCTTCACAAGCCGAGAGACACGGAGAGAGAGAGAGAGAGAGAGAGAGAGAGAGAGAGAGAGAGAGAGAGAGAGAGAGAGAGCAGCGAAGGTCGCCATCGCCAAGGGCTTGAGTGGGAGCTTGTGAGAGAGAGAGAGAGAGAGAGAGAGAGAGAGAGAGAGAGAATAGGGAGGGAGCTTGGGAGAGTGGTGGCCCAAAAACAAGGGGAATAAGGGAGGGGAGAGTGAGGTCGAGAGGGTGTGGACGAGAGGGGAGAGGGACAGGGTGATATGGTGGCCCGCCAGGGGGGAGGGGGAGTATGATGTTTAATGCGCCCTACCGGGTTTGGTGGAAGAGAGAGGAAAAATAAAAGATGAGAGGGAAAGTGTGCCAAAAGGAGGCTCGGCGGACTACCTCACACGCGCGAGTTGGTGACGGCCTCTGGCTCCCCGAATGGATTGATTCCGAGGGCCTTGGTTTCGAAAACCAACCAAACACCAACTTCTTTGGCCGGGCTAGAGAGCGGTGCGACTAAACCGGTATCAACATGAAGTCAAGTCAAACATGAGGCTACCCGCTACACGATGAAAACCTTCTAGAGAAGAGGAAGCAAAGACCTCAACACTAAATACCATGTTGCATTGAATGAACTCCATGCAGAGGGATGGACGCCGCTAAAGTGAGGCATAATTCCCATGAAGCATGGATGCCGCTTAATTTGTCTATCCCCTCGGGCCCTCCGGGCCCTCCCCCCAACCCCCCGCTCACTTCTTCCTTTTTTATGTCCTAGTTCACTTTAGTACAAAGTGGCATGACATCAAGGACAATGAATCCCAGATGGACACATGGTTAGAGCATCAAGCTACCAAGTAGGTCATGGGTTTAAAACTCAGACATCCAGGGCATGGGTCAATGTGAGCCGAGCCCGAGGCCGTAGTAGGTCTCAAATGGGCTTCACAAGCCGAGAGACACGGAGAGAGAGAGAGAGAGAGAGAGAGAGAGAGAGAGAGCAGCGAAGGTCGCCATCGCCAAGGGCTTGAGTGGGAGCTTGTGAGAGAGAGAGAGAGAGAGAGAGAGAGAGAGAGAGAGAGAATAGGGAGGGAGCTTGGGAGAGTGGTGGCCCAAAAACAAGGGGAATAAGGGAGGGGAGAGTGAGGTCGAGAGGGTGTGGACGAGAGGGGAGAGGGACAGGGTGATATGGTGGCCCACCAGGGGGGAGGGGGAGTATGATGTTTAATGCGCCCTACCGGGTTTGGTGGAAGAGAGAGGAAAAATAAAAGATGAGAGGGAAAGTGTGCCAAAAAGAGGCTCGGCGGACTACCTCACACGCGCGAGTTGGTGACGGCCTCTGGCTCCCCGAATGGATTGATTCCGAGGGCCTTGGTTTCGAAAACCAACCAAACACCAACTTCTTTGGCCGGGCTAGAGAGCGGTGCGACTAAACCGGTATCAACATGAAGTCAAGTCAAACATGAGGCTACCCGCTACACGATGAAAACCTTCTAGAGAAGAGGAAGCAAAGACCTCAACACTAAATACCATGTTGCATTGAATGAACTCCATGCAGAGGGATGGACGCCGCTAAAGTGAGGCATAATTCCCATGAAGCATGGATGCCGCTTAATTTGTCTATCCCCTCGGGCCCTCCGGGCCCTCCCCCCAACCCCCCGCTCACTTCTTCCTTTTTTATGTCCTAGTTCACTTTAGTACAAAGTGGCATGACATCAAGGACAATGAATCCCAGATGGACACATGGTTAGAGCATCAAGCTACCAAGTAAGTCATGGGTTTAAAACTCAGACATCCAGGGCATGGGTCAATCCATTGATTTTTTTTAACCCCTCATCAACCTCGAGATCAGCACATGCAATCGTCCACCGTCAATCCCACCGCCTTGGGGTCATTAAGACACATGGTATATAGCTGAGCACTGATCTAATAAATCCTCGTGAATTGGATATTTACAACATTTTCTAAGGCTTCATGGGTGATGCTCCCAGGCCCTGTTAAGTATTGGAGTAACATGCATTGTTTGAAACGCTTGCGTAGACATTCAAAACAATTCAGTGTAACATAGCATATAGTGCTTAATGTCTATAGAGATGCCTGCACGATACCAACTAACCTTGAGAGTCAAAACAGACGATTTAGGTTTCATTAGCCAAAATTTATTCCCTTCCATCCTTGAAATGTCCAAAGAAGTTTAAAAAGCTTATATCTATGTGTGAATACAGAATTTTGGGGGATATATTGTGTTCTACTCATGAAAATATTGCCAAATCATTCCATCTAAACCTTAGAATACTTCCAGTAATCAAAAAGATAGTAGTGATATGAGCAATTACCCAGTGTCGATACAAAACCTCAATGATGAAAGGTGACATGATGGAGTTCAGCTTAAGCTGAAAATATATTATTGCGCATTCCAATTAGCAAAAGACGTAATACAGATAATTGTATGAGTAAGGATCCCAATGAGAAGCTGACAATTTTCACATTGACTTTAATGTCCAAAGATCCTGCAACAATTTACATCATTCAGAAAATTTTCCTTAACATTCAGCCTTTCCCAACGCAATTATAGCCCACAGCTCACAGCGCATACGGCACAAATACACGCGCCCACACGTTTGAGCCGGTCACATGCACACACCAAGTCCCCAACACAAAGTCTCTATATTACAAACTTGTTGAATTTCTTTATATACCCTTAAGATAATAGTGGTCAATATGTCTCACGTGGTTGTGAGGAAAAATGGCATCTTGACTTGTCTTGAATTGATTGATCATGTAAATGAATTGACTTACACACCTTAACTTAACTACTCAAAATTGTGGACAAAATGAGGCAAATCAAGAGATGCCTCAATGAAAGGTCATCTGCATGTACCAATCAATACAAAGGGTAAATTTACAATCAAATGCCTTCCAATGGTTGCAAAGAACCCCACCTAGGTCCAGACCTCAGCTTCACACGCAGAGGAACTGTCCACAATTTATATTTCTCAGAATTCTCTCTCTCTCTCTCTCTCTCTCTCTCTCTCTCTCTCTCTCTCTCTCTCTATATATATATATATATATATATATATATTTATTTATTTATTTATTTATTTATTTATTTATTTATTTATTTATTTATTTATATTTATTATTATTATTATTATTATTATTATTATTATTTATCAGACACCGAACAAATGGAGGAGCAGCCACCATTGCAAAGCTCGACTCCTACTCACACCTGCGGTACTCTCATTGACAGAGCATTGCAGCTAGGGAGATCGAGATGCCCACGACTGAGAAGAGGAGTTTCACAGCATCGACAGAGACTACAACAGAGGATCGAGCCATATTGTCTCGACATCCATGAGGATGGATTCACCACCCATTATATCACCATCTTATTTTGAGCACCTGGTATTAGTGCTCACACATACCCCACACAGTTCCAGCTAGTAACACTCTTAGATTAATCTTAGTATATCTATTATGTATCTCTTTTTTGTACCTAGACATGGTATCAGATTCACCAGTTTGTAATGGATTGGTCTCATAGGTCATTTTGGCCTCTTGAAGACGTTAATGTATCATCTCATCTCTCTCTCTCTCTCTCTCAAACTTTCTCCAAGTTGAGACACAAACAGCATATATGCTCCTACTTCTTGAAAAGGTTATGGGCATGGAAAGGGTTGTGGAGGACATGATCAAGATGCATCAAAACCCCTCACATCAGCTTCCTACAATTGCATGGGAAGCAAGCAAAAAAGTTCAAAAGACGCATAAAAGCAAGATCTTGAGCATGGGATGGATGCAAGATATAAAAAAGTGGTTTGGAAAGTGGGATGCATTACACTTGCTACGTGACGCCTCAATAGACTCCCAAGTGAATGAAGCTTTTCTACAACACCAATGTATTACGGCTTGGGAGGAATCCGGTGGGTCACGCTTCATATATTACACCACCCATATTTCCCCCAACTACAAAACCATGTTCTTCGCTGAAAGAGGAAACCGTACTCACCCTTACATGCTTGGGCCTATCCCCTTGTAAGCCATGCGACTATCGCAGTCGTTCGGCTTAGCTCCCACTCCCTTCGATGCGAGACAAGGCGTTGGGGCAATGGAGGAATCAAATGGATTGTGCAAATTATGCTCACTACAAGTTCGAGAGTGTAAGTACCACACACTACTAGAGTGCTCAGCTTTTGGTCACATCCAAACTTGCTTCCCTCACATTTTTAGCCATGACTTAGCCACAATGTGGGCTCTCCATTGCGACTCTCATCACCACAATTTTGGAAGTTCGAGAATCTGGTACCACACACTACTAGAGTGCTCCGCTTTTGGTCACATCCGAACTTGCTTCCCTCACATTTGTAGTCATGACTTAGCCCTACACACTTTCCTCACCCATCCACAGTGTGGGCTCTCCATTGCGACTCTCATCACCACAATTTTGGAGCATCCAGAATCACTCATCAGCCGCACACATACTACATCACATGTAACATTGGTCCCATATGTCATATTTGACCTCCGAGGACGATATTGAAGTCAATATCTCTCTCTCTCTCTCTCTCTCTCTCTCTCTCTCTCTCTCTCTCTCTCTCTCTCTCTCTCTCTCTCTCTCTCTCTCTCTCTAGTGAGAGGGCATAGACAGAGACAATCCGAGAGACGCATCTCAGATTTCTTCAATCCGAGTACCACAGAGGCAGAGGGGCCACCACCACCACAGAGCTCAGTTCCCACCCATACACACACCAATGATACTCTCATTGATCGAGCCATAGAGTTGGGGAGATCGAGACGACCACGAATGAGGAGGGGAGCCACGCAACACCGACGGAGATTGCGGCAAAGGATCCACACGATTCTAGCACGACACCCAGAGTGTCGATCAGGATAGGCTTCATGCTACTGCTATATTGTATCATGGTGACATTGATCCCCACTTTGTACCTTTGTGGCATTATACCATTGCTCAGCTTACCAGCCACCCATAGGAGTCGGTAGCACTCCTATCTCAGTTTTTAGTTTGTAGTTTTCTTTGTTGTACCCAGACTTAGTACTAGACTCATCATTGTTGGTCTCATAGGTCATTTTGGCCTTTTGTAGACGTTATTATATCATTTCATTTCATTTCTCTCTCTCGATCGAGTAATCTAGCTTGGCTGCTCACGACGTCCGAGGATGCGAGGATCTTCACACCATAGATGAGGTCTACATCGGAGGCTACGAAGCATCGTTGACCGACATCAAGCGCCCCCCCCTCACGCCGAGAGTCGACCATGGAGAGGACATTGAGGCCATACTACAAAGACCCATGAGAGAGCTCATGGGATGATCACCATTGTCTACTTACCCCACCATGCACCTCATTAGCCCTCATGTAAATGTACCCAACCCCTCTCTCTCTCTCTCTCTCTCTCTCTCTCTCTCTCTCTCTCTCTCTCTCTCTCTCTCTCTCTCGGAAAGCATCGACGAAGTACCAACGGCTTCCCCCACGTGTAAGAAGACGCATCCCTCGTCGGCCGCCCACAAAGCCTCTTTCATGCGGACAGCGAAAAGGATGTCGTCAATAGTGAAGGAAATGAGAGAATTGAGAAACGAAGTGGAAGAGTGGAGGAAGGAGAGACGTACTATTCTTCAAAGATGGACTAAAGAAAGAGACGACATGCGTAGGAGGATCGCTTCGCTCGAGGAGAAAGTGGTCATCCAAGATTCCATCATTCGAAATCTACAACCAAAAAGTGCGCGGCTCAAAGAAGTTGAAATTCAGCCATCCATGATAGAAGAATTGAATACCATGAGAGAAGAAATACGAGTTATCAAGGAAGGTGAGGAGAAGAAGTCATGGGCCGCAGTCATCTCCGCAACACAAAAGAAAGTAGAGGAGGCCGAAAAATGGATTGAGGTTGCCAAGAAAGGGAAAGGTAAGGAAGCTCCTTGTACGCCCACTCTTATTAACATGATCCTCGAAGAGGAACAAAGGAGGAGGATGCGGGCTCTACATGTGAGGGTAACCCGCCTCAAGGACATAAACAATGTGGAAAAAGAGGTCACAAGCCTCACATCCGTGATGGGGGTGGACAAGCCTTCACACACAAATGCATGGAGAGTGGGCAAGAAGCGTGATGGCCCGGGAGAATCTTCAAAAGGGAGAGCTCTCATACTACGCCTCTCCTCCTTGGAAGAGAAGAAGGAATTCTTGAGAAAGAGACCTACTCTAAGACAGGTATTTTCCTCAATGATGATCTCACTCTCTCACAGCTTGCGCATATGAGAGAGATAATGCTAGAGATTACGGCGATAAGGGAGAAGGGAAAGATTGCCTTTTACAGAGATGGTCGAGTGGTGATTGTAGAGCGGCGCTCTACATGACGGTGTGAGACATATGGGACCACACTGAAGATGGCTACTTGGAATTGTAATGGATCTATGACGTTGGATGTTGGTGCCTTTGAGAACAGTTTCAGAGACAGAGACATTGTTTTCTTCTTAGAGACTCATCAGGCCCCTGGACAGCTTATGCCACATCTGGTGGGATACAAATGGGAGACAGCCCACAGGACAGTCGCGAGATTTGAGCATGGGAGTAGAGGTTCATAAAGTAGCAGTGCTATTTAGGGAGGAGTTACAGCCACAACTACATATTGTACCAAGAGATGATCATGACAGATACATGTGGGTGAGACTGAGAGCTGACACAGGCCGATTTCTATACATTGCCATATGTTACTTCCCACCCAGTACGTCAGTATATGCTACATCCAACGAACCGTCGCCTTTCTCTATACTAGATGATGATATATGGGAGTTTTCTGGGGATAGTGATATCATCTTCTGTCCGGTGACACATCCCAACCCTATGTGTCCGTGGACAATCTGCACCACAGCAGGGTTCAGTCAGTCCAGTCAGTTTAGATTAGCAGTGATCTGGCACTTTTGTGAGTCTACTCGTAGACCGTGCATGCCCAGTCACTTAGCAATAGATGCATATCCTCCGGTTGCACACAACATGATCATCAGTATTCCCTTCAGAATCCAACAAATTCAGTCAGGGGAATTTTCCAGTGCATTTAGCCTATTTTCCCTATTTTCGGTTATTTTCACTTATTATTTTTAAGTAACTTTCCAACAAAAGTAGGTAGGGCAATTTTGCTAAGTTAATATATAAGCAAACCCAAATTAGCACTTTCTGGCAGAAGAGGCAGCAGGAGCTTCCCGCTCAACAGGCAACTTTTCAACAGTACCCCCAGCACCCCCAGAGTTTTTGGATTCCATCCTCGCCGGGCCAGTTCCCACCATTGGCATTTTCTCATTTGCAGACCCTCGCCATCAACCTCCGCATCCTAGCCGTTGCAGATCCCCAGTATCGCCATCAAACTCCCTTTGCTAGCGTTTCCACAATTCAGCCAATCTCAGCGTTTTTGCAAGCATCATAGCGTTTTGGATTGCAGATGCAGATCAGCCTAGCGTTTTTGGCTAGCAACAGGAACCATCAGCGTTTTTGATTCTCAACCCTTACCGCGGTAGATACACACAGTTTTCAGCCTATGACACAATAGCAGATCAGCCCCAAGATGGTTGCAGATATTCCCCCATTTTCAGCCATAAAAACCTAGCCAAAACAGTCATTTTCAGCCACCGAAACAGTCCCGAAATTCAGCGATTAGAAGATCTCAGATTTCAGCCATCAAGTCGTCGTCGTCGTCACCGTCGTCGTCACCGGCATAGTCCCATTGCATCAGTCCATTGCATACGCATTGTACACCTTTGTGCAATCAAAGTAGACCACTCTCGCCGACGAGAGTGGGGCCTTCGGAGGAGGGTTTTACAACCTCTCGGGTGTCGTATCTCTTCTCTTTCCTTCTCTCAGTCTCATTCACTTCCGCACACAATATCCACTCACTTTGTTCGTGATCATAGCACTCTCCATAAGACGGAAAGCTCTCTCTTTCCCTAAGAACTAAAAGGAACCTTGAGCAATAAAGATCACTAATCTTGAGAAAATACAACATTCATTCCGCTGCACCTTACATCTTCCTAGGGGACTTCAATGCCCAAATGGGCAACTCTCAGACAGTCTTCTACGACACTTCAAATAAGATGCTTAGAGAGCTGGATGTGAGTTGGGGCTTGACAGATGCTCACATGACAGAGAGCAGACAGAGTATGGGAGATACCTCACGGAGATGACAACTACACATGGGTTAGCCATACTTAATGGCTTACAGCGACTTCCTGGAGCAGCAGGTTTCACATGCTTTCGATACAAACACGGGGCCAGTACAGTGGACTATGTTATGGCACAGCCGAGCTTTATTCCTAGTATTCAGCATTTCATAGTGGGAGCCAGACCATTGGGCGTAGCAGTGGATCATGCTCTTTTGACATTGTCCATTTCATTTCAATGTAGTACAGCCCAGACATCAGGAGACAGGTCACATACCCGTTATACATTTACACCAAAGACTGACTCAGTTTATACAGAGGAGAGCTATAGTCGTCTATGCACAACTGGTCCTGGCCTCTCAGTGGAGGAGTGCACCACTTTACTGAATGAGACATTGCATGGTGCAGCATCAGAGACATACCCACACACTCAGCCGGGTTGGAGACAACATTCTAGGAGCATGCCCCAGAATAGTTGGTATGATGAGGAGTGCATAGAGATGAGAGCCCAGCTTCAGAGGGATCTTCTTTTAAGAGTCATCACTTACAGACAATCTCTGATTGCTTCCCGACGCCTTGTGCGACGGAAGAAACGAGCTTACTTGGCCCAGATGGAGCGAGACTTATATCAGTTGTTCTTGAGTAGAGACTAACGAGAGGCATGGCCATTCTTTCATGAGCACTCCCCTCCCCGATTGATTACTTCTCCTGATGTGTGGGGCCAGTATGTCTCATCGTTATATACGGTTCTTGGACAGGAGCCTGTAACAGACTTGGACACTCCAAGTCGAGATTCTACCGCAACACCGTAAGAATTCGCTTCAAAACAATTCACAGTTCACACACTGGCCCGGCGGAGTTCCGTGCCTAGAGATATTTGGCCTCAAAGATTGGTGCCCCTTTCGGTATTTCTTTTTGTATTAATCTGAAACTCAAAGTACAAGGAAGTGGTCGAGACTCACTCTCAGACTCTGCATCCACATGCTTTGAGAAGTGAGAGGCCTGCCCACTTATTTAAAGGTTACAAGGGATGCCCAAAAGCAGAGCCCCAGAAGCTATCCATAAAAAGCACTTTAAAAATCAAGTTATCTTTTTCTCTCTCTCTCTCAAGCCATGCTTGGCAAAATAAAGCAAGGCTTTTAAATAAATGTATGTACTGGACAGTCACTGGGCAACCATGTCACCAATTTGTGACATACCCCCCTCTTGAAAGCATTGTAATCGCCCTCGATTACGCCTGCAAAACAGGCAGAGGCCATAAACTGTCTTAGCAGCAGACACTAATTGTTAGTACCGACGCACTAGGAACACACATCTAGCACATGTACCAATCGACAGTCACATCACACGACATAACAAAACATCACAGGACATCACATGACAAATCACATTCAACATTCATTCGGATCTCAGACCGTGATTTATCGGCAATGCAAATAGCAATCGCATCTACATCCACTCAGGACCTCATAGAGGCCCGATTGACTAAACCCTATTGCAGCCATGTCTATCGAGATCATTCAGACCAAAATGCTGCAGTCATTTCGTCTATCAATCCATGCACTTAAACAAGTCAAGAACAAATCAGTATCATATTATCGGGAATTCCAGTTCATAAAGTCATACAGCAAAATACTGTCAGCACTGAGTATCCCTGAAGCTCAAAGAGACATCAGTGACTCTAGTATCAAAAATCGAGGCATCCGTTCCTCCTTCATACACTTCGCATCCAATGCAAGATAGTTCCTGAATTTAACCAAGAACCGCCTTATCACTTTACCCTTAATCTTTCTGTCTTTATGTTCCAATATCTGTTCGGGAACAAGGATCTCCTCGTTCTCTTCCACTTCGGGTTGCTCATCAGGCTCCCCATCTTCGGGCACATCGCCTTTAAAAGGCTTCAAGAGACTCACATGAAAAGCATTGTGAATCCTCCAAGTTTCGTGCAGCTTCAGTCCGAAGGAGACATCATTTATCTTTTCGGAGATCTGGAATGGTCCATAGTATCGCATACTAAGCGACTCACATGAAAAGCATTGTGAATCCTCCAAGTTTCGGGCAGCTTCAGTCGGAAGGAGACATCATTTATCTTTTCGGAGATCTGGAAAGGTCCGTAGTATCGCATACTAAGCTTTGGAAAAAGCCTCTCCTTTCCCTTCTTCTTTCTCAGGTGTGCCTTCTCAAAACATAAGAGCACCCAATCGTTCTCCTTCAATTTCAAATCGCCACGATGGCGATCTGCTGACTTTTTTTACTTTCTTGAGATTTCTGCGAAGCCTCGCGGACCTTGGCAAAAGCTGTGTCCAAGTCGCGCATGTACTCATCGCCTTCAAAAATCTTATCTTTCGTGCTTAGGAAGGGTGGAACCTTCGTAGCACCTTCAATAATCTCAAATGGTGCCTTTCCCATCGAAGAGTGTATCGTGTTGTTGTAGGCAAATTCCACCAAAGGTAAACACTTTTCCCATTGAGTCTTCTGATCCGAGATGTAAGGCTTCAATAAATCTAGTACCACTGAATTGGCAATCTCAAACTGCCCGTCAGTCTGCGGGTGGAAAGATGACGAGAACTGCAACCACATGTAAATGTTCTCCCAAATAGCCTTCCAAAACAAACTCGTGAATTTGGGTCCCTATCGGAGACAATCATCTCGGGCATGCCATGTAATCTGAAGATCTGGGCCACAAACAGTCTCTATAAGTGATCCGGCTTGACTGTTTTCTTCACTAAAATAAAATAAGCCTGCTTGCTAAATCTATCAATAACAGTCCAGATACCATGGTGCCCACTCTGTGTTCTCGGGAGATCAAAAATGAAATCCATTGCAATACTTTCAAGAGGCGGGTGGGTATGGGCAAAGGCTGTAACAATCCCTGTGCTTTATGCCTGTCAAACTTGACCTTCTAGCATACCAAGCAACTGCCCACAAACTCGTCCACATCCTTCTTGAGTCTCGACCAAAAGGAGTATCTCTCTACCCCTTTCAAGGTGGTAGCAATGCCGCGGTTACCCGTAAAAGGTGGAGAGTGGCATTCGAGCATAAACTTTTCCCTCAACGGCTGTGTAGCGCACAACATGGTTTTCCTCATCAAGTAGCCATCCCGAATGGAATATCCCGCTATTGTCTCCCCATTCTGTATCCGTGTGAAAATGTCTGCAAAATCTGTATCTATGGCATACTGATCTACCATATCCTCGAAGCTCCTATGATGTATCGCGGAAATAGCCCGAACCAACGGCTTCCGAGACAAAGCATCTCCTACCAAATTCTTATGTCCCTGCACATGGACAATCTGGAAGTGAAATTGTGATAAGATGTTCGCCCACCGCATTTGCTTTTCCGATAGCTGCTTTTGTGACAAGAAGTAGCGTAAACTCTGATGGTCTGTAAAGACAGTAAAATCCGCTCCGAGTAGGTGATGTCGCCACTGAGTAAGAGCATGGATAACCACCAAAATCTCTTTCTCATAAATCCATGCTGTCAATTCCGGCCTTAAAAACAATCGGGTCTGGTAGGCAATGACATGGCCTTCTTGCAATAAGACCGCACCCACCTACGACCACAAGCATCACAATATATTTCAAATGACTTCTGTACGTCCAGCAAAGTCAAAACTAGTCTTGTAGTCAATTTCTCTTTCAATGTCTGAAAGGCAGTCACCTCTGTGGGTCCCCACGAGAAAGGGACTCCTTTCTATGTCAAGATATGCAAAGGGGAAGCAACCTCTGCAAACTTTCTAAGGAATCGCCTGTAGTACGAACACAAGCGCAAGAAGCTTCTAACTTCATGGACATTCTTCAAATCGGGCCAATCACGAATAGTCTCGATCTTGGTCGAGTCCATCTACACTCCTGCTGACAATGTGTCGCAAAAAGTGTATCTCTGGAAGGAAAAAATCGCTTTTCTTCACATTAATCACCAACTTGTGATCTCGTAATGCCTCAAAGACCTGAAGCAAATGTTCTCTATGTTCTGCCTCACCCTTGGAGAAAACAATGATGTCCTCAAAGAAAGTGCCAACAGATAGTCTGTACTCTCAAAAAATCATGTCCATCATCCGGTCAAATGTCGCAGAAGCATTGGTTAGGCCAAAGGGCATCACCAAAAACTCAAATAACCCAAAAGTTGTCCCCAAAAAGCTCTCTTGCGACATCTTCCGACAAGATTCGGATCTGATGATATCCACTCTTCAAGTCGATCCTGCTAAAGCACGAGGATCCCTGTAGAGTCGGTCAAGAGTATCATCGATGCTAGGAATCGGAAATCTGTTCTTGATGGTAATTTTGTTGAGAGCTCTATAATCGATACACATTCTCCAAGATTCGTCTTCCTTCAAAACCAACAAACAATGGAGATCAATACTGTGAAGTACTAGGCTGGACAAGACCCTCTTCCAAGAGGTCTTTCACTTGGTTCATAATTTCTTCATTCTGGGCTCGGCTCACACGGTAAAGTGGCCGGTTTGGTGGTGGGCTTCCAGGCATCAGATCAATAGTATGATCCTCAGGACGAGCGCGTGGTAACTTGCCTGGTAGGCCCTCTGAAAAGCGATCGGCATGAGTGTGGAGAAAACCTTGGCGTCCTTTATCAAGTTCAAACATATTTGTCCTATTCTCATCATTCATCTCTCTCAGGAAGATCGAGTAAACAAACAGACTAGATTTCATTAATTTTGAAATGGCCAAAGCCAATACAATAGGGACAAACTCGCCCTTAAGTTTTACAACAAGTACAATGGTTCTTCCCTTCTCTGTGCTCAAAGTTGCTTTTCTTGCCCGATAGTCGACCACAATGTTGTTCTTGTGGTACCAGGAAATTCCCAAGAGGACATCACAACCTTCCAAAGGCATTATGTAGAGGTCCTCATGGCCCAAATACCCCTGACAATGCAGCCGAAGTTTGTCAATGACAGGTGTAATGGCTATGTCCCTGCCGGGTGCCGCTAGAACTACCTCTGCTAGTGGTCCCATCCGATGGGTGTGATCTCGAGCCGTGCCGCCAATTCACATGAAACGAAGTCGGCCTTGGCTCCTTTATCAAAGAAGATCGGGGCTTCTTGGTCTTTCACTTTGCCCCATGCTCGGCAAAGTTTTGTACTCTCGTCCATCGTGCTTGGGTCATACCCATGCAATCTGGAACCAGTCTTGTTTTCTTGCCTTTTCGGCCACATTCCTCAGCTGCTCTTGAACCTTCAAGCCTGTCTTCATCCTTGTCATTTTGTTATTTCGGTGCCTTCTTAGGACACTTCGCAGAGATCTGCCCAGTTTCTCCACATCCAAAACACTTCCCCTCTTTGATGTAAAGGGCTCTCTCTTGAGGAGTGAGTTTGGGTAGTGCATCCTTTTCTTTCTTCTTCGGGTTGCTCTTCCTCTTTCTACTTTCATTTTTCGAAGTCTGTTCGGTTCTTTGCGTCATGATTTCATCTGTGGGGTAGGGAATGGCAAAACCCCGCATGACTCATCAGTTCCTAAATGGAATCTGACTTTTGCTCTAAACAGTGATCTCGGATCTTTGTAGGAAGACCCAAGGTAAACCGCTCAATCTGTTCTTTGAACGAGATCTTCTTAAATGAAGAGACGGGTAGAAAAGAGCTCCAGAATCTCTCGCAACATGCGTCCAATGTATCCTTCTTGGTCATCCGAAGATGGTTCCAAGCAGATCGTATGTCGCATTCATACTCTCGAGTCAGCCAAGAAGAAATAAAAAGCCTTTCGAATTTCAGACATTTAACTGGCACCGTCTTGTTTAATAGAAGCCTGGACCACCAAGTTTCAACATTTCCCTTAAAGTAAGAGGTAGCCCTCTGAATCTTGGAGTGCTCTGAGTAACGCCCTCCAGAGAAGCTATATCAAACTGTTGTATGAAAGACAAAGCCTTCGAAGCATCTCTATAACCAGAAAACGTGTCAAATTTAATTGATGGCCCACCTCCTTAAACTCTCGGACTTTCTTGCTTTTATCTTCCAGAAAGTCATACTGGTTGGCTTTATAAAAATTCTTCTTCTTTGCATAAAAGTTGTTGTCATCAGAGTCCAAACTATCCGAAGACGAGTCCTCTATAGAACTGTCAACAACTAGGCGAGATTTAGACTTCTTTGCCTTTTTCTTTCCCTTTTCGAAGCTTTGCTTTTGGCTTTGCTTCTTGCCCTTTCTGCCTACTTCGCTCGAGTCAGAGGAGCTAGAAGAACTCGAAGAAGAAGAAGAAGAACAAGAAGAACTGGGTACTCCTTTAAATCGAACACGCTTCTTCTGCTTTCTTGCCGACGCAAATGTAGACTGACGACCCAAATAACCCGGGAAGTCAATTCCTTTCTTCTGCTCTTTGTCGTGCTTTTCAGCTTTGTTCATGGCATCAAAAAGCTAAGCAATTCGTGCATCAACAACCTCTTCTAATTCTTGCTCTATATACATCCTTCGAGTAGGAGGTTTCTTCAGTGCCGGATTGAGGGGTGGTTCTGTGGTCTGCTGCCACTGTGAATGCACCTCGTCGAAGGAGGTCTGGCTCAAAAATTTTGCAAATTTCGGGTCCTTCGCAAAATTTAGCATCATCTTTGTTGCATCAGCGATCAATCGTCAACGCTCCATCTTTTCGAGCTCTGCCTGAGTACACCGAGATGGACCGTACTCCTCGTGTAAATCTCGTCGTGATCTCTTCCCGCATCTCCGGATGCAGAGGAAGTCAACTAATCTCTGCTTGAAGCCATAGCTGCAGCGTAAAAAGGATCGGATTTCCCGTAGAAGAGAAATCGGCCGTGCTCTGATACCACTGTAACAGACTTGGACACTCCAAGTCTAGATTCTACCACAACACCACAAGAATTCACTTCAAAACAATTCACAGTTCGCAATTGATTCGACACTGGCCCGGCGGAGTTCTCTGACTCTACGTCCAGATGCTTTGAGAAGTGAGCTGATACAATGAAGCTCTCTGACAGCCGAGGCATCATATACATATACATCAGTATCCGGGACGACTCCTATGTCGCGCCAGTATGGTATGGAAAATAGTGGGTAGGGGTGGGTGAAAGCTGATACAAAGGGAAGACAAAGGGTGAGCTGATACAATGGAGCTCTCTGACAATCGAGGCATCATATACATATACATCAGTATACGGGACGACTCCTATGTCGTGCCAGTATGGTATGGATCCTCTCTCGCAGTCTGCGTCGATATCGAGAGGGCCCTCTCATCCGTGGGCAACAAGACCGCCCCAACTCTATTGCCCGGTCAAGCAGTATGCCTCTGGTACCTCTGGTGTTGTTATGCTATGGGGGCTGCTCAAACTCCTCTATCTGTGACTGAAAGAAATCTGTGACCTTCCACTGGCGATGGATCTCTCTTATTGCGCCCCTCTATCAAATCAAAGCCTTGCAGAAAAGAACAAAAATTGAAAATAGAGAGCGCAAAATTCAGAAATTTACAAGGAATTTACAGAAAATTTGAAAATTGTAGAATTTACAAAAATTACAAAATTGGCAGTTGCAAAAAGCGGAACTTTGTTCTAATTTCCAAAAACTGCAAGAAATGCAAATGTATGCCATGTATGCTTAATGTGGGAGAACATGTATGCATAATGTGGTGCATGTAGGTTGGTCACCTACTACAATCGCAAATTTTCTCTCGTTTTTTGGCGGCAACCAAGCATGAGGAAACAGAATGATAAGACCGACCCCTTAGAGCATGCACTTCAAAAGTGCAAAGAAAAAAAGACCGAAAGCATTAACAAAATCAACCGCAACTTATTGGGCACAATAAAAATGCTCGACAACCGCGTGTTGGCCAAAGAAAGCAAGATAACTCCACTGAGAGATCGTGTGACGGCCCAAGACGAAGAGATTGTGTCGCTCAAGAGGAAGCTAGCTAAGGCACGATCACACTGTGCCATGTGTGACGGCTTGCCTGATACTTAGGGCCTGTTCCTAAATTGGCTTTATCTTACGAAAAAATAATTCTAAATGAAGTATTGGATTTATATTTGAGAGGGTTTTCTCGCTTGGAACACCAAGGAAAAAATAATTCTAAATGAATTATTGGAATTTTAAGTGAGAGGGTTTTTCTCATTGGAGACATCCGAGTACAGAGTATTCCTAGTGCGTCATTCAAAGTAATGACGGGAGCACTAAGAACGGGAATATCTGTAAGGCCACCAGGAACGGGTACTTCTGATGCGTCACATCGAATGGGTGACAGGGAGCATCGGAAAGAAGTATCCGACCATCCGGGAACGGACATCTCTGATGCATCATAGGATGGGTGCCATAGAGCATCGTGAAGGAGATTGTACCGTAAGTTCGGTAAGAAAGGACTAGGTGATGGGTATTCTTGATGCGTCACAAGGTGGGTGACGGGTGCATCGAAAAGGGAATATCCATAGGCAGGAGGAAATTCCGAACTGTGTTAGAATTGTGCACAAGGAAAAGCAAGCACTTGAATGAAGATGGGTTTAGAGGAAACTTTGAGGAAAAAAAGATGCTTTTTTGAGAAAGCAGGATTGCCTTTCGGGAAAGCAAATGCTTTTCTGCGAGGAAGTCTATGTCTGCATTGCAACTGTGCATGTGATTACATCCAGGGACGCCTGGGAAGTGCTGTGAAAGCACTGTTTTTAACTTATAAGGTTTTATTGAGCTTTTGGGTAGATTCGGACTATTTTTAAAATCATCGGCCGCCTACTTAATAAGTGGGCAGCCATCTGATAAATAAGGCAACAGATCAACCAGTGTTTTCTCTCTCTCTCTTTCTAGCAGAACAACGACAAAAAAAGAAACAAACAAAAACAAAAAAAAAAAAAAACGACCGCGATCTCTACGCGAGCAGCTATTCGTGCCCGTGGCTAGGAGCTATAAAAGCACAAATGCCCTCACTCAGAGGGGAGGATCAATTTTTGCAAGAAGGAGATGCTGCTGCAAAGTTCACCCGAAAAGAAGACGTTTGCCAATGATGCCCATTACTGTCCCAAGTGTACCCGATGTCGCCAAGACCCAGTGCGCGAGTTCCCTCGCAAAGAAGTGCCTAAGGAGCGTGTTTCCATCACGACAAGCTGCTGTTTTTCTCTGTTTTCAGCCCATAAACGTCGTAGACGGGGCTGATTTACGAGAAAGAACCCAAGAACACACCTCTTTTGTGTGTAGGATTGGAAGAGAGGATTTTCTATGAAGAGATCTCTTCCGGTGAATTGGTTTTGAGAACCTAGTTGCGTTTCGAGCGTCGAGACTTTGAAGGTAACCATTTTCATGTTATGATCTCTAAGTATTTGTTTGCAGGTGTACTTCCTCTTCGTGAGGGAGTAGGAGCAGAGGAAGGCATGAGCCTCTGCAGGATAAAAGCGCTCTGAGGAACTAGAGCCAGATCAGCCCAAGGGTTTCGTACTCGAGTTTGGGAAGTAGATCCACGGATCGGAGAGAGGTAGTCTCTCAAGTTTGTGATCCGGAAGTTTGGTTTCCCAAGTAAGAACTTCATGTCCGAGAAAGCAGAGTTGTTCTACGGGAAGAGGACTCTGGAAACAGAGTTGGAAAAGAGAGTTGCAGGGATGTCATGCCCTTAGTCTGGAAGGTGAGATCCAGAGGCGAGAACCTTGGTTCTCAAGGATTTGGAATAAGGAACGGAAGTTCCTTGCAATAGGGTTTTGCCCTAGGAATTGGAAGCTGAGGCTTCCGGGAACCATCAAGTCTTATTCTAGAATGAACGTGGTAATACGTTCAGTTCAAGTGCTTGTATAGACTTCTCCTCAGTAATAAAGATACTATTGCGGGGGGAGACCAACACATCTTCTGGTCCCCAGTACTGTGTCGATCTTCTCACTCTCTATCTCTCTGGTTATCTATTTCTCTCTATATCCTCTGACTTCAGTAATAAGTGATAAATCCTATTTATCCAAATGTATTTTATATTGTTATGCGCTCCCGTTTGTGACAGAGGTATCAGAGCATGGTCTCCTCTCTTTCTCTGTAAAGGAGGACGATTCTGGAAAGATACAAGAAGAAGCCATGACAAGCAAGGAGAGAAGTAAGCAAGCGGAACCCTAAGCCCTGCAGGAAAAGCTTGCAGAGTTGGGAAAATTTTTCTCTCTGGAAGAAGTCGACACAAGACTTGGGATTCTCTGTGAAGGCGACAAGACCGTGATGCTCAAGAACCTAGACAATCCAAGGAGCGGAATGCTCAAGATCCTTCAGAAATCCATGAACATCAATCCAGAACCATAGCCAAGAAATCCCATCATTTCGAGAAGGATAGGAAGAAGGTGTCTAGACCTAGGAACACTCCAGTCAAGTTTGATACTTTTGACGCAAGGGAAGATGTTCTGAAAGCTACAGCTTTCATTCGACAGTTTGAAGTTGCCTTTGCAAATGGCAATTTCTTAAAAGCGTAGAAGGTGAGGCATGTGACCAAACACCTCAAGGGGAATTGCAAGTACTTGGTGGTATACCAAAGCTTTGCAAGGAATTCAGAACAAGACTTAGATTCAATTCAAGGCTGAGTTTTTGGACAAATTTTTTTCCTCTACGCTTTGAGGAAGGATCCAAAGAAGATTGGGATCGGTTTGCCCGTAGGAGCACGAGCGAGTCATGGATTATGTAAATGAGTATTTGTTGACTCTTGCCAAGGTAGCTCCATTCTTGATCCTCTCTGAGGAAGGAAAAATGAAGAAATTTAACGAAGGACTTTTGCCCGAATTTTGTAAACCCATCTGCAAGATATTTTGCAGCAGATGATGGAGTCAGCAATAAAAGCTGAAATTGTACACCTTAGTGTACATAGAATACAATCCCCGCAGTGGGACGAGAACCATTGAACACAGAAACAACAAATTTTTGTTACCTCTCCTCAAAGCATACGTTGTTATCCGGAGAAAGTTTGGAGTGAGGTAGTTCAATCTAACTCCCAAGTTTTTTGAATAGAAGACCCTCAAACTTTAAGTGAGAGGGCAGGTCTTTGATCAAAGTTAAATCTTTGAGGAATTCATAAACTGTGTATTGCTTTTATGCACGAGATATGCATGTGTCTAACCAGAACAATCACTCTCGAGTGGTTATGAGAGTAGAATTGAGTTGAAACATTGCTTTATGCAATGGATTGGCCTGCTCAAATATCCGGAAGGTCAACTATTGATCTCGTATCATAAAAGCAGAACTGCGTATTGCTTTTATGCACGAGATATGCATGTGTTTAACCAGAACAATCACTCTCGAGTGTTTATGAGAGTAGAATTGAGTTGAAACATTGCTTTATGTGATGGATTGGTCTGCTCAAATATCCGGAAGGTCAACTATTGATCTTGTATCCGGTAGTTCGCCAACAAATTACCTGCCATTGCAGGTAGGACGGCAGAATGTCACGTGACACATCCCAACCCTATGTGTCCGTGGACAAGCTACACCACAGCAGGGTTCAATCCATTTAGTCAAGTCTAGATTAGCAGTGATCTGGCACTTTTGTGAGTCTATTCGTAGACCGTGCATGCCCAGTCACTTAGCATAGATACATATCCTCCGGTTGCACACAACATGATCATCGGAATTCCCATCAGAATCCATTAGCATCAGTTAGGGGAATTTTCCAGTGCATATAGCCTATTTCCCTATTTATTGGGATTTTCATTTATTATTTTTAAGTGACTTTCCAACAAAAGTAGGTAGGGTAATTTTGCTAAGTTAATATATAAGCAAGCGAAAGTTCAAACTTTCTGGCAGAAGAGGCAACAGGAGCTTCCCGCTCAAAAGGCAACTTCTCAGCAGTACCCCCCCCCCAACATGACCCCCCATCACCATACCTCCCACTCCTCTTGGCGTTTTTGTCCAGAATCAGCCATCGCCAAATCAGCCCATTACCGGGCATTTTTCTCCCCTTCCAGCATACCTCAGCCCAGCGTTTTTCATTGCAGAATCGCCATATCTTCAACAGCGTTTTCCTTCACAAAAACGCTAGCAGACTTCAGCCCCTTTCAGCGTTTTCTGTAGCAGTCACTAACGCTAGGGAAGGCCAGCAAAATCTAAGCATATTGCTAGCGTTTTTGCAGCAGGTCAGCGTTTTTGTTTCCAGCCTTCATCGACAGCACATCCACGCAGTTTTCAGCCTATGCACAGTAGAAGATTAGCCCCCAAGTTGGCTGCAGATGCTCCCCCATTTTCAACCATAAAAACGCAGCCAAAAGTCATTTTCAGCCACCGAATCAGTCCCCAAATTCAGCGATTAGAAGCCTACAGATTTCAGCCATCAAGTTGTCGTCGTCGGCATAGTCCCATTGCATACGCATTGTACAACCTTTGTGCAATCAAGTAGACGACTCTCGTCGACGAGAGTGGGGCCTTCGGAGGAGGGTTTTACAACCTCTCGGTGTCGTATCTCTTCTCTCTCCTTCTCTCAGTCTCATTCACTTGCACGCACAATCCACTCACTTTGTTCGTGACCACAGCACTCTCCATAAGACGGAAAGCTCTCTCTTTCCCTAAGAACTAAAAGGAACCTTGAGCAATAAAGATCACTAATCTTGAGAAAATACAACATTCATTCCGCTGCACCTTACACAGAAAGGAAGGAACCATTTCGAGATTTCAACCAAGAAAAGAATTCACTAAGCTTGAGTACCTTATGAACCAACAACCCCTACCCGGTCAGGGACGACATGTAGTGCTTTTCGCACAAGTGAATGAACACTCTCTTTACGAGGGAAGGAACAAGTGACGACTACAATCTGTGCTCGAGGAATCCAAGGATTGAAATCCGAGTTTATTTAATGAGCGGGTTTTGCTCTAAGATCGAGCCAAGGGAATCGTCAGGTTGAGCGTCTTCGCTCTAAGGATCTTACGAAGGGAAGGTAATTTCCCAGGTTCACCGAAACTCTAACACGGCTTAAGAATTATGTACACCTTTGAGTACATGGATAACACACGAAGATGCAGACCTATGCCAAGGAACTGGTTATACTCTCTTGAGCGCCTTTTTGCGCGCAAGGATATTCCAACACGAGAATCTCTATTTGAGATATGTTAGGTAGAAGGAATTTGAGTTTCTCTATGAGAAGAGGTTTTCTGATGGTCGTTGATCATTAAATACGCTATGTGCTTTTACCATTACAATAGCAACTTTTGGTTGCGGTATACGTTGCTCCATGAGCAGGTCAAGTAGCATTTACACACTGCTGGAATAAATTCGAACTATTATGTTCGCAAGAATGTAGTTCGCCAACCGTTTCAAAATGGTAAGAACTACATATGGGAGAACATCCCTGATAATCAAAGAGAGTTCACTCTATTCTGAACCGGGTTTGAACGTACGTTCAGAAAATGCTATGGCTAGAATCCTATCTGCCTGAGATTTTGCAAGGCGTCATTGATGCTCGCAAGGTGAATCGTTTTTTATGATTCTGTAAGGAAGAGACTCTAATGGGCGTCTGGAAAACACTGCTGGTGAGAATAACTGGGAAGGGGAAAAAAAAATTGGAAGAAAGTGCCGCCGTACACAAGGAATCTTCGGATTGGACCCGTCCGCCTACGTTGAGCGACGGCCCGACACAAGAACCTTCTTTAAGGTGATCGCAAATTGTGAAAGAAAGACGTCGAGCTTAATGCTCTATGACTTGGGCATTCCCTATGTGGGAGGACACGAGGTTTAATACCCTCTGGACTAACAACGCAGGATTATGCGCAAGGACAAATACCTAGATTGATTTCTAGGAAAATTACTCTTCTCGAATTTGAGAAGTCGGAATCAAGTTAACAGAGTCTCAGATAAGGAAACTTTGGATCATAACAATTGGTCTACCCAAAGCAAAGGCCCGGAATAAGAACTTACTTTGGTAAGATGACACACTTTGTCTGCCGCAGGAAGATTCACATGAGCTTAATGCTCTCAACATGCCCTATGCGGAAGGACACAAGAGGTTTAATATCCTCAGGACTAATAGTGCAAGGTTATGCGCAAGGACATAGACCTAGATTGATTTCTAGGAGGATTATTCTATTGAGAAGGTGGAATTGAGTTAACAGATTCTCGGATGAGGAAACTTCCAATCTGTTGGAAAGACGCGAATGACGAGTTCTTACATGGCTCGTAACTTTAATGAAAGGTGAAGGATATCCTCGAGGTACTAGAGGAAAGACATAAACAGTAAGGAAAGTATTGAATTATTGAATTTTTGAAATTTTGTTTAATTTACTTTAAGTTCTCTTTTGAGAAAGGACTGGCTCAACTCACGATTGAGCAAGATTTGGAATCTTTCCGGTTTCTCCCCGGCAGTTCAATTGGACCTCTACACTTGAGGACAATTGTTTATAAGTGAGAGGGATGTTGCTAAATTGGCTTTATCTTAAGGAAAAATAATTATAACTGAATTATGGATTTATAAGTGAGAGCGTTTTCTCGCTTGGAACACCATTGGAATTTTAAGTGAGGGTTTTTCTCACTGGAGACATCCGAGTACAGAGTATTCCTAGTGCGTCATTCAAAGTAATGACAGGAGCACTGAGAACGGGAATATATGTAAGGCCACTAGGAACGGGTACTTCTGATGCGTCACATCGGATGTGTCACGTGACACATCCCAACCCTATGTGTCCGTGGACAACCTACACCATAGCAGGGTTCAGTAAGTTCAGTCAACTTTAGATTAGCAGTGATCTGGCACTTTTGTGAGTCTATTCGTAGACCGTGCATGCCCAATCACTTAGCATAGATGCATATCCTCCGGTTGCACACAGCATGATCATCGGAATTCCCATCAGAATCCATTAGCATCAGTTAGGGGAATTTTCCAGTGCATTTAGCCTATTTCCTATTTATTGAGATTTTCACTTATTATTTTTAAGTGACTTACCAACAAAAGTAGGTAGGGCAATTTTGCTAAGTTTCTATATAAGCAAACCAAAGTTAGCACTAAATGGCAGAAGAGGCAGCAGGAGCACCTTGCTCAACAGGCAACTTCTCAGCAAGACCAACCCCCGCGACTACTCCGGCGTTTTCTCCACAAAAGAGCTAGCGTTTTTGCATCAGATCAGCCTTGGCGATTTGTGCACAGCAGATCAGCCCCGGCGTCATCACGACACAGCAAATCAGCCTAGCGTTTTTGCATTTGCAGAACCCCGGCGACAGAAGGACCAATTTCAGCCCCTGGCGTTTTTGGATTTCAGCAGCAAATTAAGACCGGCATTATTCACCTAAAGTGTAGCAGATTCAGCCCGTAAAGACCATCAGTTTTCAGCCAAGAAAACGCAGACAAAACAGTCATTTTCAACCACCGAAACAGTCCCGAAATTCAGCGATTAGAAGATCTCAGATTTCAACCATCCTTGTCATCGTCGTCGTCATCGTCGTCCTCATCGTCATCAGCCGTCGTCGTCGTCGTCGTCGTCGTCATCACCGTCGTCGTCATCGGCATAGACCAAGTTGCATAGTCCATTGCATACGCATTGCACACTTGTGCAATCAAAGTAGACCACTCTCGCCGACGAGAGTGGGGCCTTCGGAGGAGGGTTTTACAACCTCTCGGTGTCGTATCTCTTCTCTCTCCTTCTCTCAGTCTCATTCACTTGCACGCACAATCCACTCACTTTGTTCGTGATCATAGCACTCTCCATAAGACCGAAGACTCTCTTCTTCCCTAAGAACTAAAAGGAACCTTGAGCAATAAAGATCACAAATCTTGAGAAAATACAACATTCATTCCGCTGCACCTAACAGGATGGGTGACAGGGAGCATCGGAAAGAAGTATCCGACCATTCGGGAATGGACATCTCTGATGCATCATAGGATGGGTGACATAGAGCATCGTGAAGGAGATTGTAACGTAAGTTCAGTAGGAAAGGACTAGGTGATGGGTATTCTCGATGCGTCCAAGGTGGGTGACGAGTGCATCGGAAAGGGAATATCCATAGTCAAGAGGAAATTCCAAACTATGTTAGAATTGTGCACAAGGAAAAGCAAGCACTTGAATGAAGATGGGTTCAGACAAAACTTTGAGGAAAAATAGATGCTTTTTGAGAAAGCAGGATTGCCTTTCGGGAAAGCAGATACTTTTCAGCAAGGAACTCTATGTCTGCATTGCAACTGTGCATGTGATTGCATCTAGGGATGCCTGGGAAGTGTTGTGAAAGCATTGTTTTTAACTTATAAAGTTTTATTGAGTTTTGAGTAGATTCAGACTATTTTTAAAATCGTCGGCTACCCACTTATTAAGTGGGCAGCAAACTCATAAATAAGGCAACAGATCAGCCAACGTTTTCTCTCTCTCTTTTTCTAGCAAAACAACGACAAACAAAAACCAAAAAAAAAAAGGCCGCGATCTCTACGCGAGCAGCTATTCGTGCCCGTGGCTAGAAGCTATAAAAGCATCACATGCCCTCACTCAGAGGGGAGGATCAGTTTTTGCAAGAAGGAGATGTTGCTGAGACGTTTGCCAATGAAGCCCAGGACTGTCCCAAGTGTACCCGATGTCGCCAAGGCCCAGTGCGCGAGTTCCCTCGCAAAGAAGTGCCTAAGGAGCGTGTTTCCATCGCGGCAAGCTGCTGTTTTTCTCTGTTTTCAGGCCATAAATGTTGTAGGCGGGGCTGATTTACGAGAAAGAACCCAAGAACACACCTATTCTGTGTGTAGGATTGGAAGAGAGGATTTTCTATGTAGAGATCTCTTCCGGTGAATTGCTTTCGAGAACCGAGTTGCGTTTCGAGCGTCGAGACTTTGAAGGTAACGATTTTCATGTTATGATCTCTAAGTATTTGTTTGCAGGTGTACTTCCTCTTCGTGAGGGAGTAGGAGCAGAGGAAGGCATGAGCCTCTGCAGGATAAAAGCGCTCTGAGGAAGTAGAGCCAGATCAGCCGAAGGGTTTCGTACCCGAGTTTGGGAAGTAGATCCACAGATCGGAGAGAGGTAGCAGCACAGACTAGACGGACCAGAGCCCATGCAGCATTGGGTAGATTGGAGAGGATGTGTTTACATGTTCAGTTTCAGGAGCCTCGCACAAAGCTCTGGCTCTTTGACACTTTGGTGGCTTCTGTATTGCTCTATGGAGCTGAGATTTGGGGACCTTCATTGGACCATCACGAGAGGACAGGTCGCACTGATGGATGGGGGAACAAGGAGAAGCCACTAGTCTCTATGATCTCACGGCTCATTAGAGCCGAGGCTTCAGTACCACGTGCCATTATCCGGGCAGAGCTAGCTGCCCGCCCACTAGTGGTTGAGGCGCTCACCAGATCTCTCTCCTTCATACACCGCATGTGGGGTTTCCCAAAGACAAATATGCCCGCCTTGCACTTGAGTCCTCTCGACAGTTACCCATGCAGGGAGATACAGCATGCTGGGTATGGGGAGATGACATCATGGTTTCAGGCGCATGGGTTCAACATAGACAGATTGCCCCTCTTCCAGTACTCACTAGATGCACCCTCTTTGACTCCTACACAGTCCAAGATCACCATGCTCATCCGCCAAGACCTGACTCAGCTAGACACTAGGAGGACACGGATATAGCCAGCACAGGGGCTGGGCACAAAGATGGCTTTCTATAGAGAGCATCTTCTCCAGCTTACGATGGACAGTTTTGTGACGAGGCCCAGATACATGGACACCCACTTGTCTCATGGGATACGGTGTGATATTGGCCCCAGATACGCACATCTTCACACTAGCTGCGGATCAAGACTGGGAGATACAGCGGAGTACCAACACAGGCCAGTACATGCCCCCTATGTGACATGGAGCCTAAGACAGAGTTGCACTACACATGCCACTGACCCGTCTACTACGAGAAACGAGGCCGCTTCCACTGCTTGTTTAGAGAGGGCTTCGGGCCACTCTCCAGAGTCATGAGGTATGAGGATCAGAGATGCCTGGAGAGTCATGAGGTATGAGGATCAAAGATGCCTGGGTTTGTTTCTGCTCGAGCTGCGCAAACACAGAGAGAGCCTGATGAGAGGAGAGGCCAACCAGTCTCAGAGACACATCACAGACTTCTTTAGAGCAGACACTGGACACCAAGAGGAGCTACTACCACAGGAGAGCTCGTCGCCTCACACCAGAGGCACACTAATCGACAGAGCGACTGAGCTAGGGAGATCCAGACGCCCACGACTACGGAGGACTACACAACATCGACGGAGGCTGCATCAGAGGATTCGGGTCACTTTGGCCCGTCATGCACAACGCTATTGACCATGGAGGAGATTGATGAGACCCGCCAGCAACCGATGCTGGATCTTTTGTGATTTAGCTATCCCACCTAGCTGCTTAGCTCACACCTAGCAGTTTAGGATTCCAAAGTATTTTATTTTTCAATTTTTTTAACTCGGACTTTGTATCGGATCCACCACATTGTAACTTTCTGGTCTCATAGGTCACTTTGGCCTTTTGAAGACGTTAATATAACATTTCATCTCATCTCTCTCTATCTCTCTCTTTCTCTCTCTCTCTCTCTCTCTCTCTCTCTCTCTCTCTCTCAAGTGTGGTCGACTGGTTATGCCATTTCCCTCTTGAATAACAGGTCTTGAGTTCAACTCCTCATCGGCTAGATCTTTAAGGTCTCTTGGGATAGTTTCCTACGACGTTAAAACTCTCTTCTTCTTCTTCTTCTCTCTCTCAACACACACACACAACCCATCCCCCAAGAGCCTATAAATCCACACACTCCCCATAGGTACACACACATCCACATAATATACATAGAACACTTCTTCAACCATAACTCCAACATTTAGTATCGGAACAAACTTCGGCTTCCCGACAACGTCTCCAACACCTTCTGCTTCACCATCTCCAATTGCAATCGTTCTTGGTGAACGGTCGCAGGTCAACAAATACTTTGGGAGCCATCAAAGAGCTTGGTGTCGTGAGAATTTTAATTCAGGCTCACTTTGGCCTCCGTCTCCACTACCAGCACTGCGCAAGCAATTTAGTGCTTTTGTGAAGATTTTTTAGAGGTTTCTCTTCTGCAAAGGCGCTTATCAGTCTTCTACATGTTATGCTATATAGCACAAGTAAGTTCTTTGCAATTGTCCCCTCATACCAGCAGCTTTCTCTTTGGGTGCAATCAATAGCCATAGTTGACTACACTGATGTTCTTCCCATGTCTGTTCCTAATAACAAATTAGATGGAACCGTACACATTGTGGGCATATATGATGCGTCACGTATTGGTTGCAAAGGGATTGTGGAATATTGTGCAGGGAACTGAAGTATGTCCTATTGTGCTTGCTGTCACGAGAACGTGGCAGATGTTAACCATGTCACGAGGACATGGCAACTGCTAACCTTAGTTGATGGTTTCCTTTCAATGATTTTTGTTTTATTTTTGAGACCCTCTTTTTGAAGTAGCAAACGGTCGGGACATTGTATGGCCAATGTGAACGGTAGTTTCACCCGCAGACGAGAAGTGGTCGGCACTGGGATTCGTATAGTAAGAGTATGTCTAGGCTCATAGCAAGATCATGTAGGTCCCCCCGTCGCACTTAGCAAGTTGGTGAATACTAGGAGTGAATTTAATAAAGGCATAAAGTTAAGGTGGGACTATCAACAGAAAGTATCCGACAGTTGGACCACATTGCACTTTTGGGTGCGGTCCCAATGAGGATAGATGGCCAGATGACTAGTGGGAGCCCAACGGAATCATTTCCTAAAATTTAGGAAACTGCTATTTTGGGCCGTGAAATGTGTTCGCATCATTACCTCCGGTATGACTAGGGAAACATTTAACAACTCTGCTGCGAAGTCAACTGGGCAACCAGTTGGGAGATTTTTAAGCGGCAAACCCGAAACGGGAAAATGCTTGTAAATGCATCAAGTGGCAGATTTTCATGGACTCGCCTCTTACAGAAAAATGGGTGCTGAATTTTATGTTGGGAGAGGCCTCATTTTGGTTTTTGTCACACGTTAAGAGCTATTGAGTGCTTTCTTTCACTCTCATGTACAGTGTGGTGCTAGGAGTGATGCGCTGCACGCTACACACTGCTCTCTCTCTCCGCTACATGCAGTTATGTGATGCCCCACAAGAGGGCTCTTCATTTGACTGACGTACAGTTGTGTGGGTTCATGCTTTTGTGATGAGGCAAGAGACTCCTTAAGCAGGAACAGGGGTAGCTAGCTGCTACTCCAAAGCAGGCACCAGTGAGGGTCATAACCTCACCATACAGGTGCAAATTCAGCGCTGTGTATGCGCAGAAAATTGACTGTTTTTCAGCCATACGGATGCCAGAACCCTTGGGAATCGTGCCCCACTTACAGAGGACAGCTACGGGACTGTTGTGGGGCTGAAAACAGAGCCAAAACCAGTAAATACAGCGAGCTGAATTTACTGTTCTTGGGCTGGAATCAGAGGGTATACGCCAGTGGAAGTGAGTTCTAGCAGGGAAATTGGTTTCGCGCAAGTTTTGGGGCTGTTATGCTGCCGAAATTTGGCCAAATCAAGTAGTATCTAGAGGGATACAAGTGAAGGACTCCAAGGACTCTACTTTGTAATTTACCCTCTCAAAGAATAAAGAAATACCGAAAGGGACGCCAATTTTGGGGCCTACAAGTTGTCAGCGTTTGCTCGGGACAAAGGGTTTCCAAGCAATGAAAAAGGGGGAGCAAAAGAAAAATTCAGCGAAGAAGCCCTTTGCGAAATCAGCTCCTGAAGCGTCACAGGGGTCGAAAAAGGCCACCAAAGACAAGGATTCAGCCCGGACTTCTGGGGCGCGGGCAAAGAAACAGAAAAGGAAGCCTTTTGTGCACAAGTCACTCGAAGAAAAGAAGGTCCTAATGGCTGAGAACAAATGCTTTATATGCGAGCACCCTGGTCACTTTTCTATCAATTGTCCACAAAGGAAAAGGCCAGCTGACTCAGAGGATAAAGAAGACTAGAAAGGCAAGAAGCCAAAACCCACGGCAGGTTTAGTGCCAGACATGGTGGGTGACAGGCCCGGCACAGATGCCAGTGAGTTATGCAGGGCATGGGGTAAAGTTAGGGATCAGACGGCACTCATCTTCTTTGATCCAGGTGTCAAAGCCAACTTTATCTCACCAGAATTAGCTATGAAGCTGGGCATCAGAGATAAAGAGGTGGGGTACACAGCACAGACAGGGTTGGCATGTCCTGGCCACTAAGAGTGTGTTATTCCCATTATTGGAAAGCTGTGTCTGCATATTCAGTCGTATGTGGACACAGAACAGTTCTACATCATGCCGCTGGAAGGATGTGATGCCTTGTTGGGGATCACGTGGATGTTCCAAGTGCATGGAGTCTTTGATGCCTACAACAAAAAGATCACTGTACAGCATAGGGACAAAACTCACAACTTGGATGTAAAGCTAGCAGGAGAGTCAGTCCCTATTGTATCTGCTTCTGCTATCACTTCTGTAATAAAGAATCATCTTTCTGTGTACTTGATTTTTTGCACATGATGTCTCAGATAGTGATCAGTCAAATTTATCTGTGTTAGATAAAGAAAAATCAGCATTTTTGCAAAAGTTTAGTGACTGTTTTTTTGATTCATTACCGTCGCAATTGCCGCCATAGAGACCTGAGGACCATCGGATAAATTTTGGTGCCAGGGTGTAGCCCACCAAATAGACCTCCCTACAGGGTTAGCGCGGCACAGCAGAAAGAGATTATGGGCTAGGTTGAGGAGTTATTAGAGAAGGGGCTGATTCAGCCTAGTTCTTCACCCTTTTGCTCTCCAGTGCTCCTAGTGCAGAAGAAGGATGGCTCATGGCGCATGTGTATTGATTACCGTGCGTTGAATAAGAATACCATCAAGAATAGGTTTCTTATTCCTAGAATTGATAATATTCTCGATCGTTTAGAGGGTGCTGCAATTTTCAGCAAGATAGACCTTAAGAGTGCGTACCATCAAATTCGTATAAGGCCAGAGGATGTGCACAAGACTGCGTTTAGAACGACATTTTGTCTTTATGAGTTTCTAGTGATGCCGTTTGGGCTAACAAATGCTCCTGCCACATTCAACAAAATGATGGACCGGATTTTCCGCTTGCATCAACAATTTGTTGGGACGTTCTTCGATGACATGATAGTCTATTCGAAGAATGAAGAGGAGCATAGGCGTCACTTGACCATTGTGTTCGAAGAGCTACGCAGTCACAGGCTACTTGTCAATCCTAAGAAAAGTGAATTCTTCTTGGAAGAGATCCACTTTCTTGGCCACATAGTCTCAAAGGATGGTGTCAGAATGGATCCCGCAAAGGTCGAAGCTATTAAGACATGGCCAGACTTGAAGATTGTCCACGATGTCAGAAGCTTCTTTGGATTGTGTTCCTACTATAGAAGGTTTATCAGGAATTTTGCAGAGATAGCATCGCCTCTTCACGCTTTGCAAAAGAAAGAGGTCACTTTCAGATGGGCCCAAAAAGAGATTTCAGCTTTTAGTCTCTTTTAGGGTTTCGTCACTATTTCTTAGTGTTTTTTAGGGTTTCGAAACTGTTTTTTGCCATTTTTTACGGTTTTGCCACCTTTTTTGCTGGTTTTTAGGGTTTCAAATATGTGTTTTGCTGTTTTGGCCTAAAACTTAAAAGCCAGGCTATGTACGACAGAGCCCGGAAAACACGGAACCCTGCTGACGTGGCAGTGTACGGCCAATGCAGAAAACACGGGCTGGCAGTGTACGGCCAATGCAGAAAACACGGGCAGGTTGTTGATGTGGCACTTGTATAGACAACTCCCAAAACACGTAGGCTAGCTGCAAGGCTATCTTTTGGGGATTTTGCTTTCCAAGATGTATGCTTTTGAGGCCAAGGACCTTTATATACGGTCTTAGCGGGGACTCACTCTGGCATTCCAGTTATTGAAGCATAGAAAAAGCCCTCCCAACTATTATACCTTTGTGAAGCAATAAAGAAAATAGTACCGAAAGGAGCGCCAGACTTAAGGACCATTGCATTGGGAAGTGGAACTCCACTGCTTCGTGTCAACACTCTCTCTCTCTCTCTCTCTCTCTCTCTCTCTCTCTCTCTCTCTCTCTCTCTCTCTCTCTCTCTCTCTTGCCCTGCTGCTGCCTGCGCGCTGTTACACGCAGTCCCCCCTCAGCGCCGCTCTGCCGCCTCGCACCCCCTGCCCCACGCGCTACCCCCCCGCTCCCCCTCTCTATCGCGATAGGCCCCCCCGCCCCCCCTCTCTCTATCACGCTTCCCTACTCGTCTAAACTCTTTACCTTTTACATTTTTATTTTTTTTTACATTTTAACTCTATCGCCCCCCTTTTTAACTCTATCGCCTAAACTCTTTACTTTTGCATTTTCGGCATTGTAACTCTATCGCCTCTCCCCCCCCCCCCCCCCCCCCCGGCTTTCCCTTTTTAGTGCTGCTCTCTCTCTCTCTCTCTCTCTCTCTCTCTCTCTCTCTCTCTCTCTCTCTCTCTCTCTCTCTCTCTCTCTCTCTCTCTCTCTCTCTCTCTCTCTCTCTCTCTCTCTCTCTCTCTCTCTCTCTCTCTCTCTCTCTCTCTCTGTGCACTGGCTACCAGCACACCATGGCCACATGAATGACACTGTGAACCTGCAAATTTCCAGAAGCGGCCTCTCTGTCAGGTCCTCACCTACGCGCACCATGGGACCCAAACCAATACGGCAAACAACCCCCCTCGAAACCGGACATCATGGAAGGGAATACGCCACCATGCTCATTACGAGACATATGGGGACTCATCTCCTCGATGCACACCACCATCATGAAGAAGAGCGATGAAATCAAAGACCTAGCTCTAAAAAACCAAGAATTGGAACACAAGCTCCAAATGCAAGACCTACGAGTCCACCACCAAGAGGAGAAGATGCAGGAGCTCCAGGGTGCTCTTGATAAGCACGCAGCTACAATGCAAGACATGCTAGCCACACATGATGAAAAGATTGCGCAAATGAATGTATCTGAAAATGTGGGCTCTTGGAAAGATGCATTGATAAACACACCAATGCCTCAGACTTCCTCAATGAACAGAGACATGTATGCTAATGAGGATGACAAAGAATACACCGAACAAGAGAAAAGAAAAATGAACATCGTGATACAGGGCATCCCCGAATCCGACAACGAGAAGAACATTACCTTGAACACCAACATCACGGAAATGATCTCCGCTAACTTTGGACTGCATGATGTGGTGGTATATGGTGCACATCGAGTAGGCAAGAAGAAACCAGAAGCAAATCGGGCAATCATATGCACACTTCTGGATGCCCGCAAGACGGCTATTATCCTCGAAAACGCCCACATCTACTTAAAGGATAGCGCACTATACATCAGTGAAGATAGAACCCCGAACCAACAAAAGACCAAACGTGAAGCATACAAAGCTCGCATGAAAAAAAAAAAAAACAGCCCAAGCGGACACGAAAGGGGAAGCAAAAGAGGAAACAAAATGACAATGGGAGACCCATGGGTTCACGGAACTACACGTGACAAGTTGGAATTGCAGAGGCTTCCCGTGGCATAAAGGAGAAGGATTAACGGAAGTCCTACCACAAGCTGACATTCTCTTTTTATTGGAAACATGGGAACACGATGCATGTAGAATACCACACATTGAAGGATATGTCACACACTCCCTACGGATGCCATGTACAAAAATGAGGGGACAAGGAGTCGTCGTAGTGATATACCGAGAGGAACTCAGAAAAATGATCACAATTTGCAAGACAGATGCTCATAACCGGTACATATGGATCAAGTTTGACACAAAACCTAAACCTATGTTCATTGCCGGGTGCTACATCCCCCATAGAGAGTCACCGTTCTATGGTGCCTTCAATGTAGAGAAGAATTACCCTTTCCAAGATCTATATGCCGATATCCATGCCTATGCACAAGAAGGGATGATTATGCTTATTGGGGACATGAATGCTTGCATAGCACATGCGCAAATGCAAATGGTGGATCTCATGACACCTCCAATGCTTGAACATAAGGAGATACTAGATCCCACATGGGAGAGATGTTCGAAAGATCTCATTACAAACCCGCAAGGTATTGCATTGCTCAGTATGATGACATCCTTACAACTAATCGCCGTCAATGGAACAAGTTTGAAAAATCGGGAGAATGCACATGCTACACGGCCAACAAAGGCATGAGTGTTATTGATTATGTATTGATTGCATATGAGACATCCCATATTGTAAGTAATTTTACAATTGGGAAGAGGTCACCCAATTCGGACCACACCCCAATCCATGTATGGCTACAAGTTCCCACTCAAAAAGCACAAAAACAGCCCCATGCCCGATCATGGACATACAAAATGCAAGTGGACAAGAAAAGAATGTATGTAGAACATTTAGACAAAGCACTTGCTCATGTACCCATGCCATCACACATTGAACAAACATGGCCAATTTTCAAACAAGCTCTATGTGACGCCGTGGAACAAACAATGGGAAAAACGCATCGACGAGGAAATCATGTTAAAGGGCTACCGCATAACCCATGGTTTGATGAAGAGTGCAAGTATGCCAAAAAACAATTGCGGACACTGTCAACGACGAACACAGAATGGGAAACTCTATCAAAAGACTACACAAATCTCAAGAGGCGGAAAAGAAGAAACTATGAGCTACGCACGGAGACACAAGCCATAGCCAACTTCAAGAAACTTCAACTTCTTTTCCGCCTCTCTCTCTCTCAAGCCGAGTTGTAGCAGTTTCTCATGTGTGTTGCTATTGATTTCTCGCTTGAAGCGTCTAAGCTTGTTACATTGCTCGCATCTGTCGGTGCATGATCGTGTCGATGTCCTCCATTTGAGAAAGAGAGAAATGAAATGAAATGAAGTGTTATATTAACGTCTTCAAAAGGCCAAAATAACCTATGAGACCAATGAGAGAGAGAGAGAGAGAGAGAGAGAGAGAGAGATAAATTGAAATGTTATATTAACCTCTTCAAAAGGCCAAATGACCTATGAGACAAGAGCGTTACAATGTGGTGGATCTGATACAAAGTCAGAGTAACAAAATGACAAAATGACAAAATAAAAATACTATGGAAACCTAAACTGGTAGGTATGAACTAAGCAGCTAGCTGGGATAGCTAAATCACAAGTCACAAGAGATCCAGCATCGATCGCTGGCGGATCTCATCAATCTCCTCCATGGTAAGCAGTATGACCCGACGTAGTGCATGTCGGGCCAAAGTGATCCAAATCCTCTGATGTAGCCTTCGTCGATGCTGTGTAGTCCTCCGTAGTCGTGGGCGTCTGGATCTCCCCAGCTCAGTCGCTCGGTCGATCAGTGTGCCTTTGGTGTAAGGCGACAAGCTCTGCTGTGGTAGTAGCTCCTCCGGGTGTCCAGTGTCTGCTCTAAAGAAGTCTGTGATGTGTCTCTGAGACTGGCTGGCCCCTCCTCTCATCAGGCTCTCTCTGTGTTTGCGCAGCTCGAGCAGAAACAAACCCAGGCATCTCTGATCCTCGTACCTCATGACTCTGGAGAGTGGTCCAAAGCCCTCTCTGAACAAGCAGTGGAAGCGGTCTCGTTTCTTGTAGTAGACGGGACAGTGGCATGTGTAGTGCAACTCTGTCTCAAGCTCCATGTCACACAGGGGTCATGTACTGGCCTATGTTGGTACTCCGCTGTATCTCCCAGTCTCGATCCGTAGCTAGTGTGAAGATGTGCATATCTGGGGCCAATAGCACACTGTATCCCATGACACAAGTGGGTGTCCATGTATCTGGGCCTCGTCACAAAACCGTCCGTCGTAACCTGGAGAAGATGCTCTCTGTTGAAAGCCATCTTCGTGCCCAGCTCTTGTGCTGGCTATATCCATGTCCTCCTAGCTGAGTCAGGTCTTGGCGGATGAACCTGGTGATCTCGGACTGTGAGAGAGAGAGAGAGAGAGAGAGAGAGATTTTTTAACGTCTAGGAAGGCCCAAGTCAGCCTATGAGACAAATCAAGTATACATGTGGGTATGTCTTCCATCTATAAGCCTATGAGACAAAACAATTTAAACTGATACAAAGTAAAGAGAAAACCTTGGTGTATGATGGGACCTATGGCTGGGGGATGGAGCTCTAGTACTAGCGATGTGTGCATGTCTATATGTTCAAGTTAGTACAACCATGTACATGCGTCAAGCTAGCTAGCTCCATCATGTGCTAATAGGGGGGTTGTAGAATGCGGTACATGGGAGGATCGGGAGCAAGGGCTGCTCAGATGAATAGAGCTGGGTGAGCCATCATCTGGGCTCGTCTCTCCTCGGCAACTCGACGTTCGCAGGTCTAGATCTCCTTGATCTGTCTGTGGTGGAGTCGTGGGGCCGGCATCGGGTGACACACGGACGTCGTCTCAAACTGCTGGAGAGCCACTCCTCTCAGTGGATCCGGGAGTTTGGGAGGTGTGGTCCTCTGGAAAAAATTTGTAAGCTGTGACTGTCTCCCTGCCACCTGTGTCTCTGTATGTGGCTGCAAAAGAGTATCTCTAGCACGTAGTGCTTCAATTGTCTTCTTTGATCTCGAGAGTGCATGATCTGGCGAAGGATAGGCTACCCTCTGAATAATGGCTCGTATCTGCCTCTAATATCATCATAAGCTCTACATCCGCAAACAAAATGCTCCTCGCTCTCCACCACCTCTCTGCATACTCGACAGATTCTCTCCTCCCTAGTAATGTCATGAGCTCGCCCCACCTCTATCTCTAGCCTGTGTGATGACACTTTGAGCTAACCAATTGCCACCAGTGAGCTGTGTGGCATGTAGGTGTCCATATATCGTGGTCGCTGTATGAAACCGTTGTCTGATATATAGCCACCATAGATCTTGTCGGAGCATTGTGTCTCTCTCGCTATGTGAGAGATGAACATGGGTGAGTCGGAGTCATATTGAAACGATGGCAAGCTCTCAAGATCAAGGCTACGTGCTCCGAACCATGCTCTGACCTAAGTGTACCAAGCTTTGTCATATCCAAACTCTGCTATCTATTTGGCCGCCTCGAATGCTCGGCGCATGAGAGTGTCAGCTAGGAGCTCTCTCACTCTCTCGATAAAGTAGATCGTCTGAAAAGAGTGCTTTCACTACCATGGGGGGGTAGCAAGCTCTGCCTTGATGATGTCATGGGGCACTATGTGCTTGCCTCGAAACAAGCGAGAGATCATATGTACATGTGGTCTCTCGACTTGTGCCCATTGGCTATCTGTCAACATGGGTGCCCACATTGTTGTTGCATAGATTAGGCCTGGGGTGACTAATGTGTCGAAAAGCCACCTCTATGTGCGGGGCTCCTGAAAGTGTGCTTGATGACATCTCCGCTCTAACATGGCCAAAGTTGCATATCCACGGGTGAGTCTGTCAATGGCAACCTGAGCCATGGAGAAGGGGCAGTGTCTACTAGTGAAGGTGACTCCTAGATAGACATAGGAGATGACCACCTTGACTGTACCTCTTGCTGCTGTAAATGTGGCTGCTCGTTGGACTAACTTGGAGGTGTGGAAGATCCTAACCTTGGTCTTCCCAAGGTTCACGCCAGTCCATTGTGTGTAAAAAACTCATCCAAGACACTCAAAGAGACAGATGGCTCTGTAGACGCTCTCGTGACTCTGAAATCAAAACAATGTCATTAGCACATAGCATAATGTGGATTGGAGTACCTGCTAGGTCAGCTCCTGCCCCTCCCGCTCATAAGATGTAGTCGGGGATCTCGTCGATCTAGAAGCCAAAGAGGGTTGGGGAGAGGGGGCATGCTTGCTTAACACCAATGGTGCTAACAATGAACTTTGACAGGCCCCCTGGACAACTGACTCTCCTAGTCACTCTCTCATAGAGAGCATAACCATTAGTATTATTACTCAGTAGCTCAAGTGGCAGATTCAGGTCCAAAACCCTTCAAGGATGGTGGTGGTACGGTTAAATTTTTCACCTTCTCAAGCATCCAAGATTCCCACAACGCTCTCAAGTTCTTACAACAGTAACGTAAATTTTACAAAAGAGTCCAAGTTGCTGCGAGTCACCTCTTTTCTCAAAGATAGTGCTTGACATGGTGGGTTGCCCTTACCAAGAAACCGGACAGTCCGAAGACTTGGCATGACTTCAAGCTCGCTTTCTACTCAAGCTTCCTTGATGAGACATTTGAAGTAGACATAATTGCAACACGGTCTGGCCTCATGCTGTACCCCTCGTACACTTCCAATTTACAACTAAAGATTGTTGAGCGCGCGGCGGTATGTGCAAGTGAAAGAGCACGCGAGGAAGTGCAGTGTGTGTGCAGAGAGGGGTGGCGAAAGCCAGCAGGAGAGGAAGCGCTAGCAGAACGAAGAGGGAGAGAGAGAGGGCTCACGTTTTTGGGGAAAACACAATAAGTGAGTTTTGGATTTTCCCACTTTTATTATAAGTGACCTTTAAAAAATGTGTCCAGGTTCATATTGAACTTGGACAAAGTATAAAAATGTACAAAAAGGAGTTATTTAGCATAGTAAGAGGGAATGGCCGTTTTCAGGTCTCCGTTCCCCGTTCCCAATCCAAGTTTCCGTTCCGAATCCCCGTTCCGTGTTTCAAACGTGAGTACTCGTAACAGGGAATGGCATTTTGTTCCGCGTTCCTCTTCCGCGTTCCCGTCCCGGTTTCCCGTTCCTGGTAACTATGTTATTTAGACCTTTAACCCAACAACCTCCCACTTAAAGGCATAAATGACGCCTTTAAGTTAACCAACTCCCACCAGCTGTATGCAATGCTCATGTTGAGCCTTAGCAAGACTCTTGGTGAGAACATCTGCACGGTTATCCTGTGTATGGATCTTAGTCAAGCTGACTAGACCATCCTCCAATACCTGTCGTATGAAGTGGTATCGCACATCAATGTGCTTTATCCGTGCATGAAACATGGCATTCTTGGCCAAATAGACAGCACTTTGGCTATCACATCCCAAGACACGAGTACTAGCAAGCATACCAAGCTCTCTGACAAGTCTACCCAACCATATGGCCTCTTTAGAAGCCTCAGTGGCATCCTGAGGCTCTTTTTCAACATCAATAGGTGGCAAGAGAGGCTGAAATTTGACCGATTTCTTGTCAATTTCAGAAGATGTAGCATTTTTCAGCAATTTAGCTTCATTGAACACTACATCTCGGCTGCGTACTACCCTCTTAAACTGAGGCAATCATATCCTGTAGCCCATTACACCCTCTTCCCCATAACCTAGGAAGAGTCCTTGGATGGACTTGGCATCTAGCTTTGTCCTCAAGTCATTACGAACATGGACAAAAGCCTCGCAGCCAAACACTCTCAAATGATCATAAGAGGCAGGTTTGCCAGACCAAACCTCCTCTGGAATGTCATTTTTTAGCGTACTGTTAGGAGAGCGATTGCATACATGAACTGCAGTTTTCAAAGCCTCTCCCCAAAACCCATGAGGGAGATTAGCCGTGGACAACATGCAACGCACTCTCTCACATAAAGTACGGTTATACCTCTCAGCCACACCATTAGAAGATGGATTATAAGGGGCTGTCAACTCCCTTTTAATCCCATATTCTTCGCAATAACGTTGAAATTCAGCAAACGTGTACTCCCCCCCATTGTCAGATCTCAGACATTTAAGCTTACTACCCTTTTGCGTGCTCACAAAAGCATGAAACCTCTTAAATGCATTAAATGTCTCACTCTTATTCTTTAACAAATATGCCCAGCCTTTCCTAGTGCAATCATCTATGAATGTAACAAAGAATGATGCACCACCAAAAGACTTAACAGGCATTGAACATACATCGGAGTGAATTAAATCAAGAGCATTAGCTTTGCGCGAGACACCATAATAATAAGAAGACTTCTTTTGTTTACCATACAAACAGTCATTACAAAAATCTAACTTGGTGCCCTTTACATCAACCCTCTTCAAAGAGGAGAGCACATCAAGTCCCTTCTGGCTCATATGGCCAAGTCTTTTGTGCCACAACTCCAAATGAGAAGCAACTTCAGCCACTGCAAGAAACTTGCCAGGAAAAGCTTTGCCATGTAAATAGTACAATGTACCACTCTTGCATCCCTTGACAATGAGCATTGATCCCTTAAGCAACTTCCATGAACCCCCAGCAAAAATGGTTGTATAACCCTGTGCATCCATCTGGCCAACAGACAATAAACTCTTCTTGATGCCTAGTACATACCTTACATCTTTAAGCATAAACTCTTGGCCATTGTTTAATGCCAAGAGCACAGTGCCCATTCCTTCAATGTCACAAGCATGGTTATCCCCAAGGTAAACCTTGCCATACTTGCCTGCATGATAAGAAGCAAAACACTCCACAGATGGAGTCACATGAAATGAGGCACCCGAGTCTACTATCCAAGATTGTGTAAGGCCATCATTTGCACTTAGCAATGCATCAATGACATCTCTACGTGAGATAAGCATGTCTTCTGCATTTGCTACGACAAAATCTGAGGGACATGAAGCTGCAACCAAGATCTCCTCACTGTCGGATAACTCTATGATAACCACACTAGAGGATACATTGACAGTCTCCGAATCCTTGGAGAAGGTACCTGCTGATTTTTCCCCTTTCTTATCCTCTGTCTTCTTCTTCTCCTGTGATTCCTTCTTTCTTTCCTGCTCTTTCTTGAAATACCTGCAATCTGGCTTCTTATGGCCTTTTCTGCCACACTGGTAACAAGTCACATCCTTATCCCTAGACTTGCTTTTGCTCCTATTTTGAGTCTTGGTACCTGTATTTTGCTTCTGACTTCTGCCTCTCGCATTGTAAGCAGAACTGCCTCCTTCCCCACCACTAGACTTGCGTCTAACTTCCTCATTTAAGATGGAGCCTCGCACTCCATCATATGTGAGGTTGGGGCTATTACTCAAAGAAACCACAAGCGTTTCCCAAGAGTCTGGCAAAGTCATCAACAAAAATATGACTTTCAACTTGTCATCAAAAGGTTGAAGCCCAGTATCCTGTAGCTAACTCATAACACTCGTGAAAGCACTTAAGTGCTCAGAAGCCGACTTGGCTTCGTCAACATCATGTTCACCAGTTTGCGCATCAAATGCACCTGATTCACAGGGGTGGCATTCTCATAAGTGGCCTTCAACTTATGCCAAATTGCATGTGCAATGTCCAAGCCCTTTATGTCCACCAGAATGTCATCGGTCACAGCCATTTTGATATAGGCCTTTGCTCTCTTGTTGAGCTTGGCCCAATCCTCATCTGGCATATCCTCAAGCTTTACAGCCAAAAGGGCGTCCTCACAATCCTTGAGGAACAAAATCCCCTGCATCCTGTCCTACCATAGGTCGAAACCTGTACCGTCAAGTCGCTTGATTTCCATCAAGCTCTTGGCATCAGACGACGAGGAAGTAGAGGCCATTTGCACGAATAAAAATGCAGCAGAAAGTGTCTACATAAAATCTGAAAATTTCTAGTGATCACAATGTACCGCACGTTGCATACAATGTGCTGAAAATTTCAGCAATTAACAAGTATCTCCAATGCGTACTTGCATAAACCCACAAAAAGCGTACATAAACCTCAATTTGTGTACATAAAAACAGTCCAATTTTGGCGCGTCAATTTGCATCAAATGGACCTGTTTTGAGTGGAAAAAGCAAGGGGCATTCACGGGAATCGATTTAGAACACCTATGTTTTGCTGTTTTGACCTGTAATTTTTTGGTTTTTACCTGTTTTGACCTAATTTCAGCCTGTTTTAGGCTGTTTTGGGAACCCTAATCACCCTAGGTGACACCGGAAGCAAGGGGCTTCGCGATGAAATCGGAAATTTGACGCGAGAGAAGCCTTTTGCCTGCTGTCCAACCACCTGCGCAAAGCTTCTGAAACCCTAATCTGGCTCTGATACCAATTGTTGAGCGCGCGGCGATATGTGCAAGTGAAAGAGCACACGAGGAAGTGCAGTGTGTGTGCAGAGAGGGGTGGCGAAAGCCAGCAGGAGAGGAAGCGCTAGCAGAACGAAGAGGGAGAGAGAGAGGGCTCACGTTTTTGGGGAAAACACAATAGGTGAGTTTTGGATTTTCCCACTTTTATTATAAGTGACCTTTAAAAAATGTGTCCAGGTTCATAATATGAACCTGGACAAAGTATAAAAATATACAAAAAGGGGGTTATTTAGGCCTTTAACCCAACAAAGATTTTGGGACCCCTATTTGTCAGTTTCCATCTTTCGAGATATTACTTTTGCAGAATAGATTGAGAAGTACACTTTGGGTCTACCTTTTCCACTATGAGATTAGTGCATAGGAAATCCAATCCTCGATCCTCCACCCTAGATACCCAACAACCGCAAACAAGTACAGTTGCCAACACACTATTCGACAATTGACTCCTGAAGGAATGACATGATACCGATCAAAAGGAAGGTGTTACAAACGTGGCCTTCACGGCCATATTGTCCGAAAATCCCAAATAACAAAAGATAATCCACGTATGTTCCTATTGTCGATGCATCCAATGAACCATGTAACTATGGAAAAAGTTAAAGATCAAGATGCCCTCATCCTGTTTGATTGAGGCTTCATGCAAAATTTTATCTCACCAGAATTGACTGCAAGATTAAGTATAGAGGAATATGCCAAGGAGACACAAATTGAAGCACAAATGGCTAGTGGAACCTACACATCATCGACACCATTGATCGGATCACTTCAACTACAAGTTTAAACATTTATAGATCCAGTTGATGTCACGAGGACGTGGCAACTGCTAACCTGAGTTGTTGGTTTCTTTCCGATGATTTTTATTTAATTTTTGGGACCCCCTTTTTGAAGTCACAAATGGCCGGACATTGTGTGGCTTGTGTGAAACGGCCGATGGCCGAGAGTTTCACCCGTACACAGAAAGGCCTTGTCGCCACGAGATGGTTGGGACAATCGGCACTGGAATCCGAGCAAAAAAAGGGGTGTCTAGGCTCTGTTCAAAGTCATTTAGGCCCCCTCGCTACACTTTATAAGTCAGTGGGTACTAGGAATTAACTCAAAAGAGGCAAAGTGGACACTTGGCGGCATGTGAACCATTTTGTAAGCCACATCAGCTGGGGGCGCCCATTTTAAGAGAAAAGGCTGATTTGGGGCTGCCTCTTCTTCATCAAGTGACTACAGAGTGTGGGTGAGTAGTGGGTGCAGGTTTCACAACTTTAATAGAAAGCTTGCCTTCTCCCTTGTCTTATGTAGCGCGATGATTCCGCTCTCGTGCGTCTCTCCTCCCCCCCCTTTGAATACAGAAACGTGATGCCCGCTCGAGGGCTTTTCATCTGTATGTACAATTGTGTGGGTTCATGCGTCGATTGCCGAGGCAAGAGCCTCTTGCACAGGAACTGGATTAGCTAGTTGCTAGTCCCCCGCAGGCACATGTGAATTTGGAGAGATTTCACGCGAGAAATCACGTCCATTTCAAAGGGCAAGTAGCTCTACAAGTGCCGGAGCTCAAGGGCTTGCTATGGATGCGACCGACCCACGAAACAGAGCCCAAAACAGGGAGTTACAGCCTGCTTTGTAAATTTACACGTTTAGGGTTTTTGCCCTAATAGATCCCTAATACCCCCGGGAGGTTCGGGAAAGCGAGGGGATCGTTGTACATGCAATCTTGTGCATTTTCGGGGCAGAAAACAGAGAATTGAGCGTGCTGCAGATTCTTGCCAGGTTTGGGAAAGTGTCCGTATGCGCCGGGAAAGTCATCCAATGCGTGGGGATTTTGACTATGAAGTTTCCTAGTATGGTTATGCTGCCGAAATCGGGCTAGAACAGGTCTTTGTCAATCCGGATTATGAGGCACAGCTCGTAGGAAATCGCGGGTTCTATTCCCTCTTTGAATACAATAAAGAAATACCGAAAGGGGCGCCAGTCTTTGGGGCCAATAGGTTGTCGGCGTTGGCTTGGTAGCGCTCTAGCTTCCAAGCCGTGTGTGTTTGAAGTGTTAATTCCTGCAACAGTTTTTTATTTGCAAAGTTTCTTTGTGTCCTAAAGTCTAAAGTAAAGTTCCAGGCAGAAGCCAAAGTCTACCAACCTACGGGCCGGTTTCAATTGACTTCTACACTATGTATTTGAGAGGATGTGATGTTCTATAGGGCATGCCTTGGTTCTACAAGTATCATGCCCGTTTTGACGCAAGAGAACGAACCATCCAATTTAAGCACAAGCACGAAGAGTTGGTGTTGAACTTCGGCCACTCAAGAAGCGACGGCAGACTATGAAAAGAATCAAAGGAAATAACTATGAATAAAGATTGATGATGAACTGTGAATTCTTTTGTACGAATTTATGATTAATAAAGATTATGGTTATGATTATGATTAAGATTATGATCTTGGGTGTGTGCACGCACCACAAGTACCTTTAATATGCATTGGCTAAGTTCTTGGGTGTGTGATCGACATCCAAGCTAGATCCAATGACCTTTTATAGGCATTGACTAAGCACCCAAGATGTGTGCAGCTAGTTTCTATGTGTGCATGGCCATTATGACACAAGAATGCATGACTGAATAATTAATTATGAGATTTTAGGTTGCATGAATGTTAGAGGGGTGAACCTTTTTGTATCCTGCAATCGAGGACGTTTGCTTTGATTTAAGAAGGCGGCATGTGATGGGTTCTAGGGTTAGGGTTAACTATGTTGAGGTCATAGACACATTGAATCAATGCGTTCGTTTGGCCCGTCCCAGACTCACTTCCCCTAGAAAGGTGGTCCATGCCAATTTCTTGGTCAAAGTCGGAATCCTCTATGCTGTGATCAGTTTTCTCTAGAAAGTAGTTGCATCTAAACGTTATCAGCGTGATGGACCTTCCGGTCTAACACTAACTTATCTAAGTTTTGCATGACTGGCCAAGGGGCCTAAAACCTAGCAGGTGAGAAAGAAACTAAACTTTGGCCAACTTATAAAGCTTCGCCGAGGTGCCTAAAACTAGGCGCGCACACACACGCACGAAGAACCGCGTTAAAAAAAGTGATGGCGTGGCAGACTGTACGGACTTCTCCGTGATTTGCACTAACATGCCACATGGCAGCTGTACAGATTTCCGACAAATTGCGTTGGCTGTATTGGGCAGATTTTAGTGCCAGCTTTTGGTGCAGATGCTTTTGCCCAAAGGCCACTCCTCAAGGACATCTGTACATAGAGTCTCGGAGAGAGTCTGACACTCGAGAGTTGTAATTTATGAGCAATAATAGTAAAGAAATACCAAAAGGGGCGCCAGTCTTTTGGGCCACTATGTCTTGGCTTAGAACTACTCCGAGCCGTTTCGTCTCTCTTTGAGTTATTCAAGTGTTTTGAAGTATTAAAGTATTGTCAAGTGTGAAGTTTGTAGTTGACTCTGTGTTTCCGCCCAATCCCTCGCCAGAAGGGATTACAAGATCCATGTTGCTGAAACGATGATGTCATCTGTGCATACCAACAAGATGTGTCTCCCTGTGAGGCAAGTTGTCAAGAAGACTCCATAGCTGGTCGAGCATATTTATTTTTGGGGACATCCCAGATACTGTGTATAAAAGAGATGGGTATGGTAAGTGCATCTATGACCAACAGGGGAGCAACAAGCTTTGCACAAATAATCTTGTGCGGTATAGAGGCCTTGACCTTAATCATTCGGAAAATCATTGAGACCAGAGGCCTCTCCATACATCTCCATTCATTAGTACTGCCAGCTCGGCTATGATGGCCTACTGATGATCCCTATATCTGCACCCTATAAAGCATAGCTGAAGTAATCAATATCGCAAATAGCTAGAGCGAATCTGCAAACACATCCTCTCCATGCTCCCCAAAGCTACATATGCTCTCGTCAGTCTGATCTCTGATCCTTTCCTCTAGGAGAACTTTGGACCAATGAAGACCACTCCCGTGTGTGTGTGTGTGTGTGTGTGTGTGTGTGTGTGTACACACACACAAAAAGGTACAATTGGTGAATCTGATACCATGTCTGAGTACGGAAATTACAAAGTTACAAAGAACTAGCACTAAAACACTAAGGAGAAAGGAAATAGGGGGGGGGGGGGGGGGGGGGTGGGTTCAGATGAAATCTCTTATCGGTCGCTGTCGGATCTCATCGACCTCCTCCATGGTCAATACTCTGGTTGGCGTCTTGCATGTCGAGCTAGATTGATCTGTATCTTCTGTTGCAACCTTCGTCGGTAGTGGGAGACCCCCCGAGGTCATGGACATCTGGATCTGCCAAGCTCCGTGGCTCGATCAAGCAGTGTACCTCTACTATGAGTAGGCTCTGAGATCTGTTGTAATGACTGCTCCGTTGGCTCTCCTCTGGCTGGTGTAAAGAAATCTGTGATTCGTCTCTGAGACTGTCTTTCCTCTAATGTCCTCAGCAAGCTCTCCCTAAGTCTGCGTTGCTCTAGCAGGAACAATCCGAGACACCTCTAATCCTTGTATCTCATGACTCTAGAAAAAGGTCCGAACCCTTCTCTGAACAGGCAGTGGAAGCAGCCGCATATCTCATAGTATGCCGGGCAGTGACATGTGTAGTGCAGCTCTGTCTCTGGCTCTAAGTTACATAGGTGACATATCCTAGCTCCTGCCGGCACCCCTCGAAATCGGCCAGTCTCGATTTGGAGCTGATGTGAGGATGTGCGTATCTGTCCAATAGCCCATCTTATCCCATGAGAAAAGTGTGTGTCCATGTATGCAGGCCTAGTCACAAAGCCGTCCTCCGTGAGTTGGAGAAGATGCTCTCTGTAGAAGGCCATCTCCGTGCCTAACTCCTGTGTCGGCTGTATCCATGTGCTCCTGGTATTTAGCTGAATCAAATCCTGACGTATGAGTCTGGTGATCTCTGTCCGTGTGAGAGACAGGGAGGGTGCATCCAGGGAGTATTGAAGCGGAGGTAATCTATCCATGTTGAGACCATGCGACTGAAACCATGCTGTCATATGTCCATACCAACATGCTGTATCGCCTTGTAGAGCTAGTTGTTGAGAGGACTCCAGGGCAAGCCGAGCGTATCTGTCCTTGAGGAGATCCCATAGACCGTGCAAAAAGAAACTGATCTCGTCAATGCCTCCACCACGAGGGGGGGGGGGGGGGGGGGGCAGCTAGCTCGGCTCGGATAATTTCATGTGGTACTGAGGCCTTAGCCCGAATCATCCGAGCGATCATAGAGGCCAGAGGCCTCTCCATACATCTCCATCCATCTGTGTTGCCAGATCTCCCATGGTGGTCTAGTGAGGGTTCCCATACCTGAACTCCATAGAGCACAGCTGGAGTCACTAGAGTGTCAAGAGCCAAGGCTTTGTTCACGGTTCCTGAAATTGAACCTGCAAACACATCCTCTCCAGTCCTCCCAAGCTGCATATGCTCTCGTCAGTCTAGTCTCTGATGCTCTCCTTAGTGAAAACACTGGTCCACCGAAGGCTACCCCAAGATAAGTATATGCATCTGTGTACTCCACAGTCTCCTGGCCATACATAAATGTGGGTGCCGACCTCCTAACCCATTGTGGTGTGGTGTTGAACACCATAACCTTGGTTTTCCCCAAATTGACAGACAATCCACTGTCACGAGCAAATGTATGCAGAGCATCCAAATGACGTTGCATCCCCTCTGGAGAGTCAGAAATCAGCACAATACCATCAACATATAGTTACAGCAGAATCCATGTCCCTGCTAGCTGAGTCCTCCATGTCCCCCTGACGCTCTACATAGTCCGAAAACTCATCCTGGACATACATCCCAAAAAGAGTCGGGGATAGGGGGCATCTCTGCTTTACTCCAATAGTGGAGAGGACCATGTCAACCATTCCCTCAGTGGTGTGTATCCGCCCCATCACTGTCCTATATAGAGCCAGAATCCCCCAAATCGGCTCTGTAGGCACACCCATGTCTTGTAATATGCGTATAAGTCTGGCTCTCGGCACTATGTCAAAAGCTTTGCGGAAATCCACAAAGCTACAATAGATCCTCTTGCCATGGTATCTACCCTCCTCAATAATAGCTATGAGTGTCAGAATCTGGTCAAGAGTGGAGAAACCTCTCCTGAAACCTGCTTGCCCTGGTGCTCTTATGCCCTCTCGCTCTGCCCATCTACTCAGCTTCTATTCAAGAAAGGATGCATACAGCACAGCTAATGTGTGACCAACCATGATGGTGTGATAATTCTTGAGAATAATGGGATCTCCTTACTTGAAAATAGGCACAATCGTGGACATACTCCAAGTCTCGGGGAAGCCTTCATACATGGCTCGATTAAATATCATAGCCAGGAGCTCTGCAGGCATATTTTTGGCATGGATGAAGTGCTCTGCTACTAGACCATCATGATCGTGTGCTCTCCTTGTCTTCATCCTGTCAATAGCTTTCCTTACCCTCTCGGCAATAAAGAAAGAACGTGTCTCCGGGCATGTCTCTAGTGGGTCCAGTAGAGGTGGTTGTCCTGATATTGTCAAGAGAGATGTGGCATATTCCCCCCGTGTCTCAGTGGAGGTGACCGCTGGTGGTGGTGAATGTTCGTGGAATAGCCTCCATGCTTTGCCTGAGTCCTGACTTATAAATTACTGATACAGATCTTGCTCTAGCTGGGAAAAGAGAGAGAGAGAGAGAGAGAGAGAGAGAGAGAGAGAGAGAGAGAGAGAGAGAGAAATGAAATGAAATGTTATATTAACGTCTTCAAAAGGCCAAAATGACCTACGAGACCAAACTGTTACAAAATTGTGAATTTGATACCATGTCTAGGTACAAAAAGACTAGAACAAAAATACTACTAACACTAGAATCCATCCTTATCTGCACTCTAGATGTCAAGAGAATATGGCTTGAATCCTCTGTTGTAGTCTCCGTCGATGCTGTGTAGCTCCTCTCCTCAATCGTGGCCGTCTGGATTTCCATAGCTCCAGTGCTTGGTCGATGAGAGTGCCGGTAGTGGTCGAATGAGTGTGGGCCGAGCTTTGCAGTGATGGTTGCTCCTCTAGCTATCCCATATCTAGTGAAAAGAAATTTGTAATCTGTCTCTGGGACTATCTCTCTCTAGCTCTCCCCAATAAAGTGTCTCTATAACTGTGTAACTCAAGTAGATAAAGCCCAAGACATCTCTGATCCTCATAACTCATGACCCTAGAGAAAGGACCGAAACCCTCTTTGAATAAGAAGTGGAAACGTCCCTGAATCTCATGGTACACTCTGCAATGACATATGTAATGTAGCTTTGTCTCTGGCTCTAGCTGGCATAAGCGGCATATTTTATTGTCTGCTGGTATCCCTCTGAAACTACCAATCTCAATCTCCAGCTGATGTGAATGTGCGTATCTGATCAATGGCACACCGCAAACCATGAGACATATGTGTATCCATGTAGCTGGGTCGAATCACAAACCCATCTCTTGTGAGGTGGAGAAGATCCTCTCTATAGAAAGCCATCTTCGTGCCCAACTCCTGTAGCGGCTCTATCCATGTCCTCTTGGTATCCAGTTGGATCAGGTCCTGACGAATGAGTCTAGTAATCTCCACCCGTGTAAGAGACATCGAGGGTGTCTGAAGAGAGGACTGGAAAGGGGGCAGCCTGTCCATAGTGAAGCCATGCATCTGAAACCATGATGTCATATGTGCATACCAGCATGAAGTGTCCCCCTGAAGAGCTAACTGTCTGGAAGACTCAAGGGCTAGTCTAGCATATCTGTCTCTAGTAGTATCCCACAAGCTGTGCACAAAGGAGACTAATCTGGTAAGCGCCTCGATCTCCATGGGAGGGGCAGCTAGCTCTGCTCGAATGATAGCGTGGGGTACGGAGGCCTTGGCTCTGATCAGTCGAGAGATCATAGACACCAAGGGCCTCTCCATACGTCTCCAACCATCTTGGCCTACAGAAGGTCCCCATATCTGCACGGCATACAACATAGCTAAGGCTACTAAAGTATGAAAGAGCCATAACTTTGTCCGAGGTTCCTGCAAACACATCCTCTCCGAGCCTCCCAAGGCCGCATAAGCTCTAGACAATCTAGTCTCTGCTGCTCTCCACAAAGAAAACCTCGGCCTAGTGAAGACAACCCCAAGGTACGTGTATGCATCTGTATACTCTACAATCTCCTGATCATATGTGAAAATCGGTACTGATCTCTTGATCCATTGTGGTGTGGTATTAAACACCATAACCTTGGTTTTACCAAGGTTTACAGACAATCGACTATCCTCTGCAAAACTGTGTAATGCATCCAACTGTCGCTGCATACCCTCTAGCGAGTCAGATATCAACACAATATTATCAGCGTATAACAACAATGGGATCCACGTCCCTGCCAGCTGGGCACCTCTATCACCCTCTCTGTCAATGTAATCAGACACCTCATCAACGTACATACCAAATAGAGTAGGAGACAATGGGCAACCCTATTTCACCCCAATGGTGGAGTGAACTAAATCAAATATCCCCTCTGGAGTACGTACATGTCCCATCACTCATCTGTACAAAGCCATAATCCCCCAAATCAACACTATGGGCACCCCATCTCCTGCAGTCTGCGCATCAATCGTGCTCTCGGTACCATGTCAAATGCTTTGCGGAAATCCACAAAGCTACAATAAATCCATCTCCCACGTGACCTACACCCTCACCCTCTGCCCAATTACTCAACTGCTGCTCAAGAATGGATGCATACAACCGTGGCCAATGTGTGCCCAACCATAATAGTGCGGTAATTCCCACGCTCTGTAATATCACTTGCCTTGAAGATGGGCACAATAGTAGACAACCTCCAAGTCTCAGGTAACCCCTCACACATGGCACGATTGATCAACACTGCAAGAACCTCTACCAGCATATCTCTAGCATGTATAAAGTGCTCTGCTACTAGACCATCATGATCATATGCCCTGTTGGTCCTCATCCTGTCAATTGCTCTCTTTACCATCTCAGTGGTAAAGAAGGTGCTGGTAGGTGGGCATGGCTCTGTAGGATATGGAAGGGGGTCTTGTCCAGGAGCTGTATCTAACGATGTCGCGTACTGGCCCCACACATCAAGAGAAGTAATCACTCGTGGAGGGGAGTGCTCATGAAAGAATCGCCATGCATGATGCCTCTCCTGAGTCTCTACTCAAGAACAACTGATACAAGTCTCACTCCATCTGGGCCAAATAAGCTCGTTTCTTCCGTCACACAAGGCATCTGGAAGCAATCCGAGACTGTCTGAAAGTGATGACTCCTAAAAGAAGACCTCTCTAGAGTTGGGCTCTCATCTCTCTGCACTCCTCATCATACCAACTATTCTGGGGCATGCTCCCAGAATGTCACCTCCGACCCGGCTGAGTGTGTGGGTATGCCTCTGATGCTGCACCATGCAATGTCTCAGTCAGTAAAGTGGTGCACTCCTCCACTGAGAGACCAAGACTAGATGTGCATAGATGGCTATAGATCTCCTCTGTATAAACCGAGTCAGTCTTTGATGTAAATGTATAACGGGTATGTGACCTGCCTCCTGATGTCTAGGCTGTACTACATTGAAATGAAACGGACAATGTCAAAAGAGCGTGATCCACTGCTACATCCACTGGTCTGGCTCCCACTATGAAATCCTGAATACAAGGAATAAAGCTCGAATGTGCCATAATGGCTTACAGCGATTTCCTGGAGCAGTCTGTTTCACATGCTTTCCTCACAGACACGGGGCCAGTACAGTGGATTATGTTGGGCTCCCCTCTTGTGCAGCATGCACCGCACCAGACTCAACTTGCTGATTCATCGAGCACTTTCGGAATAGTCGGTGCTAAACCAAAAGCCTCAAGGTAAAGCTCTAGTCCCCTTACGGCAGTTGGAATAAATCCAAAGAGATCATACCCTATGGCAAGAACAGTTATAACAAACACTGCTTCTGTCTTGGAATTAATGTAAGTAAACGACATCATGATTCATAAGTATCAGCAAAAAGAGAACCATGATTTTGCAAACTAAGCGCACACCTTTTAGAGAGGCGGCACCTTCCATGCAAGAGCACAAAAAAGCTGCAACTTTTGGCAATGCAGACTTTTCAGTCTCGAGGACAAGCTCATCATGGATCTGAGAGAAACAAAACAAGACTAATAATCACACAAACAGCAACAATTCAAGTGCAGCCTATATCACAGTGCAAAATAATCCTTACCTGTAGGAGCAAACGAAATTTTCCTTGCAAGGGAGAGGAGCACATGGTCTTTTCATTCTGAACACAGCCTGGACTGGCTCTCCCCAAGCTTCCTACGGGGAACAGTTTGTTCATGGCAATTTTTATGAGATCTGCTGCTGAGCCCTGGATCCAACAAGCATATAAGTATTAACTTTCCTTTTAAGTCCAATTTTAACCGAGGTTTGAGTTCGAAATATGCAGGAAAGAGAGTTATCTATTGATCGCTGCACCAAGCAGTCAGAAGATGAAAATACATTAAATACAAAAACAAAAAGAAACTGCACATGAGACCACCTGGCAGATTGAGTTTACTGCTTGGCGTTCTGCTTTTGATCGTTCTGAGAGAGTGCCATACTTTATTTTGTCCAGGTAACGTCTTCTGCCTGCTAGAGTACTAATATACCTGCCAATGCTTTCCAGTAAGCTACCATGAACATTCAAATACATGTTTTAAGCTCTAAGAATGCTTACCCTTGTTCTCGACACCTGTTTACTGCTTCCTTAAGCCATTTTGCTACACCAGGAAACGCAGTCTTGAAGCGCTTATATTTCTCAGCTGCTTCTGATACACTGCATTCAAGCTGGTCTGCTAGGGCACTTATCCCCATACCATACAGTATTCCATAAACAAGTCTTTTTGTAAGATCTCTTTGCCTTTCTGTTACATTTGCCTCAGTCACCTCAGTCCATCGTGCTGTTATTAGTTTGAAAAGATCCCCAGTTGGCCTGCTTAGAAGCTCAATAAGGGCAGGATCTCCAGAAAAATGTGCCATGAGGCGTACCTCAATCTGGGAATAATCAGCAGACAACAGAATCCAGCCTTCCTGGAAAGCATTTAGAATATGGAATTGCAGCAATGAAACAACACTAATCAGAATGCAGAAGTACTAATGCTGCACCTGTGAAGGCAAGAAAAAATCACGTGCATTGATTGTGCATTCTACAGCACTTTGATCTTTCGAAGTATGTTCAGACTGCTGCATTATGGTAAACTTGAGAGGGTGCTCTACACACTGCAAGCACATGAAGGGTCCATCTCTTATTTGCTGAAGGAGAGCAGCCCTTTTATGCCCTTTCTCAAATTTACTTCTCAGCGGTATGTTTCCAACATATGAACGGACTTTTTAAATGCAAGGCGACTAAGCAATTTTATAAATGATTATCACCTGAAGATTGGGCTCCTCCATGGAAAGCCTGCCAGTTGCTGTGGACGTTTGCAGCCAACGACCTTTCACGCGATAGATGATAGATTTACTGGCCCCAGAATGACCCTCTCTAGTGATCATGGGCCTGGCTTTGAACAAAATAGAACCAAGGGTACTGTGAAGGACCTTTGCGAGAGTTCGGTGCTCCTTGATCACTTCAATAATTGGATGTTGACCTCTACAGAAAAAAATTCAATAAACAGAACATTGAAACAACACAACGCCGACAAACTTCCAACACGGTCTTACTTGAGGGCATCAAGTGCCTGCTTGTCCGTACTCGGATGTTGTTTCTTCCTATTGCATCCAGCAGGAATAGGAAGTTTAAGATGTGTGTACAGCACACTGGCAACCTCTGCAGGCACAGAAAGAGAGAAGAGCACTCCAGCAAGGTCATGGGCTCTACCCTCAAGTTCCTTAATCTTTGACTCTAGTTGTTGACGGGCTCGTTTGCACTCCTCCATATCCACTGTGATGCCAAAAGCCTCTAACTCTGCAAGTAATGGAACCTAACAAAAACAGTAAAACATCTTTACGTGGCCATTGCAAATGCAGTATACTCAACAAAGAGTTTGCATACAAGGATAAGAAGTAAAACGAGAGAACTCTCATTATGTCATTGACGATGTAACACAAATCCTACCAAAGGCATTTCTTGCTGTAGCAGTGGCTGATTCAGACCTTCAGCAACTACCAGCTTCCAAATAACCGAGTGAAGTGCACGAATTTGAGCAACACGTCGACAACAGCCATTATGAGCAACTCTTCCCATCTGGTTGATCCACCTCCCTTCTCTACTTGCCTTAGCGGCTAGATTCCCTGGAAGCCTCCTCTTTATCTCCTATCAAAGCACAAAGTCAAATTGGCTTCAGAAGTTACTCCCAACATTTCAAACCAACAAGCTACACACCAAGGGACCTGATGATACCTGTTCAAGGCTGAAACTTTGTGCACTCTCTTCATCTGGCCACAAAATCCAGGCTGCAATTTGTAAATCGACTGGACTACCTACCATACTAGCTTCAGGCAGATCAACAAACTTCTGGTTTGCAGTGACTAACTGCAAGTTTTCAGCAGCGATTTGGTCTGTCTGACCCACAGACAGTGAAGGATGATGAAATGCCAAAACTTGATCTTTCCAGTTCCATGTCACTTTCTGCACCGCATCTGCACGTAGGCTTGCAGTTAATCGTCTCCACCTCTCTTTCCCCCTTGCACATATTACGATTTCCCCATCTTTGACCTGCTCTGTGGTGCTTGTTTCACCAAGGCTAACATAATAGATCGGAGACCCCACCCAGCATACAGCTAAACCTTTTACATCATACACAGGATATCCTGTTTCTTTACCGGTCAAGTAGAAGTGCAAATCAAAAAAAAACTCCTCCTGCTTTTTCCATAAGGAATAAAACTCGTCAAAGCCCCCAAGCAAGCTATCTACATCTACAGGGCCATGATTTAAACTATCATTTCGACTCCCTAGATTTTGATTTATCAATTCCCCATGAGGCTTTGAAATTAAATCCATACATCCATGATCATCAGTGTGCAAAGAAAGCATACAAGCCTCTTCATTCAAATGAGGCTGCAGATTTTCTGCACCACCATGAACTTCTGGGAGGTCATTTTGTTCTTCGTGAGTTGTACAAATCTTTGGCCCTTCTATTTGTTCTTGAACCAAACCATTATTATCTGCCAGAGGCTTAGACAAGGCGGCCGGAACATCCACACCAAGTGCACGCAGTGCTGAGAATGCAGCAACTCTAGCTGCTTCTGCCCTTTCAAGAACTAGCTTCCTTGCCCCATTTTGTATCTTTCTTGCCATACCCATTTGTATTCGATGGCGCCCAATGTTTTTGGAACCATCTGTTGATATATCAGCTACATGTTACAATTTCTCGAAACAACAGTTTTTGACATCACAAAGTATAGACAAACCTTGAGACGCCCAGGAAGAGGAGTCAAAAAGGGCCTTTGCAAGCTCTGGCAAAGTAGCCTCAGCCACAGCCTGTGGAGTTCGCAATCCTGCCTTATACAGAGCTCGAGCTCTTGAAGCCTGTGAACATAACAAAACGTTGTTGCACTAGGTATGCTAAACTTTACACCCAAAAAAAAAAACACAAACGCACACATAGAATATGTTGTAAAAATGCGCACTTTCACATAAGGTATCTCTGCAAGTTCCACAATCTCTGCTCTGACTCCAAAGCACACTCGGCTCTGGAACTTTGAAATCAGACCCTCAAGATCATGCCAACCAAGCCTCTCACAGAAAGCAGACACCATAGAGGCAAATCTTCCAGAAATTTCCTGAAGAGCTTGAACCATACCTCTTGCTACCTTAAATGATTCGCAAACTTCCATTAATGGAACCTCCTGCAAAGTAGATTTTCCATTAGAAAGTGTAATCATTACCGACAGCTTCGCAATTAAGCTTTAGGGCTAAACTGCACACAGTTTTGAATGAAAAACCAAGCTCAAGAATAAGTTGATGCAACTGTACCTGTATAAGTTTTGCAAGCATCAAGGACACATAAAAGCGCTTGCAGACTCGAAATGTATGCTCTACCAAGGGACTCGTCGGACTGGTTCTTCCACCTTTACGCATCACAGGTGAGAGGAAGGCACGCTTCCTTCTAGGGCTTTTCCCTGTTGACTGACTCCGAGCCTCAACAATGGGAGCCCCATGTGCCATGCGCATTAAGAAAGGTTCCATTACACCAACCCTATTTCCAACTGCCTAAAGAAAGTAAATAAAATAAGTGTGCCTGAGGACTTATATTCTTAACCAAGACCATTAATGAATTAGTAAAGACAAGAAATGAATTCCACTCACTTGGTCCATTTGAGAAAGCTCCACAAACTTTTTGTAATACAGACTCCAGTCAGGTTCGAGCTCAACGTAGATAGGTGTGACTTGATATAAGAGATGAAGGTCTGAAGCAAGAACAAAACCTTCTCGAGCTTTGGCAAGATCTTCAAAAACTATCTACAGCAGTGTTGAAAAAATCAGAGACAGAAAATGTCGACATGGAAGAAACAGTGATGATGATAAAGAAAGCAACAAAGAGAGATGTGAAGGGCTACAAGTCAACAAACATGTCCTCTCTGCACAATACTCTTCACCAGTGCATGACTGTTCATCAAATTGTCCTATCTCTACACAAATGGTTGCAAATGCCACATACATCAACAAGGCACAATTGTGGAGAAGAGAGATCACTGAGGTAGAAAGAGATCAGGGAAGAGAGAAAGAGAGAGAGATTTTGGAAAGGCTCTCCGTGCTGATAACAAGTTGCTCATCCAAGTGACCAAGGGTGGTCCGACATAGATCTGACATGCCCAATCGATAGACTCAAGGTCCACACAATTGCGACTGCGACTGCCAACTGCTCCTGCACACGAGGGCACTGACACGGTCTCCACATGGGTACCATCTCAAACATGCTCTGAGAGCATAGATCTAGTGCACCTCCTCTTGGCTAGATCTAGATCTGGATCTGGATCTTAGATGAGAAACCCTGCCACTGCATGATCACAAGGCTTGTGTAAGGCCGCCCTGAGGAAATGTTGCACCGTAGAGACGTTCTGAGAGATTTGCATCTGCTGCCCAAAAAAAATGTTGGGGCTAATCTGCTCAGCGAAAACGCTGAGCTGATCTAAAGTAAAAACGTTGGCTGGTCTGCAACAAAACGTTGGCTGCCCTGCATCTGCTTCAAGCCCCCCTAAGGTACCCAAGGGAGGGTGCCCCCCCTCTGGGCTCTACTGCAGTGCTTTGAAGAGGTACCCCCCCCCCCCCATTTATATATAGGCCCAAAAGCTGGCTGCCCGACCCAGTCCTCCAACCCCCACAATCCTGAAAAAGGGGAAAAAATATGAGGAGCTCAGGAAAGGGCATTGGATACCCATAAGGCTCAAGGGAAAACTCCACCCAGCCTACAAGAGCACAGATGGCCATGGAACCAAGCCAACACCCGAGCTAAACATGGCTAGACACAACCCGCCATGAGAAAACAACCTCACACTGGCCGGGCACAGCCAAAAAACAACCCTCACTCCCTAACACCTCTCCCTAGGAGAAACTTGTCAGAGTGTGCAGCAGAAGGTGAGAGAGAGAAAGAGACAATGGCACGAGAGAGAGAGAGAGAGAGAGAGAGAGGAGACATGACAGGAGATAGATGGTGGAAAGGTTGGTAGCCCAATAACTCCAGATGGCTACATGGTGTGAGACAAGACAATGAGAAAGAGGGTGCCCGCCCTCCTATATATAGGAGAATAGGGGCTGGTCGGGCAATAATCCTCAATATAGCCCAATGACCTAAAAATATGACTCTCCAATATAAATGGGGGAATAAGTGACCAAAACAGGTCTAAAGTGGGAAATGTGCTGAACAACCCTAAGTGTGTCTAAGATCCTTGTCCAGCAGGTGTACGGGTGGCCAACCCACAACCAAGGGCCAGTGCACGTGATGTGTGTGAAGCCTGTAGACAGTGTGCGAAGCATCTGGAGATGAAGAATCTATAATCAAGGGTTGAAGTTGTCTTTGCATGGCCATCTCTATAGACTAATTTGGTAAAATGCATTTAATTTTACTGAATTGACACAATGGTAGACCATTTTTTTTTAACAGACTCAAAACTTTTTTGGAAAAACCCTCAATAGGGTAATGAGCCTATCACACTTCTATGTTGCTCACATAAAGACCAACAACATTTACTACTCGCCCAAGTTTAGTAAATTACAATTTCAGGCAAAAAAGACTCTTTTTAAAAAATTTAAAATTTTCATCCTTTTTTTTTTTTTGCAAAACTCACAATTGTGAGTGATTGTATAATAATGACACCAAAAGATATACAAATCTGCCTCAAGATCATGCCAAGCCTTGAGGGGCAGATGGTTACAACACCCTCCCTCAACAACAGATGCGGAGAAGCTGTCGAGGAGAATGCAACACGCCTGGCAAATCTGGAGAAGACGTAAATCCCAGGAGAAAAAAAGTATAAGGAGTGCTGGCCAAACAACACGACAATCCGTACAGCACCAATGTGATGATGACCAAGGGTGAGGAACCTCCGATCAAGTCGCACAAGGAAGCTGATGGAGTGGCAAGCTACGGAATAAGTCGTTGAAGAGGATTTATATGAGGAAGGAACCTAAGATGAACGTCCAATAGCCCATCGGTGATGATCACCACTAAGATGAAGGAACCCAGTGTAGCAGCAGGAGACAAGACATGGGGACCCCCCCCCCTAAAGAGGAACACTCTGACCACGAGGAGAGGAAATTGCCGAGGTGGAAAACCGGTAGCATATCCAAGTCAAAGAAGCTCGAGCAGAAGAGGGAGAAAGAGCAGGAAGAAGAGGCTCAATAGGGAAGGCATCGTCCACCATAGTAGACAAGATGACAAGATAAGCAATCCATCCATGTAGAGACCGTAGTATCTGCAATCTTCCAGGAGAAGAGTCGTCTTGAGGGTATATATAAGCTGCAATAAGATCTGTCGTTCCATGGCAGACACACAATATCGAACAAAAGAGTCAGAGGAGATCCTGGGAAAAGTCAACTTGTGGGAGCACATCCACCACCGGGTCTAGACAAAAAATCCAAGTGAAGACACACAACATAGGAGCACTCCCCCCCCCCCCCCCCCCCGGAAAGTAATGGAATGTGGTGAGGTAAAGGACGGCTAAGAGGATGCATCGGGAAGAATGACTGGTGTTGTAGAAGTCATAGCCTCGGAGTAGACCTGCAAAGCAAGGAACATCCATGAGGTCTTCACCGTGTAAGTAGTGCATAGGTACATCCAAACTGCAAGTGGAGGAGCCACAGGACCAAGCAGAAGCAAGGAAGAGGCTCTACCAAGTAGAGGCAAGCCAAAAGAGCCACCACGGAGCAGTGTGTCGGAAGAGACGATGCAGGCTTCCAGATGTTGAAGGATACTCACATATAGGAGAACATGTCCAAAAGAAGTGTCTGACGTGCCAAGAGGCATGGGTCTATCGTACAGAGAACCAATGAAGGAGGTGGATAGGGCAATCCCAAAAAGAGAGATAACAGTCAAGAGAGAGGGAGAGAGGGTTACTGAGGCAGAAGTAGCGGTGGAAAACACAAGCCACGTCCACATAAGTACCTATACCAATCTAATCCCCTGCATCTTCCCGAGGGCAAGAGAGCCTCAAGAAGGGAAGATCCGCAATGTCGAGGGAGATCCGTCCGTTCTGCCAGAACCTATATCTGAGTCCACGTCTCAATGTCGAAGAAGGAGCAAAGCTGAAATGCGATCGGAAAACACGCCGTGTAAGCGCCACACCGGTGCGGGTAGGGGGTAAAGACCTGTGAATCAAAAGGGAATCCGAGAAGTCACTGACAAGGCCAAGGTAAGGTGCTGTCCATGCCAAAAAACGCAGCAAAAGAGGCTGAAAAACGCTGCTGTAAACAGAATATTCAGCATTGCTCGATGTCAAAAGGCACCGGATGCCGGAGCTTGGGGCAAGAGGACGGGAGGGGCACCAAAAAACCAGCTGAAAATCAACAAAACAGTCCCAAATCTGAATGTAGAAGGTCCAACAGTTGGTACGGGCAGCAATGGAAGAAGCTTCTCGTGGCCGAGGAGATGTAGATCCGGCAGGGAAGAGGAGCATCCAGTCGCTGATGGGTACAAAAACTGAAAACGCAAGGTGTGTAGATCTCCCTTGTGCAAAACGTTGGGCAGCAAGCAAAAAATGCAAGCCTGTAGGTGCCCAAAAAACGCAAGGCAAAGAAGATCGATCCCTCTGTTGCAAAATGCAATGCCAGCAAAAATGCTAGGTTGCTGAAAACCGCAAGCAGAATAGAGGGTGGAGGAGAAAGTGCTATGAAGAGGAGAAGGATGGCGATGGAGAGAGAGTCGAAAAAACGCCAACAGTCACAAAAACGCAGCCCTTGCTGAAAAACGCAGGTAGGCTGAAAACGTTGGTGGCATGAAGGATTTCTTCGCGATGAAACTCTCCGAAATGGCCTCCTTGGTGATGCGATGGCAAATCTAGCACCCTTGTGTCTGATACCATGTCAGAGTGTGTAACGGAAGGTGAGAGAGAGAAAGAGACAATGGCACGAGAGAGAGAGAGAGAGAGAGAGAGAGAGAGAGAGAGAGAGAGAGAGAGAGAAGAGACATGATAGGAGACAGATGGTGGAAAGGCTGGCAACCCAATAACTCCAGATGGCTACATGGCTGAGACAAGACAATGAGAAAGAGTGTACCTCCCCTCCTATATATAGGAGAATAGGGGCTGGTCGGGCAATAATCCTCAATATAGACCAATGACCTAAAAATATGACCCTCCAATATAAATGGGGCAATATGTGACCAAAACAGGTCTAAAGTGGAAAATGTGATGAACAACCCTAAGTGTGCTTGAGATCCTTATCCAGCAGGTGTACGGGTGGCCAACCCACAACCAAGGGCCAGTGCACGTGATGTGTGTGAAGCCTGTAGACAGTGTGCGAAGCATCTAGAGATGAAGAATCTAACAAAATTGGGACCGACAGGACAAATCCAGAGAGATGCCTGAATTCTAACACCCCCTCTTAGCTCCTGGAAAGAAAGTCAGACCAGGAAGCTGGAGTAAGCAATCTGACACTGTAAAGAGAGGGTTTCATGGAGAAGGATATCTGCTACAGAACTCCGAGGTTGAACAATACACGGCTGTAGTATCATCCAACAATGTTGTCTACTGAAAATAAATCAAGCTCTAACAAGAATCTCCTCAAGGTAACCGACTCACAAGTCGCACAACCAGCATCTGCACAAGGTACTGCTGCTGACCACCCCAAAGAGAATGCATCAGAATTGAGGATAAAGGCATAAACTATTTGTATCCAGATCATTTCCCGCCTCTAAAGTGCTCCACCCTCGAGGAAAGAGTCGGAAACCTACACCTCTGGTCATATACCACATGCCACAATCTCCAAGCTGCTACAGGGAGTCCAAAGAATGGGACAACCAAAGCTACTGAAAATCAATTGTCCGATGACGAAGAACCAAAGAACTGCACCAAAAAACTATATACAATGATGAACTGCAAACTGTATCGCAAGGAACTTCATCAAAATTGAGAGTGAAACTACTATTGATCTTCCTCTGTCTGAAACACACCCGGAGAGAATATCGCCCCACTCTCAAAGTGAATCGGGAACAAACATCCAACAGAAAGGAACACACATCAATATTGAGACTGTAACTAATACGGCAAGACCAAGAGACCCTGCACCCAGGCTCTGCAAGAGAAGAGTGAGGTGCTATAGAAAGCCACCAAATAGATTGTCAATCTTGTTGTTGCACATGGACCACTCGTACTAAAACTTGAAAGGAACTAATCCGCGGAAACTAATTCCCAAGCTTGCTCCACATCCCCCTCTGAAGGGAGAACATCCTAAACATGGATAACTACCAAAACTCTCCAACAGTCTCTACCTGTGTAAATGGATTACCCGACGTAGGTGAATCCGAAGAAAACTATACCTATGGAATCTAGAACCATAACTGGAAGAACCAAGAAGAAACATCTCCCGAGCTCCAAAGAATGCCATGGCTAATTGTAACCGGTTCCTAGTCTGACGAGAGACACTATCCACCTGTACGAAATAACATGCTAGTCTAAGGATAAGGGAAGTGGGTGTGTCTTGAATGGTACAGTCTCCAAGAATCAATCTGGAAGACAAGGCATAGGACTACTCCTTAGAGGCCCTCGGAAGAGCAACCGCCACACCCCAAATCCGAGAGACGAAGAAATCACCGAAATGACTCAAGAAAAACATCCAAGAAGTACTAATTGCACTGCGGACTAAAGCACACCATCCAAAGCCCCAAGAAATGGGCAAGGAAACCAAGGACTAGAAGACATCATGCATGGTACTCCGTTGATTGGAGCACCAGAAGTCGACTGAAGATATTAACCTAGAAGACCCCTTTGACAGAGAAGAATCCTCAAAAGTACGCTCTGAGGTAACAATTGACTCAACCCCACATCGGAACAGAGCAAACACTGTCACTGAAAGTTCCAAAGCTAAAGCTGAGAGCTCCCCCCAAGATAGGAAGCCCCCTTCCCGCTCAATCCTAGGAAAAGACAATAAGTACCACCAAAAAGAAACCTCAGACAACTTGAAGTAAAACTGCATTCCTCTATAACTAAATAGCAAAACCTGAATCTCAAGGAACTCGAGACTCAAAGAGAATCACACCATCGGTAAACTCGAACTGCTAAGAATAGGAAGACCCAAAGGTCATCATGTCACAAAGTGATGACGTGGCACACCCGTCTAGCAGAGAAATGGCCAAGTGGACAAGAGAGACTCAACCAATCAACTTAAAGAACTTAAGAGCACCAGTCGAGGAGCCTAACCCTAAAAATCCCAAAGCTTGCACGCTACAGCTGATTTTCGTAAAACGCGCTTACATGCTGACGTGGCAAGCAATACGAAGGATGAAGTGTAGGATAGCACGGATTTTCTGCATTTACGCTGATGTTGCCACGTGGCAGGCTGTACAGATTTTCGCAAATTACACTAGCTGACTTGGCAACTTTCAACGCTAGCTTTTGGAAGCAGATGCTTTTGGAGTTTAGTGCTTTTGGGTGAAGATCTTTTGGGGCTTTACTTATAGGCATCCCTTGTACTATTTATAAGCGCCCCTGGGGCCTCACTCTGAAGAGCATCTAGATGCAAAGTTGGAGAGCAAAGGACCCTTGGGAGTGGTACTGTGGCGACTCGTAATAATAAAGAAATACCGGAAGGGGAGCCAGTCTTTGGGGCCAGCGCATTTGCGCATGGAACTCCGTTGTGTCGTGTCGCCTCTCTCTCTCTCTCTCTCTCTCTCTCTCTCTCTCTCTCTCTCTCTCTCTCTCTCTCTCTCTCTCTCTCTCTCTCTCTCTCTCGTCATGTTCACTGATTTAATTTCCAGTTCCGAATCCCAGTTCCGTGTTTCAGACGTGAGTATCTGAAACAGGAAATGGCATTTCATGCATGTTGTCGTTCCCTGTTCCCCATTCCGATTTGCCGTTCCGGGTAACTATGGTTTTTGCTCATGTGTTGCTATTGATTTCTCGCTTGGAGTATCCTAGCCGATAACATGTCACCTAAGGATTGTGTTTGCCAAAGAAGCCATCCATGATCCGGGTCCAAAAGAAGAACCTAGCTACTCAAGGGAACTCCTTGAAATCAAACCAAATGTCTGCCACTCCTCTGCATCTGCCAAGATCAAACCTATAGGTACAATCCAATACGATATGCCAAACCGCATACAGACTCGAAAGAGCACATATGCAACCACTGTTGTAACTTGCTTCCTTAGAATCTTCAACATAATTGTCTTTTCCACTTGTGCTAAATTGAATATACCCACAACTGAACTGTGAAATCAATATCCTATACACAACATGACACCAATACTCAAGAGAAGAGTAAAGAAACCGGCTCTGGGAACGAGCCCATGAAGAATGCAAGGCTGATTTGTAACATGCCAAAAAGTTGGGTTTCAAAACTGCAAGGGAAGAACTTGCTATACTTGCCGGCCGTGGCCAGATCGGCACACGAAGGAATGCCCCCAAGGTTGGAGTTCTCTAAAGGGAAGAAGCATCCAAATGTTGCTGACTACGGGAGTAGGAACTAGATGTCCCCACTAACTATCGGCACTACATGCAAACCTGTCATCCAAAGGATCTCGACAAATCTGTTGTCGAAAATCAAGAAACTGCTCACAAAAGGTTGCAAACTTGTCCCATAATTGGTGCTCACAAGCTCACAAGAGATCATAAACTTGTCCTACAATTGGTACTAACAAGCTCACAGGGCAAAGGAATGACCAAATCTGTAGGGCCACACTACCACCGGGAAAGGAGAGAACATGGAGAAAGGAGAAGTCCACACTCCATCAAAACCTCCTCGAACTGTTGTCATTGTCAGCTAAGCATCTGGCACCACATGCTCCACCTTTAAACCTCATCGAAGGAAGTCGGATGATCAAATAAGAAGTGGTTCAAGAAATAAAAGTATCCCCCTCTACCTGTCAACAACATAGGCACAAGAACATGCACTTGAACTCCTACATACCGGATGACCAAGAGTCAACTGAAGTCAGAATTGTAACTTCCATCCTTAGATGGACAATAAAAATTTGGGAGCATCCTATCCTTCAAGAAAGAAAGAGATCCCCCTCTGTCATCCATAATCCACAATCTCGTACAAAAGTGCAACCAAATCATCAACTTGCTACCCATCAGATAGGTAGCTCCGTCGACAATTCCAAGAAAGACGTGCATTTGAAAAAGGCACAACAAATCTACCAATCCATCTCCTTGAAGAAACACAGCCATAGAAACCTGCTCCAAAAGTGTTAGAGAAGACCATACTATTGACCAAACACTTCTCTCTGAAGAAGTAGGAAATGAATAGCTTCCCCTCTAGATCCAACAGCTGCATATGTGCTCCCCTTGCAGGAAGGCACGCTAACATGACTCCATCTGGGAAAATTAAAGCAATCCAGCACTGCTACACAGCTTGCAACCTCCATCCGGTTCCCCTCCGTAAAGAGAGGTCGGGATAAACCAGGGTAAAGACGGGGGAGTCGTAGATGAGGGTCCATAGCGGCGGCTAGCCTCCACATACCCAAATCTGCCCCATACTAGAGAAAACCAGGAAAAAACAACAAGCTTATTCTCTCTCAATCAAGGTTAAAACGGCACAGGATCTCTGGAAAATCCGAGCATCCAAGCTGGTCGTGATACCTAGGGCTCAAGCCTCAGATACCATGTCAAAGGTGGCAACGGAAGATGCAATGAAGACGCTCATAATCCGGAGGACACCTCCACTCCGAACTAGAACACCTGCAATGCCACATACATGAACAAGGCACAACTATGGAAAAGAGAGATCACTGAGCTAGAAAGAGATAGAACATCTGAGAAGAGAAATGAAATGAAATGAAATGTTATATTAACGTCTTCAAAAAGGCCAGAATGACCTATGAGACCAAACTGATACAAAAGTGGTGAATCTGTTACAAAGTCTGGGTACCTTAGTACTACAGTACTAAGTGTGAAAAGTGTGTGAGTGTGAAAATAAATGTGAAAAACTAAATACAAAGTATTAAATAAACTTCTTAGGAGCATTCTGGGTGTCTGGTTAGAATGCTTCTAATCCTTTGTTGTAGTCTCCTCCGGTGAAGTGTGCTTCTGCATCTCGGTCGTGGTCGTCTCGATTTCCTAAGCTCGATAGCCCTGTCAATGAGGGTGCCTTTGGTATGGATGTGGGTACTCCTTTGTGCTGGCTGCTGGTCTCTTGCTTCTCCTTCCCCTCCTGCTTCTCTCGATCCGAAGAAATCTGTGATCTGCCTCTGAGGCTGTAGTGCTCTTTGTCTTCTCATTAGATTATCCCTATGCCGATGTATTTCCAGTAGGTACAAGCCTAAGCATCTTTGATCTTGGTATTGCATGTGTCACCAGCGTGTGACTACTATCTATCCTTTTTGTTGATTTCTTTCTTATTATCTATTTACTTTCACTTTTTGGAAACACCCCTCGGGAAATCTAACTGCCCTGCATTGCATAGCTAGTGTGGAACTGTCCAGAGGGAGTCCAGGCCTGAGGGCAAGAGAGCACTAAGGTTGGACAAGGACTATGGTTAGCCAAGTGGGGTCATTGACTAGCCAAAGTGGAATCCTTTGCTACAGAGGCTACATTTCAGTTTTGGATGTGGCCGCAGTGTACAAAGAGGGTCGGATGACCTAGAAAGATACAATGGCAGCATCTCCTAAAATTTAGGGAACTGCTATTTTGGGACCTGAAAATGTCTTCGCGTCATTACGTGCAGTTTGACATGGGGATCATTTTGTTACTCTGTGGCCAAGTCAACAGAGGCTGCAGGTGAGATATTTTTAGACCCGAGGGTCTAAAGCGGGAAAATGCACAAATGAGTGACACTTGGCACTTTGAGGCCAGTTTACTACTTATAGAGAAGGCAAAAACGTGATTTATAGTTGGGAGGCTCATTTTGCAAGTCTCTGTCACAGGTTAAGAGCTATGGAGTGCTTGCTTTCCCTCTTATGCACAGTGCGGTGCCAGGAGTGATGCCCTGCACGCTACGCACTGCCCTCTCTCTCCCCTTTGGCAGTATGTTATGCCCCTCTAGTGGGCTTTTCATTTGACCAATGTACAGTTGTGTGGGTTCATGCGCGATTGCCGAGGCAAGAGCCTCTTGCACAGGTACTGGATTAGCTAGCGGCTAATCCCCCCGCAGGTACAGGTGAATTCGGAGAGGTTTCACGCCAGAAATCTCGTCCAATTCAAAGGGCAAGTAGCCCTACAGGTGCGGGAGCTCGAGGACTTGCTAGGGATGCGACCGGCACGCGAAACGGAGCCCGAAACAGTGAATTACAGCCTGCTGTGTATTTTTGCAGGTTTAGGGTTTTGGCCCTAAACGGACCCTAATACCCCCAGGAGGTTCGGGGACGCAAGGGGACCGCTGTACAGGCAATCTGGCGCATTTTCAGGGCTGAAAACAGAGAATTCAGCGTGCTGCAGATTCTCGCCAGGTTTTGCAAAGTGCCTGTATGCGTCGGGAAAGTTAGTCAATGCGTGGGAATACTGACCGTGAAGGGTTCTAGTACAGTTATGCTGCCAAAATCGGGCTGGAACAGTGGAAATTCAGCCGAGTTTGTGCGGGGCAGCTTGTAGGAACCACAGCGATTATTCCCTCTTTTGAACAATAAAGAAATACCGAAAGGGGCGCCTAAGTTAGGGGCCAATCTGGTGTCTGTCTACTCATACAGGTGCAATCTAGCAGCCTGTATCCCTCTCCCCTTTGATGTGTCTTGAAAGTACAGGTAAAATAGACGACTAATAATGGGTGAAAGCTAAATCAAGGTTTAAAGTAAAGTCTACCGCCCTTTTTGGATTGAACAGGCCGGTTTCATGGTTCCATCGACGGGATTAAATCACTTTTTCCCATAGAAGTGAGCCTTGGTCAGTTTTGGACTTGAAGACACAGGGGATCATAGACGAGACACAGGGAATTGTAATTATGGCTGACAGACCAGATGATGTGACTGAAGAGGTTTCGTCTTCACAGGGTCAACAGACACATGAAGTAGGTGAGTCCTCAAGACCACCACAGACTGATGACGATATATTCAGGACCCAGTTGGCTACTGTTGTGGCTATGTTCACACAAGTAATGCAGAATCCGAGGTTTTTAGCCTTTCTGCAACCTCCTGTTCCGTCTCAGCAAGTTGGGTCACTGGATCATATTCAAAAGCCTGTTAAGGCTCGAGCACAGGTGATTCATACCGCACAGTCAATGGAAACACCTATACACTTGACGGAGAACATGCAGTCTCCACAACCTATGCCTAAGGTGCAAGAACAGGTGGCTGAGATGCCAGTTTTTCAAGCTGTACCAGTTCAGCCCGCCACCTTTCAGCAGCCTATAGATGGTTCTAATGGGCAGGGAAGCAACCTACAGGCTATGCAACAGGTCTTCCCACCACCTTCAGTACACCCTGGCTATTTTGGAGGTGGATCCGTATTCCAAAGCATGGCTGGTCATGCACCTGGAAATCAGTTTTATACGCCAGGAACAGTGTTTGCGGGTGCTCAAACGATGATGCCTAACCCCATGTACAGTGTCATGGGTATGCAACCAGGGTTTCAAAGCACTCAGGGACAATTTGGGATGCCACAAGCAAATTTTGGTATGGCTGGAATTACAAATCAGCAGCCAAATATGGCATTTCCAGGTCAAGTTAATAGCGGCCAAGGAACACAGATGAACCTTAATAGTGTTCCCATGTTTCAGTCACTTCCATATGACAATTTAACGCCGCTGGAGAGGCCAACTCCGTACAAAGAAGGTGGCAAAGGTGTGTCATTCACGACCTTTACAGGGTTTGATGACAGGAAGAAGGCTCTTTCATTCCTCCAGCAGTTTGACAAGGCCTATGCAGGGGGAAACTTTACAGAGGCTTCAAAGGTCCGCAAGGCAGCCACTTTCTTGACAGGGAATGCGGGACAATGGTGGACAACTTTATTGCTTCAAGGGCAAGCTCCGTCCACATGGATTTACTTCAAGCAGATTTTTGCAGCAGCATGGTTATCTGATGATTTCGAAGCAGATGTCATGACAGAATGGCACCAGCTAAATGCTGCCACTTGCAGAAATCTGGATGATTACAATCGGAAGTTTTGGAAAGCTCTACTTCCAGTAACTTCCTATAGGTTTGTGCCATTGACAGAACAGATAGAAAAATACTGTTGTGGCCTACCCAAAGGATTGAGAAAATACTGCACAAAGACCAAAGTCACTACTTTGACGCAGCTCATCGAGGTAGCAAACACTGGCAATGGTTTGCTCAAGGGAGAAGATTGTGAATTTAACACTGGCGTCAAGGCAGGATCAGGCAAGAAAAATTCAGCCAAGAAGCACGTTCCCAATGAGGCTCCTAAAGGGACTCAGGAGTCGGCCAACACAGGGAAAGACAAAGCTACGGCTGAATCAGAAAAAGGACCAGCAAAGAAATGGAAAAGACGTTTTCCTCGCAAGTCAGAAGAGCAAAAGAAGGTCCTGAGGACAGAGAACAAATGCTTTATATGTGAGCAGCCTGGCCACATCGCTTACAACTGTCCTACAAAGAAAAGGCCAGCTGATTCTGAAGACAAGGAAGACAAGAAAGGAAAGAAGCCCATGGCTGGTCTAGTGCCAGATATGGTGGGCGACAAGCCAAATTCAGATGCAAGTGAGCTTTGCAGAGCATGGGGAAAGGTTAGGGATCAAACAGTGCTTATCTTCTTTGATCCAGGTGCCAAAGCCAACTTTATTTCCCCAGAATTGGCTTCAAAGTTGGGAATCAGACCTGAAGAGATGGGGTATACAGCAGAGGCAGGTTTGGCATGTCCTGGCCATACAGAGGCTGTGACACCCATCATTGGAAAGTTGCGTCTACATATCCAGTCCTATGTAGATGCTGAAGAATTTTACATCATGCCACTGGACGGATGTGATGTGTTGTTAGGTATTCCTTGGTTGTTTCGTGTACAGGGAATCATGGATGCCTACAACAAAAAGATCACTGTACAGAGCAGGGGAAAGACTCATATTCTGGATGTAAAGCTTAAAGGAGAGTCTATTCCTACTGTATCAGCTTCTGCTATTATTTCTGTAATGAAAAAGCATCTTTTTGCGTACTTGGTTTTTGCACGTGAAGTGTCAGATTGTGATGAATCAAATTTATCTGTGCTAGATAAAGAAAGGTCAATGTTTTTACAACAGTATAGTGACTGTTTTTCCGATTCATTACCGTCTCAATTACCGCCAGAGAGACCCGAGGACCATGCGATAGATTTGGTGCCAGGCAGTAGCCCACCAAATAAGCCTCCGTACAGGGTTAGTGCGGCTCAGCAGAAAGAGATAATGGGCCAAGTACAGGAGCTGTTAGAAAAGGGGCTGATTCAGCCCAGTTCATCTCCATTTTGTTCTCCAGTATTGTTGGTGCAAAAAAAGGATGGCTCATGGCGTATGTGCATCGACTACCGTGCACTGAACAAGAATACCATCAAGAATAGGTTCCCTATACCTAGAATTGATGATATTATGGACAAATTAGAAGGAGCAGCTATGTTTAGCAGGATAGATCTAAAGAGTGGGTATCATCAGATCCGCATTAGATCAGAGGATGTGCACAAGACTGCTTTTAGAACGACGTTTGGCCTTTACGAATTTTTAGTGATGCCCTTTGGTCTCACAAATGCTCCTGCTACGTTTAATAGGATGATGGACAGAATTTTCCGTCCACACCAGCAGTTTGTTGCTACGTTCTTTGATGACATGATAGTCTATTCAAAGAATGAAGAGGAGCATAGGCATCACTTGGCCATTGTGTTCAAAGAGCTACGCAGTCATAGGTTGCTCATCAATGCAAAGAAAAGTGAGTTTTTTCTGGAAGAGATTCACTTTCTGGGACACATTGTCTCAAAGGACGGTGTCAGAATGGATCCTGCAAAAGTCGAAGCGATCAAGTCATGGCCAAATTTGAAGACGGTGCATGATGTCCGAAGCTTTTTGGGACTATGCTCCTATTACAGAAGGTTTATTCGAAATTTCGCTGAGATTGCTTCACCTTTACATGCTCTTCAAAAGAAGGCAGTCACCTTCAGATGGACACAGAAAGAGATTTCAGCTTTTAATCTCTTAAAGGAAAAGATGACTTCAGATCCAGTCATTGTGTTGCCAGATCTTAGGAAGTCATTTGTGGTCCAGTGTGATGCATGCGGTAGTAGCATTGGTGCAGTGCTAATGCAAGATGGCAGGGTAGTAGCCTATGAGAGCAGAATTTTGCAAGGGCCAGAGATGACCATGCAGGTCTATGAGAAAGAGTTACTGGCTGTGATTCATGCGCTCTTAAGTTGGAAACACTACCTGCTAGGTGCAGATTTCGTTGTCCAAACGGACCATCAGACCTTGCGATACTTCTTGACACAGACAAAGTTATCTGAAAAGCATATGCGATGGGCAAATATCTTGTCCATGTTCCATTTTCAGATTGTGCATGTGGAAGGCAAGAAGAACGTTGTGGCTGATGCCTTGTCAAGGAAGCCACAAATTTCAGCTGTGTCGATTCCTTATCATCATGAACTTGATGATATGAGAGAACAGTATGCAAATGATGAAGATTTTGCAAGGGTCTTCGAGCAACTAATGGATGGACAACGTCATGAACACTATCTTCTTAAAGACGGGTTCATGATGATGCATGGCAGATTGTGTGTCACAAAGCCATTGCGACACAAAGTTATGGAAGAGAGTCATGTCCCACCGTATGCAGGGCATCGTGGTATCGATGCTACAGTGAAAGCGGTTGAGACATTCTTCTATTGGCCTACATTGAGAAGGGATGTGGATGCCTTTGTGCGAGAATGCCTAATATGCCAAAAGGTCAAGTTTGACAGGCAAAAGGCACCAGGGTTATTGCAACCACTACCTATTCCAGATAAACCATGGGAAAGTATTGCTATGGATTTTATCTTTGATCTTCCGAGAACGCAGACAGGAAACGATGGTATTTGGACCATTATTTGCAGATTCAGCAAACAGGCTCATTTTATTCCTGTCAGGAAGAAGATAAAGCCAGATCAGATGGCACGCTTGTTTATGAGCAATATTTTCAAGTATCATGGCATGCCACAGTCGATTATTAGCGACCGTGATCCACGCATGACTAGTTTGTTCTGGAAAGGCTTGTTTGAGAATATGGGTACCACGCTCAAATTCTCTTCGTCATTTCATCCTCAAACAGATGGGCAGTCAGAAGAGGCAAATTCTACTGTCCTAGATCTGCTGAAGTGCTATGTGTCAGAGCATAAAGGAAAGTGGGAGCAGTATTTGCCATTGGTGGAGTATGCATACAATAATACAGTGCATTCATCAACTGGCAAGGCACCTTTTGAGATAGTTGAAGGTGGCAAGAAAGTTCCTCCCATACTGCATACAAAGGACAAGATATTTGAAGCAGATAAGTATGTTCAAGACATGGATGAAATGTACAAGAAGGTCAAAGTGGCCTTAGAAAGGACTCAGGCAAAGCAAAAGAAAGCAGCTGATCGTCACCGTCGTGAAGTGGTATATTCACTTGGTGATTGGGTGCTTCTACGGTTTGAAAAGGCAAGGTTAAAGAAGATGAAGGGCAAGGAAAGACTCTTTCCAAAGCTCAGCATGCGTTACTATGGGCCTTTTCAAGTATGCGACATAATCAGTGATGTTGCATATAGGCTGAAATTGCCTGACAGTTGGAAGATTCACAATGCGTTTCATGTGAGTCTTCTCAGACCCTATGTGGGTGATGTGCCAGAAGATATGCCAGCTGAAGATCAGCCGGAAGTCGAGGAACTTGACGAGATCTTGCTCCCTGAACAGATTTTGGCACACAAAGAAAGGAAAGTGAAAGGCAAGGTTGCGAGGCGTTACTTGGTAAAGTTCAGAAACTATCCAACAATGGATGCTAAGTGGATGGAAGAAGGTGAACTTGCAGAGTCACCAACTGTGTTATCACTCTACCTGGAAGCCTTCGATTTGCAACCTACCTTGACCCCTTGAGTTTCAAAGCTACATGGATTGTCAGTGTGACAATGGCTTCTGAAACAAATGATGTACATGGTATTTAAAGTGAGCTCAAATGAAATACCTGTTACATGAATGTTAGAGCTGTACAGATTGTCAGTTTGGCAATTGCTCTTATGGAATGTCCAAAAGTTTGGTTAGTGCTATAGAAGTGAGTATTTCTTGTCAGTTTGTCAAGGATACAGTGATTGCTTCTATTGAAGAGTACATGTGTAACTGCATTCTTAAACTGTCGGTTTGGGTATGCTCGAAAGTGTTACGGGATCCAACGTGTACGATAAGACAGTGGCAAAATGTGCAGCTATCATTTTGTCATTGGAAAGTTAGTGACTCAAAGCAATGGCAGAGTGCGAAGCTACCACTATGTCATTGGGACAGGGTTCACACGCAGGCAATACATGAGTCGACGAGGTGTTGAATACACCAGGGTTGACAATGAGCATGTATGTGTCGTATATGTGTCGACAGGTGTTGAATACATCAGTGTTGACAGTAAGCATGTACGACATAGATGCAAACGAGGACGTTTGAGATTTCAAGAGGGGGGTATGTCACCAGCGTGTGACTACTATCTATCCTTTTTGTTGATTTCTTTCTTATTATCTATTTACTTTCACTTTTTGGAAACACCCCTCGGGAAATCTAACTGCCCTGCATTGCATAGCTAGTGTGGAACTGTCCAGAGGGAGTCCAGGCCTGAGGGCAAGAGAGCACTAAGGTTGGACAAGGACTATGGTTAGCCAAGTGGGGTCATTGACTAGCCAAAGTGGAATCCTTTGCTACAGAGGCTACATTTCAGTTTTGGATGTGGCCGCAGTGTACAAAGAGGGTCGGATGACCTAGAAAGATACAATGGCAGCATCTCCTAAAATTTAGGGAACTGCTATTTTGGGACCTGAAAATGTCTTCGCGTCATTACGTGCAGTTTGACATGGGGATCATTTTGTTACTCTGTGGCCAAGTCAACAGAGGCTGCAGGTGAGATATTTTTAGACCCGAGGGTCTAAAGCGGGAAAATGCACAAATGAGTGACACTTGGCACTTTGAGGCCAGTTTACTACTTATAGAGAAGGCAAAAACGTGATTTATAGTTGGGAGGCTCATTTTGCAAGTCTCTGTCACAGGTTAAGAGCTATGGAGTGCTTGCTTTCCCTCTTATGCACAGTGCGGTGCCAGGAGTGATGCCCTGCACGCTACGCACTGCCCTCTCTCTCCCCTTTGGCAGTATGTTATGCCCCTCTAGTGGGCTTTTCATTTGACCAATGTACAGTTGTGTGGGTTCATGCGCGATTGCCGAGGCAAGAGCCTCTTGCACAGGTACTGGATTAGCTAGCGGCTAATCCCCCCGCAGGTACAGGTGAATTCGGAGAGGTTTCACGCCAGAAATCTCGTCCAATTCAAAGGGCAAGTAGCCCTACAGGTGCGGGAGCTCGAGGACTTGCTAGGGATGCGACCGGCACGCGAAACGGAGCCCGAAACAGTGAATTACAGCCTGCTGTGTATTTTTGCAGGTTTAGGGTTTTGGCCCTAAACGGACCCTAATACCCCCAGGAGGTTCGGGGACGCAAGGGGACCGCTGTACAGGCAATCTGGCGCATTTTCAGGGCTGAAAACAGAGAATTCAGCGTGCTGCAGATTCTCGCCAGGTTTTGCAAAGTGCCTGTATGCGTCGGGAAAGTTAGTCAATGCGTGGGAATACTGACCGTGAAGGGTTCTAGTACAGTTATGCTGCCAAAATCGGGCTGGAACAGTGGAAATTCAGCCGAGTTTGTGCGGGGCAGCTTGTAGGAACCACAGCGATTATTCCCTCTTTTGAACAATAAAGAAATACCGAAAGGGGCGCCTAAGTTAGGGGCCAATCTGGTGTCTGTCTACTCATACAGGTGCAATCTAGCAGCCTGTATCCCTCTCCCCTTTGATGTGTCTTGAAAGTACAGGTAAAATAGACGACTAATAATGGGTGAAAGCTAAATCAAGGTTTAAAGTAAAGTCTACCGCCCTTTTTGGATTGAACAGGCCGGTTTCAGCATGACTCTATCTAGAGGTCCAAAGCCTTCTTTAAATAGGCAATGGAAACGCCCACGTATCTCATGGTATACGGTGCAATGGCATATGTAGTGTAATTCTGTCTCCGGCTCCATTCCGCATAAATTGCAAATTCTGCTCTCAGGTGGGATTCCCCTAAATCTACCAAATTCAATTTCCAACTGGTGTGAGGATGTACGAATCTAACCAATACCACATCTCAAACCATGAGACAGGTGGGTATCCATGTACCTCGGGCGAATCACAAGGCCATCTTCAGATAGCTGTAGGAAGTTTTCTTTGTAGTCGGCCATCTTCGTGCCCAATTCTTGTGTAGGGTCTACCCATGTCCTCTTAGTATCCAACTGTATAAGATCCTGATGGATGATTTTATTAATCTCCGTTCGTTAATTGCCAGTGATGGAGCCTCAAGAGAGTATTGGTAGGGGGGTAATCTTTCCTTACTGAACCCGTGTCTCTGAAACCACGAAGACAGTTGCGCATACCAGCATGATGTATCCCCTTTCATTGCTAACTGTCGAGAGGATTCGAGGACCAATCTAGTATAGCGGCAATTATTTGTATCCCACAAACCATGTATAAAGGACACTGATCTGGTAAGAGCTTCAATTTCTATCGGAGGGGCAGCTAGTTCCGCTTGGATAATCGCGTGTGGTACGAAGGCCTTGGCTCTAATCATTCGGGAAATCATAGATACCAAAGGTCTCTCCATTGGCTTCCAATTATCCTGATCCACAGATGGTCCCCAAATTTGGACCCCATAAAGCATAGCCGAAGCCACCACAGTATCAAAGAGCCAAAGTTTTGTTCGTGGTTCCTGAAATTGCACTTGTGAACACATCCTCTCCAACCCTCCCAAGGCCGCAGAGGCTCTGGACAATCTAGCCTCTGCTGCTTTCTTAAGAGTAAACTTCGGTCCTGCAAATACCACACCAAGGTATGCGTATGCATCTGTGTACTCTACTGTATCCTGGCCATATGCAAATGTAGGTGCCGATCTCCTAACCCACTGCGGTGTGGTGTTAAACACCATAACTTTGGTTTTACCCAAATTCACCGACAGTCCGCTGTCCTCCGCGAATTTATGTAATGCATCTAACTGCCTCTGCATTCCCTCTAGTGATTCTGCTATCGATACAATATCATGTGCATACAACAACAAAGGGATCCATGACCCTGCAAGTTGAGCACCTCTGGCACCCTCTCTATCAATGTAATCTGATACCTCATCTATATACATACCAAATAAAGTAGGGGACAATGGGCATCCCTGCTTTACTCCAACGGTGGAATGAACAATGTCAGAATCCCCTTCTGGAGTACGTACATAACCAGTTTCTGACCCGTACAAGGCCATGATCCCCCAGATAATCTCTTTGGGGACCCCTAACTCTTGCATTCTGCGTATCAATCTGGCCCTTGGTACTGTATCAAAAGCTTTCCGAAAATCCACAAAGCAACAATACATTCTTCTCCCGTTTGCTCTTCCTTCTTCAATAATGGCTCTGAGCGTAAGAATATGATCTAGAGTGGAATAACCCCTCCTGAATCCAGCTTGTCCTGTTGCCCTTATGCCCTGAACGGTAGTTCCCGGGTATCATAGGATCCCCTGACTTGAAAATAGGTACGATAGTAGATAATTTCCAAGATTCAGGTAATCCTTCACACATGACCCGATTAAACAGACGAGCAAGGACTTCTGAAAGTAGATCCCTTGCATGGATCAAATGTTCTGCTACTAGACCCTCATGATCATATGCTCTTCTTGTCTTCATCTTATCAATGGCTTTTTCCACCATTTCCATGGTAAAGAAAGTACTAGTAGCAGGGCATGGCTCTAGCGGATCTGGTAGTGGAGGCTGTCCAGATACCATATATAATGATGTTACATATTGACCCCAAATGTCAGGAGAAGTAATTGTCGAAGGCGATGAGTGCTATTGAAATAAACGCCAGGCCTCATGTGAGTCCTGACTCAAGAAGAGCTGATATAAATCCTTCTCCAATTTGGCTAAAAATGCCCTTTTCTTGCGATGTACTATACGCCGAAGAGCCAACTCTCAAGCAGTATTCTATCAAGTGTATAGTATCAAGACTATACACCCTGTCTCGGCTTTCATTCTCACCCACATATACCTTGCTTGTTCATCTTTCCTGATAATCTATAGTAGTGGTTTCAGCTCCTCTTTAAATAAGACTGCTACTCCTCCTGAACCCCGGCTACCTCGTAGAGATCTCTTGTCTGGTCGACCAGCTGTTTCCCATAAATACCCCTTCACATGTGGCATAAGCTGTCCCGGTATCTGGTGTGTCTCTGAGTAGAAAACTATGTCTATGTCCTTGAAGCTGTCTTCAAAGGCACCTACATCTAGCCTATATGATCCATTACAATTCCACGTCGCTATCCGGAGCGTCGCCCCATAGGTCTCGCAATGTCATGATGAGCGCTTTTCCAGAACCACTACTTCCCTCCTCTATAAAAGGCGATTTTCCCTTTTTCTCTTGCTGCCCTGATCTCTGGCATCAACTCTTGCATGTGTGCCACTTGTGCCAATGCAAGGTCATCTCCCAGGAAAATACCGGTTTTCTTAAGAGTTGGCCTCTTCTTCAGAAATTCTTTCCTTATTTCTATATTCGGGAAGCGGAGAATAAGTGCCCTATCCTTTACGTTTCCCTTCTCATCGACTCCTTTCTTGCCCACTCTCCATGCACTTGTGTGAGTAGGCTCTGTGATGCCCATGCGTTGTAGCAATTCCCTCACCTCTTCATCTACATTCTCTTTGTCCTTGACTCCTGTGACCCGCACATGCAAAGCCCGAGTCTTCCTTTTTTGCTCTTCCTCAATGGTCATATTAATAATGGTGGAAGTAGGTGTGGTCTCAGGCATCTGCGCCTTCCCTTTCTTCGCATCCTCAATCCATTTCTCTGCTTCATCAACCTTTTCTTGTGTCTTAACAAGACGTTCTGCCCACGAAGATGCCGTTTTCGATTTCTGTTCATCTCCTTCCCGTAAAGCTTTCATATGATCCTTCATGTCCTCGAGCTCCTTCAGCACCGAAGGTTTGGTCGTCTCCCTTTTCCTTAGTTGCAGATTTGCAAGCCGCAAGTTCTCCTTTTAGCTCCTCGATTATTGCATCTTTTTCCTCCATGTGCTTTTCCATATTTGTTCTCCATGTTTTAAAACTTGTTACTGCCTCATCGAGTTTCTTTTGCATAACGCATTCTGTTACATTTACTTCGGCCTTGATTAGGTTTCGTAATTCCGTTTTCACGATCTGAATTTCCTCATTCTGTATCCCCCGGATCTCTCTCCTTAGTTCTCTCATCATGTCTCCATACATGGAGTTCCTGTAGCTCTCGGCGTTCGCGTGCATTTCTTTCCTGATGTCATCCCTCATGTAGTTTAGCTCTGATTTGAGCATCACCTGGACCTTCTCCATCAGTAGCTCATCATGTATCCTGGAGGTTTTCCCAACGAGTAAGGATCCTGGTGATAGTACAGTATCTTTGTTTCTTCGTTTGAAAGTAGCCGTTGATTTTTTTGGGGTGGTGTAGCTATCTACACCCGGCCCTTCCCCTTTGGTAGGCAGGTCCATCGAACCCGAGCCCCAAATCTGGGATAGGGTACTAGGGTACCAAGGTGAGGGACTGAGAGTATGGCAAAATTATTTCAGTTTTACCTTAAGGCCTTAAATCACTTTAAACTTGGACGCAAAGAGAGGGCTTAAAATCTCTTTAGGCTTAAAATTTACCTTAGGGCTTAAAAATTGAAATAAGCTTAAACGTAGGGGATCTTGACTTCCTACGCGTAGAACAGCTGGGGCGACTGCTGGACTTGCCACGCGTAGAACAGCTTTGACGTGCTACGCGTAGGACTGCGTGGGACAAACGTGTAGCGTGAGCCTCAGGCAGTGTGATCGCGAGCCTCAGGGCAGTGTGGGCAGGGGCATCACCAGCCCGCCATGGTCTCCTTCTCACGCTCTGCCATACGTGACCTCCGCCTTGCTGCACAATAGCCCGAACTTAGCACAACAGCCTTGCGCGCGTCCTGCTACCCCTGGCCTCCGCGAAGCACGACTACTGCAACCGCATCCTGCTATCCCTGCTGCGCTGCGTGACTTCTGCAACCCAGCCACGCGCGCTCTACTGCCCTGCTCTACTGCTCGACGACGACCTGAGAGAGAGAGAGAGAGAGAGAGAGAGAGAGAGGCTCTCCATGCTGATAACAAGCTGCTCATACAAGTGACCAAGGGTATAGATTTGGCATGGCCCAATGGATAGACCCGAGGTACACGCAACTACAACTGTCACTCACATTGCCAATTGCTCCTGCATACGAGACCACTGACATGGTCTCCACATGGGTACAATCTCCAACATGCTCTGAGAGCATAGATCTAGTGCACCTCCTCCTGGCTAGATCTAGATCTAGATCTCGAATGAGAAACCTTGCCACTGCATGATCACAAGGCATGTATAAGGCTGCCCTAAGAAAACGTTGCACCGTAAAGCAATCTGCAAGCACTGCATCTGCTCCCTATGAAAAACGTTGGGGCAGATCTGTTGAGCAAAAGCATTGAGCTGATCTGCAGCAAAAACGCTAGCTGCTCTGCATCTGCTACAAGCCCCCCTAAGGTACCCAAGGAAGGGTGCCCCCCTCTTGGGGCTACTGCAGTGCTTTGAAAAGGTACCACCCCTACTCATATATAGGCCCAAAAGCTCGCTGCCAGACCCAGTCCTCCAGCCCGCACGACCCTGAAAAAGGGCAAAAAATATGAGGAGCTCAGAAGAGGGCACTGGATGCCCATAGGGTTCAGGGAAAAAATACTCCCACCCTGTAGGAGCACAGATGGCCATGGAACCAGGCCAAAATCTGAGCTAAACATGGCTAGACACAACCCGACATGAGAAAACAACCTCACACTGGCCGAGCACAGCCAGAAAACAGCCCTCACTCCCCAACACCTGTCCCTGAGAGAAACCGGGACTGACTAAACAAATCCAGAGAGATGCCTGAACTCTAACAGTAGCTCCCTCAATCTCAGGATGAAACAAAGTGTCTAAAAGAGAGCCTCCACTACATGGCCGGTGTGACCAGCTCCGCTCTCATGATGTCAAGAGGGACGGAGGGTTTGCTGCACATGATGTGTTATATCATCATGGCATGTGATCTCCCAGTCTAAGTCCACCATGAACCTGTAAGTCCAGGTGCCCAAACTGCTGCTACGCTTTGTACGGAGCTCCTCGCAATGCACCTAGAGATAGCGGCACTCTTACCTGTCTCTAGCTGCCCTCGCAATGGAGAAAAGGCCTATGGTGGCTCTAAAGGTAATCCTCCAAGTAGTGTAAATAAGGCTCTACTCCTAAACTATCTCGATGTATGACGGATCAAAAAGTTGGTCCTTCCGAGAAGTATACACTTCAAGATAGGAAACTTGTGGTTTAGGATCTATGAGGGAGTTGAAAGAGCCTGTGAAATCGCATAATGGACCAGAGGATGCAAAGCAGCCTTGCAAGGTTAAGATTCAAAGCCTGCATACATAGCCACTGAGAAATTCCCAAAAAGTATAGAGATGTATTCGCTTGGTCTTACAAAGACTTGCACGGAATAGAACCACAAATATGTCAGCACATGTGTCACAATTCCTATGAAAGATGATGCAAAACCATCAAGACAAGGACCGTATACAAATAATGAGACCTCTCTGCAAAGTGATCCAAAGCCTATAGATGGAGTTGGAGCCCCTCCTGCGACACTGATACCAAGACAATATCATCAATGTATAGCATAATATGAACTAAAGTACATGTTGAATCCATGCCCACACCTCCTGCACAACCATGGTACTCTAATATCCTGTTGACGTAAAGGCCAAACAGAGTTGGTGGGAGCAAACACCCTTGTTTCACACCAATAGCGCTAGCAAAGAGCTTTAAGGTGTCTCCAGTGCAGACTATGTCACAAGTTGGCATGCCCAACTTAAAGGATATGACAAAGAAGATGTAGCCAAGGGGCCTAGGGGGATTAGGGTTTTAAAAACCTAACCCCTACCATCTTGAAGAGTTCGGCCAAGGGGCCCAAAACCCTATAGGGCACAAAGGACTCCAAAAAAAATGTGTGGACTGACCTGGCTGACTGCCCCGCGAATTGCGGAATAAACTGTTGACGTGGCAGTTGTACGGCACGCTAGATTTCGCGTTGACAGGTTGGTGACATGGCAGATTTTGTACGGACAACAGTATGCAAATTTTACGCAAGGCTTTTAGGGTCATATGTTTTTAGGAACAAGCACTTTTGGGATGAGAGCTTTTGGGGTTCTGCTCTTGGGGATCCCTTATACTATTTATAAGTGTCCTGAGGGCCACTCTTCCAAAGAGTACGTGGACGCAGAGTCTCGAGAGCTGGACCCTCAAGGAGTTGTACCTTTGTGAAGCAATAATGAATAAATACTGAAATGGTGCCAATGCATCTAGGGATGCCAGTCTTTGGGGCCAGTGCATCTAGGGACGAAACTCCGCCTTTCCGTGTCGACTCTTCTCTTCTCTCTCTATTCAAGTTCAGTTATTTGCAGTTTCTCTTCGTGTGTTGCTCTTGATCTTTGGCTTGGGGTGTCTAAGTCTATTACAACGTACTCGGCCTGTCACTTGCTCGTAGAAATCCCCAAATAATGTCTAATGGAACACCAGATTTCTGGAGGCGCCAAGACTGTGTTGAGGGCTTTGCGGAAATCCATAAAGCCCTAGAGCAATTGCCTCTTTCGTGCCTTTGCTTCATCGATCAAGCAGCATAGAGTAGAGATGTGGTCGATGGTAGAGAAGGCTTGTCTCAAAACAGGCCTATTCAGTGGTTTGTAGGCCCTTAGCTCTCTGTGTATGAGCTCAACTCTACCTCCAATACTACTCTATAGAGCTTGGCCAATGTGTGGTCAATCATGATGGTCCAGTAGTTGCCCAGGTCAAGTTTCCCCAGACTTGTGGATAGGCACAATGGTTGTGCCTAGCCCACTCTATTGGTGAATGCCAGAGAGCGTAGTGATCAGTTGCGTTTGTAACCTAGACTCAAAAACCCTAACCCTCAAGCCTGTCGCAAGTTTCGGACTACTTTTTGCAAGAAATACTTCATTTTGTGAGCAAAATTTTTGGCTTAGACAACGGCTAGCTTTGTGGACTCTTTAACCGAAAAGAGTCCATAGGGCCTCACTTTACACGCAATTCTACAGAGTTCAAGAGTGTGCCAAGAACTTTATACTCATGCTCAAGAACACACTCTGGAGTTGTACCTAAGAACTTGATCAATAAACAGATACCCAAAAAAGGTGCTGATATTGGCAATTCAAATTTTACAAAGGCCACTTATTTTGCTTGTAGCACTAGTTTCAAGTGATAACAAGGCTATCATAGGCAAGCATTCTTGCAAAAGTTCAATCTAATTTGTACGTTACAGCAAAGAGAAGCAAATTTGTTCATCATTTTTTTACTTCCATTCAGGGGATACAAGATGGCAAAATCGAAGAATTCATGCAAAGAAATAGATGCTCTCGACACATACATGTTAGAAGATGAAAAAAAAAAATAGTAAGAGTGTTGTTTACTACTTTTAACAGGTTTGGCCAATGTTGATCGTGCATTGACAACCTTGATTGGTACAGACGCGTTGGGGAAAGCTTGTGCAAACACGGAGAATCATCTACAAAAAAATTATACGGCTCTAATGTCACCGTCTTTTTCAATATCGTGCCTCTCAAGGGTAGCATGTGATGCTACTGGTTCATGAGGGGGAAAAGAAGGGAATAAAGAGGAGCACAATATACACCTCCAATATGTAACGCAACTACAACGGAGACCTATTTTGGTTGATCTACCTCACAATCACACGACCCAAAACAAACAAGCACAATCCAAAATGGGAAACGGGTCTCCCAGGTCCCCTTTTGCCTCCAACATTCAATGTGGGCGTTCACTTCAGGTTCTCTTTTGGGAACACCCACAAGACATGCCTTTGTAACTAGACATTGAAGAAAAGAGTAATTTTGAAAACTTCAACCTTTCTCTGTGTCACTCATAGAAATCACCATCACTGCTATTTTACAACAAAACTTTACTCATTTTACCCCGTGGTCCCCGGTCCCCCATTCCATGCTCCCTAATCTTTTCTGTTCCCTCATCCCCTGTTCCCATTTCATGTATATTGGTCATAAAATTCCAAAAAATTAGTTCAAACTATGCTTCAAACTACCTAAACTTTTTAGCACTGAATAAAGAGAACAAGAAAGAAAAGCCCATACCAACGATTCTTCCGGACTTAATGAACTTCCAAATGCAGCCTTTCCTAAAGGCGTACAGTTGTAAAGTTTTGTATTTTGATCCCACTCCAAGAGCTTGTGGTGACAAAGCCAGCGAAGAGAATCCTGTGCAGACTTTACCACCTCTTGAAATGATTGAGTAGAATTTAAAAGAGTACACTTGACATATCGTTCAACATCAACTGCACTCTGAACTATCCCTCCTGCCACAACCTCTGAAATAGCTCGAGTCATCCCATTTTTATCGTCAGCAAGGCATGATAGCAAGGGCTGGCACTCCTCAATAAGCAATGAGCTCATTCTTTTCAGCTCTTCTGGTTTGCAAATCAATATCTGCAATATATAGTGCAAATGTATTCTCGGTTAACAAACAGGCACAGAAAATAATGAAGCATTGGCAGTGTTGCATATGAAAATCCAGATGACGCAGTCCTGGCAGCTAGATAGGTGTTTCTGTAAAAGAGAAACAGATATAATAGCATTTCAAAAACATCTATGAGAGTCCTCAAGGGGCAGAGGGCATGCATATATAGAAATTTCAACTTCCACAGCTAATGTAGCAGGCTGAGTTTTAAAGACCACTGTTTAAAATACAGATGTGAATAATTACGATCAATCAATACCTAGATGATTCCAAGAATGCTCAAATCACCCATAAACAAAAAGTACTAAATTTACGGGAGCAATCCCCAAACTAAAACCAGGGATCCGGAGAAAGGTCAGATTACCAGATATGCAGTTTCCCAAGCCTCATTTGTAGTGATACATAGGACAGGTCCATTTTCTTCATCTTAAACACCACACAAGAGCAATAAGTACTTACACTTTCTCCCCTTGTATCAATGCCAGCTCGTCCCGCTCGGCCAGCCATCTGCCTGTACCTTGTGCCATCAAGAAAATCTCTTCCTATCCTAGGTTGCCTGAATATAACCCGTCTGGCAGGAAGATTTACACCGGCAGCAAGGGTTGATGTGGCTGTGAGAACACGCACAATACCAGATCGATAACAAGCTTCTACCATCTCTCGTTCTTCAACCTGAAAAAGGTCGTGAAATTTCAATAACATGCATTTATGCACCACTACGCAATGTAAGATTACTATTGAACGGGCAACAAGTCATCTACCGTAAGACCTGCATGGTGATAAGCAACACCCTTCGGTATTGTTTCGGCCAAAACAGGATCCAATCCTGCAGGACATTTTTGAAGCTCCTCCAAAGCAATGGAGGCACTTTCTGGTCCAGAGGTAGTGCTACGCAACATTAGCTCGTGTGCAGGCAGAAATTTGGCAACATGCTTTGCAGATGTCTCACATGCTTTACGGCTTGAACAAAACAGCAGCACAGAATGCCCGTCTTGAACCACCTGCAAGAATACACAACAGACTCTACCATTGCTCTACAACAAATATATTGACTGTGAGACATAGCTCATCAGGGTCTGCTGCTTAACTCATGGCATAACTCCACGACATGGTCAGGATCCTTTCCTGCCAAATCAGCACTCTTCCGAATCATCCGCACAACTTCCATGTTCTTGTTGTAGATTGAGTTGGCCACTTTGATGTACTCATCCAATGGAACAGGTCTGAAATTTGTTTCATATAAAGCAGCCTGAAAAAGCAAAAAGATTAATGAATATAGCTGGTTCTTTAATAAAGCCACCAGATGTTAAAGAGAAAGAAATCTCACCTGCAGCCACTTAGCAACTGCCGCAGCATTTGGCATTGTTGCACTCATGCCTATAATCTGCAATTCAGACTCCTTTACACCATCTTCCGGTGTTTTATCAGTAGAATCTTTTCCCTCCCCAGCAGCATACCGCAGCTTTGTTAGCATAACCTCGAGCAGATAGCCCCGATCCTTGTCACCAACCTGATGTGGGTATATAGGCAAAATATCATTAAACCTAATTTTCTAGGCTGCTCCAATAGCTGAAAAATGCACAAACCATGTGAAGCTCATCGATGACCACCACAGCTAACTCTGGTAGGCGTCCCTCCTCCAGTAACTTGTTTATCAGTGAATTGGCCTTCTCGATGGTGCAAACTGCAATGGAAGAATCCTTTGGAAGAGAGGCACCTCCACGAGTTCCAAAGAAACTGCCAACTTTTTTGCCGAAGGGTTCCAACAGTAGATCCAAATGTTCTGCCTAAGCAGCAATAGTTTCCAAAATCGATTAAAAAGAATTCTCACACTAAAACAGCTGTAAACAATTAATTGACAAGCATTGAGCAAGAGCAAGTCTTAAGACGGGCATAGCCTTTAGTGCAGTGATAAAATTCCGGCAACTCACATCTGCTTACCAGTTCCGGGCTAGTGCCATCCTCTTACATAACCTTAAATGAAAGCACACAGTGAGAGAGAGGCACACCCTGGCAGGGCGGCCGCTGGTCATGGCATCTATTGGCGTCACTCATGCTGCGCACTGATGGTCCACGCTATCCTCATTGTCAGAGGCGGATATTATTTATTTTCATGCAAACTATTTTATCGAAAGCCATTCAATTGCTGATTGCTGATTTTTTTTTCCCCTTCTTGTAGGCGTATGTGTGGGAGAGAAATTTCAGATTTTTCGTCATGTGTTTTTGCTGATTTTTGAGAAAAATCAGAGAATTTGGGTGACTTTTGACAAAATTTACAGCAAATTAGCAAGTCCACGAGCTGTTGGAAAAAGGTCTAGTACGACCAAGCACTTCGCCTTACTGCACTCTAGTTCTACTAGTGCAGAAGAAAGACGGCACGTTTCGAATGTGCATAGACTACTGATCTCTAAACAAGACCACTATCAAGAATTGCTTTCCAATTCCTCGGATTGATGATATTCTCGATAAGTTGCAAGGTGCAAGCATCTTTAGTCGCATTGACTTAAAGAGCGGGTATCATCAACCCTTAAGGATGTCCATAAGACTGCCTTTCGCACAACCTTTCAACTTTATGAATTTTTGGTCATGCCTTTCAGCTTGACCAATGCTTTTGCCACGTTGAATCGAATGATGGATCGAATTTTCAGCCCACACCGAGCTTTTACAGGAGTATTCTTTGATGACTTACTCGCCTTCTCAAAGACCGAGCAGGAACATCAGAAGCACTTGGACATAGTGTGTCACGTGCGCACTGGACTTGCACTACGTTGACAAGCTTCTGCTACAGTCTAGCATCAGTCTTAGCTTAGGACCTAGCCTGGCACCCTTGTGAGCCTCTAGCACGACATGCATGTCCAGGCCGGTCATAGTTGCATACCCTCTCTTGCACAGTTAAGCACTTAAGCATATAGGCATATGAACAATCACTATATTCATTTATTGATAAGTGACTTTGACATGACATTTATTGAAAGTAAGTAGGGAAAATGGCACGTTTTCAAATAAACTAGCAGAACCAGCGTTTTCAATTTTCAACCATCGCCGTCCTGGGCGATAGCAAATCAGCCCACAGCCTCGTTGTCGTTGTCCGTCGCAGTACCAAGCATCTCCAACGGTACCCATTAGCACCGAAGTACAAGTGCCCCCTCGTCGTTGTCGTCGTCGTCGTCGTCATTGTTGTCTTCGTCGTCGTTGACGCAGTACCCCAACATCTAGTACCCCTTGCGTTTTGGCTTGGCTCCTGCCTAGCTCAACATAGGGATCATCAAGACCTCCGTGTCCTGAGTAGCCAAGTGCCTTCAGTACCCAAGTACCCGCAGTACCAAGCACCACCAGTACCAAGTACATGCAGTATCAAGCACCCAGTACCCGCAGTACCCAGCACTTAGCCTCTCAAGTACCAAGTACCCGCAGTATCAAGGCTGGTTTTTTGCGACAGTAGTAAGGCTACCTAGCAACTCGTATGGTCGGTGTTTACATCACAGCAATACCTACATCCGCAGTATCCACAAGTTTAGAGGAGTTTTCATCGGCTTATGCATCCACAAGCATCAGAAGCATTCAGCACCAGAAGTAAAGAAAGCATCAAAAGGTAGAAGTTCGGCAATTGTGCCTCACCTTTAACAGGAAGGGATGACACGTGCGCACTGCACTTGCGCTACATTGACAAGCTTCTGCTACAGTCTAGCGTCAATCTTAGCTTAGGACCTAGCTTGGCACCCTAGTGAGCCTCTAGCAAGACGTGCATCTCCACGCCGGTCATAGTTGCATACCCTCTCTTGCACAATTAAGTCACTTAAGCATATAGGCATATAAACAGTCACTTATTAATAAGTGACTTTGACATGACATTTATTGAAAGTAGATAGGGCAAATGGCTAAAAGACCTATAAAAGAAACCCTTTGGGTGCTAGAGAAGGCAGAAGAGGCAAAGGAATAAGCAGTACCCGCAGCAGCACCTCTTCTCAGCAATACCCAGCAGATTTTATGTTTTTCAGCCATCTGCCTCAGCATTTTCAGCCAACAGCCTCAACGTTTTCAGTATACCACCCTAGCCTCGTTGCAATCACAATCCTCTCCACAACATCACCAACGTTTTCAGTTTTCAGCCATCGTTGTCCTCGGCGATAGCAAATCAGCCCACAGCGTCGTCATCGTGGTACCAAGCACCTTACCAGCACCGCAGTACAAGTATCCCTCATCGTCATCGGCGGCGTCGTCGTCAACACAGTACCCCAGCCATTGTTACCCGGAACGGGAAATCGGAACGGGAACGGGGAACGGCAACATGCATGAAATGCCATTCCATGTTTCGAATACTCACGTCTGAAACACGGAACGGGAATCCGGAATGGGAAATTGGGATGGGAACGGGGAACGGAGACCTGAAAATGGCCATTCCCTGTTACTATGACCCCAGCATCTAGCACCCCTTGCGATTTGGCTTGGCTCTTGCCTAGCTCAGCGTAGGAATCATCAGGACCTCCGTGTCCTTAGCACCCAAGTACCTTCAGTACCCAAAATACCCCGCAGTACCAAGAACCAAGAATCCGCAGTACCAAGCACTAAGTACCCATAGTACCCTTCAGTATCTCAGTAGTACCACACATCTGCATCAAGTAACCATTAGCATCTCAACATTTAGCATCATTGTATCAGCATTTGTGCAAGTAATAAAGCAAGTACTTGCTCTAGCAACAGAGCAAGGGACCCTTGAGGGTGGTTGGGACCCAACATGCTCTCTCTCTCTCTCTCTCTCTCTCTCTCTCTCTCTCTCTCTCTCTCATTTTCTCTCTCTCTGCGTCTCTCTCATTCATTGTCTTCAATTTCAGTCTCTCTTTCAAGTGAAGTAAAGTAACCTTGTGTTTGTGTGGAGAACTAGATCCGAGCAAAATCCATAAACACTTTCGCTGCACTTGACATAGTGTTTCAGGAATTGCAAAAACATGAGTTCCATGCGAATGTAAAGAAAAGTGAGTTCTTTCTCACAGAGATACACTATCTCGGGCCAAATAGTCTCACACAACCAAGTGAGTATGGATCCCGCAAAGATCCAGGTTGTACAAGATTGGCAAATTCCAACTACAGTAAATGATGAACATAGCTTTTTAAGATTGTGTTCCTATTATCGAGTGGAGGTTTATCTGAGGATCGAGACAAGGAAAAAGATCCCTTTCAAATAGGGATCGAGACAACAAGGTGCCTCTCACAGGCTAAAGTATCTATTAAGCCATGGATAGTGCCAGACTTAAGCAAACCATTCAAGGTTCACTCCGATGCTTCAGGTGATTGCATTGGTGCATTGCTTAACCAAGAAGCCCATGCAGTGGCTTTTCAAAGTAGACGGCTGAAAGATACAAAATTGTATGCCTCGATCTACGAGAAGGAACTTATGGCTGTGATTCACACCTTGTCTACCTGGAAGCATTATCTATTAGGAGCCGATTTTGTGATCAAAACCGATCATCAAAATTTGCGGTATTTTCTTATGAAACGGAAATTATCTGAGAAGCAGATAAGATGGGTAAACTTTTTGTCTATGTTCTTCCAAATCCTTCATACACCTGGGAGTAAGAATGAGGCTGCGAACGCATTGTCTAGGCAGCTTAGGGTGAATGCAATTACTTCTGTATATCACCAAGAACTTGAATCACTTCCAGATTTGTATCTGAACGACCCGGACTTCTCCTCCATTTGGAGCAAGTTATAGAACGGAGAGAATGAATATCAATATTCCATTCAGAATGGTTAGCTCTACCACCACTAAGCAATTTGCGTGGCGGTACCATTGACGCACATGCTTCGCCTTACGTGGGTCATCGGGGTATCCTCCCTACAACTTTAGCATTGGGCTTTTGCAAGCCTTAAAGCAGTCATTGATCAATATGTCAAGAAATGTTTGGTTTGCCAAAAGGTAAAGTACGATCGGCAAAGCGCGATAGCAATTTCTCTCTCCCAAGAGATGAAGCACAACAAGGGAAAGCCTAAAGAGAACAAGTCCTCTCCAAGTACCACTCAGACTTCTCAGAACCCGCAGAGCGGTAAGAACAGTAAGAATGGTAAGAATGGTAACTCTTCTAATCAATCTTTCTCTAGTCTCTCATAAAAGAACTCTCCAAATGAACCTAAGGGTAAAGCTAACACAATTGCTAAACCTAAGCTCACTCCAAATGAAAAGACAGAAAAAGGAATTTTAGGAGGATACATCACATCGAAAGAGCAAAGCATTTATTCTAAGGAAGGTGGATGTTATCATTGTCACATCAAGGGTCACATAAAAAGAACATGTCCTAAGCTTGAATCTAATGAATCTAAAGAACCCACAGAACCCACTTCCTCTGTCAATGCAATAAATGAGAACACGAGTGTGACCCAAGTTTCTCATGATCCTCCCATTGATGAGTCTCTCATGTGAAGGATCAGCGTTTTGTCATATTGTTTGACCCAGGTAGTATGCATGATGTGATTAGTGACTCTCTTGTCGAAAGAGCCCGCTTGGAGGTTAGCAAGACATCTCCTTTCGAGGTGTCGGGCTTCGCTCCCGGTATGGACTCTCTCGTCACACAAGAGTGCTTTGATGTTTTGTTCAGTGTTCAACAATTGTCCTTCCGCAGGAAATTTGTAGTATCTCCTCTTTCAGGATGTGATATGCTTTTAGCCATTCGATGGTTTCGTGAATATAACCCTCTGATTGATTGAGCAGCTAATACGTTCACTTTCAATGCTAAAAGTGACTCTGTTAGTCTTTTCTTCTTCAAAGCACGACACGCATGATTTGCATCATCAAAATGTGATTATTCACGAGCATGATGATTTGCAGGATAAAGATGTGATTGTTAACATGCGTGATGGTTTAGTTGATACTTTGTCTAGTGAAGCTAACCTCATTGCAGATTCGATCAATCACAAAGAACCGATCTTGGCTCTCGAGTCGAGGTCCAGAGAACCTCCACAGGAAGTATTCTGTGTTCAAATGCTTAGTCAGCACGCATTGTTCGAGTGTTTCATTCGTGATGCTTTCCTGTATTTTAGTCACCGTCTTTATGTGATCCCTTTTCATAGGCATGACATGTTGTACGATGAGCACGATTTACTCATGAATGAGTACGGATGTATGGGGATTACTCATGAAAAGCTGAAATGTTTGCACCCAAGGAATTCACATTCCATGTCTCTTCCTTAGCATGACACAGTATCCGAAAGAGCACAAGAAGGATTGAGCATCAAGCATCGGCATTTCCATTATGATTTTCCATAGTTGATTGATTTAGATCAGAAAGACAAGTTTCGAATTCATTGTTTACGTGTGTTTGATGAACGGTTTAGCACTCCGTCTATTTGTTCATCTACATTGCATGCACAGTCTTTCAAGAAGACTATAATTTTTTCAGTCACTTTACATGGAATGGGTATGTTCATGTTTTTGTGTTGGAAGTGGTTTCAGGAATTTTTATCCTCGAAGATTCTTGAAGAAGGTAGACGCATGACTATCGACGAAGTTGAAGCATTGAAGGAGCCATAGATAACTTTGTCGCTTTTGGCGCAGCCCAAAGAAGCAAGCGTTGCAGACCTTTATGAAGTTCAAGTATCACATGACCCACGCTTCAGAGTGGCCCTTGTCACAAAGTGATGACGTGGTTGTCCGAGAGGAAACCTTGACTGCTGCTGAAAACCCTAAATCTGCAAACCCTAACCCTAACCCTAACCCTAAAAGGCAGCAGGGCTGAAAACCCATGAAATGCGCAACATGCTGACGTGGCACCTTACGGCAATCCGGCAGCTTTCCAGCTTTTGCGGCAACTTGCTTTTCTCTACGCAAGTATGAGAAAGAGAGAGAGAAAGAGAAGTCTTTTGCTTTACTTGAAAACTCAAAGAGAGCTTGAGAGAGGAAAGAGCCTTTGCTTTTATTTAGGCTTTTGATTTGAAGCTTTTCGCGGCTCTTCTTTTGGCATCCCTTGTAATCATTAAATAAGTGGTTTGGGCTCCCACTCTACAGAGCATCTGGACGCAGAGTCTGAGAGTGAGACCCGAACCACTCTTGTACTTTGAACGTTGATTAATACATAAAGAAATACCGAAAGGGGCGCCAGTCTTTGGGGCCAATATCTCTAGGCACGGAACTCCGCCAGGCCAGTGCAAAACTATTATGAACTGTGAATTGTTTTGAAGTGGTTATTTGGTGCTGTCGTGATTGATTCTTGACTTGGAGTGTCCAAGTATGTTATTGTGGTATCAGAGCACGGGCGATTTCTCTTCTACGGGAAATCCGATCCCAATTTTTTTTTTCCGGCACCTATGGCTTCACGCAAGGATCAGTCGACTCCCTCTGCATCCGGAGATGTGGGCAAGAATCACAACGAAGATTCCGACAGAGAGTATGGTCCGCCTCGGCCTACTCAGGCAGAGCAACGAGAGATGAAGCGTCGTCAATTCATCGGCGATGCAACAAAGATGATGCTCAGTTTTGCAAAGGACCCGAAATTGGCAAAATATATGAGCGAGACTTCTTTCAGGAAGTGCACGAGCAGTGGCAGAAAACCACAATACCACCCCCGAAACCCGCTCTCAAGAAACCTTGTGCTCACAAGAAATATTCAGAGAAGAAATTAGAAGAGGTGGTTGATGCACGGATTGCTCAGCTTTTTGACGCGTAGAAAAAAGCCAAAAAGCAAAGCAAAAAGCAAAAGAAAGGCACTGACTTTCCGGGTTATTTGGGTCGTCGGTCGACATTTGACAAAGCAAAGAAACAGAAGAAGCGTGTTCGGTTTGAAGGAGTACCCAGTTCTTCTTCTTCTGACAGTTCTTCTAGCTCTTCAAATTCGAGCGAAGAAGACAGAAAAGGCAAAAAGCGAAGCAAGAAACAACGCTTCGGAAAGGGCAAGAAAAAAGCAAAGAAGTCTAAATCTCGCCCAATGAGTGACAATTCTACACAGGACTCGTTTACGGACAATTCAGACTCTGATGACGGCAACTTTTATGCAAACAAGAAGAATTTTTATAAAGCCAACCAGTATGACTTTCTGGAAGATAAAAGCAAGAAAGTCCGAGAGTTTAAGGAAGATGGACAATCGATCAAATTTGACACTTTTTCAGGTTTCAAAGATGCTTCAAAGGCTTTGTATTTTATACAGCAGTTTGACATCGCTTTCGCGGGAAGACGCTACTCAGAGCACTCCAAGATTCGGAGAGCTGCCTCTTATTTTAAGGGGAATGCTCGAACTTGGTGGTCCACGCTTCTTCTAAACAAGACTGCGCCAGTTAAATGGCTGAAATTTAAGAAGCTTTTTATTTCTTCTTGGCTGACTCAAGAGTATGAACGCGATATACGAGCTACTTGGAACCATCTTCGAATGACCAAGAGAGATACAATGGATGCTTATTGCGAGAGATTCTGGAGCTCTTTTCTACCCGCCTCTTCATTCAAGAAGATCTCATTCAGAGAACAGATTGAGCGGTTTACCTTGGGTCTACCTACAGAGATCGAGATCACTGCTTGGAATAGAAGTCAGGTTCTATTCGGGTGTTGATGAGTCATGCGAAGCGGGGCTTTGCCATTCACTATGGCAGTTTGACCTACCCCACCGATGAGATCATGACACAACAAGCCAAACAGACTTCAGCGAATGGAAATAGAAAGAGAAAGAGCAACCCAGAAAAGAAGGATGCACGACCCAAGCTTACTCTTCAGGAGAGAGCTCGCTTCATCAGGGAGGGGAAGTGCTTTGGATGTGGGGAACATGGACATATCTCCGCGAAGTGCCCTAAAAAGGCACAGAAAGAACAGAATGACAAGGATGACGACAAGCCTGAGAGTTTGAGAGCAGCTGAGGAACGTGGAAGAAAAGGCAAGATAAAAACAGGACTGGTTCCAGATTGTGTGGGTATCGATCCCAACACCATGGACGAGAGTATAGAACTTTGCCGAGCTTGTGGCAAAGTGAAAGACCAAGAGGCCCTGATCTTCTTTGATGGAGGAGCTAAGGCCAACTTCATTTCACCGGAATTGGCGGCACGGCTCGAGATCACTCCCGATCGGATGGGACCACTTGCGAAGGCTGTTCTAGCGGCACCTGGCAGGGACATAGCCATTACGCTTGTCATTGGCAAACTTCGATTGCATTGTAAGGGGTATTTGGGACATGAGGACTTTTACATAATGCCTTTGGAAGGTTGTGATGTTCTTTTAGGGATTCCCTGGTACCACAAGAACAACGCCGTGGTCGATTATCGGGCGAGGAAAGCGACATTGACTACAGAGATGGGCAGAACCATTGTACTTGATATTAAACTGAAGGGCGAGTCTGTCCCTATTGTATCGGCTTCGGCCATTTCTAAATTAATGAAATCCAGTCTGTTTGTTTACTCGATCTTTATGAAAGAATTGAGTGATAACGATAGGATAAATATATCTAAACTTGATAAAGAACGCCAAAATTTTCTCCACTCTCACGCCGATTGCTTCTCAGAGGGCCTACCAAGCGAGTTACCACCTGCTCGTCTTGAAGATCATACCATTGATCTGGTACCGGGAAGCACACCACCGAATCGGCCACCTTACCGTGTGAGCCGAGCACAGAATGAAGAGATTATGAACCAAGTGAAAGACCTCTTGGAAAAGGGTCTTGTCCAGCCTAGTACTTCACCGTATTGCTCTCCAGTTGTCACGTGACACATCCAACCCTATGTATCCATGGACAAGCTACAGCACGACAAGGGTTCAGTCAGTCCAATCAGTCTAGATTTAGAAGTGTTCTAGCACTTTTTGTGAGTCTGTTCGCAGACCGTGCATGCCCAGGCACTTAGTGTAGATGCATATCCTCTGGTTGCACACAGCATGATCATAAGCATTCCCATCAGAATCCTTCAGGGGAATTTTCCAGTGCATTTAGCGTATTTTCCCTATTTTTGACATTTTTCACTTATTATTTTTGAGTGACTTTTGTTGGAAAGTAGGTAGGGCAAATTGAGTAAGTTTGTATATAAGCAAACCTAGACTAGCACTAATCGAGAGAAGAGGCAACAGGAGCACCTTGCTAAACAGGCAACTTCTCAACAAGAACCCCCCCCCCCCCCCCCCCCCCCCCGCCAGGAGACTTAGCGTTTTCAGCCAAGGACAGCCAGCGTTTTTCTCTATTGTAGATCGGCCCCAGCTTTTTGCATTGCAAACCAACCCGGCGACAACAAGACACAGCAAAAGCCTAGCATTTTTTATTTGCAGACCAACCTCGACGTTTTGTAGATTACCGCGAGGAACCTCAAGCAACACCAACGTTTTCAGTTTTCAGCCTTTAGACATCACAGAAGAACCCCCAAACCTCGCAGATCTCACCTTCCCGCAACAGTTCCTTGCTGCACGGTCAGTTTCCGCAAGGTTTACAGTTTCAGCCCGGAAAACGCAGATTTCAGCATCTGCGTTTTCAGCGCGTCATCGTCATACCGTCGTCATCGACATCCTCACCCACATAGAGTCAAAATTCAGCAAATAGAAGATTTGCAGATTTCAGCCCGTCTCGTCATCGTCCTCATCGTCGGCAAGTCCAAGCATTGTAGAGATTTGCGCAATCATAAGTAGACCGCTCTCGCCATAGAGAGTGGGGCCTTCGGAGGAGGGTTTTACAACATCTCTAGTGTCGTATTCTCTTCTCTATCTCTCAGACTCATGCACTTCCATTCACTGTGTCCATTGCACTCTCTCATTAAGAACGGAAGGCTCTCCCTTCCATAAGAATGAAAAGGAACCTTGAGCACAGTTCAGAGCACTCATCTTGAACAAAGTTCAAACATTCATTCCGCTGCACCTTACATTGGTATCAGAGCTTTGGCAATGTTCTGTATCACTCAAGGAAAGAATCACAAGAATTTTTTTTGCTTGTTGAGGTCGCACGAACCCAAGTTCGCTTGGGCGTGTCGATATCTAATCGTGTTTTTCAGAATGACAGGAAACCCAAGAAAGAAGGGCTTGTCCAACCTCCCCTTGTGCCTCTTTTCACTCATTGAGAGCGGACCGTGCACTTAGCAGCCGGCCAATCGACGTGAGGTGGGAAAAAGCAACCTTCGTGTGAGCACAAGGCCGCCAAGGGGTGCACCCGTGGAAAAGAGCAGAACTCGAGTGAAGAGAAGATCCTTCTCTAACACAGATTGCAAGCGAAAGAAGAACCTCAAGCACTCAAGAACCTCAAGAACCAAGACCCCCAAGAACCCAAGTTCCTTGTAAACTTAAGAACCCAAGATCGCAAGAACCAACAAGAACCCACAACTTCAGTGGATGGTCATCACTCCAAGCGGAATGGATACTTCGCTTAGAGGTGATGAGTATGAGAGAGGCGAAGAAGAATTTTCCCCACCAGGAGGTTTTTCCGACCCTCCCCCTTCCCCATCTACGCCAAGGATTGCACTGACTCCTACGGAGTCCTACGGAGGAGTTGACGCAGTTGTTTATGGACATCAAGTTCGAACGCGAAGCAAAGAGAAGCAAACAGAAAGGCCTACGAAGAAGAAATGGCAGACATAGATCGTGAATACGAAGAAAGCATGGCAACCATAGAGCGTAAGTACGACTCGGAAGACAAAGAAAGACAAGCCAAATTGGATCGCGAAAACAAAGAAAGTCAAGCAGAATTTGATCAGGAGTACAAAGCCATAAAAGAAAAGAGCGACCAACACATGAAATAATTCTTGCGACTCTTTTCTCAAGTTCAAGCACAGATACAAGAGATTCAAGAAAAGGAGACTCTCTCAGTCTCTTCTTCTCCCAAGCATAGCACACATGATTTGCATGATGATTTGGATGCCAATGACACACATGATTTGCATGATGATCAAGATGTGATTTCTCACAAGCATGATGATTTGCATGAAGATGATATGATTGTTCACAAGGATGATGTGTTAGTTGATGCTTTTTCTAGCGAAGCTAACCCAGTTGCAGATTCAATCAATCACGAAGGATCGATCTTGGCTCTCGAGCCTAGGTCCAAAGAACCCCCTCAGGAAGAACCGATCTTGGCTCTCGAGACTAGGTCCAAAGAACCCTCATAGGAAGTATTATGTGTTCGCATGATTAGTCAACACACATTGTTTGAGTATTTCATTCGTGATCGTTTCTTGTATTTTCGGATTGTTCACGAAAAGCTGAAATGTATGCATTCAAGGAAGTTACATTCCATGTCTCTTCCTTGGCACGACACGGTTGTAGAAAGAGCACATGAAAGTGTGAGCACCAAGCATGGGCATTTCCGTTGTGAATTGCCACAGTTGATTGCTTTAGATCAGAAGAGAAAGATTCGATCTCATTGTTTGCGTGTGTGTGGTGAATGGTTTGGCACTCTATCTCTTTGTCCATCTACATTGCATGCACAGTCTATTAGGAAGACAATTTTTTCCACTCACTTTACATGGAATAGGTATGTTCATGGTTTTGTGTTGGCAATGGTTTCAAGAATTTTCAGCCATGGAGATTCTTGAAGAAGAAAGAAGCATGACTCTCAACGAAGTTGAAGCGTTGAAAGAGCCACAGAAGACTTTGTGTTGCTTTCGGCGCGGCCCATAGAACCAAGCGTTGCAGACCTTTATGAAGTTCAAGTACCGCACGACCCACACATCAGAGTGGGCCGACGAAGAGTCCCTTCCAGGATTCCGGATGCTATTGGCGATCTCCCTCGACGCCATACAGTTCGGTACCAGTACCTCACTCTGAAAAGGAGGGGATGTCACGTGACACATCCAACCCTGTGTCCATGGACAAGCTACAGCACGACAAGGGTTCGGTAAGTCTAGATTTAGAAGTGTTCTGGCACTTTTTGTGAGTTTGTTCGCAGACCGTGCATGCCCAAGCACTTAGTGTAGATGCATATCCTCTAGTTGCACACAGCATGATCATGAGCATTCCCATCAAAATCCTTCAGGGGAATTTTCCAGTGCATTTAGCCTATTTTCCCTATTTTTGACATTTTTCACTTATTATTTTTAAGTGACTTTTGTTAGAAAGTAGGTAGGGCAAATTGAGTAAGTTTGTATGTAAGCAAACCTAGACTAGCACTAATTGGCAGAAGAGGCAGCAGGAGCACCTTGCTCAACAGGCAACTTCTCAGCAAGACCCCCCCCCCCCCCCCCCCCCACGCAGGAGACTTAGCGTTTTCAGCCAAGGACAGCCAGCGTTTTTCTCCATTGCAGGTGGGCCCCAGTGTTTTGCATTGCAGACCAACCCGGCGACAGCAAGACACAGCAGAAGCCTAGCGTTTTTGCAGAAGCACAGAATTCAGCCCCTAGCGTTTTTTATTTGCAGACCAACCTCGGCGTTTTGCAGATTACCACGACGAAACCTCAAGCAACACCAGCGTTTTCAGTTTTCAGCCTTTAGACATCACAGAAGAACCCCCAAACCTCGCAGACCTCACCTTCCCGCAATAGTTCCTCGCCGCACGGTCAGTTTCCGCAAGGTTTACAATTTCAGCCTGGAAAACGCAGATTTCAGCATCTGCGTTTTCAGCGCGTCATCCTCGTACCGTCATCACCGACATCGTCACCGACATAGAGTCAGAATTCAGCAGATAGAAGATTTGCAGATTTCAGCCCTGAGCAGTTTCAGATTTCAGCCCGTCTCGACGTCGTCCTCATCGTCGTAGACATCATCGGCAAGTCCAAGCATTGTAGAGATTTGTGCAATCATAAGTAGACCGCTCTCGCCGTAGAGAGTGGGGCCTTCGGAGGAGGGTTTTACGTCTCTGATGTCGTATTCTCTTCTCTATCTCTGAGACTCATGCACTTCCATTCACTGTGTCCATTCACTTGTTTGTGTCCATTGCATTCTCTCATTAAGAACGGAAGGTTCTCCCTTCCATAAGAATGAAAAGGAACCTTGAGCACAGTTCGAAGCACTCATCTTGAGCAAAGTTCAAACATTCATTCCGCTGCACCTAACACAAGTGTTGTTGGTTTTGAAGAAAGACGGATCTTGGAGAATGTGCATCGATTAAATCACCATCAAGAATAGATTTTCGATTCCTAGGATCGATGATATACTCGACAGATTACAAGGATCCTCGTGCTTTAGCAGGATTGATTTGAAGAGTGGATATCATCATATCAGAATCGCGCGGGGAGACGTCTACAAGACAGCTTTTCAGACGACTTTTGGGTTATTTGAGTTTTTGGTGATGCCTTTTGGCTTAATCAATGCTCCTGCGACATTTAACCGGATGATGGACACGATTTTTCGAGAGTACAGACTATTTGTTGGCACTTTCTTTGACGATATCATTGTTTTCTCCAAGAATAAGGCAGAACACAGAGATCATCTGCTTCAGGTCTTTCAGGCATTACGAGATCACAAGTTAGTGATTAATGCAAAGAAAAGTGAATTTTTCCTACCAGAGATACACTTTTTGGGACACATTGTCTCTGCAACAGAAGTGCAAATGGATCCAGCCAAGATAGAGACTTTACGTGATTGGCCCGATTTGAAGAATGTCCATGAAGTTAGAAGCTTCTTGGGACTGTGTTCGTACTACAGGCGGTTCATTCGAAAGTTTGCAGAGGTTGCTTCCCCTCTGCATATCTTGAGACAGATAGGAGTCCTTTTCTCGTGGGGACCCACAGAGGTGACTGCCTTTCAGACATTGAAAGAGAAATTGACTACGGGACCAGTTTTGACCTTGCCGGACTTGCAGAAGTCATTTGAAGTATATTGTGATGCTTGTGGTCGTAGTCTGGTTGCGTCTTAATGCAAGAAGGCCATGTCATTGCTTACGAGAGCCGATTGTTCTCAAGGCCGGAGATGACAGCACAGATTTATGAGAAAGAGCTTTTGGCGGTTATCCATGCTCTTACTCAATGGCGGCATTACCTACTCGGAGCGGATTTTACTGTCTTTACAGACCATCAAAGTTTGCGCTACTTCTTGTCACATAAGCAACTTTTGGAAAAGCAGATGCGGTGGGCGAACATCTTGTCACAGTTTCACTTCCAGATTGTCCATGTGCAAGGACAAAAGAAAGTGGTGACAGATGCTTTGGCTCGAAAGCCGTTGATTCTGGCTATTTCCACGATACATCATAGGAGCTTCGAGGATATGGTCGACCAGTATGCCACAGATACAGATTTTGCACACATTTTCACACAGATACGAGATGGGGAGACAGTAGCGGGATATTCCATTCGGGATGGCTACTTGATGTTGTGCGCTACACAGCCGTTGAGGGAAAAGGTTATGACTGAATGACATTGTCCACCTTTTACGAGTCACCGCGGCATTGCTACCACCATGAAAGGGATAGAGAGATACTTCTTTTGGCCGAGACTCAACAAGGATGTGGAAGAGTTTGTGTGCAGTTGCTTGGTATGCCAGAAGGTCAAGTTGAACAGGCATAAAGCATAGGGATTGTTACAGCCTTTACCCATACCCACCCACCCCTGGGAAGTATTGCAATGGATTTCATTTTTGATCTCCCAAGAACACAGAGTGGTCACGATGGTATTTGGACTATTATTGACAGATTTAACAAGCAGGCTCATTTCATTCCAGTGAAGAAAACAGTCAAGCCGGATCACTTAGCGAGACTGTTTGTGGCCTAGATCTTCAGATTACATGGCATGCCTAAGACGATTGTCTCCGACAGGGACCCCAGATTTACGAGTTTGTTTTGGAAGGCAATTTGGGAGAACATTGACAGCGGTTGCAGTTCTCGTCATCGTTCCACCCGCAGACTGACGAGCAATCTGAGATTGCCAATTCAGTGGTTCTAGATTTATTGAAGTCTTATATCTCATATCAGAAGACTCAATGGGAAAAGTATCTACCTTTAGTGGAATTTGCCTACAATAACACGATACACTCTTTGACTGGGAAGGCGCCATTTGAGATTGTTGAAGGTGCTGCGAAGGTTCCACCCTTCCTAAGCACGAAAGATAAGATTTTTGAAGCGGATGAATATACGCGAGACTTAGCTACGGCTTTTACAAAGGTTCGCGAGACTTTGCAGAAATCTCAAGAACGACAGAAAAAGGCAACGGATCGCCATTGTCGCGACTTGAAATTGAAGGAGGATGATTGGGTGCTCTTACGTTTTGAGAAGGCACACTTGAGAAAGAAAAAGGGAAAGGAAAGCTTTTTCCAAAGGTTAGTATGCAATACTACGGACCTTTCCAGATCACTAAAAAGATAAATGATGTCTCCTTCCTACTGAAACTGCCTAATACTTGGAGGATTCACAGTGCATTTCATGTGAGTCTCTTGAAACCTTTCTTGAAACCTTTCAAAGGTGATGTGCCTGATGATGGGGAGCCTAATGAGCAACCCGAAGTGGAAGAAAACGAGGAGATCCTTGTTCCTGAACAGATTTTGGCACATAAAGATACGAAGAATAAAGGTAAAGTCCGAAGGCGGTTCTTGGTTAAGTTCAAGAACTATCCTGCATTGGATGCGAAGTGGATGGAGGAGGAGGACTTGGCAGATACTCCTCAGATTGTGAAACTTTACCTCAAGGCTTTTGGTTTAGCATAGTCTACTCCAAATGGAACTCAAGTCTCAGAATCCAGCTTGGCCGGAGATCTGGTGCAATGGGATGCACAAGAGGGGAGTCACTCCCCTCCTTTGTCAACAGATGCCTTGATTTAGATACTAGAGTCACTGATGTCTCTTCGAGCTTCAGGGATACTGAAAGCTTCTACTGTATGACTTTATGAAATGGAATTCCTAATTATGATACTGATTTGTTCTTGACTTCTTTTAAGTGCAGGAACTGATAGACGAAATGACTACAGCATTTTGGTCTGATTGATCTCGAATAGACATGGTTGCAATAGGGGTTAGTCAATCGGACATCGATGAGGTCCGATTGGATCTAGATGCGATTTCTAGCTACATTGCCGATAAATCCTGATCTAAGATCCAAATGAATGTTCGATGTCATGTGATGTCCTGTGATGTCTAGTGATGTCCTGTGATGTCGTGTGATGTGACTGTCGATTGGTACATGTGCTAGATGTGTGTTCCTAGTACGTAGGTACTAATAGTCAGTGTCTTAGCTTATGGCCTCTGTCTGTTTTGCAAGCGTAATCGAGGGCGATTACAATGCTTTCAAGAGGGGGGGTATGTCACAAAGTGATGACGTGGTTGCCCGAGAGGAAACCTTGACTGCTGCTGAAAACCCTAAATCTGCAAACCCTAACCCTAAATTCTGACCTAACCCTAAAAGGCAACAGGGCTGAAAACCCGTGAAATGCACAACATGAGTCCGGCAGCTTTCCAGCTTTTGCGGCAACTTGCTTTTCTCTACGCAAGTATGAGAAAGAGAGAGAAAAAGAAGTCTTTTGCTTTATTTGAAAACTTAAGAGAGCTTGAGAGAGGAAAGAGCCTTTGCTTTTATTTAGGCTTTTGATTTGAAGCTTTTCGCGGCTCTGCTTTTGGCATCCCTTGTAATCATTAAATAAGTGGTTTGGGCTCCATCTCTACAGAGCATCTGGAGGCGAAGACTGAGAGTGAGACCCGAACCACTCTTGTACTTTGAACACTGATTAATACATAAAGAAATACCGAAAGGGGCGCCAGTCTTTGGGGCCAATATCTCTAGGCACGGAACTCCGCTAGGCCAGTGCAAATCTATTGTGAACTGTGAATTGGTTTGAAGTGGTTATTTGGTGCTGTCGTGATTGATTCTTGACTTGGAGTGTCCAAGTCTGTTTACAGCCGACGAAGAGTCCTTTCCAGGATTCCGGACGTTGTTGGCGATCTCCCTCGACGCCATACAGTTCGGTACCAGTACATAACTTTGAAAAGGAGGGGATGTCACGTGCACATCTAACCCTGTGTACGTGGACAAGCTACTTCATGTCTAGGGTTCAGTTGGGTTCAGTTAGCCTAGCTTAGGAAGTGTTCTGGCACTTTTGTGAGTCTGTTCGCAGACCGTGCATGTCCAAGCACTTAGAGTAGATGCATATCCTCTGGTTGCACACAGCATGATCATCAGCATTACCATCACATTTTACATTGAAGAAAACCTATTTTTCCTATTTTAGCCATTTTTCACTTATTATTTTTAAGTGACTTTGTTGGGAAACTGGGCAGGGCAATTTGACTCAGCAAGTATATAAGAAAACCCAGCGCTAGCACTTTCTAGCAAAAGAGGCAGGAGACCACCATCAAAGTGCACCTTCTCAGCAAGACCGGCAAGAAGACTCAACGTTTTCAAGCTACCAAGATCAGCCAGCTTTTTCATTTGCATTGCAGATCAGCCAACGTTTTGCATTTGCAGATCCAACCTGGCGACAACAGGACACAGAAGGAGCCTAGCGTTTTTGCTGCAGATTGAAGGGGATCGGGGAGCACCACAGACGAAGAGTGAGAGAGAGAGGAGACACACACGATGTGGGTGGGGAGACTGTGAAGTGGCAACTCCCCCTATACAGTATACTCACTATAAGTATAGGGTAACAGTGGGCGGGCGCCCATGACCTGGGCGACCGGTCAAGGCACATAGGCCTTAACCCCAACAACCTCCCACTTAAAGGCCAATGTGCCTTTAAGCAAGATCTACTAGTGTACAACTAATAGAAGGTGAGATATTCTCTCAACCTATGCCCACTGACTTTCGATGAGCTAGTGCATCCGGCTCTACTGATAGACAAATATCTCGCTGTGGAAGCCACACAGAGCTAGCTCCAAGCTCTGCAAAGAGTCTACAAGAGCTCATGCACTCCTGCAAGTATCGGTCCAATACCTGCAAACCTCCCCTATGCTCTATGCCGAGATCAGTCATCGCACAACTAAGCAACCCTGCTGCAAATGCTCCCAGTGCAGCTGTTATGTCGGGCCTCGAGATCAGCATCTCGTACATGAGGACACCGAACATTGATGCAACCCTGGCAACCTCTGCCACCTCCAACTCAGAACTCAACTCATGGCAATCCTGTCCCCTATCATAGAGACCATGGCACTCTGACTCCGAGCTCTGGAGTGACTCCTCGTGCCCACCACATATCACATGTGTACCAAGAGTATCCATCTGTCCTAAATCTACATCAAGCTCTGGCATAAGCATATCAAGAAATGACTCCACAATAGTCGACATCTCAACATTCATGTGAGTCATCTCTGTCATCACCTCTGATGAATCATCCTGCTGTGACTCACTAGAGCTGTCCCGCTCTACCTGTGCATCCGTAGACGCAACTTGCACAACAAGGTCACTGCTCTGCACTCCATGCAAAGCATCCTACAACCCACAAGCAAAGAGACTCTCCTGCTCTCTCGCTCTCTACCTGGCTGCATGATCACAGAGACAACACCGTCTCTCCTGTGATGCACATGCAATGGGTAACTTGTACCACTCCTGGCACCTCTCGCAATCACTAGCGAACCCAAATGCATCACAAAATCTAGCTTTCGTAGCGAAATCTGACATCCACAATCTGTAAGCTGACCAATCGAGATCAAACTCACTGTCAAATCTGGTACATAGCGCACGTCGTAACAAGTAAGATGCACCACTCGGTAATGACAGTCTCACATCTCCTGCACCTGCTATCGCATGCACCGATCCATCGGTCAAACGTACACTGCCAAGCATCCCGCTAGAATAGCTACAAAACCATTCATGATGCAGCGTGACATGAAACATAGCATCTGCGTCTAGCAACCACTGCGAAGGGAGTGTACTATCCACATGTATAGCATCTCGTGCATAGCTCGAGATAAAAGTGACATCCCAGTCACTAGTGTACTCCGACACTACATCTGCCTCAACTGTCAAAGCAACTGAGTCCATGGCATCACTACATATATCTCTGAGACTGCCATGTCTCCTACGATGTCGCATACGACGAAAACAGCGCCGTCTAACGTGTCCAGAATGACCACAATACCAACATGTCACCTGTCGGCGTGCTTGTGAATGTACATGTCTCACACGAGTCCGTGATGACTCATATCTATCATACATTTCATGTAATCTGCGCCAAAGTGCTCTCGAAGTAGCCTCATACATAACAAGAGCATATACAGATTCCACAAGGTGCAAAGAGAATGTAGATAGTGACATCTCCTCTAGCTCCTTCCACTAATCGTCAGACATGTTTGAAGGTCTACCTGCATCACCACTCAATGGTCGATGCAACCCTCGCTGTGTCAATGCATCAAGCATACACTCTCTCCATGCTGCAAAGTCTGACCCATCAAACATGCACATTTCGGAGAGATCATAATCTGAGCGATCACCTGTCTCTGCCATGAGCACAATGTAGCAAACTAGAAAGCAAAACCACCTCACCAACAACACCTGAAAACTGTCTACAAATATGGCCAGAAACACAATGTAAAACCTGTGAGACACACTACAAAATAGAGCTCCCGCAATGTCAATACAAGCCTCGCCTGCTCTAGTATCACACTGCAATCAAACGCACTACTTACAAGACGCATTCATGACGACCATAACCTTGTGCATAATCTTCACCGAATCAGCCCTGAAATTCAACCCAAAATTACAAAATTCTCAGCTCTCTTGCATGGCCAAAAACAGTCCGTAATTCAATCCCACACTACCAACCGTAGCGCATAAAAAATCAGCCCAAAACTTCTCCAAGAAGTTATGACTTGTTCGGTCTGAAGATCACCTGCACACACGCCGTCATAGAGCATACATCTGTGAGCTAATCACCAAGCCCACACTGTGCGGTATCGATGCATACACGCACAAATCTCCCACCTGCAGAGAACACCGCACGCAAATGCCGAGTGCAACCCGTAATCTCTACCTAGATCGCATAAATGATACGCATAAAACTCCTGGGAAAATTTTGCCAGAGTTTTGTCAGTAAATGGCCACAAAATCAGTAACCAAACTGACTACACACTCAAAACCATGAGCAACCAAAGCGCATCAAACCGCACTCCAAATGCATGCACCAATCTCCACACTTTGCATACATCATTGCAAACACCTGCAAATCTAGTACACAAATATCTTCTCTACCTGTGACTGCCAAAAAAACATGCTCGAGGCATACATTGCCGAGCTTAAAATGCAATCACATTAGTCTCCCTGGTATCAAACCACATAAGGCATACATCGTATCCTCCCACCTGTGAGGAAACTTGCAGCAAATATCACTCTCACATCTGAGAGCAAACCATGTGTGGAATCCTCGACACACAATAAACAACTGCTGCTGCAGAAAATTCAGCGTTCAGAATTTTAAAATTCTGATATGACGAGCGCGTCCGGAGCGTGCCAAAACCCCAAGGTAAACTCCTGGATCACATGTATCTGAGTCTGGGTGTGAAAGCTATGCCAAAAAACCTCCGTTTCGACCCAAAAACGCAGCATAAACTGCCAAAAGAGGGCTGAAAAATGCAGCTCCTCAACCGTAACTCGAATGAGGTTTTTGATGGCTCGAATGGCTTCGAAAGGGGGATAAAATGGCAGGATACCTGCAGGAAACACTCTCGGAAAGCTGAATTTTCCGATGCCGAAGTCGAAACCCTGTTTGCACTCTTAAAAGTGCGCGCGCGGACGCGATTTCGGAAATGAAATTGGCTCTCCGCTGTCGTCGTGACTGTGCACACACGCGCTCCCTCCGCACCTACGCTCTGATACCAATTGAAGGGGATCGGGGAGCACCACAGACGGAGAGTGAGAGAGAGAGAAGGAGACACACACGATGTGGGTGGGGAGACTGTGAAGTGGCAGCTCCCCCTATACAGTATACTCACTATAAGTATAGGGTAACAGTGGGCGGGCGCCCATGACCTGGGCAACCGGTCAAGGCACATAGGCCTTAACCCCAACACAGACCTCAGAACTGGCCTAGCGTTTTTGGACCAGATTTTCAGCCTAGTGTTTTTGCAGATTTCCGGCGTGAAGACCTTCTCTGCATCAGCGTTTTCAGTTTTCAGCGTCTAGACTCCGCACTGCAAGTTCCAAACCTCGCAAATCTCACCTTCCCGCAGCAGATACTCGCCGAACGGTTAGATCAGACAGAGTTTGCAAATTCAGCCTGGAAAACGCAGCATCTGCGTTTTCAGCGCGTGGCACAACAATCTTATGGGACACAAATTATTTTCTACAGACAAATGGGGAAATCATAGTAATTGTGGATCCATCCAAAACGATGTGTATACATATTCTGCAATGATCTAGCTTGGCCCTCGTATATATATATACCCACTACAGTGATGTGGGTGTCATGAAAATGGAAATAAGACAAGGTATAAGGCTCCCAAATATTAATATGTAAGACCCAGTCAATAGGGCACTCTTTGAAAGTAAAAGGTGACTATATTTGTTGTCTGCAGGGGGTAGTATTTAAACCAGTCATTTAATTTGCTAGCAATATACAATAGGATTATAATGAGTTATCCTGCTGACTTTAGTACAGAGTTTGGTTTTGCAAGGTGACTTGATAGTCATCCATGGTTCTTCTTGATGAAATGACATCAGCTAGCTGCTATTTCATGAAACTTAAGACTAATCGATACTTTATACCTTCTCAGAGCAGATTGATACATATGGCAAAACAAGTAGAGCCTTTTTTCCCGTTGAGATAACCTTCCTCAGCATGAGAATCTCTGCAACAAGGCTCTTGCCAGCACTATCAAAAAAGCGAGAAGGCTGAGAGACTGTCAACAGTCTTAGAGCCCAAAATCCAGATGGTTCTTCTAAAAGCGTACCTGGTTGATGCACAATAAATCAAATTCTTGCCTTCTAGCACTCCGTTGAGTTGTAGGCAGTCCACCTGAAACAAAAGCATGTAGGTACTTGGACAATAGAAATGCACCCTATAAACATAGAAGCAATTCAAGTACCCGTGACTTATAAGGTCATAACCTGCCAAGGGTAAAGCTTCATTAACCCCTTTTTTGCATAAACAGAGGATATCGGTCCCGGCAGCCAATCACTTAAGTTACTTTTAGATTCTGGTGTGACAGAGATTGGCAAAGAGACTGCAGGTGCAGCACCTTCGATAGTGGGTTTGGATTTCTCCATGGTGCCAACAAATTGGTAAATGATTGAGCCGGTTTCGACCTTGTCCTGCATTTTTGACTTCTCACCATGTCCTTTTGTAGCTGTCTTTTCAAGTTTCCCTGCAAGCTCCTCTGCAACAGACCCACCACTGTCTTTTGGAGACAACTCAGCTTTCATAGGCATTGAGCTAGTCAAAGCTACTCCATTGACATTCTCAACTGGCAGACCAGACGGATTCTTATCAGTTAGGAGATTCTTAACATCGTCCACTTTATCTGGAGAATTGCTGAAGTCAAACCGCCGCACAGGTAAAGGGGATACTTCTGAACCATCTTGCAAATTGTAGGAGACCCTTCCATAGGTGTTGTTTACAACCAAAGGATCTGAGGCATGAGGCAAGGGAGTGTCCCTACATTCAGGGTTGAGAACAGTCTCTTCGTGAACCTTTTTATCACTACAGTTCACAATCATGCCCTTCTCCCTCTGTAACACGTTTCCTTTTGCTGCATCAGGCAGCTTATAGGAGGGCATTGCATGGCAAGTACCAACATTAGGTGAAAAATTGCTTTGTCTCCCATCCACAACAGTAACAGAGCTATTTGAAGCACCATCCACCTTGTTAGAGACGAGTCCATCCACCAGGCTAATTGCCTCATCCCAGAATTCATCACCTGGGGAGAATAGTGATGTTCCAGCGCTCCATCCAGCGGGGCGCTTTAACCGGGAAGCGCTTTTTGTCCGAGGTGTGCTGACATTTTTTCTCTTCACACCACTCAAAGAAGCACGCCCTCTTCGATTGCTCACTGCAGGAGACTCAAAAGTGAGGTCAGAAGCTGTCGACTTGATCAAGACTGCATGTGGCTTAATGCTACTAGAAACAGCAGTCTCACTGCATACAGCCACATTCTGACTGAATGGTCCATCTCTGAGATCATCTGGAACATCAAGGACATCAACTTTATAGTTGCTGCTAGAGGTGCCTACAGATTGCTTCAATGTAGGAGCGTTATCAAGTTGCTCATTTCCTGCGATCCCTGTATTCATCACTTTGTCTTTTGACTTGTCAATACTATTCTCATTGTCCCCTTTTTTCACTGTAATTTGGGCATGAGTAGAGAGCTTGCTAGGTGACGTTACAGATGAAACGATATCACTGCTTTCATAAAACAGTACATTGAATGGCTAGCCCTCAACAAAAACAGCAAGTATGCTTCTCAACATGTTGGAGGAAAATAGTACCTGCAACAAATTGAGAGGAAATCGTTTGCAAATTGGGCAAGCTCATTATTGTGTTTACCCATCTCAGCAGCAACAGCTCCGTCATTTTTGCTTTTATCACCTTCATCTTTTTTGATAGCCACCTGTAAATCTTCATTGCCTGAACTGATAATAGAGCTCAAAGAGCAACGCCGAAGAAGAAACGATGCTGGCTGCTCCTGATCCTTATTCAGAACTTGTTTGCATAGTTTCCGATCCTTCTTCTCTAAATCTTCTCTCTGTCTTGAAGCATAAGCATCGAGAGCTTCAGACACTTCTGAATAAGATCTGTCATTCTCAGTAGCGACCAGATAATTGTCGAGGGTGTTCTTCTTGCTTGGTGACTGTAGCACTTTATCCAATCTTGAAGATGGTAAATCATTAGAGCTGGAGGACCGTCTCTTCTTTGCACGGAAGAACTGCAAGGGTTACAATAAGAAACTCAAAATATAATATTTTGGAGTAGTCAATAAGATAATTGTATTGGATTTGGCAGAGAACAAATAGAAAACAGCCTATCAAGGTTAACCATCATGCAGTCAGAGTCTGATGGGAAAAATTTCAAGATAAGCTCTCTGCATTTGTTTGCAAGAAATATTATCCCCACTCTTGGAGTCTTGGCCTTGCTGCACACATTCAAACCCAATCCAGCTCCACCCAAATTGGAAAAGAACACCACCATCTCATCACGTGCAAGCCACTATACCAACACTGATTCTCAGACAGGTGCTCTGTGTGTGTGTGTGTGTGTGTGTGTGTGTGTGTGTGTGTGTGTGTGCGTGTGCGCGCGGGCGCACGTGCATGTGCCCGAACATCAGGCTTGGCTGTAGCAAATTTCAATCCCCACAGAACTTTGAAGCTCAACGTATAAGAAGCTGCAAAACCACCTCCGTCTGCAACAGTTCTGTTTAGAGGCAGCACTTACCTCGTCCACCCTGCTCACACGATCTCCATCCATCCCCAAGATTGCCGAAGAGTTCACCTCTTCATCTTCATCTTCATCGGTAATGAAGGCTGCTTCCTTCCAGTTCAAAGAGAATTGGCGGGCACGCTAGAGAGAGAGAGAGAGAGAGAGAGAGAAGAAGAAGAGAGAGAACGTGTCGTAAAAAGGCCAAAATGACCTTTGAGACCAAAAGTTACAACCGGCCCAATTTTGTTTAATGTTTTATTAATGGGAATCGCGGACGTCCTGCTCGTAATTTTTATTAATGTTTTAGTATAGGAATCGGGGAAGATTCGCTCGCAAGCAGGTGGCGATTGATGGGGGAGGCAAGGCGAGGCACCCTCCATGGGGCACAAGGCTTCGGACGACATGCGAGGAGGGACGCAAGCTTCAGATGACGAGCAAGGAGGGTCGCCAATTGTCCAGAATGGCCACCTGCAGGGGTTCTGGCTGCTGGTGGCGCAAGTTCAGTCTTTTTTTGAAGTGTGGTTTGCGACCTGAAGCAGCAGTAGCCGGGTGTTGGCCCGGTTATGCTAGCCAGTCTCAAAGACGGATCACAGACTTCTTCAAAGCAGACACTGGACAGCCGCAAGAGCCACTCCCACAGCAGAGCTCCCCCTCGTCTCACACCAGAGGCACACTGATTGACCGAGCGATTGAACTAGGGAAATCCAGGCGCCCGCGACTGCGAAGAACTACACAGCATCGACGGAGGCTATGACAGAAAATTCGGAGCACGCTGGCCAAGCATGCACGATGCCCGGTCAGACTACTAACCATGGAGGAAATTGATGAGATTTGCCAACGACCGATGCTAGATCTCTTGTGATTCACCTATCCCAACAAGCCGCCCATTTTTTTGCTTAGTCTTTTGCTTGGTTCACATCGATCAACTTAGGACCCCATAGTATATATCTTTGTTTTGTACAAAGTCACAGTAACAAAATAACCTAACAACAATATCAGATCCACCACTTTGTAACTTTCGGGTCTCATAGGTCATTATGGCCTTTTGAAGACGTTAATATAACATTTCATTTCATTTCTCTCTCTCTCTCTCTCTCTCTCTCTCTCTCTCTCTCTCTCTCTCTCTCTCTCTCTCTCTCTCTCTTTTGTGCAGAGCTCCCCCTCGTCTCACACCAGAGGCACACTGATCGACCGAGCGACTGAACTGGGAAAATCCAGGCGCCCACGACTGCGGAGGACTACACAGCATCAACGGAGGCTACGTCAGAAGATTCGGAGCACTCTGGCCAGGCATACACGACGCCCGGTCATACTACTAACCATGGAGGAGATTGATGAGATCCGCCAACGACCAATGCTAGATCTCCTGTGATTCAGTTATCCCAACAAGCCGCCCATTTTTGCTTAGTTCACATCGACCAGTCTAGGATCCCATAGTATATATCTTTGTTTTGTACTGTTGTTATTTTGTTACTCTGACTTTGTATCAGATCCACCACCTTGTAACTTTCTGGTCTCATAGGTCACTGTGGCCTTTTGAAGACGTTAATATAACATTTCATTTCATTTCATCTCTCTCTCTCTCTCTCTCTCTCTCTCTCTCTCTCAAAATGTGCCCAAGGAGGAGGCAAGTCCCTCGAGCGAATAGGAATGTGCAACCTATGAGGCCAAGTTAAAATTGAAAATATGCTTTTGAAATTGCAATGGATACCCATAAAATGCGGGCGTTGGCATTGATGAACTAACAAGCAAAGCTGATGTTGCACTTCTTGTTGAGACTTGGGAGCATGATCCACAAAGGATTAATGGATTGGAGGATTACAATGTACATTCATTGATGTGGACGACGAATCTCAAGCAAAAAAGAGGGCAAGGAGGGGTAGCATGTATGGTTAAGAAAGAATTGGAAGATTTTGTATTAGTTGTGAAAGATGACAAGTACAAACATTATGTATGGCTAAAAATTATGACACTAAAAAGAGCACTCTTTTTTGTAGCCGGAACTATGACACTAAAAAGAGCACCCATTTTTGTAGCCGGTTGCTACATTTCTCATCATGGTTCCCCCTTTTATGCTTGCATGGGTAGAGATCGTCCATTTTTTTATTCAGGAGAGGACATTGCTTATTTCAAAAGCGAAGGTGATGCTATTGTCTTTGGGGATATGAATGCTCGCACAAAAACATTGCAGCGTGATACTCAACAATTTGATATGCCATACATTTCAAGGGAGTTGGAGGAAGTTCACTTGTATGATTGTACTTCAATGAATGAGAAAGAGTTGGATCGCTTTGAAAAGCTACTTTTACACATGTGTAATAGCACAGGTATGCTCATTGGCAATGGTGTATCTTTGTGGAGTGGAACCAATGGATTTACATGTAGAAAACATAATGGGGATAGTGTGATTGACTATATGCAACTCTCTGAAGCCATCATGTATTGCATAAGGAGTTTTACGTTTGGCCAATGGACCCCGAAATCAGACCATCGGACCTTATGTGTTGACCTTGCATGTGGAGAAGCAACTAAGCATGATAATCTCAGCCAAAGGGAAGAGAAGTTATCACTATGTAAGGATTTCAAACGGGCACCAATGTACATTGAAATGGTTGAGCAAAAGTTATGGATGACAAAGCTTCAATATGACGCACCATTGGAAACTAAATGGCCCAGCTTTCGAGAAAGTTATTTGTTCTTGTGCCGAAGAATGCTTTGCAATAAAACATGTTCATGGTATCAACAAAGATAGATCACACAAAAGGTGGTTTGATAAAGAATGTCAAGATGCTCATAAGTTTTTTATAAATCTTGTTGCAAGTTGGACAAGGACAACTATCAAAGTCATTTGCATACATATAAGGCATTGATTCAAAAGAAGAGAAGAAGATGGGAAGTAAAGCAACAAATTTTTCAAGTCCATGAAAAGGCACCTATATGTGGAAGATTTTGGAGAAACTTGAGGGGCAAGCGGGTTGAGAATTTTGGTAACTTGTGTCTCGTGGATATGTACAGTCATTGTTAGGCAACTATATGAGCAACCAAATGCTCGAAAAATACCATTGTATGGTTCACTCCCATGTATGCCCTCTTTTTTCACTATTGAGGACGTTTGCTGTGGCAAAGCGCAAGATCTTCAAGGTATCAAGCCGGAGATGATTAAATGGACGGGAGATTTTACATGAGTGGATGTGTGATATGTTCAATGTTGCATTTCAATATGGTATACCTTATGATTGGAGTACTAATTGGGTCAAGCCTTCGCATAAAGGAGGGGATGTAAAGAATGTAAACAACTACTGGACTATAATGATTGGGTCTCGTATGGAAAAGTTGTTTGGGTGTATAATGGAGGTGAAATTGAGTGATTGGGCTGAAGAAAATGACAAACATGCAAAAGGACAAGCGGGATTCTGTCGACACCATAGCACCATTGATCATCTTGTCACTCTTTGTGTTCTCATGGAGGAAAGTCGGTTGAAAGGCAAGCGATCATATCGTTGTTTTGTGGACTTTAAGAAAGCCTTTGATATGATTCCATGTAACAACTTGTGGAGAAGGATGGAAGAACTCCAAGAGCCAAGTGAGTTTGTGATTGCGGTTTCTCGAATCTATGAGAAGGTGATATGTCAATTGCGCATGGGAAGAGGAATTTCAAAAAAAATTGCAAGCAGGTTAACACAAGGATGTCCATTGTCACCGACTCACTTTGGTCTATGCATCGATCAATTGGAACAAATGGTACTCGGCTTTGTGCAAGAAGAAGGCATTGAAGAGGTCACTATTTGCAATGTGGTAAGCATGCTTTTGTTGTATGCAGATGATGTAGTGCTTCTAACACACATTTTAGAAGATGCACAAAAGCTTATGGTTGTCCTTGAGAACTTTTACTTGCATAGTGGCCTTCTTGTGAATGAATCCAAAACAAAGGTTATGCTTGTGAAAACCAACCATAAGGAGAAGCCATACATTGTGTACAACAATGAGACACTTGAAGTTGTTGAGAGCTTTACGTACCTTGGCCTTGAGGTTCTGGCCAATCACAAGTGGCATGAATGTGTTATGCATCGTTTAAAAGCGAAAAAGAGAGCTTACTATGCATTTGAGAACATATGTAATGCGGGAAACATCAAGTGTTGGGTTCTCAAGAAGTACCTTTTTGACACATTGGTGACACCGGTTCTTCTTTATGGAGTTGAAGTGTGGGGTGGGAACATCTCAAAGTCTACTTGGAAAGAGTTTGAGAATGTCCAAAAGCGTTTTCTTACAAGCTTTCTCCAAGTTAAGACACAAACACCATATATGCTCCTACTTCTTGAGTCGCGATCTCTTCCAATTGAGGTTATGAGCATAGAAAGGGTTGCAGAGTACATGATAAAGATGCATCAAAACCCCTCACATAGACTTCCTACAATTGCATGGGAAGCAAACAAAAAAGTTCAAAAGACGCATAAAAGCAAGATTTTGAACACGGGATGGAACCAAGACATAAAGAAGTGGTTTGGGAGATGGGATGCATTACACTTGCTACATGATGTCTCAATTGACTCGCAAATGAATGAAGATTTTCCACAATGCCAATGTATTACGGCTTGGGAGGAATCCGGTGGGTCACGCTTCATACATTACACCACCCATATTGCCCCCAACTACAAAACCATGTTCTTCGATGAAAGAGGAAACTGTACTCACACTTACATGCTTGAGCCTATCCCCTTGTCAGCGATACGCACTATCGTAGCCATTCAGCTTAGATCCCACTCCCTTTTATGTGAGGCAGGGCGTTGGGGCAATGGAGAAGAGTCAAATCAATCGTGCACATTATGCTCACTACAAGTTCGAGAGTCTGAATACCACACACTACTAAAGTGCTTATCTTTTGGTCACATCCAAACTTGCTCCCCTCACATTCTTAGCCATGACTTAGACCTACACACTATCCTCTCCCAACCACAATGTGGGGTCTCCATTGCCAGCATCGAGAGTCACTCATCAGCCACACAGATACTACATCACATGTAACTTTGGTCCCATACGTCATATTTGACCTCCGAGGGCGATAATAAAATTTGTGTGTGTGTGCGTGTGTGTGTGTGTTGCTACCAAAATGTGGAAGGAAATGCTTCTCTCTCTCTCTCTCTCTCTCTCTCTCTCTCTCTCTCTCTCTCTCTCTCTCTCTCTCTCTCTCTCTCTCTCTCAGCGGGTGGAGGAAGAGTCGATGGTCTAAGTGCAACTATAAAGGCTGTGGTAGGGGGCCTAGGCACATCATGCAACATTTTGTGTGGAAGCAGCAAACGAAGGCTCTCACCTCTCTCTCTCTCTCTCTCTCTCTCTCTCACACACACACACACACACACACACACACACACACAAACACACACACACACACACACTTGAGGCATGAGGTAGGGGATGTTGTTGGCGAGGGAATAGTAGAAGGATTCTCATGAGGGAGGGGGTTGCAATGGCGAAGGCAGTGCAGAGTAGTGAGGTGGAGGAGGAAATATTCGCAAATAATAGATTTATTTAGTTTGAGCCAGTAGGGTACGTCGCTCCCACTTGGGAAAAATAAAAAAAGAAGCCTCTTGTACATATTCATCATGGGGCCCAAGTGTTGGGTTGATAAGCCTCGTCGTCACGCATGTTGGAATTATGGTTGCAGAGAAACACACATAGCTTAGAGAAGACGAAGGAAGCTCAAGGCACACAATGGAGAGTGTATTACTTGGTGTGCAATGGAAATATGGATAGCCCTAGAGTGATGGGTGTATATACAATGCATGGGGGGGAAAACCTCCTAAAGAGGAAAAAAATGCCCCGGCGGTCCTAGTGTGTTCACACACATCACTACCACATGTATATGGTAACAAATCCCCCCTGGAGTGATGCAGTGAACGAGAGCTGGCACATGATTAAAAGGAAGTGCCATGCCCTAAGGACATGATCAGTCCACAAAGGGGAGTAAGCCCAAAGATTTGCAAAAAGCTTCTCACTTCTCACGAGACAATGCCTTTGTGAAAAGATCTGCAAGGTTGTCCTGTGTTGGCACATAAGCCAAGCTGATCTCTCCTGCTGAGAGCCTCTCCCTGACATAGTGGTAATGCACCTCAATGTGCTTTGTGAGAGCATGAAAAATTGGGTTCCTCGCAACTGCCAATGCGCTCTGACTGTCGGTGTAGATAGTGTTGGCAATGTCCTGTCCAACACCCAAATCAGCCATAAGGCGTCTGAGTCATATACACTCAACCATAGCTGTGAAACTGCCCTGTACTCAGCCTCACAACTTGAAGTGGCCACAATAGGTTGCTTCTTGCTCAACCATGATATATATGAACTGCCAAGCATGAAACAAAAACCACTTGTGGACACTTGCGTGTCAAAACAACCAACCCAATATGAGTTCGAAAAAGCATGAAAGTCTGGAGGCAATGATCCCCCCTTGGGAAAGATGTAAAGTGCCACTAAGGTAGCGGAAAATTCTCTTGACAGCCTGCCAATGCTTAGACCCTGGGCTATGCATAAATTTGTTGACCTGTGAGACTACAAACTAAATATCCGGCCTCATGTTGCATACATAAATGAGGCATCCAATAGCAGTTTGGTAAAGGGTGACATCAGCAGGATCACCAGCGTCATGAAGAATCAATTTCAAACCTGTTTCCATGGAAGTGGCAATAGGTTTGCAATCCTCAAGTCCAAACTTACATAGCAATGTCTCTATGTAACTTTTCTTACAACTTGAAGTGGCCACAATAGGTTGCTTCTTGCTCAACCATGATATATATGAACTGCCAAGCATGAAACAAATACCACTTCTGGACACTCGTGTGTCAAAACAACCAGCCCAATCTCAGTTCAAAAAAGCATGTAAGTCTTGCGGCAATGATCCCCCCTTGGGATAAAACAAGCCAAGATGTAAAGACCCACTAAGGTAGCGGAAAATCCTCTTGATTGCCCAATGCTTAGACCCCGGGCTATGCATAAATCTACTGACCTGTGAGACTGCAAACTAAATATCCGGCCTCGTGTTGAATACATAAATGAGGCATCCAACAACAGTTTGATAAAGGGTGACATTAGCAGGATCACCAGCGTCATGAAGACTCAATTTCAATCATGTTTCCATGGTAGTGGCAATAGGTTTGCAATCCTCAAGTCCAAACTTACATAGCAATGTCTCTATGTAACTTTTATGAAGCAAAGTAATATCACCATCACACTGCTTAAATTGTATACCCAAGTAATGGTGCAACAGCCCCAAATCTTTCATCTTGAAAGTAGCATTCAATTCAGCCTTAAATTTAGCAATATGTCTCTCATTTAGTCCAGTGCTCAACAAATCATCTACATAAAGAACAACAATGAGAAGTACATCACCCTCACGCTTTATATACAATGTGTGGACTGTTACGAAAGCCTCGTTTGACCAAATGAGTGTCAGCCTTCTCATACCAAACACAAGGAGATTGCTTCAACCCATACTAAGCCTTCTCACATCTGCACACTTTGTCCTCTTGTCCTTTCTTGACAAAACCACGAGGTTGTAAACTTCCTCAAATATGTCACCATTCAAGAAAGCAGTAACAATGTCTGATTGATGTACATCCCAACCAAAATGAGCTACCAATGCACATAGAAAACGCAAAATAGTCATACAATAAGTGGGAGTAAAAGTCTCTTCATAATCTATGCCTTTTTGCTGTGCATAACCCTTTGCACCAAGTCAAGCCTTATGGCAATCAATCTCACCATCCGGCTTGAATTTCAACTTGTAAACCCACTTCGTTGGCCTTTTTGCCAGGAGGCAAATCACATAAGTCCACATGTCATTTTCTATAAGGGCATCATATTCTAATTGCATGGCAGCCATCCAATTTTTTGAATTATGTGCTTCATCAAAAGATAGAGGTACCTCAACATCATGTAAGCTAGACACAGCCAAAGCATAACAATGTGATGCATACGATGCATGGCCAGAGCCTGAACGAGTACGACTAGACAAAGGTGCATCCAATTTACTGTCATGCAATGTATGCACCAATCATTTTGGCATAGCTCTAGCCTGCTCATTTTCAGCCCTTTCCTCATCAAGTATATCATGTACATCTGCATCAGTAATAGGTTGATCTATAACATTTTTGGAAACCCCCATAGGCTGTACATTTGCCTCATTGGAATTTACATTCGAACTTCCACCACTGAAAAGAGGCAACAAAGTGTCATAAATGTCATGTGAGCTTACATTACTGTCTCTAGTACATGACAGCAAGGGCTGAACAGAATCTTCCACAAACACTACATCCCGTGAAACCAGAATATACTTTGTTTGCGGATGATACAACCTGTAACCTTTGCTTTCAACACTATAACCAACAAAAATACATTTGACAGCCTTATCATCCAATTTTCTGCGCTGTGTTTGTGGCACCAAAGTATATGCCAAACAGCCAAAAACACGCATGTGCTCAATAGAAGGCTTTCTATCATGCCATGCTTCATATGGAGTAATAGACTGCAAAGCTTTCGTAGGACACCTGTTAAGTACATAAGTGACACACATGATGGCCTCAAGCCAAAACGAATGCGGCAAAGCTTGACTTTTGACCATACATTGTGTCATTTTCGTAAGTGACCTATTTTTCCTCTCAACAACACCATTTTGTTAAGGTGTATAAGGCACTGTACATTGGTGTTTTATCCCACGACTAGCCAGAAATGCATTAAATTCATGAGACATATAGTCCCCCCCTCGATCGGAACGAAGGGTGCCCATATTGTACATTTCGAGACATTTTTAGCCATAGCCAGAAATTGTTTGAAACACATAAAAACTTCGGACTTTGCTTTAAGCGAAAATACCCATGCATGCCTAGAGTAATCATCAATGAAAGTCACAAAGTACAGGTAATTGCCCAAGGACGGAGTTTGCATGGGCCCACAAACATCACTATGCACAAGTTGCAACCTGCATGTGTCCCTAATTGAACCATCCTTTGGAAACTTAGAGAACTGCATTTTACCCAAAATACAGCTTTCACAAACATGTTTGACAGGTGCTTCAAGATACGGCAAAGAAGTAACCATATCAGATTTCTGCAAACACAGCAAACTGCAAAATTCAAATGCCCAAAACGTGCATGCCACTGTTTTGCATCTGAAACAACCCTTGAATCTGCAACTGCATTGCGAAATTTTGTCCACACTTGTCATACAAAGTGAGCTTATACAATCCACGGCACAAAGAGTCAGATGCAACAACTTCATCACCAAAATTGAGATCGTGAACTGTACATTTGTCATCCACAAATTTGACTATACAAGTCCAAGTCTAGCAAGTGCAGATACAGACAAAAGATTCTTCTTGATCCCAGGTACATAAAGTGCACCAACAAGTGTGAAAGAACTACCATTTGCAGCAATAAGCACAATCTTTTCAACTCCCTGAACTAGATAAGAGGCATTGTTGGCACAAGTGACTGAATTCCCATGAGGGACAGACTCGAGAGAGGTGAACAATTCACGATGTGAGGTAATGTGCTTTGTAAGCACCATTGTCAAAATAACACACATGTGAATCTACAACAAGTGACATGCATGCATCATGGACAACATGATTGTAAGTGCACTCTGCACTAAAAGCCCATTCTGCATCAACGTCAGCATCACAGTTTCCTTTCATAAAAGACTCAATAATGGCTGCATTTGTAGTGGAACCACCCTCTTTCTTCTTAGCCTCTTTAGCCTTCAACTTAGGACACTGATTGATCAGAGCTTTACAATAATGGCAACACATCTTCTTTTTGCCCTTATCACCAGAATTGCCAGACGAAGTGCTGCCTACAGAAGCATTGGGAACATAAGTTTTGCCACTTGCAGCAGAACCATAAGAAGTGGCTGCATTGATGTTACCACCCTTTCTTTGAGAAGAAATAAAAGCCTGTTCAACTGCACGCTGCCTAGTCCTATTTTTTTTGGAAAGTGACTCTTGCAACAACAATGGGCATAATGCATCAAACTTGACAACTTCAGGATTTCCTTGGGTCATAAGTCTCCAAGTACTAGCAAAAGTTTGGTAAGAATCTGGTAAGGTATCTAGGACAGTCTGCACAAGGAAACTGTTTGAAATGACCACCTGTAGAAAAAAGTTGTTGATTGATATCCTTGACACTAACAAGGAAAGTGTCCATATCATCTTCCTCATGCATAATCTTCGATTCCATCTCTTTACGCAACACAACAATTTTAGCCTCATCGTGGCTTGCATAAAGACCTGCTAGAATATCCCAAGCCTGTTTTGCAGATTTCGCTAAACGAATGTGAGGAGTAATGGTGCACTTCACAGACAACACAATCAACGCATGAGCCTGCGCCTCCTTTACATCCCAACGAGCTTGTTCTGCCGTAGGCAAAACAACTCTAATAGCAGTAATCCTTGCAACAAGACCTGCAACATCTTCAACATTGCCTACATCCTCAGAATAAGGAGGTACATCAATGCCTTGCACAATATTCCAGACGCCCTTTGACACAAGAACATGTTGCATCATGTAAACCCACATAGGGTAATTGTCCCCATCCCAATCTGTACTTAGCAACAAAAATCTTGAACACATCTGTGTTGTTGTGTTAGCCATGGAAAATGCATGCACCTGATGTGAAAAATGCTCGAACTGAGGAGAAACTGAGTGAGACAAGCACGTGCTATACACCGCAACCTGCACTAGACTGTATGGGAAATGTTGTCTCCATGTTTAGGTGCATGCAGCCTCTTTAAGTTTAGCACCATTGTAAGGGCTAATAGTCAATTGTTGAGGCAGAAATGCTCAAACATAGACAACAAAAATCAGAGCAGTACGTAAAGACATCTCTCTCTCTCTCTATATATATGTGTGTGTGTTTATGTTTATGTTTATGTTTGAAATTCCCTTCACATTGAACCCTACACAAATTTAGAAATATAAATTAGTACTTACATTTGATATAAGGGCTTACATTGCAAATGACATCGTGTTTAGAGAAATCTAAACAATAAGAAACCAAGAATTAGAGAGAGGCGATATACATTTTTACTAAACTTTTGAATTTGTTTGAAGACTACATTCCATATTTTATTACAATCGCAAATTCCTCACTACATAGATTCCCCTAAATTTAATGAAGATGAGATAAGGCACCTGCTACCATCCACAAAAACGAGATTGTTAGACCATTCACCATTTAATGTGGGAAGAAAGGTACATGACTGCCTCACCACGTGTTATGGATGCCGCATCAAACATAGACATCCCTAACCTACGAGTGATGATTTGTGACTATGGTTTTTCTCTTTACAGAGGAGACAAATTCTTGTGTGAGCTTGTTCATAGATGGCTAGGTTGGTCCTAGTGAAGGTTAGTTTTTGGTTAATATAATTGATCTTAGCTCATTTGATTAACATTTTGGCAGTCAGCTTTGTAGCAACTTGCTTGTCCTGCGAGTGTCAGGTTGATAATCCTCATCGTCACACAATTGTTTCAACCCATGCAAACGGAAGTGTGTGCGGCCCTACATCCAAGTCATCGGGCATGACAAGCACTTTAAGCTTGGGCCGGGTTCCCATCTCAAACACAGCCCTAGCTTACCTAAGGTCAAAAGGACTTTTAACACTAACTATTGGAGGTCTTCAATGAAGCTAACCCTAAGGTCTTTATGCTCCATTGGTTAGCCTTGCTCTTTGATAGACAATATCTCATTTGTTCCCCATTACCATTGGCCTTGTGTTGAGATAGACCTATAAGCACATGTCTATATCCTAACCCTTGTTCCCTTTTATTCTCCCACATTAAATGATCAGTTTAATATGAGAAAATCATTTGGGTTGGTTAGATATTAGATTTTATGACACAACCCATGCAAACGGAAGTGTGTGCGGCCCACTTTTGTTGTGTCCCCTTCCTCTCGAGTCTCGCTACCAAAATCGCTAGTTCTGTTCTCACCTAGCGCAAATGAGATTGCACCTTGATGGGTCGTGGCCTTACGCAAGACATTTGCATGGGAGAGAGAATTTGTGACAAGATTGGTAGTCAACACTATTGGAGAAAGGCCAATTGTGGATGCAAGGGAGGGGAGGGGAAGGGAGCATGCCCTGAGCCCCTCCTGAGGAGGCGGCCTGGCGGAGGATGGGGCAAGATTTCTAGTAAGGTCTTGTTGCAAGAAATTGTTGTGAGGGAGAGAAAAGGAGGGGGAATCTCGGAAATTAATAGACTTTTACTAGAGATGGGCCAGTATGATATTGGTACACATCTTAGGGGCAAAAATGGCATACCAATTTACATAAAATTCAATAAACAAATGATTCCATATATCATTCATTAAAAAATAAAAAATTTTACATGCAGTGACATGGAGTTTGCATGAGTGCTAAGCATTGTGGGCTGCATGATCCGTCTATCATTGTGAGTTGCACTTTGCATGATAGGTTTTGGGGCGCATGTTGTGTGTCTCCATGTTTAGGTGCATGCAACCTCTTGAAGTCTAGCACCATTGTAAGGTCTAATAGTCAATTGTTGAGGCAACAACGCTCAAACATAGACAACAACAATCAGAACAACCCGTAAAAGATCTCTCCCTCTCTCTCTCTCTCTCTCTCTATATATATATATATATATATATATATATATATATATATATATGTGTGTGTGTGTGTGTGTGTGTGTGTGTGTGTGTGTGTGTTTATGTTTATGTTTGAAATTCCCTTCACATTGAACCCTACACAAATTTAGAAATATAAATCAGTACTTATAATTTGATGTAAGGGCTTACATTGCAAATGACATCGTGTTTAAAGAAATCTAAACAATAAAATACCAAGAATTAGAGAGAGGCGATAAACATTTTGACAAGACTTTTGAGATTGTTTGAAGACTACATTCCATATTTTATTGCAATCACAAATGCCTCACTGCATAGATTCGAGGCTCCTAGAATTTGATGAAGATGAGATAAGGTACGTTCTACCATCCACAAAAACGAGATTGTTAGACCATTGGGAAGAAAGGTACATGACTGCCTCACCACGTGTTATGGCTGTCGCATCAAACACAGACATCCCTAACCTACGAGTGATGAATTGTGACGATGGTTTTTGTCTTTACAGAGGAGATAAATTCTAGTGTGAGCTTGTTTATAGATGGCTAGGTTGGTCCTAGTGAAGTTTAGTTTTTGGTTAATATAATCCATCTTAGCTTGGCTCATTTTGATTGACATTTTGGCAGTCAGCTTTTTAGCAACTTGCTTGTCCTGCGAGTGTCGGGTTGATAATCCTCATTGTGATACAATTGTTTCAACCCATGCGAACGGAAGTGTATGCGGCCCTACATCCAAGTCATCGGGCATGACAAGCACCTTAAGCTTGGGCCGGGTTCCCACCTCAAGCACAGCCCTAGCTTACCTAAGGTCAAAGGACTTTTAACACTAACTATTGGAGGTCTTAAATGAAGCTAACCCTAAGGTCTTTATGCTCCATTGGTTAGCCTTGCTCTTTGATAGACAATATCTCATTTGTTCCCCATTACCATTGGCCTTGTGTTGAGATAGACCTATAAGCACATGTCTATATCCTAACCCTTGTTCCCTTTTATTCTCCCACATTAAATGTCAGTTTAATATGAGAAAATCATTTGGGTTGGTTAGATATTAAATTTTATGACATAGCCCATGCAAACGGAAGTGTGTGCAGCCCTACTCTCTCTCTCTCTCTCTCTCTCTCTCTATATATATATATATATATATATATATATATATATATATATATATATATATATATATATATATATGTGTGTGTGTGTGTGTGTGTGTGTGTGTGTGTGCGTGTTTATGTTTATGTTTGAAATTCCCTTCACATTGAACCCTACGCAAATTTAGAAATATAAATCAGTAATTATAATTTGACATAAGGGCTTACATTGCAAATGACATCGTGTTTAGAAAAATCTAAACAATAAGAAACCAATAATTAGAGAGAGGTGATAGACATTTTGACAAAACTTTTGAAATTGTTTGAAGACTACATTCCATCTTTTATTACAATCACAAATGCCTCACTGCATAGATTCGAGGCTCCTAGAATTTGATGAAGATGAGATAAGGTACTTGCTACCATCCAAAAAAACGAGATTGTTAGACCATTCACAATTTAATGTGGGAAGAAAGGTACATGACTGCCTCACCACGTGTTATGGATGTCGCATCAAACACAGACATCCCTAACCTAGAGTGATGATTTGTGACTATGTTTTTTGGCTTTACAGAGGAGACAAATTCTAGTGTGAGCTTGTTTATAGATTGGCTAGGTTGGTCCTAGTGAAGGTTAGTTTTTGGTTAATATAATCGATCTTAGCTTGGCTTATTTTGATTGACATCCTGGCAGTCATATTTGTAGCAGCTTGCTTGTCCTGCAAGTGTCGTGTTGATAATCCTCGTTGTCACACAATTGTTTCAACCCATGTGAACAGAAGTGTGTGGGGCCCTACTTTCGTTGTGTCCCCTTTGTTACCATATACATGTGGTAGTGATGTGTGTGAACACACTAGGACCGCTAGGGCATTTTTTCCCTCTTTAGGAGGTTTTTTCCCCCGTGCATTGTATATACGCCCATCACTCTAGGGCTATCAATCCTTCCATTGCACACTAAGTAACACACTCTCTATTGTGTGCCTTAAGCTTCCTTCGTCTTCTCCAAGCTGTGTGTGTTTCTCTGCAACCCTAATTCCAACAATTGGTATCAGAGCAAGTCACGTCCTCTCGGGCTTAGTCGCCAGCTGCTCCAGCACACGCCTGCTCACTTTCTCCGATTTCATTGAGCTTTGGCGAGCGTTCGCAGGTCGATAAAAATTTTGGGTAAGCTCGAAGAGCTTGGTCAGCTCAGAATTTTGATTTGGGCTCATTTCGGCCTCCGTTTCCACTACAAGCAGTACTGCACAGGCTATTTCGTCATTTTGTGCAGAATTTTTGTTAGTGCCGTTTTCTGCATAACAGGTGCCTTATAGTCTTCTACGGTTTGTGCTATATAGCACATGTTGTTCCCGCTCTGTTTCTCCTATTTTCGGCCAGTTTTCACATCAGGTGCATCATTTACCATGGCTGACACAACAACACAGATGTGTTCAAGATGTTTGCTGCTGAGGACAGGTTGGATTGGGACAATTACCCTATGTGGGCTTACATGATGCAACATGTTCTTGTGTCAAAGGGCATCTGGAATTTTGTGCAGGGCATTGATGTACGTCCTGGTTCTGAGGATGCAGGCGATGTTGAGGATGTTGCAGGTCTTGCTGCAAGGATTGCTGTTATTAGAGTTGTTTTGCCTACGACAGAACAAGCTCGTTGGGATGTAAAGGATGCGTAGGCTCATGCATTGATTGCGTTGTCTGTGAAGCGCACCATTGTTCCTCACATCCGTTCAGCAAAATCTGAAAAACAGGCTTGGGATATTCTAGCAGGTCTTTATGCAAGCCGCAATGAGGCTAAAATTGCTTTGCTGCGTAAAGAGCTGGAGTCGAAATTATGCATGAGGAAGATGATATGGACACTTTCCTTGCTAGTGTCAAGGATATCAATGAGCAGCTTATTTCTTCAAGTGAAGTCATTTCAGACAGTTCCCTTGTGCAGACTGTTCTTGATGCCTTACTAGATTCCTACCAGACTTTTGCTAGTTCTTGGAGACTTATGACCCAAGGAAATCCTGAAGTTGTCAAGTTTGATGCATTATGCACATTGCTGTTGCAAGAGTCACTTTCCAGGAAAAACAGGACTAGGCAGCGTGCAGTTGAACAGGCTTTCATTGCTTCTCAAAGAAAGGGTGGTAACAGTAATGCAGCCACTTCTTATGGTTCTGCTGCGAGTGGCAAAAATGCTGTTCCTAATGCTTCTTCTGGCAGCACTTCGTCTGGCAATTCTGGTGATAAGGGCAAAAAGTGGCAATTCTGGTGATAAGGGCAAAAAGAAGATGCGTTGCCATTATTGTAAAGCCAATGATCACTTGATCAAGTCGTGTCCTAAGTTGAAGGCCAAAGAGGCTAAGAAGAAAGAGGGTGGTTCCACTGCAAATGCTGGTTCCACTACAAATGCAACCATTGTTGAGTCTTTTGTGAAAGGAGACTGTAATGCTGATGTTGATGTAGAATGGGCTTTTAGCGCAGAGTGCACTTACAATCCTGTTGTCCATGATGCATGCTTGTCAGTTGCTGCAGATTCACAAGTGTGGTATTTTGACAGTGGTGCTACAAAGCACATTACCTCACATCGTGAATTGTTTACCTCTCTTGAGTCTGTCCCTCATGGGAATTCAGTCACTTGTGCCAACAACGCCTCTTATCCAGTTCAGGGAGTTGGAAAGATTGTGCTCACTGCTGCTAATGGCAGTTCCTTCACACTTGTTGATGCACTTTATGTACTTGGGATCAAGAAGAATCTCTTGTCTGTATCCGCACTTGCTAGACTTGGACTTGTAGTCAAATTTGTGGATGACAGATGTACAGTTCATGATCTCAGTTTTGGTGATGAAATTGTTGCATCTGGGCTTCTGTGTCGTGGGCTGTATAAGCTCACTTTGTATGACAAGTGTGGACAAAATTTTGCAAATGCTGTTGCAGATTCAAGGGCTATTTCAAATGCAAAACTTTGGCATGCACGCTTTGGTCATATTAATTTTGCTAGTTTGCTGCGTTTGCAGAAATCTGATATGGTTGCTTCTTTGCCGCCTCTTGAAGCACGTGTCAAACATGTTTGTGAAGGCTGTATTTTGGGTAAGATGCAGCGTTCTAAATTTCCAAAGGATGGTTCAGTTCGGGCCACATGCAGGCTGCAGCTTGTGCATAGTGACGTATGTGGGCCCATGCAAACTCCGTCCTTAGGCAATTACCTGTACTTCGTGACTTTCATTGATGACTACTCCAGGCATGCATGGGTATTTCCGCTTAAAGCGAAGTCCGAAGTTTTTATGTGCCTTAAACAATTTCTGGCTATGGCTGAAAATGTCTCGAAATGTACTATGGGCACCCTCCGTTCCGATCGAGGGGGGGAGTATATGTCTCATGAATTTAATGCATTTCTGTCTAGTCGTGGGATAAAACACCAATGTACAGTGCCTTATACACCTCAGCAAAATGGTGTTGCTGAGAGGAAAAACAGGTCACTGACGGAAATGATATGATGTATGGTCAAAAGTCAAGCTTTGTCGCATTCTTTTTGACTTGAGGCCATTATGTGTGCCACTTATGTACTTAACAAGCGTCCTACGAAAGCTTTGCAGTCTATTACTCCATATGAAGCATGGCATGATAGAAAACCTTCTATTGAGCACATGCGTGTTTTTGGCTGTTTGGCATATGCTTTGGTGCCACAAGTGCAGCGCAGAAAATTGGATGATAAGGCTGTCAAATGTATTTTTGTTGGTTATAGTGCTGAAAGCAAAGGATACAGGACAAAACGTATTCTGGTTTCTCGGGATGTAGTGTTTGTGGAAGATTCTGCTCAACTCTTTCTTTCATGTACTAGAGACAGTAATGTAAGCTCACAGGACATTTATGACATTTCTGAAAATGTTTTAGATCAGCCTATTACTGATGCAGATGTACATGATGTACTTGATGAGGAAAGGGCTGAAAATGAGCAGGCTAGAGGTATGCCAAAATGGCTGGTGCACACTTTGCGTGATAGTAAATTGGATGCACCTTTGTCTAGTCGTACTCGTTCAGGTTCTCGCCATGCATCTTATGCATCAAATTGTTATGCTTTGGTTGTGTCTAGTTTACATGATGTTGAGGAGCCCTTGTCTTTTGATGAAGCACAGAATTCAAAAAATTGGATGGCTGCCATGCAATCACAATATGATGCACTTATAGAAAATGACACATGGACTTTATGTGATTTGCCTCCTGGGAAAAAGGCCATTGGTACAAAGTGGGTTTACAAGTTGAAACGCAAGCCGGATGGTGAGATCGATCGCCATAAGGCTCGACTTGTTGCAAAAGGTTATGCACAACAAAAAGGCATAGACTATGAAGAGACTTTTTCTCCCACTTGTCGTATGACTACTGTGCGTTTTCTATGTGCATTGGCAGCTCATTTTGGTTGGGATGTACATCAATCAGACATTGTTACTACTTTCTTGAATGGTGACATATTTGAGGAAGTTTATGTAATGCAGCCTCGCTGTTTTGTCATAAAAGGACAAGAGGACAAAGTGTGCAAATGTAACAAGGCTTTGTATGGGTTGAAGCAATCTCCTCATGCTTGGTATGAGAAAGCTGACACTCATTTGGTCAAACAAGGCTTTCGTAACAGTCCAACAGGAAGCACATTGTATGTAAAGCGTGAGGGTGATGTACTTCTCATTGTGGTTCTTTATGTTGATGATTTGCTGATCACTGGACCAAATGAGAGACATATTGTTGAATTTAAGGCTGATTTGAATGCTACTTTCAAGATGAAAGATTTGGGGTTGTTGCATCATTATTTGGGTATACAGTTTAAGCAGTGTGATGGTGGTATTGCCTTGTGTCAGAAGTTACATAGAGACATTGCTATGTAAGTTTGGACTTGAGGATTGCAAACCTATTGCCACTCCCATGGAAACAGGTTTGAAGTTGAGTCTACATGATGCTGGTGATCCTGCTAATGTCACTCTTTACCAAACTGTTGTTGGCTGCCTCATTTATGTATGCAACACGAGGCCGGATATTCAGTTTGCAGTCTCACAGGTCAGCAGATTTATGCATAGCCCAGGGTCTAAGCATTGGCAGGCTGTCAAGAGGATTTTCCGCTAGCTTAGTGGCGCTTTACATCTTGGCTTGTGTTATCCCAAGGGGGGATCATTGCCGCCAGACTTACATGCTTTTTCGGACTCAGATTGGGCTGGTTGTTTTGACACGCGAGTGTCCACAAGTGGTTTTTGTTTCATGCTTGGCAGTTCATGTATATCATGGTTGAGCAAGAAGCAACCTACTGTGGCCACTTCGAGTTGTGAGGCTGAGTATAGGGCAGTCTTCACAGCTATGGTTGAGTGTGTATGGCTCAGATGCCTTATGGCTAATTTGGGTGTTGGACAGGACACTGCCAACACTTTCTACACTGACAGTCAGAGCGCATTGGCAGTTGCGAGGAACCCAGTTTTTCATGCTCGCACAAAGCACATTGAGGTGCATTACAACTATGTCAGGGAGAGGCTCTCAGCAGGAGAGATCAGCTTGGCTTATGTGCCAACACAGGTCAACCTTGCAGATCTTTTCACAAAGGCATAGTCTCGTGAGAAGCTTGAAGCTTTCCGCGAAGCTTTGGGCTTACTCCCCTTTGTGGACTGATCCTGTCCTCAGGGCATGGCACTTTCCTTTACTCATGTGCCAGCTCTCGTTCACCGCATCACTCCAGAGGGGATTTGTTACCATATACATGTGGTAGTGATGTGTGTGAACACACTAGGACCGCCGGGGCATTTTTTCCCTCTTTAGGAGGTTTTTTCCCCCGTGCATTGTATATACGCCCATCACTCTAGGGCTATTAATCTTTCCATTGCACACTAAGTAACACACTCTCTATTGTGTGCCTTGAGCTTCCTTCGTCTTCTCCAAGCTGTGTGTGTTTCTCTGCAACCCTAATTCCAACACCCTTCCTCTCAAGTCTCGCTACCAAAATTTCTAGTTTTGTTCTCACCTTGCGCAAATGAGATTGCTCCTTGGTGGGAAGCGGCCTTACGCCATATGTTCGCATTGAGGGGACGAGATTGCTAGTCAATGTTGTTGGAGAAAGGCCAATTGTGGATGCAAGGGAGGGGAGGGGAAGGGAGCATGACCTGAGGAGGCAGCCTAGCAGAGGATGGGGCAAGATTGTTAGTAAGGGCTTGTTGCAAGAAATTTCCATGAGGGAGAGAAAAAGAGGGGGAATCTAGGGAATTAATATATTTTTACTTTGGATGGGCCAGTATGATACCAGTACACATCTTAGGGGTAAGAAGGGCATACCAATTTACAAAAAATTTCAATAAACAAACATTCCATATATCATTCATTTTTTAAAAAAGGCATGCAGTGACATGGACTTTGCAGTAGTGCCAAGTTTGTGGATTGCATTCTCCATCTATCACTGTGAGTTTCAGTTTGCATGATCGCTTTGGGGAGCATGTTGTGTATCTCCATGTTGTGGTGTATGCAACCTCTTTAAGTTTAGCACCATTGTTAGGTCAACAGCTCATTGTTGAGGCAACAACGCTCAAAGATAGACAACAACGATTAGAGTAACAGGTAAAAGAGCTCTCTCTCTCTGTTTGAAATTTTGTTCACATTGAACCCTACGCAAATTTAGAAATATAAATGAGTACTTATAAGTTGATATTAGGGCTTAGAATTGCAAATGACATCGTGTTACGAGCAATTTACACAATAAGAAACCAAGAATTAGAGAGAGACAATAGACATTTTAAAAAAACTTTTGAAATTACTTGAAGAATACATTCCATGATTTTATACAACCACAAATGCCTGACTGCATAGATGTTCGAGGCTCCTAGAGTTTGATGAAGATGAGATAAGGTACCTTCCACCATCCATAAAAAGGAGATTGTTAAGACCTATGGGAAGACACGTACACGACTTCCTCACCACGTGTTATTGATGTTGCATCAAAGAGAGACATCCCTAGCCCATAAGTGATGATTTGTGACTATGGTTTTTGGCTTTACAAAGGAGAAAGATTCTAGTGTGAGCTTGTTTTAAGATGGCTACGTTGGTCCTATCTAAGGTTAGTTTTTGGTTAATATAATTGATATTAGCTTGGCTAATATTGGTTCACATTCTGGCAGTCAGCTTTGTCGCAGCTTGCTTGTCTTGCAAATGTAAGGTTGATAATCCTCGTCGTCATGCAGTTGTTTCAACTGATGTGAACGGAAGTGTGTGCGGCCCTACTATTGTTATGTCTCTGTTCTCACCTTGCGCAAGTGAGATTACACCTTGATGGGTTGCGGCCTTACACAAACGTTCACATGGGAGAGAGAATTTGTGACAAGATTTCTACTCAACGCTGTTGAAGAAAGGCCAGTTGTGGATGCAAGGGAAGGGGGGGGGGAGCATGCCCTGAGGAGGCGGCTTGGCGGAGGATGGGGCAAGATTGCTAGTAAGGGCTTTTTGCAAGAAATTGTCATGAGGGAGTGAAAAGGAGGGGGAATCTTGGAAATTAATAGACTTTTACTTTAGATACGCCATTATGATATTGCTACACATCTTAGGGGTAAGAAGGGTGTACCAATTTACATAATTCAATAAACAAACGATTCCATATATCATTCATTAAAAAATAAAAATTGACATGCCCTGACATGGAGTTTGCATGAGTGCTGAGCGTTGTGGGTTGCATGCTCTGTTCACTGTGAGTTGCACTTTGGATGACTGCTTTAGGGCGCATGTTGTGTGTCTCCATGTTGTGATGCATGCAACCTCTTTAAGTTTAGCACCATTGTAAGGGCCAACAGTGTTAAGTATGGAGCCTGATTTACCCCTTGTAATCTTCTGTGGTAAAAGCGCACATTTGTAAGGCCCCCATTATGAGGAGAAGCCATCGTGCGTGAAGGAAAATCACTCACCGGAAACAATAATTTTCACGGCCAAAATTCAGGGGCAATTTTACCCTCGCCGGAATATTATGGTCCGACGGCGGCCAGAAAGTGGTCGAAAAACGACCGTCGGTTGGCTGGTAGTCAATGGCCAGTGGTCGGAAGTCAATGGCCGGTGGCCGAATTCAAAAGCGGATTTGTCTACATAAGGGCGGCCACACCTTGGCTTATTGGAGGGTCCGATTTGGACTTATTCACACAAGGACGGCTACACATGGCTGCCTCTCATGAGAGAGGGCAACCCTTTTGGCCTAGAAAAGGAGGCCATTTCATAGTGTGAAGTTGATGCAACGAGGTGAGTGTGAGGTGGTGAGAGTGAAGCAAGGCGGGAGCTCCATTAAGGGTATAATCCCTTTGTAAACTACTTCTTGTTGTGAAGTACTAAAGCCATTGAGTGGTTGCTTTACCATGGACTTAGCCCACATTGGGTGAACCACGTATATCGTGTGTACTCTCTCTCTCTCTACTCTATAATCTCGTGTATGTAAATATGTCTCTCTCCATTAAGTAATCTACTCAATTATCTATTTAGCTATGTCTTATTTCCTAACAACTGGTATCAGAGTAAGGTTTGCTCGTAGCTAAATGATCTCAAGGAAAGGATTCCTTGAATTGAGTGGGAGTTATGGCGGAGGAAGGGAAGCTCAAGATTGAGAAGTTCAATGGCAAAAACTACCAACATTGGAAGATGCAGATTGAAGACTATCTCTACCAGAAGGACCTCTATTTGCCACTAGGCGGTCTTGCAAAGAAGCCCGCAAGGATGGCAGATGAAGCATGGATTGTCCTTGATCGAAAGGCCTTGGGAACAATCCGGTTAAGCTTGGCGTCAACGGTGGCCTTCAATGTTTCGGAGATGAAGACCACGGAGGACTTGATGAAGTCACTTGACGACTTCTACGAGAAACCATCGGCATCCAATAAGGTATTTCTTATGAAGCACTTGTTCAATCTAAAGATGACAGAGAATGGTTCAGTTGCAGAACACCTAAATGACTTTAACACAAACATAAGTCAACTTCGATCGATGAAAATCAATTTTGATGATGAAGTGCGAGCTCTCCTTATACTATCATCTCTACCGGATAGTTGGGACAGCCTTGTGATGGTTGTAAGTAATTCTATTTCTGGCACAAATACTCTTAAGTTTGATGATGTTGTGGGTGTTCTCCTAAGCGAGGAAATACGAAGGAGAAGCATAGGAGAATCATCCAGTGTTGCATTGTCAGTGGAAACAAGAGGAAGGCCTAAGGAGAGGTTCAAAAGCCAAAAGGGTCGTGATCGCTCAAGACGGAGCAAGTCACGCACAAAGTCAGTTCTTGAATGTTGGAATTGTGGCAAGAAGGGCCACATCAAGAAGGATTGTTGGTCCAAGAAGAAGAAGGAGACTGAGTCTCAATATAACAAGCCAACATCGGAGGCCAATGTGGTAGGTAAAGTAGAGCAAGATGCTCTAATTCTCTCATTAGACAATGTGTCTAATTCCTGGATAGTAGATTCCGGAGCTTCATTCCATGCGACACCACACAAGCAACATTTCCAAGACTACACCAAAGGTAATTTTGGGTATGTATCTTGGGAGATGATGAAGCTTGTGAGATTGTCGGCAAAGGTACAATTTCTGTCAAAACTGCTAACGGAAATGAATGGAAGCTTAAAGATGTTAGGCATGTTCCTTCTCTTCGCAAAAATTTGATCTCTACAGGACAATTGGACAATAAAGGTCACAACATTGCATTCGGAAACAAACGGTGGAAGATCTCAAAGGGATCTTTGGTGGTTGCCAAGGGAGAAAAAGTCGGTACACTTTACTTGTGTACTGTTAGCACACAACCTTCAGCTTGTGCAACAACTACAGAAGTTGACAGTGTGGTGTGGCACTACCGGCTTGGGCATATGAGTGCCAAAGGAATGCAAATCCTTCAAACAAAGAAGCTTCTACCATGTTTGAAAGAAGTGGACTTAGAGTTCTGTGAAGATTGTGTTTATGGTAAACAAAAGAGGGTAAAATTTCAAAAATCAGGAAATGAAAGAAAAAAAAAAAACTTGAGTTGGTTCATTCTGATGTTTGGGGTCCTGCAAGTACACCATCACTTGGTGGCTCATTGTACTATGTAACATTCATAGACGATGCGACTAGAAAAACATGGGTTTATGTTATGAAGAATAAATCCGATGTATTTTCCATATTTCAAAGGTGGAAAGCCTTTGTGGAGAATGAAACAGGTACTAAGGTTAAATGCCTCAGATCCGACAATGGAGGCGAATATTGCAGCCAACCTTTTGAAAGCTTTTGTGCTAGCAATGGCATTCGGAGGCAAAGGACAACCCCAAGGACACCTCAACAAAATGGGATTTCGGAAAGGATGAACAGGACAATCATGGAGCGAGCACGAAGCATGCGGCTACATGCAGGCCTACCGCTTGAGCTTTGGGCGGAAGCTGTAAGTATGTCTGTGTACTTAATCAATTGGTCACCCTCAACGGCATTGGATGGGGGAGTTCCAAAAGAGGCATGAATAGGTAAACCGGTGAATTATGCATTTCTCAAAGTGTTTGGGTGTGAGGCTTTTATGCACATAGATAGAAGCCTAAGATCAAAGCTAGATGCAAAGTCCAAAAAGTGTTTCTTCATTGGCTATGGAGAATGTGACTTTGGGTATCGCCTATGGAATCCTGAAGATGGTAAAATCTTAAGGAGTAGGGATGTAATTTTTAACGAACAAAATATGTACAAAGATTACTTGGAAAGAAAACAAACAAAAGAAACAGGTGATGAGTACATGGAGCTTGAGGACGGTGAAGACTCAAGGACTGCAAACGGTGACAATGGGCGACAACGTCAACCAAATGATGAGCCTCAACCTATTCCCCGAAGATCTACAAGAGCAAGTAGACCTCTAGAAAGGTTTGTTCCTTCCTTCAACCATCTCTTGATCTCAGATTCTGGAGAGCCAGAATCATACGAAGAAGCTATGCAACATGAATCCAAAGAAAAATGGACGAAGAGCATGCAAGTGGAGATGGATTCACTACATCGCAACCAAACATGGGAGTTGGTTGAGTTGCCTAAAGGTAAGCGGGCACTTCAAAACAAATGGGTGTACAAGCTGAAGGAAGAAGAAGGTGGGAAGAAAAGGTACAAGTCTAGGCTTGTGGTAAAAGGGTTTTCTCAAAAGAAAGGTATTGACTTCAATGAAATATTTTCTCCTGTTGTAAAAATGAACTCAATTAGGTTTGTCTTAAGCCTTGTGGCTGCTCATGATCTAAATCTCGAGCAAATGGATGTAAATATGGCATTCCCTCACGGTGACTTAGAGGAGGAAATCTACATGCTTCAACCAAAGGGGTATGAAGTAAAAGGTAAGGAGAAAATGGTTTGCAGATTAAAGAAGAGCTTGTATGGTTTAAAGCAAGCATAAAGACAATGGTACTTGAAGTTTGATCGATGGATGTTGGATCATGGATTCACAAGATGCAACTCGGATCACTGCGTCTACACGAAGAATTTCGGAGATAGGAAATTCATCATCCTAATGTTGTATGTTGATGACATGTTGATTAGAGATAACCTATAACTTATGCATTGGTTTGAAACTGCTTTGTCTACAAACAAGGCTGGTGTAGCCATAAGGGGAATACTAACCTAGGAATGTCTGCGATAGTATCAGAGGTTATAAGGATCCCATGCACTTCATCATATCTAGGAGCAAAAACCTTTCATTGTTGTGTTGCATCTTCAAGGTCCATACATGCCTGTCAATTTGTTCAAAATGACTCTAAACACCAAATAATGTAACATGTTAGCTAATAAAGTTGAAGCAAGACCCAAAATTTACTAATGGCCAATCTGTTGGTGGTGTCGACTACTGTAAGACGTAGTGTATCACAGTGAGGAAAGCTTATTGCAATAGTGACTAGTGTGTGTGTGTGTGTGTGTGTGTGGCCTTCCCCAACCTGTGAAAAGGTCCAATTGGTGGGGGATAGGCCACCAAGTGGACCTAACCCCCTTCCAATGATTCAATTATTGATTTGACATTATATTTGATTCCAGGGAAATTGTTTTCAATCAATAATTTCTTAGTAATCTTAACGAGTATCTTCCTAGTAAATCCATTATGCTCAAATAGACTAATGAGTTTGCCGATATCCATTAGTGCATATGTAGCATGGGAGACATTGTATAAGATGGGCAATATTCGTGACAAGTATACCTTGGTAGCCATTTTTAGTGGTCTATTACTTTGGTCTTGAATAAAAGTTATGTTAATGCAAGGTAATTTCTCTTTCTTCCATGCCAGGGAGGACTGGTATTCCCAATAAATGGCCAGTAGAATGTTGTTGAGATGTCTTTTTAAGCTTCAAAATGTTAAGGGGATATATAGAAAAGGGGTCCTCTGAGGACAAGGGATTGTGGTGAAATAAGCATCCATTCACAAACTTATTATTTACAAACATTAGGTCATCTATATATCGATACGAGTGAAAGAATGCATTAATCATATCCAATCTCCCTAACCGAGATATGTCAAGCACTTAAAAACGGATCTCAATTGTCAGAATGGAATAATGATTAGAAAATCTTGAACAATCCAACCAAAATAGATAAAGGGTATTTTGGGAATTTCCACAAATTAGAGGGGCATTTTGGTAATGGAGGGTGCATGATTGCAGAGTAGCCAAGTGATAGGGAGCTATGGCACTTCGCATTGCAACGTCCGTGAACATTGTCGCAAGTATCGTGGTTTGCCGAGGGTCTAGAGAAACGTTTGTTCCTTCCTCGTCTTCCTTATCTTCATCAACTCCCACACCACCCATATCCTCTTCAGGGGAGCCCATCATGACCATGAGACGCAGAAAACTTGTCCATAGCACCTTGGCCTCTCTGCTGTTGATGGGAGCTTCCCCTGCCCGTGCTGTAGAAAGTGATTTTGAGGACTGGTACCGGTACGAAGGTGCAGGCTTTGCACTTAGTGTTCCTCCGGATTTTGAGGACATCAGAGATCCAGAGGTCTCATGCTTCTCCTCATTTTTCTACAGCCTTTGAGTCTATTAGTTTGTTTTCAGTTGCAAGCTCCGAATTGTCTGCGTACTTGTCGGTAGAATGTGTTATGCGTGTGAAGTTCGTTTTTCACATCTTTAATTTGCTGGAGAGGTATATCAGTTATCTGGCTGTATTAAAACTGCCTATGTATAAGCATTCCTACATTGGCCCTTCCATGTTAGAGCCTTTGAGTTGCCTGATTAATAATCAGACTTGCCAGCTATGGCTGTTAAAGTTGATGGCAGTAAGTGCGAATGGGCGCCTTCATTGAAATGAATATAACTTTTTTAGTCAGAAGGGATGTAGTAATCATAGCATATTGTTTTACATTGTTAAGCAGATGCACATATAATTTTGATTGGCATGCCTAGATGCCATAAGAATTCAAAAGAAGCCCATGTTTTCTTGACATGATCAAGGCAGGTTGGGGCCAAGCTACAAGTGCTTGCCATATAGTAGCTTGCGTTAATAGGAACTGGTAGATGAAGCTAGATGCGGCGATCGTGAGCTGCTTGACATGCAAAACGAGTGGAATCAAGTTGGGTTGCTCTTGTTTTGGCTCAAGCAACCAAGAGTGTGAAAGCTGTTTTGCACAAACATAATTTTGGCATTGTAGTGCTAGTTTAGAAAGAACAAATAATTGTAGCCTTTGACGATGGCTTTGCTAACTCTTTTCTTATGCTACTGAATTCGTTAAATGAAAGATGCTATAATGGTTTGCTTCGCATGATTGTTAACGAAGCTCGGATGAGTAAGAAAGTGACAAAAGAAATGGGTGTAGCTATGGGGCTTGGTGGCATCCATTAGTGTACCTAACCTCTTTTTCCAATATTGTACATACCATATGTATTCTATCAATTGGTTCGTCTCACACATTACATTCTTTAAGATTAGAAAAGGAGTCACGGTAAAGTCATATTTTACACTTTTTCTTCGGCGCCAACTTCACAGTCTCCAAGATTAGAAAAGTAGTCTCTTTTCTAAAGGGGAATTCATAGTAGTGTTGGTCTACTTTATTGCTACATGAACAGACACCAAGGACATGGTTGGGGTTCAAAGAGCTGTTTCCTTTCCTATGGTTGACATCTGCTTTTGAGGCACAGATTTTGACGGCTTGGAACCACTATACCTTGCTTGTAGGGTCCTTGACATTTGAGGACGAGGATTCTGAAAAGAAGTTGTAGGAAAAGAAGTGCAAGAAGAAGATGAAGAGGTTTGTCAAAAGAAAGCTAGGATAGAGATCTAGCGACATTCAATTGTTAGCTGAGTAGAACTTGGAATGGTTCAAGCAAAGAGAGCGCCACACAAGCGGGGAAGAGGGCCACATTTGGTTAAGTGTCGATGACAAAGGAGGAAAACAAAGTAAATAATCATGAGATATCTGAAGCAGCTCAGGATCCGAAGGCAAAGAGAGTGAAGACGGCACCGCGTGTCAATAGAAAAGAATAGACTAAACAGACATTTAGCACTTCAATAACAAGTGAACTGAGAGAGAGAGAGAGACGACGCGCGACACGGAGTGGCGGAATTCCACCCCAGAGAGTATTGGCCCTACACCTTGGTGCCCCTTTCTGTATTTCTTTATATTGCATCAACACAATACAAGCCGGAACTCCACGCTTTGCACCTTCTCCTAGAAGAGTGCCAGAGAACGAGCCCTAGTGTAACAATGTTAGACTTTGTAAATAATTAATTTTACAAGAAAATAGTTATCTAATTAGTTGTGTGCACATTAGCATAGAACTAACAGTTCTAGGGCCTCAGGTGCGCCCAAACTTGGGCCAGAGCACCTCAGGGAGACCCTAGCAGAAAATACCTTGAAGCCCTAGTGATTGGGAAGGAACTCCAATGCTTTCTTGCGATCTTTCATCTTGGAAAAAGTTAAAAATTTGATTGTTGTGTCGCCATCCTTGAAATCTTTGGGTTAGTTAGGCGCGTATCCCGGGTACGGATAATAAAGGTATCCATATGGGCTCCAACCATTGTAGCGCGGTGGCGGTGGCAAAGGCGGTTACATTGGATCAGGGTCAGATGGTTGCACCGTATTCTTGAAGACTCCCCCGATCGGAATAGACGGCTGAGAAGGCTGCCGGTTGGAAGCTCCGAAGAAGACGGGAGCGCGCCCGATCCACGATGAAGTAAGGGTGGGAGTGGCTAATGAGCCTGGGGTTGTGGTCCGGGATCGGGACCCGAAGGTACTTCAAATAAAATTCCAGAGCGATGAAGACGGGAGCGCGCTCGATGCGCGATGAAGTAAGGGTGGGAGTGGCTAATGAGCCCGGGGTTGCGGTCCGGGGTCGGGACCCGAAGGTACTTCAAATAAAATTTCAGTAGTCTCTGGCTTGCTCTGTCTGCTCTTTTGTAGGACCGGTATGCTTTCAGAAAAGCACACGCATGATACTCTGATACCATTGTCTCAAGACGGGCACCACGTGCCAATAGAAAAGAATAGACTGAACATACTTTTAGCACTTCAATAACAACTGAATTGAGAGAGACGTCACGCAACACGGAGTGGTAGAATTCCACCTCAGAGAGTATTGGCCCCAAACCTTGGCGCCTCTTTCGGTATTTCTTTATATTGCATCAACACAGTACAAGCAGGAACTCCACACTCTGCACCTTCTCCGAGAAGAGTGCCAGAGAATGAGTCCTAGCCTCATATTTAAAGGCCCTTGGCCATTAAAAGCAGTTACAATGAAAAGCTTTAAACTCAAAAGCAACTGGCCGAAAAGCTGACACTGAAAATCAACCAGCGCAAATCACGAAAATCTTTACAGGTTGTCAGCGGGAAACGCGGAAATCCATACAGGCTGCCATGTCAGCAGTCAACGCAAAATCCGGGCTGTCCGTACAACTGCCACGTCATCAATTTTTGCACGTCTTTGTGTGTGTGTGTGTGGGTCTTGCTTTATTTTATTCTCTTGTGTCACTTGGGCCCCATCGGTCGGGGTCCCATAAGTTGGTAGGAACTTCTTCTTCTTCGTCTGCTTATTCTTAGGGTTTAGGCCGCTCGGTCAGGATCTGCAAGTCAGCTCCGTTCTTTTGTGGCTTGACACGTGAGCAATTTGTGACAGTAAAGATATATGCAGGACTTGTGTTGGATCTTTTGGGAATGCACCAAAGATGACGGCAAAGGTGGAAGTTAAGCCGGAAGAGATGGGCCCACATACGGATGCGATGTTAATGGCATTGAGGACGGGTGGGCTTTCATATCGGCAAGCTCCGCTTATATGTTCAAGCCCTTGGCACCACAAGCTTAGTGTCTTAGTGGATTGTCGGGTGAGGTAATTGGAGTTGTAGAAGCGAGACTAGGATCGTGTCCTTGGTGTAAAAGCTCCATGGGAAATATGTTCCTCTTGTATCAATGTCTGCCTTTTCTAGATTAATGAAATCATAGAGTTTTGCATATATGAACTTTTTCAAAGAGAGATTCATCTGAATGTTTTTCTAATTTGTGCGAGTTAAGACTTGAATTTTTTCAAGTCTCATCAAGATTATTTTTGGAAAGCCTTTCCTGCAAGAAGACCACACGTTTGATTTGATTCCAGGGAGTTCACCTCCCACAAACCTCGTACAGAGTTAGCCCATCATAGCAGGAAGAAATCACGAGCAAAGTGAATGAGCGTCTTGCTCAAGGGTTTGATTCAAATGAGTTCATCTCCCTTTGTTTACCAATGCTTCTTATTCAGAAGAAGGACAAATATGTACGACGTTTAGGAATTCTTTTGGATTGTATGAGTTTTTGGTGATGCTCTAGCAGCTTACCAATGCTCTTGCAACATTCAACAGGATGATGGACCAGATATTTGGAGAGCACAGGCAATATGTAGGCACATTCTTTGATGACATCATTGTTTTCTCCAAGTTCGAGGTTGAGCATCGAGACTATCTGGCATGGGTGGTTAGAGCATTGCGTGAGCACATGATTGTCATATATGGAAAGAAAAGCGAGTTCTTTATTCGAAAGACATACTTCTTGGGACATTGTGTCTCCTTAGGTGTTTATGGATTTGGCCAAGGTAGAGGCTATTCACAGTTTGCCAGTGTTGAAAAATGTGCATGAAGTAAGGAGCTTCTTTGGCTGATTTTTCATCCACTTTGACAGGTCAGAGTAGAGCGCTATTCACACTAGCTGGAGGGCAAGTTGAGGTGTAGACTCATATGTATACCTTGGGATTCCTTTCACAGTCACCATAGGAAGCTCCTCCCTAGCAAGCGCATCCAGAGACAAACTCACTAGATGGTATGCCAAATTAGCGATGCTAGAGTGCGGCTGCCACCAGGTACACTTTTAGGAGCCACGCACAAAGGGGTGGCTTTTTAACACCATAGTTACCCCTGCAAGGATGTATGCTGGAGCAGTTGGGACACTTGGACTAACAGCTTCATGGTGGACACAGATCAAAAGACCACAGACCACAGGTCATGTCAGGTGCAGCGGAAGTGAATGTTGAACTTTGCTCAAGATGAGTGCTCCGAACTGTGCTCAAGGTTCCTTTTACTTACGGAAGGGAGAGACTTCCGTTCCTTTAATGAGAGAGTGCAGGTGATCACAAACAAGTGGATAAACACTGTGAATGAAAGTGCTGAGACTGAGAGATAGAGAGAGAAGAGAATACCACACCAGAGATGTTGTCAAACCCTCCTCCAAGGGCCCCACTCTCGATGGCGAGAGTGGTCTACTATTAATTGCACAATCTGGTACAAGATGTTGATGCAAATCTAAGTGGTGCTATGTCGAGGCCGAGGGTGGTGCCGACGATGACGAGACTATGGCTGAAACTGAATGCTTCGAAGACGATGGTGATGACGACGATGAACTTCTATTTGTTGTTGTGGCTTTGAATGCTGAAAACGTTGCTTCTTCTTGCTGTCAAAAACGCTGGCTTGCTGATGGAAAACATTGGTTTTCTATGGCTGAAAAACGCAGGTCTGCTGTCTAGGAAAACACTGGGTGCTGGTGTCCATAACGCTGATCTATGGCTGTTCAAAAACGATGGTCATGGGGCTGAATTCACTGCGGTAGCAGGGCTGAAAAACGCTGTTACCATGGCTGCAAAAACGCTGTCTAAGGGGGCTGAAATCGCTGAAGTGGGGGGCCTTCAAACGCTGGGCTTATTGCCAGAAAACACCAGGCTTGATCGTTCTTGCTTGAGAAGTTGCCTGTTGAGCAATGCTCCTGTTGCCTCTTCTGCCAGAAAGTGCTAGCTCTGGTTTCCTTGTATATTATCTTATGCAAATTGCCCTACCCAGTTCCCAACAAAAGTCACTTAAAAATAACAAGTGAAAAATGTCAAAAATAGGGGAAATAGGTTTTTTGCTCTGTAAAAATGCTCCTGATGGGTTTTGATGAAAATCTGATGATTATGCTATGTGCAACCAGAGGATATGCATCTATTCTAAGTGTCTGGACATGCACGGTCTGCGAACAGATTCACAAAAGTGCCAGATCACTTCCTAAGCTAGACTGACTGGACTGAACTGAACCCTTGTCATGAAGTAGCTTGTCCACGTGCACATAGGGTTAGATGTGTCACGTGACATCCCCTCCTTTTCAAAGTGAGGTACTGGAACTGAATTGTATGGGGTCGAGGAAGATCGCCAATAACGTTCAGAATCCTGGAAAGGACTCTTCACTGGCCCACTCTGAAGTGTGGGTCATGCGATACTTGAACTTCATAAAGGTCTGCAACGCTTGCTTCTTTGGGCCGCGTCGAAAGCGACACAAAGTCTTTTGTGGCTCCTTCAATGCTTGAACTTCGTCCATAGTCATGCGTCTACCTTCTTCAAGAATCTCCGAGGCTGAAAATTCCTGAAACCACTTCCAACACAAAAAACATGAACATACCTATTCCATGTAAAGTGACTGGAAAAATTCTAGTCTGCTTTAAAGACTGTGCATGCAATGTAGATGAACATAGAGATGGAGTGCCAAACCGTTCATCAAACACACGCAAACAATGGAATCGAATCTTAACTTTCTGATCTAAATCAAACAATTGTGGCAAATTACTATGGAAATGCCGATGCTTGATGCTCAATCCTTCTTGTGCTCTTTCGGATACTGTGTCTTGTTCTCGCGATCCAACTTTGCTTCTCGTGCTTTGGCTTCCAAGCGTGCTTGCTCGTGTGTTACCATATACATGTGGTAGTGATGTGTGTGAAAACACTAGGACCGCCGGGGCATTTTTTCCCTCTTTAGGAGGTTTTTTTCCCCGAGCATTGTATATACGCCCATCACTCTAGGGCTATCTATCTTTCCATTGCACACTAAGTAACATATTCTCTATTGTGTGCCTTGAGCTTCCTTCGTCTTCTCCAAGCTGTGTGTGTTTCTTTGCAACCCTAATTCCAACAATTGGTATTAGAGCAGGTTACGTCCTTTCGGGCTTAGTCGCCAGCTGCTCCAGCTCACGCTTGCTCACTTTCTCCGATTTCAATGAACTTTGGCAAGCATTCGCAGCTCAGATTTTTGATTCTGGCTCATTTCGGCCTCCGTTTCCACTACAGGCAGGTCTGCACAGGCAATTTCGTCATTTTGTGCAGAATTTTTGTTAGTGCCGTTTTCTTAACATATGCCTTATAGTCTTCTACGGTTTGTGCTATATAGCACGTGTTGTTTCCACTCCGTTTCTCCTATTTTCGGGCAGTTTTCACATTAGGTGTAACATTTATTATGGCTAACAACAACGGAGATGTGTTCAAGATGTTTGCTGCTGAGGACAGGTTGGATTGGGACAATTACCCTATGTGGGCTTACATGATGCAACATGTTCTTGTGTCAAAGGGCATCTGGAATTTTGTGCAGGGCATTGATGTACGTCCTGGTTCTGAGGATGCAGGCGATGTTGAGGATGTTGCAGGTCTTGCTGCAAGGATTGCTACTATTAGAGTTGTTTTGCCTACGGCAGAACAAGCTCGTTGGGATGTAAAGGATGCGTAGGCTCATGCATTGATTGCGTTGTCTGTGAAGCGCACCATTGTTCCTCACATCCGTTCAACAAAATCTGCAAAACAGGCTTGTGATATTCTAGCAGGTCTTTATGCAAGTCGCAATGAGGCTAAAATTGCTTTGCTGCGTAAAGAGCTGGAGCCGAAGATTATGCATGAGGAAGATGATATGGACACTTTCCTTGCTAGTGTCAAGGATATCAATGAGCAGCTTATTTCTGCAGATGAAGTCATTTCAGACAGTTCCCTTGTGCAGACTGTTCTTGATGCCTTACCAGATTCTTATGAGACTTTTGCTAGTACTTGGAGACTTATGACCCAAGGAAATCCAAAAGTTGTCAAGTTTGATGCATTATGCACATTGCTATTGCAAGAGTGACTTTCCAGAAAAAACAGGACTAGACAGTGTGTAGTTGAACAGGCTTTTATTGCTTCTCAAAGAAAGGGTGGTAACAACAATGCAGCCACTTCTTATGGTTCTGCTGGGAGTGGCAAAACTTCTGTTCCCAATGCTTCTGCTGGCAGCACTTCGTCTGGCAATTCTGGTGATAAGGGCAAGAAGAAGATGCGTTGCCATTATTATAAAGCTAATGATCCCTTGATCAACTTGTGTCCTAAGTTGAAGGCCAAAGAGGCTAAGAAGAAAGAGGGTGGTTCCACTGCAAATGCTGGTTCCACTACAAATGCAGCCATTGTTGAGTCTTCTGTGAAAGGAGATCGTGTTGCTGATGGTGATGCAGAATGGGCTTTTAGCGCAGAGTGCACTTACAATCCTGCTGTCCATGATGTATGCTTGTCAGTTGCTGCAGAGTCACGTGTGTTGTATTTTGACGGTGGTGCTACAAAGCACATTACCTCACATCGTGAATTGTTTACCTCTCTCGAGTCTGTCACTCGTGGGAATTCAGTCACTTGTGCCAACAATGCCTCTTATCCGGTTCAGGGAGTTGGAAAGATTGTGCTTACTGTTGCAAATGGCAGTTCCTTCACACTTGTTGATGCACTTTATGTACCTGGGATAAAGAAGAATCTCTTGTCTGTATCCGCACTTGCTAGACTTGGACTTGTAGTCAAATTTGTGGATGACAGATGTACAGTTCATGATCTCAGTTTTGGTGATGAAATTGTTGTATCTGGGCTTTTGTGCCGTGGGCTGTATAAGCTCACTTTGTATGACAAGTGTGGACAAAATTTTGCAAATACTGTTGTAGATTCAAGGGCTACTTCAGATGCAAAACTTTGGCATGCATGTTTTGGTCATCTGAATTTTGCCAGTTTGCTGCGTTTGCAGAAATCTGATATGGTTGCTTCTTTGCCGCCTCTTGAAGCACGTGTCAAACATGTTTGTGAAGGCTGTATTTTGGGTAAGATGCAGCGTTCTAAGTTTCTAAAGGATGGTTCAGTTCGGGCCACATGCAGGTTGCAGCTTGTGCATAGTGATGTTTGTGGGCCCATGCAAACTCTGTCCTTGGGCAATTACCTGTACTTCATGACTTTCATTGATGATTACTCCAGGCATGCATTGGTATTTCCGCTTAAAGCGAAGTCCGAAGTTTTTATGTGCTTCAAACAATTTCTGGCTATGGTTGAAATTGTCTCGAAATGTACTATGGGCACCCTCTGTTCCGATCGAGGGGGGGAGTATATGTCTCATGAATTCAATGCATTTCTGGCTAGTCGTGGGATAAAACACCAATGTACAGTGCCTTATACACCTCAGCAAAATGGTGTTGCTGAGAGGAAAAACAGGTCTCTGACAGAAATGGCACGATGTATGGTCAAAAGTCAAGCTTTGCCGCATTCTTTTTGGCTTGAGGCCATCATGTGTGCCACTTATGTACTTAACAAGTGTCCTACGAAAGCTTTGCAGTCTATTACTCCATATGAAGCATAGCATGATAGAAAGCCTTCTATTGAGCACATGCGTGTTTTGCATATGCTTTGGTGCCACGAACACAACGCAGAAAATTTTATGATAAGGTTGTCAAATGTATTTTTGTTGGTTATAGTGCTGAAAGCAAAGGTTATAGGTTATATCATCCGCAAACAAAGCGTATTCTGGTTTCACGGGATGTAGTGTTTGTGGAAGATTCTGTTCAGCCCTTGCTGTCATGTACTAGAGACAGTAATGTAAGCTCATAGGACATTTATGACACTTCGTTGCCTCTTTTCAGTGGTGGAAATACGAATGCAATTTCCAATGAGGCAAATGTACAGCCTATGGGGGTTTCTGAAAATGTTAAAGATTAGCCCTATTACTGATGCAGATGTATATGATGTACTTGATGAGGAAAGGGCTGAAAATGAGCAGGCTAGAGGTATGCCAAAATGGCTGGTGCACACTTTGCATGACAGTAAATTGGATGCACCTTTGTCTTGTCGTACTCGTTCAGGCTCTCGCCATGCATCTTATGCATCAGATTGTTATGCTTTGGCTGTGTCTAGCTTACATGATGTTGAGGAGTCTCTGTCTTTTGATGAAGCACAAAATTCAGAAAATTGGATGACTGCCATGCAATCAGAATATGATGCACTTATAGAAAATGACACATGGACTTTATATGATTTGCCTCCTGGCAAAAAGGCGATTGGTACGAAGTGGGTTTACAAGTTGAAACGCAAGCCGGATGGTGAGATTGATTGCCATAAGGCTGGACTTGTTGCAAAAGGTTATGCACAGCAAAAAGGCATAGATTATGAAGAGACTTTTGCTTCCACTTGTCGTATGACTACTGTGCGTTTTCTATGTGCATTGACAGCTCATTTTGGTTGGGATGTACATCAATCAGACATTGGTACTGGTTTCTTGAATGGTGACATATTTGAGGAAGTTTATGTAACGCAGCCTCGCGGTTTTGTCACAAAAGGACAAGGGGACAAAGTGTGCAGATGTAAGAAGGTTCTGTATGGGTTGAAGCAACCTCCTCGTGCTTGGTATGAGAAAGCTGACACTCATTTGGTTAAACGAGGCTGTCGTAAAAGTCCAACAGAAAGCACATTGTATGTAAAGTGTGAGGGTGATGTACTTCTCATTGTGGTTCTTTATGTCGATGATTTGCTGATCACTGGACCAAATGAGAGACATATTGCTGAATTTAAGGCTGATTTGCATGCTACTTTCAAGATGAAAGATTTGGGGCTGTTGCATCATTACTTGGGTATACAGTTTAAGCAGTGTGATGGTGGTATTGCATTGTGTCAAAAAAGTTACATAGAGACATTGCTATGTAAGTTTGGACTTGAGGATTGCAAACCTATTGCCACTCCCATGGAAACAGGTTTGAAGTTGAGTCTACATGATGCTGGTGATCCCGCTGATGTCACTCTTTACCAAACTGCTATTGGTTGCCTCATTTATGTATGCAACACGAGGCCAGATATTCAGTTTGCAGTCTCGCAGGTCTGCAGATTTATGCATAGCCTAGGGTCTAAGCATTGGCAGGCCGTCAAGAGGATTTTTCGGTACCTTAGTAGCACTTTACATCTTGGCTTGTTTTATCCCAAGGGGGGATCATTGCCGCTAGACTTACATGCTTTTTCGGTCTCAGATTGTGCTGGTTGTTTTGACACGCGAGTGTCCACAAGTGGTTTTTGTTTCATGCTTGGCAATTCATGTATATCATGGTTGAGCAAGAAGCAACCTAGTGTGGCCTCTTCGAGTTGTGAGGCTGAGTACAGGGCAATCTTCATAGCTACGGTTGAGTGTGTATGGCTCAGACGCCTTATGGCTGATTTGGGTGTTGGATAGGACACTGCCAACACTATCTACACTGACAGTCATAGCGCATTGGCAGTTGCGAGGAACCCAGTTTCTCATTCTCGCACAAAGCACATTGAGGTGCATTGCCACTATGTCAAGGAGAGGCTCTCAACAAGAGAGATCATCTTGGCTTATGTGCCAACACAGGACAACCTTGCAGATCTTTTCACAAAGGCATTGTCTCATGAAAAGCTTGAAGCTTTCCGCAAAGCTTTGGCCTTACCCCCCTTTGTGGACTGATCATGTCCTCAGGGCATGGCACTTCCCTTTACTCATGTGCAAGCTCTTGTTCACCACATCACTCCAGGGGGGATTTGTTACCGTGTACATGTGGTAGTGATGTGTGTGAACACACTAGGACTGCCGGGGCAATTTTTACCTCTTTAGGAGGTTTTTTTCCCTGAGCATTGTATATACGCTATCTATCTTTCCATTGCACACTAAGTAACATACTCTCTATTGTGTGCCTTGAGCTTCCTTCGTCTTCTCCAAGCTGTGTGTGTTTCTCTGCAACCCTAATTCCAACATCGCGCTCACGTTGTATGGCTGCCATTCTCTGCGGCCTTCAAGGTGGTTGCTTGCGCTCACGCTCATGCTCAAAGTCGGCCACTCTTTCTGCTTTTCTTGCTTCGCGTTCTAACTTCCTTTCCATAAACAACTGCTTCAACTCCTCCATAGGAGTTAGTGCAATCCTTGGTGTAGATGGGGAAGGGTCGGAAAAACCTCTTGGTGAGGAAAACTCTTCTTTGCCACTCCCATGCTCACCACCTCCATGCGAAGTATCCATTCCGCTTCGGGTGATGACCATCCACTGAACTCTTGGGTTCTTAAGTTCACGAGGAACTTGGGTTCTTGTGGGTCTTGGGTTCTTGAGGGTATTGAGGTTCTTGAGTTCTTGAGGTTCTTCTTCCGCTTGCAATCTGTGTTAGAGAAGGATCTTCTCTTACTCGAGCTATACTCTTCCCTGTAGGCACACCCCTTGGTGGCCTTGCGCTCGCACCAAGGTTGCTTTTTTCCACCTCACGTTGATTGGCCAGCCGCTAAGTGCACAATCCGCTCTAATGAGTGAAAAGAGCCACAAGGGGAGGTTGGACAAGCCCTTCTTTCTTGGGTTTCCTGTCACTCTTCAAAAACACGATTAGGAATCGAACACACCCAAGTAGACTTGGGTTACGTGCAACCTCAACAAGCAAAAAGTATTATGTGGTTCTTGTGGTTCTTTCCTTTAGTGATACGGAACACTGTCAAAGCTCTGATACCAATGTCAAGTGCAGCGGAAGTGAATGTTGAACTTTGCTCAAGATGAGTACTCCGAACTGTGCTCAAGGTTCCTTTTACTTACGGAAGGGAGAGCCTTCCATTCCTTTAATGAGAGTGCAGGTGATCACAAACAAGTGGATAAACATTGTGAATGAAGGTGCTGAGACTGAGAGAGAGAAATGAAATGATATGAAATGTTATATTAACGTCTTCAAAAGGCCAGAGTGACCTATGAGACCAAACTGATACAAAAGTGGTGAGTCTGTTACAATGTCTGAAAAGTGTGAAAATGTGAAAATAAATGCGAAAAACTAAATACAAAGTATTAGATAAACTTCTTAGGAGCATTCTGGGTGTCTGGCTAGAATGCTTCTAATCCTTTGTTGTAGTCTCCTCCGGTGAAGTGTGCTTCTGCATCGCGGTCGTGGTCGTCTCGATTTCCTAAGCTCAATCGCCCTGTCAAAGAGGGTGCCTTTGGTATGAATGTGGGTACTCCTTTGTGCTCGCTGCTGGCCTCTCGCTTCTCCTTCCATTCCTGCTTCTCTCGATCCGAAGAAATGTGTGATCTGCCTCTGAGGCTGTAGTGCTCTTTGTCTTCTCATTAGATTATCCTTGTGCCGATGTAGTTCCAGTAGGTACAGGCCTAAGCACCTTTGATCTTGGTATTGCATGACTCTATCTAGAGGTCCAAAGCCTTCTTTAAATAGGCAATGGAAACGCCCACGTATCTCATAGTATACGGCGCAGTGGCATATGTAGTGTAATTTTGTCTCCGGCTCCATTCCGCATAACTTGCAAATTCTGCTCTCAGGTGGGATTCCCCTAAATCTGCCAAATTCAATTTCCAACTGGTGTGAGGATGTACGAATCTGACCAATAGCACATCTCAAACCATGAGACAGGTGGGTATCCATGTAGCTCGGGCAAATCACAAGGCCATCTTCAGATAGCTGTAGGAAGTTTTCTTTGTAGTCGGCCATCTGTGTGCCCAATTCTTGTGTAGGGTCTACCCATGTCCTCTTAGTGTCCAACTGTATAAGATCCTGGCGGATGATTTTATTAATCTCCGTTCGTGTGATTGCCAGTGATGGAGCCTCAAGAGAGTATTGGAAGGGGGGTAATCTTTCCATACTGAACCCGTGTCTCTAAAACCACGAGGACAGTTGCGCATACCAGCATGATGTATCTCCTTTCATTCCTAACTGTCGAGAGGATTCGAGGGCCAATCTAGTATATCGGCAATTATTTGTATCCCATAAACCATGTATAAAGGACACTGATCTGGTAAGAGCTTCAATTTCTATTGGAGGGGCAGCTAGTTCCGCTCGGGTAATTGCGTGTGGTACGGAGGCCTTGGCTCTAATCATTTGGGAAATCGTAGATACCAAAGGTCTCTCCATTGACTTCCAATTATCCTGATCCACAGATGGTCCCCAAATCTGGACCCCATAAAGCATAGTCGAAGCCAGCACAGTATCAAAGAGCCAAAGTTTTGTTCGTGGTTCCTGAAACTGCACTTGTGAACACATCCTCTCCAACCCTCCCAAGGCCGTAGAGGCTGTGGACAATCTAGCATCCGCTGCTTTCTTAAGAGTAAACTTCGGTCGTGTAAATACCACACCAAGGTATGTGTATGCATCTGTGTACTCTACTGTATCCTGGCCATATGCAAATGTAGGTGCCGATCTCCTAACCCACTGCGGTGTGGTGTTAAACACCATAACTTTGGTTTTACCCAAATTTACCGACAGTCCGCTGTCCTCCGCGAATTTATGTAATGCATCTAATTGCCTCTGCATTCCATCTGGTGATTCTGCTATCAATACAATATCATCTGCATACAACAACAAAGGGATCCATGACCCTGCAAGTTGAGCACCTTTGTCACCCTCTCTATCAATGTAATCTGATACCTCATCTATATACATACCAAATAAAGTAGGGGACAGTGGGCATCCCTGCTTTACTCCAATGGTGGAATGAACAATGTCGGAATCCCCTTCTGGAGTACGTACATAACCAGTTTCTGACCCGTACAAGGCCATGATCCCCCAGATAATCTCTTTGGGGACCCCTAACTCTTGCATTCTGTGCAGCAATCTGCCCCTTGGTACTGTATCAAAAGCTTTCCGAAAATCCACAAAGCAACAATACATCCTTCTCCCGCTTGCTCTTCCTTCCTCAATAATGGCTTTGAGCGTAAGAATGTGATCTAAAGTGGAATAACCCCTCCTGAATCCAGCTTGTCCTGTTGCCCTTATCAGAGAGAGAAGAGAATACGACACAAGAGATGTTGTCAAACCCTCCTCCAAGGGCCCCACTCTCGCTGGCGAGAGTGGTCTACTATTGATTGCACAATCTGGTACAAGATGCTGATGCAAATCTAAGTGGTGCTATGTCGAGGCTGACGGTGGTGCCGATGATGACGAGACTATGGCTGAAACTGAATGCTTCGAAGACGACGATGACGACGAACTTCTGTCTGTTGCTGTGGGTTTGAATGCTGAAAACTGCTTTTTTTTTGCTGTCAAAAACGCTGGCTTGCTGATGGAAAACGCTGGTTTTCTATGGCTGAAAAACGCAGGTCTGTTGTCTAGGAAAACACTGGCTGCTGGTGTCCATAACGCTGATCTATGGCTGTTCAAAAACCCTGGTCATGGGGCTGAATTCGCTGCGGTAGCAAGGCTGAAAAACGCTGTTACCTTGGCTGCAAAAACGCTGTCTAAGGGGGCTGAAATCGCCAGGCTGATGGGCTGAAATCGCTGAAGTGGGGGGCCTTCAAACGCTGGGCTTATTGCCAGAAAACACCAGGCCTGATGGTTCTTGCTTGAGAAGTTGCCTGTTGAGCAATGCTCCTGCTGCCTCTTCTGCCAGAAAGTGCTAGCTGTGGTTTCCTTATATATTATCTTATGCAAATTGCCCTACCCAATTCCCAACAAAAGTCACTTAAAAATAACAAGTGAAAAATTTCAAAAATAGGGAAAATAGGTTTTTTGCTCTGTAAAAATGCTCTTGATGGGTTTTGATGAAAATCTGATGATTATGCTATGTGCAACCAGAGGATATGCATCTATTCTAAGTGTCTGGACATGCACTGTATGCGAACAGACTCACAAAAGTGCGAGATCACTGCCTAAGTTAGATCGATTGGACTGAACTGAACCCTTGTCATGAAGTAGCTTGTCCACGTGCACATAGGGTTAGATGTGTCACGTGACAGGTCATGATCTCTTACATCATACACAACAAACTCTCTGTCCCACACATGATATTATCGGAGGGGAGCTGGCCACACCGCCTGTGGTAGTGGAGCTTTCTTTTCATTCAGATATAGAGGGAGCTATTGGATGACAGACTTTCACAGAGCTCTTGAGGCATCTAGGCAATTGGCAAAGGAACTTGGAAAGTGAGAGTAGATCATGGTATGCACATATGACACAGTGGTTCAGCACACATGGTCTTGACATAGAGCGGGCGCTCCCACTTTTGTAGTACGACCCAGACTCACCATTTATATGTCTCTCACATAGTGAGAGAAACCGCATCTTTAGACAGGATTTTTGGCAATTATACGAAAGACATTGATTAGAGGTAGACAGCCTCTTCTCTTGAAGATGCTGTATTACAGGGGGCACTTCATGACTATTCTAGAGGATGGCGTCATCCAACGGCCATGATATGTGCACACATATATGCCACTTAGTGCTAGAGTGCTCAGGGTCTCATCTGACAGACTAGCAATGGAGGCTGGGTGGCAGCATCGATTGAGAGACTGGAGGATATGCAGAGCATGTGAAGTTGGAGTGGTATACCAGGAGCACTATGTCTACAGATGTCTAGCATATGAGAGCATACGGGGCCGCTATACAACCACCCTTTTCACAGAACAGTCTACACTTAGGAGTGCTATTGGAGTTGAGAGATCAGAGACAGTTGGGTTTTCTTCATACTAGAGACTCAGAGACATACGGAGACTCTCCTCCAGTCACCCACACACAGGAGTGAGGGGGCGATACTAGATAGTCACAACTCGCAGACTTCTTTGAGAGAGCTGCTCTGGTACCACCCAAGAGAGAGGGGTCTCACTATTGCAGGTAGAGATTGTGAACATCCCTGAGTACCAGGATTCCAGGCCCAAGGAGTACATCATAGAGCCCACGACATCAGTAGACCAGACAGAGGGAGATGCAACATGCTCTAGTTTTATGCTGTGGGGACTCTTCACTCCTCGTCTACGTATGCATGCCATACTACGACCCTAGTTTGGTACTAGAATGGAGCAAGCTAGTCTTTTGCATCTCATGGTTGTACTCCGTGGGCATATAATTTCACATACATTAGAATTAGAGCTCCATCCCTCTCAATCCTCCTACACATGTGTACATACCCACATCAGTCTATTTCATTTTGTAGCATGTTTATTTCAGCACTTTTTTTATATTTTTTCTGGATACTTACGAGGACACACGCATGTACACCGTTTTGTCTTGTAGGCCAACTTTGGCCTTTAGAAGATGTTAATAAAGCTTTCTTTCTCTCTCTCTCTCTCTCTCTCTCTCTCTCTCTCTCTCTCTCTCTCTCTCTCTCTCTCTCTCTCTCTCTCTCTCTCTCTCTCTCTCTCTCTCTCTCTCTCTCTCTCAGTTCCCTCTGTAGTAACAGGTCTTGGGTTGAAGACTCGTCAGATAGATCTTTGAGGTCTCTTGGGATTGTTCCTATGACCTTTAGATTTCTCCTCATGGGTGTGTATGTGCGGGCACTTGTGCGTGTGTGAATAGGAATAAGAAAGTGCAATAATCTTTCTATCATCCAAGTGTGGCAGATTGGTTTCCTCAGTCCCCTCTGCAGTAACAGGTCTTGAGTTCAAGACTTGTCGAATTCATCTTTTAGGGCTCTTGGATTGTTTCTACGACGTTAAAATTTCTCGTCTCATGGGTGTGCACGCACGTGCTCGCGTGTGTGAATAAGAAGAGGGAACTGGAATAACCTTTCTATCACCCAACAGTGGTAGATTGGTTATCTTAGTTCCTTCTGGAGTAACAGGTCTTTAGTTCAAGACCTTCGGATAGATCTTTGAGGTCTCTTTGGATTGTTCCAACGACGTTAAAATTTCTTTTCTTCTCTGTGTCTCTCCCTCTCATTACAATTGTCCTATCTCCCATCTCTGATCATCCTTTGCGATAACTCCTGCTGCTTTTGTCAATTAAGTTAGCTTAGCAGGCTAACGTGAGATATGCACCTTATTGACCTTATGGAGGTTGAAGGTAAACTTCAAATGCTGTCTTCTGTCGTGTTTCACTGTTGTCAGACTTCAAAGCCTTGGGAAAGATGAATTAACATAAACTTCTTCATTGTGGCCAGATTTTGGCTTATATTTCTCTCTGAAACTACAGTTTTTTGTGCCCCTTTGATGCAATTCTTGTCTGACTAGGAGGGCCTTTTCTTTGCATTTCAAATTAAAAGCTTTTAACTTGAAAAGGGAAATTTCTGAGATTTTTGTTTGTTGTTTTGTTTGGACTTTATTCGAGCCTTACAGTCTTTGAAGAATAATTAGATTTTTGCTATGGCCACAATCTCTTACTATAAATGATGTAATGATGTGCAAGTGTTACAGTTGCGCTGATAGAGTCTCTTGTTGTTGTTCAGGAGTTTGTTGATGGGTCTCTGTATGGGAACAAGGCCAAGCCAAAGATGTTTGAAGCGCGCTTTGCTTCTCCTGACAGGTTGTTACATTGGTAGAAGCTCAGCTGCCTCCTCCAATTTAAATAACTAAAGGTGTTTTTGGTAGCATGGTTTCAGGTCAGAGGTGCTTAGTGTTGTAGTGCGACAGTCTGCACAGCTGAAGCTCACTTTTCTTGCAGTTAGTATGAGGATTCTCCTTCATTCTCTTTCTCTAAACATGTGGTTGGGGAGGATGTTTGGAAAATGTTAGTGTAACTGTGGGCCCACTTCTCACAGGTTAAGGATGTGACTGATCTTGGTTCGTTAAGAGATTCTGCTAAAATTTTTGTCCCAGGTAATATGTTCCTCCAGATATGGAAAGGCTTTTAGGTGATGTCAATGAACCTTCAAATTTAGGCTTTGAAGGCATGCCACATCAAATTAGGTGTTTGAAGTGGGCTTTCCTGTCTTTACAGCCGGGGCCAAGCTGTTCGCTGCTCGTACCATAAAGTCTACTGATGAAAATCCAAACAGGTATTCTGTTTTGTGTGCCCTTATTCGGGTGCTATGGGGCCAAATTTAGTAAAATACTCAGTTTTTTTTGTATGTTTTCATTCCAAAATTTCATATTTCCCACTCTTGTGTCATATGAATTATACTTTCTTGTTGTGATCCTCGCCAGGACGTATTATTATTATGAGTTTGCATCAGGAGGCAATTACGTTGCTTTAGAAGCTGGTGCTTCAGGTGGCCAGGTGAGTTGAGAGACCCCTGGCCTATTACAACCCACATGAAAGGTTTTCTGAATGCCTTCGGCGGATGGTTTTACAATAGCCACATTGAATTTTAATGGCCTTGGCAGGTTTATGTTCTGGGAGTCACGGCACCGAAAGATAAGTGGAAGGATGATTATAGAAAGCTAAGACTCATGGTATCGTCGTTTTCTGTCTTATAACACTCGGCTCGCTTTTATCTGCGAGTTTTTCTGAAAGTGAAGGAGTCTGGCTATGGCTGGCGGCATCATCATTTTGTCCTATTACACACACTTCGCTTTTATCTGCGAATGGGAAGGAGTCTGGCTATGACAGGGCTTTGCTATGGCTGAATAAAGAGTTTTATGTGAAGCTTTTGGCCAAGAGTTGGGCGTGGGTGCATTCACCACAATGGCAAATAGCTTGATAGATTTGCAGCTCCCAATACTCCTATGCAGACATCTCTAGCTGCTACCCTCAGAAGGATTGCATGTCAGGAGCATTACATCGGTTATTACTTGGATCTTGTGTAAGGCTCCCATAGGCAAACCAAGCTCTGTCTTCAAGATTGGAGAGAGAGAGAGAGAGAGCAATGAATCCAGCATATCCTCTTACACCTTGTTCTCTGATGATACTACTTTGTATGATATCATCCATTTATGATGGTCTTTGTTTGTGGAAGAGCTGCATTGCGTGAAAAGTGTGCTAATGTACTCTCAGAGACTGTGCTTGTGAGAATGTCACTTGATGTAAACACAAGACAAAAACATCATGAAAGAGCTGGGGGCTGTGATTCTTGCTTTTCTAGGTTTGGAAGCGTTAGAATCTGTCAGGACTACCACATATAGATTGCATGAACATCTTATAGATGAGTTTTATTTTCAAGTGTAGTAGGTTTAGTGGCAATATTTAGCACAACATGCAACTGCTCTAAAGGGTTGTGACATATATGTATGCCCCCACTTATATCACCATCTTGTGTGGACTCTATAAGTTGGTGATAAAGAGAGCTATCTTACTTGCAAAGAGAGCTCTAGAGCTCTTGGGTAGGCACTGTGCTTTAGTTCAATTCTCCTTTCATTCATTCATTCATGATAAGATAACTTTGCATTGGTAGCTTGATGTTATCGAGCGCCAACAAAGAAGATGTTGATTCATTCTGAATGATTTCCCTTAATGCGAATGATGAGTGGTTGTGTGCAGCTGATAGCAACTCTGCCATTGATGGCCCCAACTTGAAGGTTATGCTGCTTGTCAATTTGTTGAATGCGGGAGTGTCCAACCTGCAAGGCAAGGCAGAGGACCTTACTAAAGATCCAAGAGAGATGTATGGCCAGCTGGTGGTGTATTTGGTATTGTTGGTTTGAACAGAATGGATAACAAATAGATCCTTGGAAATTTAGAAAGGCTTCTATATGATTCTCTTAAATGAAAAGCCCATGATTCCAAGGCTCTATCATGATCCATCGACCATCATTCTACCAAAGCTTGCTAAGGACAAGTCTCAACCTAAATGTGGCATTCATTTGTGTAGAAAAGCACCTTCACAAAAAATGTTTCCGGAGTGCTCACAAGTAAGGAAAAGATGTATTCAGAAACATGAACAGCACTAAGTAGAAGTTCAACATCAACAAATTACCAAAGGTCTTCCATGAAGCTTGATAAGGTAGCACTCATGGACCTTCACAATATAGGTGAGGCGATCTTCTTCCCTCCCACTACCGCCTCAAAGTAGAGAAGAGCCAACAAAGGAGAGCATACTTTGGTAGCAGTCCACAACACCCAAAGGTCTGCTCCAAACATTTCACTGACTCCAAGAGGTTTTACAACAAGAGACTCTCTGTAAGAGTATCTAATACTTTAATGCAATCACTACGGAATTAATTTATGAAAGGAAAGTTTTCCATTAAGAGGATTCTTTAGAGAAAAATCGTAAATAGTGTAGGGTGTTTCCATAGTATCCTTTACACATTAAAACACCAAATCATGAACATAATATGAAGAGAAAAAAATATTAAGATTGACAATTTGTTGAGGACTAGATTTTTTTTGGAGGCGATCCCTCCTCAACAAGACTTTTGTATAGTAATTCTCTCAATGAGGGCCCAAATTATAATACAAGATTGTGCTCTTGCAAAACTTCCTTGAACCAATGAATTCTTGATTTGCCTAACCACACATGGTACAATCCTTATTTCCAAGCCTTAAACACCCCAATGGGTAGAAAGAACCGCGGGGATGGAGGTAGATGAGGAGGAAGATAAATATTTTTCAAGCAAGGAAGTAGTATTTCCTATATGTTTACTTCATAAACAAGCTCTTAGCATGGCTATAATAGTAGAGAAGAAGAGGAGGAAGGAGAGCTTTAAATTATCTACTTGCTTGGATTTGCATCCATAGCCAAGTGTTTGAGCATCTCTTGAGCTCCCATGCGAGAGGGAGAGAGAGAATACTTACTTGGCCACTTTGTGTGCTTGAGAAATAATCACGAGTCTCCTCTTTTGCCCTTTCCCCCACTTGCTAAAATCTCCATAAGGAATGTTAGGTATATGAACCGATTACAAGTGAATACTTAAAGTGCAACTTGATGTTTATTCTAAACCCTGCCACCCCCCCCCCCCCCCCCCCCCCCCCCCCCCCCCCCCTCTTTTGCAATTTTTTTTGACTCAAGGCAAGATAAGTTTATCTCGAGCAACCTTGATCAAAGGTACAAGACAAAGGGGGCTAATTAGAGCAACTATAGGAGTCTAAAAATAGAAATTAGTCATGTAAATTTTAAATAATTAATTTAAAATCCAAGCAGGAATTCTAAGAAGCCTTAAGGTAAAATTAAAACTTACCAAAGTCAATCTAAATTTAGTAAGTTTCGGGATCAACTTCGAGGTACCTCCACAGCACTCTGCTAAGGTTTTGCATAGGAGATGAAGCTCTAAAGACCAAGGGTGAGTTTAACGTTTACCAAAGTTTGTCCTATAGCAGATTTTAAATTAGCATGTAGGCTCTAATCTAGGTAAAGCCTCCAAAGGATAGTGCAAAGGTCTTACTCATGAGCTAAGTAGACGAAAGGTAAGACTATGACTTTTAATTAATGCAAAGAGAAATTCAAAGGTTTAAGGTTAGATCAGCCCCACCATTTTCACAAAGTTGACTCTAGTTTTTTACCAAGTTTGGATAGGCTACATGTCCAAAGTAGCTTGCATATGCTTAATGGATTAGAGGCAAGTGTGTGCATATGTTCCCTGGTCCAAAAGCGGGGGGGGGGGGTTCTTTCAAGAATAGCCAAGAAGGATAGTAGACAAGTGTTAGTATATGCATAGAGTTGCTCTTTAAGCCTTCACTTCTGATTGGCACATGTAATGAGCATTCCCTTTTGAGGTTTTTGGCAAATGAGGGCATGGTTAAAAGAGAGGGCTCGTTGAGCATTTTGCACACTTTCCCTCTCATTTTCTCTCATTCCCAAGAGCTCAAGGTGGCTAAGCAAGTGTTCTCATACTCCCTCTCACATAGGAGCTCAAGAGTAGGTTTCCTTGTACAAGAACTTGGCTATTGATGCAAATCCGAGCAAGCGATTGCATGAAAGTCCTTCTTCTTCTTCTTCTCTACTATTCTAGCTATGTTAAGAGCTTACCCATAGAAAAATCATGTACAAATTACTACTTATGTGCTTAAGAAATACTTCTTTTTACCCTCATCTGTCTCTTACCCCACAATTCTTTCTCCCCGTTGGCCCGTTGGGGTGTTTAGGGCTTGGGAAGGAGAGTTACACCATGTCATCAGGAAGTTTATCATCTTCTTGGTATTGAGGAAATCTTTGCAAGAGCACAAGCTTGTAGTCTAATCAAAGCTCTCATTGAGATACAAAGTCCTTTTGAAGGGGGGACCGTCTACAAGCAAATGTGGGCCTCAACAAGTTGTCAATCTTAATTGCGTTGTTTTTTTTCAGATTATATCCATGATCTAATGTTCTAATTTGTGTATATGGTGCAATAAAATCAGCCCGACACAATTTATGGTTCTCCCCTAAAGAATTTTCTTATAGGAAAACTCCTCTTTCCTAATCTATTTCTGCTTTAACTTTACCCTAAGGCTTCATGCTTGGATTTTAATCAGTAAATTTGATTACTTAGAATTTACACAATTAAGTTCTATCTTTAAACTCCTATAATTGCTCTAATTAACCCCCTTTGTCTTGTACCTTGGATCAAAGTTGCTTGGGATAGGTTCCCAAACCTTTGACCAAAAAAGTCTATAAGCACTTTAATTAGCTTTACTTGTTCTCTTTTATTTTCCCTAGCCTTATATGGCCAACTTAAGATGGAAAATACTTTTAGGAGGTTAGAGATTGTTTTTCATGAATCTCACAGAATACGGATGTCCTGAGTAATATGTGGATGAGTGTATGAGTTATTCACACATCTTGGAGTTGTGATACCCCTTCTATCATAATGCAATTGCCCATTTCTTTCATGCTGTGGCTATTGAAAATTTGCAATAGATAATCAATACTTGTACGAGAGGAGAATAACGTGCATAGAGAGAGTGACACTTGATTCCATCTTGGGTTTTTGCAAGGCTACAAGTGAGAATAACTATTGTGGGGTGAGTGCTTGAAGAAGCCACAAGTTGGGCTATCATTGGGCATCCTTCTTGACACAAAATGTAGGTGTGATGTGAGGTTTGGTAGAGTTGCTACTAGTTGTACGCAACCACTTAGCATTTGCATGAAGGAAGACGATAATCTAGAATGGATTGACATTCTTCTTTGTTGCCCTTCTTTTGGAGAGAATGCATATCAATGTCAGGCTATCAGTACAGAGTTCTCTATCATGAACAATATCAAAAGGCACATTTATCACATTTTCCAAGCAACATCTAGGAGCATTCCCACTCTAGTTCTACAAACATTCTTCTTCAATCACGAAAATAAAAAATATGTTTTCCACTCTCAAAGTTCAAATCCTCCATAATCGATAATGTTCTAGCCAATTATGTTCGCAATGTGAAAAATAAAATAAAAAAATATAACATCATAGGAGGATGAAGACTTAGGTATAGGGAAAGACGAATTAGAGGGTACTAAAGTCAACAACTTGCATGGTGAGTTCAAGGTGCTGTATGACTTCCTATCTTCAAAATTGAGTAGAGGTTTTGAAGGGCTAGCTGCAAAGATGGAGAACGTCATGGTGCTTCTCAAATAGATGAAGCATGATATTAGAAAAATTATGATGTGTTCTATTTGTGACAAGCAGAGCAGAATAGAATGACCGATTGCTCTACATGTCTACTTACACAGGTTCTTCTTTAGGGTGTGCTAAAATATTTCCATCTTAGGATCTCTCTCTCTCTCTCTCTCTCTCTCTCTCTCTCTCTCTCTCTCTCTCATCTCTTGACCCCCTCGATAGCTTGCTATATCTTGCATATGTGAAATACAAGATGTGTAGACTCCATGTCTCTACCCACTTTTCATCATTGCTTTTGAATTGCAAGAGGGATCTCTACAATTTGTAAACATAATCAAGAGATGAAACATATCTTTATGGGGCACATGAAACTCTTGCACACGTCCGTAATGAAACATACCTTTATGGAGTACATGAAATATAACTTTATGGAGTACATGAAAGTCTTGCATACCTCCATAATTAACACTCGTTGGCCATTCTCATTGTTTTACCCTATCATTATTCAAAACACGAGGATATCTAATTGTACTTATTTCCCTTGTTGCCCAAAATCTGGGGTATTTTGCACTCCATTTTGCACGTCCTACTTTTTGGCTATTAAATTCCAAATACATTTCACTAGACTCTCCATCATCAAGAGGATAAACTTAGAAAACATTGAATCAAGCTTGTTTTACATTTCTTTTAGACTTTGATCAACGCTTTATAGGTCAAACATTGGTGGCAAAATTCTTAATAGACTGAACACTATAAGATGCACATAAGAAGGTGGCTTGCTAAAACATATCTTTTATAGAACCTTCTGTAGGATAGCTTTAGTCAGTGATCTATTTATATGATAAACTTCACTAGCAACAATGTCTATCCAAATTCAGTGAAGAAACTATACATTGGACAATACTTTAGGAACTTCCTCTTAACTAGTTCCATTCTTGTATTTTGCTACACAATTATGTGGAGAATTGGACGGAGAAATCAACTCTCTTGATAGTATCGTTTGATTCATAGAAACTTGTGACATGCCTTCAATATGAGGTCATATGCACACCATGTATACCCCTCAAAGTGGGTTGAAATAGCACACTAAAGATCCACCCAACCAACTCCCTACAAAGATTAGTTCGGCATTGTTTATAGGAATTCTTTTTGTGTGTGCATCTTCTCGAATAGGAGTAGCCCTTGGTCCCTATTCTAATAGGCTCTTAGCCGTATGACTTATATCTTGCCATTAATCCACCTTGCAGGTGATTTTCATCATAAAAAAGAAAAGTAGAGGAATGTCGTCCAAAGAGCATTAGTGTTTTCCCAAACGGACCTTCTTTAGGCCTATTGTTCCACTCGGAAAAAAAACCTATTTACAGACATAGATCACATATGCAACTGATGGTAAATGAGGATCCTTTCTTGATCATGTGGTTGAGGTAGAGGCTCAATAAAACCTATGAACACATTCATATCAAACACATTGTTTTCCATACCTAGTTGCTTATTCAAACAACTAACTTGAAAGATAGGATGAACACAAGACTATGTAGGTAGTGGTAAGCTCATTCATCGACCTATTAAATATCTTGAATGATCACAATACTTGGCAAGAACTTAGTAGTAGGTTTAGTCTTCATAACTTTCGAATGTTTTGGCATGCTAAATGTTCTCCTTCCTCAAAGAGTTGGCATCTTTGCATCAATCTTGGGTGTAGCATATCCATGTTTGCTTGGAGAAAAGATTTTGCCAATTTAACCTTTTCATTTTCAAACCGCCTCATAATTTGTGACTAGGTTGATACCCATACATGGGGATAAAAGGACTAAATCCAGTCAAAACAAATCTGAAAGAAAACTTTAAAATCTCTACATAATTCTCTCGATCAATCTACTTGTTACTCACATAAGCTATTAGCATATCTTTAAGTACCTAATTGACACTTTTGTCTAACCATTTGTTAGAGAATGATCAATCGTACTAAGATTTAGGGTACTAGCCAAGTTTTGGAATGGTGCTCTTAAGAAATTGAGATAAAATTTCCTATCACACGAGCACTATAAATAGTAGTAGGAATCCATATTACACATGGTTTATGAAGAGCCCTACTAACAATGGAGCCTTGAGAGTAGCCTTAGCTCATTAATCAACCTTCTTAAGTATGTGGAACAATTCACAATACTTGGTGAGAGCAAAGGCATGGTTCCACTTTTGGACTTTTGGAATGCTTTGACACGTCAAAAAAGACATGTTTTCCTTCCTCAGAGGAAACGTAACATCTTTTTTCATTAACAAGCTATTGGGGTTCAGGCCAGCTGGATGGACCATTACTAACCCATCACCTAACATCCAACCTTATTCATTGATAACACAATAAAATAAGGAGCGTTGAGGCATTGTTATCCTCACTCTGTGCTCCACCCACTCTTTTCTGTGCTCTTCTTCTCCCTTGCACTCCACACGCACCGTGCACTTTACAACTGGTATCAAAGCTTAGAACATAGGTCTTGTGGAGGAAGCTTAAAGCGAGAGAGAGAGAGAGAGAGAGAGAGAGAGAGAGAGAGAGAGAGAGAGAGAGAGAGAGAGAGAGAGAGAGCACTGAAATTTGCATCTGCATATGCGCACTTTCAGGTTGGATTTTGGTTTTGATTGTTGCTGCAGCTCCTTCGTCATGCTAGGAGTATTTCTAGCAGGTGTCCTACAATTTTACACCCCTTTCAAATTCATTTATGCTCTCACAATCTCCATTTGAGTAGCATAGCAAAAGGTAGTTTTCAATTGACGTTGTTGGCATTGGATTCAACTCTCGATGCTTCTCCAACAATCGACATTGGCTTTGGCGATAGAGGGAGACTAGGTGCTTCTTCTCCAGCATCGGAGAAAAAGAAGAAAGGGGTGTGCTTTTGACACACACATACACACACCCACACACATATACACACTCGCTATTGGATAGACACACAAACTCCAATTTTTGACTTTGGTGACTTCAACATCTTCGAACAGGCGAGACACTTCCGTTTAGTGATAGAAGTTGGCATCAACACCCAATTTTCTTGACGTCAACAACCCGTTTTCCTGGCTTGTGGCATTGACTTCTCCTCCTACATTGACATGCATGGGTGAGGTGCCTCTTCCATAGAGGAGTGACACCCACCATCGACATTGACATCAACATTGTCATCGACTTCGGCGACATCGAATATAAATTTTCACATGCTCTCTAGCATTGTAGAGAGCGAGACAAAGAGAGACAATTTGTCGACAATGGGAGGCAGGTTACAGATTTCCATTCGCAACAGTTCTATGCGTTTTTGAGAGCAGTTTGTTTGGGGCCATATATCTTTGGCCATGATGTATGATCTCTATGGTATTGCTTATACATAGCCTTAACGGCTTCTCAAAGACAACTCTCAGATATAGATCTCCATAAATAAAATTACACATATATTTTATATAAATGCATATAGCTCTTCATCATTATCCATTTGTAAAGGGGTAGACACTCGCTCCATGATGGGCTAAGACACCCTTCATTGCACAACATCTTGCACATCATAACCACCCAAAGGTACAATTTCACAAAATCTGGTAAAGACTTCATAGAGGGATAAATCCAAGAGAGAAGAGACATCACTCTAAGGGAGGAATAAACTCAAAGCTTGATAATATGCAATTAGTCCATAACTTGTGGAATCCACTAAAAGTGGATATGAAGCACTTGATAACACTTGATAGGGGGATTGTTGGATAAATCAATATGTTATCCAGATTATGGAGAAAAGCCCTTAAGGCATGCACAATCTAAACCACAAGGTAAAGTGGTACTTAATTTCATGAAGCATGCATACAAGCTATGAGCTCTATAAATCATTGTAAAGTTATTTTTTATTAAGAGACTTTATTTTTTGACATTGATCTGTTCCTATCGCTTTTCTTTGTTTCTCTTCTTGTTGGCACACTCTTCTTCTCCCCCTCCTTGGGCCAACATGGAGGGAGTTGAAGAAGGAAGTCCCTAGGGGACAAGGTGTAACATTTAATGGCCTAGTAACTTGTGCGTAGCGGAAAATAGCATGAACATAGTGAGCATTTCATTAGAATAGATTCCTGATGAGAAATAACAAGAGTGCTTGGGTGGAGAGAGCAACAAAAAGCATAACACCTAGTTAGACAGCATGAACAATACTTCAAAAGAGAGAGAAATTAAGCTATTGACAATAGTTGAGGACCGGATTTACATGGAGCCGGTCCCCCCCTCCAAAAGGCTTTGTATTATGGTTTCTCCCATCAAGAGAGACATGTTACAATACAATTCTTTGTGTTCCTTCAATACTAGCTAGTGCAATGAAGATGGAGACTTCAAGCACCAAGCAAAACACTTATTAAACACAACATCAATTCCCTCACGGACTCAGCCGAAGACCTCACACACCTTCAAATATGGTGAGAGCTAGTGGGGTATGAGAATAGATTGAGAGGAAGAAGGAGTAGTCTTACGAGAAAGGTGTATATCTCCTCACATAATCACTCATATTAGCATAGCTTAGCTTAGTAATTAGCATGGTAGAGGAGATGAGCATGCATTGAAGCTTGGCTCTTGGCTGGATTTGCATCACAAAGACAAGAGTTGTTGGTGTAGGCCTCCCTTCTTACAAGCTTGGAGTAGGTGATATGCTTTCCATTAAAGCTTGAGAAGGAGAGAGAGAGAGAGTCTTCTTACTCCACACATGGACTAGTGTGAGTGTGCATGCAATAATTCCTTGAGAAAATCAGCCCCCCCTCTCTCTTGGTCGACCCCCCTTGCTATTTGCTCATGCTCACACCCCCTTGCTATTTGCTCATGCTCGCACCCTCTCCAGGCTTAGCCAATGGAATTTCAAGAGCATAAGTGATAGCCTTCCTATTGGTTCTTTTATTAAGTGTTTTTAAATTAATTAAACTAGATTTACTCTAGCCTAATTCTCATTGGTCCACCTCCATGGCCATCCAATAGGATTTGGGTACACCTTGTGGGCATCTGGGCTAGGGAGCTGACATGTGTCCCTCATTCCCTTTGTGTAAAGGAGGCTTGTGAGTGTGTGTGTGAGTTTCTCTCTCATCCCCTACTTGCAAGGCTCGCCCCCTCCTATGTAGGGATTATGAAGACTTTTTTTACACACACTAAGCATCCAATTTTCCTAGTGTTTGACCTTTGGACACAACCTTTTAATTTTGGAACCTTAGCCTTTTGGAAGTCTTAATGGGCTGAACCTTAGGGTCTTTTAAGCCCATTGTTGCACATTGATCTTTTGCAGATGGCCCCACCTTTGGATCCCTACTGTGGCCGGTCTGCCAGCTTAACCAATATTCTAGCTTTCCCCCCTGGCACTTCCTCTTATTAAATGATCAGTTTAACTTGAGAAAATCATTTAGGAGAATTAGATATTACTTATTATGAAATTACCTCTCTCTTGAAATCATAGTCGTCCTTGACTATGGGGTACAGAAGATAAAGCATATTCATTAGTCCTTTTGCTAGCGGGTAGAGGATCACTATGTTACCCTACGACATCGTTCCTGAATGGATGACTAATCCATTTGGCACTTGAGAGCCTAAGCTGCTGCAAGCATGTTTGCACATTAGTCCTATCAATCTTCCATAGTAGAGTGACAAGCTCTACTTGGTGTTTGGGAGACGTCGTCTCCGCAAACTTGATCTAAGCATGCACACTACTTCACATTTGTGCACAATAAAGAAAAAGAGAGTCTTACAAGACAAAAACTTTGTTCATTTTAAGCATTTGTACATTTGCTTACTGTAGGGAAGCATTGTAAGCATTGACAAGGTTTAGGTTATCCTTCAATTGTATGCCTTGCATCCATCTAGCATCTTCAAAAGAATAATTCTTAAACTTAATAAGATATTGTCGGATAGTCTTACCACCTCTTAGTACCTTGTCTTCATGTCAAAGAATGGACTCGGGCTGCAGTACCTCTTCTTGGTCTTCGATATCCGGTAGGTCTTCAATAGTTGGTTCTCGAGGTGGCTCTCCTTTGTAAGGCTTTAGCAGGCTCACATGAAAAGCATTGTGTATGAGCCAATGACTGGGCAACTTGAGTTGATAGGCCATCTCATTGATTGGACTAAGAATCTGGAAGGGACCCTAGTACCTTTTTGCTAACTTAGCATAGTATTTTTGGTGTCCCGTAGGATTCTTGCCCGTCGTGTGCCTTAATCGAGCCTTGGGAAATTTGAGCAGGACCCAATCATTTTATTTAAAGTCTTGGGCTCTTCTGTGCTTATCAGCAACAGCCTTTTGCCTTTGCTATGAGATAGAGATAGCATCCTTAATCTTTTGGAAAGATTCTTATAGGTCTCTGCTATACTCATCTGCAGCGAAGATCTTCCCGTGTATCTTAAGTAGAAAGGGACTTTTTGATCTTACCTCAATTACCTCAAAAGGTGATTTTCCCGTGTAAGTATGTGCAGTGTTATTGTAGGCATACTCCACTAAGGGTAAGTACTTCTTCCATTGAGAACTTTGATCTACTTCCGTTACATAGTCTTTTAGTAGATCAAGAATTGTTAGGTTAGCTATTTCACTTTGGCCATCCGTTTGCGGGTGCTAGGCCGAAGAGAAATTTAGCCTTGTCCCTAAATTCTCAAAGAGAACCTTCCAAAAATTACTGGTCATTCTAGGATCTCTATCCGACACTATGGACATTGGCAAGCCATGTTACTTAAAGATTTGTGAAATGAATAGGGTTGCCATTTGATGTTCTTTGATAGCCTTTTTGACAGGTATAAAATGAGCTTGTTTGCTAAACCTGTCTATTATCGTCCATATTCCTGTATTCCCATGGATAGACTTAGGCAATCCAAAGATAAAATCCATGGATATGCTCTCCCATGGTGAATTAGGGATTGGCAAAGGTTGAAGCTCCCTCTATCAAACTTCATCTTTTGGCATACCACACATTTTGAAACGTACTCTTGTATATTTGCTTTCAGAAATATGTTTAAATCCCTTTTAGGGTAGACTGAATCCCTCTATGCCCCACATAAGGAGGAGCATGAGATTCATACATTACTTTCTCACGTAGTGAGTTGGTAATGTATAGTCTATTGCCATAGAGAAGATAACCATCTTGTAAAGTAAATGGTTCCTCTTTCTTCCCTAATGCAAGGGATAAAATCACATCTCTAAAATCGGGATCAATAGCATACTCATCTATCATAGAAGATAGATCATTTTGAGTTGCTATGGAAACCGCATTCACGCTCGGCCGTCTTGAGAGTGCATCTGCTACTTGATTATGCTTGCCAGCAATGTGAGCAATATGAAAATGAAATTGTGAAAGACGATTTGACCACCTCATGTGTTTGTCGGAGAGCTTGGTCTACGTCATGATGATCCGTTTGCAGAATGAAAGGAGCCTCCAATAAAAAGTGCTTCCATGAGTCTAAGGCGTGTAGAACTTCGAGGAGTTCCTTTTCATATATGTCTAGAGCTTGCTCAACAGGGTCGAGCCTTCGACTTTCATAGGCTATGGTGTGCCCTTCTTGGAGCAAGATCGCTCCAAGGCAATTACCACAAGCATCACATTGGACCTCAAATGGCTTTGAGAGATCTGGTAGTGTAAGCTCAGGTTGAGAGATAAGCTTTTCTTTAAGCTTTTCAAAAGCATTGTTCTCCTTGGCAGACCATGTATACCTAACATTTTTCTTTGTTAGGTCATGTAATGGTCCTTCGATTTGTGAGAACTTTTCTATGAAGCGTCTATAGTATGCACACATACCTATAAAGCTTCTTAGTTCATGAAGATTCCTTGGTTTAGGCCATCCTTTTATTACCTCTAACTTTGATGGATCCATTTGGATGCCACCTTGAGAGATTATGTGACCTAAATACTGAATCTCTTGTAAGAAAAATTCACTTTTCTTTCGATTCACATAAAGTCTATTCTCTCTTAAAACTTGAAATATTACTTGGAGGTGTTGCTTGTGTTTGTCTAATGAATTAGAGTAGATAATGATATCATCAAAGAACACTCCAGTAAAGGTTCGGTGAAGCCTGAATAGCTTCTCCATCAAGCGGTTGAATGTGGCTGGTGCATTGGTCAAGCCAAAAGGCATGACAATGTATTCGTAAAGACCAAACGTAGTGCAGAATGCAGTCTTTACAATGTCTTGAACAACTGTCCTTATTTGATGATAGCCACTTTTTAGGTCAATCCTACTGAAGTAAGTCAATCTTTGTAGCTTATCAAATAGGTCTTCTACCCATGGAAGAGGAAACCTATTTTTGATAGTGATCCTATTTAGTGCTCTATAGTCGACACATATACGTGTGCCGTCTTTATTTTGCACTAGTAACACGGGTGAGCAAAATGGAGATTAGCTAGGCCTAACCATGCCCTTTTCAACTAACTCATGCACTTGCTACATAATCTCCTCTTGTTGAGCTTGAGAAACTCTATAAGGAGGTTTATTAGGCGGTAAACTTCCTGGAAGAAGTTCAATTGCATGGTCATGATTGCCTCATTTAGGAGGTAGTTCACAAGGGATGTCGTCAATAAAGACATCTTGAAACCCCTTGAGAAAATTGGATAAATCTAATTCCTTATGGTTGTTTATATTTTCTTTTGCTAAAGCATTAGGTTCATTTTGAGAATCTCTAACAAAAATCATGTACATGGAAATAGAGCTCTTTATTGACTTGTTAAAAGCTTGTGTATGTACAATGGGTATGGTGTTACCCATTTTGTTAGCATCTATGTACATATCTTTTTCCTTGAACCTAAAGTAGATTCTCCTTTCAGGGAATTTAACATTGGCATCCATGCAATCAAACCATGGTGCCCCTAGGATTACATCCTCATGCTTGAGAGGAGAGATAAAGAAGTCCTCTTTGTCCACATAGCTTTGGACATGGAGCCTCAATTCCTCGAGTAAGGGAGTGACTGAAGCTTCTTGCCCCTTGAAAGCACCATCTGCGGGTAGGACATCTCCCATCTTGTAAGCTTGTATGGCTAGCTTGGTGGCCAACTCTGTGGATATGAAATTATGAGTAGAACCAGGGTCAAAGAGAATAAAAGCATCATGTTCTCTTACCTTTCCCCAAGCATGGCATAGAGGAGATCCTTTGTGGTGAGTTTCCTCCTCTCAGATTTTGACCAAGGTAGCTCTAGGAGGCTCATGGCGGGTGTTCTTTTGGGGACAAGCGCGGTACGCATGCCCTTGCTTGCCACACTTGAAACAATGGTTATCCTTGCGATAACGCTCAAGCTCTTCACGAGAGAGTTTGGTTTTGCCTTTGTAAACTCCCTTATCCTTAGCTTTGTTGGAATTGCCCTTAGGAGACTTTTGGACATTGTCCTTTCCCTTAGGCTCATTGGAACCCTTGTTTTTCGTGGGCTTAGAATTTCTTTTAGCCCCTATTTGAAAATTGATTCGAGAAGCCACCATAGTATGGTGTATAACCGTCAATATGGTGGGTGGCCTTTGGGAGTTGACATACTCCGCCATTTCTTCAGTTAAGCCCGCACAAAATTGCTGCTTTTGCTCTCCAAAATCCATCTTTTTGAAGACAGTGGATTTGAGATGTAGGTCCCAGAACTTGTCTACATATTTGTGAATGCATTCATAGGGAGAAAGCTTCAAGCTTTGCCATTCGGTGAGTACTTTTTCTTTGGCATTGGTGGCCAAAAACTGCTTCATAATGAAAGCTCTTAAAGCTTTCCATGTTCGTGGAGCTTCACCGTTGGCCCGTAGGGTAGACCACCATTGCCTGATGGACTTTTGAAAGTGCATAGCTACATGGTGTAGCTTAGAGGACTCCGTAAAGCCCTCATCTCCAAATGCCACATCGAATTGTTGGATAAAGGCCAAGACTTTGTCTGTAGCACCAAAGGTGCCATCGTAGGTAAGGAAAGAGATGCTCTTTCCTCCCTCTTTGAACTTCTTGAGCTTGGACGACTTCTTCCACGCGGCATAGGATTTCCTATGGCCTCTTCTTTTTGATGGTTCAAAAGTTGCACCATCACTTTCTTCAGAAGATGAAGAAATTAAGAAAGATGGAGAAGAGGGTGACCTCTTTCTCGCCTTTTTCTTGCCTTGATCTTCTTTGTCTGCACCATCACTTTCATAAGAGGAAGAGTATGAAGAAGATGGATGAGAGGGTGTCTTCTTTCTTGCCTTTTGTCATCCCTCTTTGAATTATGGTGTGAAGAAGTGTGCAATGGTTTTCTCTCCGTTTTGGAGGTGATGGAGAGCGTTTAGCCCGCCGTCTTCGTGGAGCCATCTCCGCCGAGGTGAGTCTCCACTCATATTAGCATAGCTTAGCTTAGTAAGTAGCATGGTAGAGGAGATGAGCATGCATTGAAGCTTGGCTCTTGGTTGGATTTGCATCACAAAGCCAAGAGTTGTTGGTGTAGGCCTCCCTTCTCACAATCTTGGATTAGGTGATAAGCTTTTCATTAAAGCTTGAGAAGGAGAGAGAGAGTCTTCTTACTCCACACATGGACTAGTGTGAGTGTGTATGCAATAATTCCTTGAGAAAACCAGCCCGCCCTCTCTCTTGGTCGACCCCCCTTGCTATTTGCTCATGCTCACACCCTATTGGACCTCTCTAGGCTCAGCCAATGGAATTTCAAGAGCATAAGTGATAGCCTTCTGACATGTGCCCCCTTTCCCCTTTTGTGAGAGCTCTAGGTAATTAATTAATGCAACTAAACTCTCATTGGACCCCTTTGTCTCCTGGCTAATAGGAATCAGGCAAGCCATTGGACTGATGAATGCTCATTGAATCCCTTGGGAGATTGTCCAATAGTCTTCTAGAGAGCTTAATTCCTATTGGTTCTTTTATTAAGTGTTTTTAAATTAATTAAACTAGATTTACTCTAGCCTAATTCTCATCGGTCCACCTCCATGGCCATCCAATAGGATTTGGGTACACCTTGTGGGGCATCTGGGCTAGGGAGCTGACATGTGCCCCTCATTCCCTTTGTGTAAAGGAGGCTTGTGAGTGTGTGTGTGAGTTTCTCTCTCATCCCCTATTTGCAAGGCTCACCCCCTCCTATGTAGGGATTATGAAAACTTTATTTACACACACTAAGCATCCAATTTTCCTAGTGTTTGACCTTTGGACACAACCTTTGAATTTTGGAACCTTAGCATTTTGGAAGTCTTAATGGGCTTAACCTTAGGGTATTTTAAGCCCATTGTTGCACATTGATCTTTTGCAGATGGCCCCCCCCCCCCCCCCCCTTTGGATCCCGACTGTGGCCGGTCTGCCAGCTTAACCAATATTCTAGCTTTTTCTCCCTTGGCACTTCCCCATATTAAATGATCAATTTAACATGAGAAAATCATTTAGGAGAATTACACATTAGTTATTATGACACAAGGTCCTAGAGAGTTGATTGTAGGATTTGTCAACTCCTGCTTACGACTATGATAGAAAGGCGTCCTAAAGATAGTAAGGAATGTTATGTCGAAAAGGATTAGGTTGGGTGGAGAACACACACAAACCGTCTCTAGGCCTTTTAGTGGTATCGAAGCTCAATGGAGTTTCTCTCAGTGTGGGAAGGGTCATTGGTGCTATTTTTAGCACTAGTGCCACACTTTTCATGGAAAAAGAGAGGTGGGAGTCATCTCTTGCAAGGAAAAACAATGACCATCAACCTGCACCATTTGCAGCATGTTTGATACCAAAGGGGAGGTCCCTAGTGTTGTGAGCAACTTTCAATTTTTCACCTTGGTTCTTCAAGATTAGCACACAAAACATTTGCTTCTTACTCTCCACACATTACTCAATAGAGTTCTCGCCATAGCCACATATTCTTCTCATAAGGTGGGTGCACCCTACGTAGGTGGGTGCTTTTGTTTATCGAGCAAGGGGCGAGTGACAAAAAGAGAGCAAGAGAAAAACAAAATCAAGATAAATCATAGCAATGAAAGGTCCAAATACACAATGAGTTTGTAGACAAGTGTTTTTTGTTTTCTACTCTAAGAAGCAATAGTAGCTAATTTTGCGTTCAAGAGAAGGATAGTATTGAAAGTCACTACATTAGGATGCCGTTTTTATTTGGATCAAATCTTATGGTATTAATGTGGACCCTACACCTTATTACCAATATGTTTAATGGCACGTAGCAAGTAGTGTACTCTCATCACATATTAAGTGGGCTAAAAAGTGTTATAGATGCTAGTTTTTGCAACAAGGGAATACTATGCCTACATGAAGTGGCAAAGGAAAAAGTGAAAAGCAGAATCAAGTCTTGCAATAGTAAGCTATTTTTTGCTTATTGATGTTTCATCCTCACCTCTCACTTCCTTTAACCAAGATGATAGAATGAAAAAAAGAAAAAAAAAGAAAAAAAAGGCATCTTTACCTTACCCACCTTTGCAAGTTTCTCAAAGTTGTAGGTAAATTTATTTTTGCAAGTGAGTCTTTGTCTAAGTAAGTTGGAATCTACCACTTCAGACCCTTGTGATAAATGAGATTTGAAGGGTTTTCATTTTAGAAATGAATTTAATGGTCATGACAATATTAAATCTGAGTTTATGGTTGTCCCAAAGGATTAAGGTAATGAATCCAATTTCCTATAATATACATTAATAGTATCTTGGTTAAAATAAGAGGTCTTGTGAGCTTAAAACCATTTACTTTCTTCTCCATGGATGACAAGTATGACCATCCATCAACTAGTAATTCAATGGCTATATGACAATGCATGTGAGAAACTAATTGTTTCAATATGATATGTTCAAACCCAGTATGCTAGCCACCAACAAAAACTCTATAATTTTTACATTGATGTAGGGGAGCTGTCACCTAATTGCTTATGGCTTATGGCTTATTTTCTTTATTCCAACTTCATGTAATTTGTTGCCCCTTTCCACTGGAAACGCAAAAACTCCATGAAATTAGTTCTATTCTAACTTCTTCCACTTTTAACACAAATATTTGTAAAAGGTAAACTTGTTTTTGTACAAATATCATGTTGTCCTAATTAAAACATGTTTTTCATTCCCTTCCCATAATCTATCTTAGCTGTCCTACTTGCATGCCTGCTTGTATAACATCTTGTGCAAGATGAAGTACATGCATTCAAAGTGGCTTTGCATTATTACATTTTTTTATATCGCGTGCATTTGTTCATATGGTGATACCTTTTGAGAACGTGCTTTCTTCTAGATATGTTAGTTGCTAAAGATTTTAGTTGCTCAAGAGACAAGATAATATTAGTGTACAACTTTAGAACCAAGAAAACTCTCAGATTTTATGCATGGTCATAGCTCACCACCCATGAAACGATGAATGCTCACAATGCCAAGCTCGTAGCATCAAGGAGATGACAATACAAGGACACATTGTTAGATATATTAGGATATCTTTTTGATATGCACAATATTACTCAATTTTAGTTGTTATGACCCTTCTAGTTTGATGTAGCTTTTGTTGATGTTGCTAGCAAAGTGGCCTATAAAATCCACATGCTAATATCGACGTTTCTAGACCTCTAAGTCCATGGGGTGTTCACTATATGTAAAATTGTTCCACTATATATTCACTCCAACAAGAGTGGGTGGTGATTATATTAAATCAAATAAAAAAGAATTGTTACAACTCCATGCTCACACTGAGTGGGTACTCCATCCCTCACCATAGCTTGTTGGGAAGCATTTGGAAACACTTGTGTAGAGGACTTGGTGAGAAGAGGGGCAATGCATTTTGTTTTCAAAAATTGAGTGAGTAATATTTTACTCACCATAATGGATTGTGAAGCGTTTGTAAATGCTACTCTAGAGGGCTTGGTGAGAAGAGTGCACATGGTGAGTACTTAGTACTACATAGTGATCTGTTCACCATGGAATTTTGCAAAAAGTTTGCAAACGCTACTCGAGAGGCCTTGGTGAGCAGAGTGTGCTTGGTGAGTACTAAGTGTGTAGGGATCTACTCATCGTGGCCTTTTGCAAAGCATTTGGAAACGCTACTCAAGAGGGCTTGTTAAGAAGAGTGGGCTTGGTGAGTACTAAATGCGTAGTGATCCACTCACCATGGCCTTTTGCAAAGAGTTTGGAAATGCTAGTGGAGACGGCTTGGTGAGAAGTCCACCCCTTTTTTGTTGCTACCAAGATGTTTCCAAACTTGTTGTAGAAGAGGTGAGTGACTAAGGTGGTGCTCTTGTGATTAATCAAAGTTAGAAGAATCCACTCTCTCATTACTATATTACTCCAAACTTGACTATATGACGAAGCATACTTGCAATTCCCTTGCAGATAGGCCAAGGGTTCACTCTTAATTTCTATGAAAGAGTGTTTATTTTGGGCATGCGACCTAAAGCGTTGGATACCACATCGTAGCAGCCTTTATGATACCTTAAAGAAGAATCATATTCTTGAAGGATCATTGCCAAACAATCTTTACAATCCTTTAAATTTATTTGGGTTTTAAACCAAAATTCAATATATGCAGCAAGAGAGTAGAGCTTCACCTACAATGGCCTCTTTTCTGAAACCGGTTACACGTATTGGTGGCAAATGTGTTGCATGTGGAAAACCCATTTTGCTTTGCAATATTGTGTAGCACTAGGTTAGAGTGCACCTACTGTAATGTACCCAACATTAAACCATATAAGCCATTTTAGTTATTTTGCAAAGTAATTGAGATTCTCAATTTTGTGACTCATCATGAGTTTATCAGAGCAATCGAATTAAAAATCGGGTTTAGAATCTATTTATTTATGATCTTTCTTTTATGTGGAACAATAGGTTTATGTGGGAACCTAATCTATGTGTGAAGAAAAAGCTTAGAGATAGTATTTTTAGGAAAGAAAGAGAGGTGAGTCAAAATTATGATACTTCTTTCTTTCTCTCTCTCAAGATAGAATGGGAACTTGTAAGTATAGAGCTTTTTAAAAATCGCGCATAGGATTCGCGTACGTTTTTTTAAATTTTTTTAAAAAAAATATTTATAGAGCCGCGACGATATGCGAGCTTTTTCTTCTCCTATTCTTGAAACCCTCTCAGTATTCTTAGCACCCCCGTAGGGACTATATAAAGGACCCTTCTCCTCTCACTTGAACACACACATCTACAGAAGCAGAAGCTCTCTTGCAACGACGCGCCGGGAGGAAGCCTCTCTCCCTAAACCTCTCACCTTCAAGCCATCTCCATCTCCAATCATTGACGTGCCGTCTTCCGGTTTGTGAACACTCTCTCTCTCTCCAACAACGTGCTTTTCTTTTCTCTATTCCGAAGCTATAGCTCCAAAGTGTGTAACGTGAAGTTCTAAGGACGGCCATGCCCTTGCTTCACCTAGGAAGGTGGGAAGAAAGGTGTCTACTCCGAACGTATCTCATGCGGAAGCATCAACCGAAGAAGAAGTCGAAGCCGTCCAATCTCCAGCAGAGGAGTTAGCCGCACGCGCTCCAAATCCGGTAAGACAAATTTATAGTTCTGCATTGCTATTCATGTTTGACCTGGGAAGCTAAGCATAGGGAACCCTCTAAACTATCCGAGAAATGTGATTCTATCACAAGAAACAAGCATATGTTTTCATAGATTAGTAAAAGAACTGTTTGATAAATTATAACTGTTTGTTGAATTGTTATTGCTTAATAAATTGTTATTGTTGATAAGTGGATTCTGATTGATATGAAGAATTGATTGATTATGTTTGAAGAATCATGTGAAGAGAAGAATTGTTGAAAGAATATCTATTGTTCCTCGCGGGAGCGAGATGATTCCGCGGTTAGAGGAGATTAAGCTAAGGTTATCGGCTCTCTTTTGTTCCTCGCGATTAGCGGGATGCTTCGCGGGTAGCGGGATGCCTGGCGGTTAGCAAGATGTCTCGTGGTTAGCGGGATACCTGGCGGTTAGCTGGATGCCTGGCAAAGGTTGCGCAATTCACAGTTAGCGAATAAATAAGTTGCAAATGCTCTGTTGGTTAGACAGAGAAAGTCCGTGGCGGGTAGCGGCAACTCATGAGAAATTGGAAAAGTTATTTTTGTTGAATAATAGGGCTGTGCTCATTAGGGCTTGTTTGAGTTGTTTGGTATTGTTTGAAGGGCTGTATAAAAGAACCTGTGTTTGTAATTATTTAAGGAACACTATTTGTATATGTAAAACAGTGTGGTAAAAAAGTGTGAGTGTGGGGTGGAAAGTGGGAGTTGGCTCAGGTTGCCAGTCAAGGATGGGTGGTCTCGATTAGTCAAGAAACTCTCCACTCCCTCTTATTAAGAGAAGTGAAATTAGAGACTTATTATGCCAAGAGTCAAGATGGCCCAAATCTACCTGACACAAAAATTACTATTTAGTTTAGACTGAGTCTCATATTATATTTATGGTTTATGGATGGCGGCCGTGCCTCTTAAACGTGGGGAAAAAGGCATTGTTTATGGATTGTAAACATGTTAATGGGATTTCATCTTTATGTTAGGAAACAGTTTCGTTAGAATCCTAGATTATCGACCTGACTTGTGGTGTATGACCCTTATAACCACGTAAATGATGGATAGAGGACTTCCTCTCTTTTGTTGCGCGTATCTCTACTTTGTGGAAACAGAGTAGGGTGTCATCAATGGAAAAGGAGAATAAAGGAAGGCCATCTATCAAAGTCGCCCCAATCTTCCTGGTGTTGGGGACCTCACACCTACACAATGTGCACAGTAAAGATTCTAGATATTGCCAAGTGTTGGGCGCTCGGAACTGCATACACAGACCATGGGGGTGAGTTCACTATACTTAGCTTAATTCCACTTGCCAAAAGATTAGTCCGTCAAGAGTCTAACATGATCATTCCTTCACAGAAACCAATGCTGAGAAAAGTTCTTCCTTGCTTGCATTTGATGAAAACAACACAAAACTATCTGATGGTTTTCAGTTGTTCAAGGACATAGCCATCGATGACAACCCTCCTTGCAAAATGTATGCTGCAACAATAGTTATTGAGGAGAACAATGGTAACGCTGCTATTGTGGATGACTCCAGCAAGCTCTCGATCCACAATTAGGAAGGTGAAAAAGAACATTGTTGTAACGTTTCATTTTGTTGGACCAACTTTCTATTGTTTTACCCTAAATCTTGATGTGATCCCAGAATCAAAAACTGTGGATAGCCTGATGAACCCCGAGGCTGAACCAATAGTGGTTAAAGAGAACCATGGCAAGGCTACAATTGTGGATGACTCCAGCAAGCTCTCAACCGACAACCAAGAAGGTAAAAAATAACATTGATGTTATATCCCTACTTGTTGGACAAGCTTTCTATTGTTTTACCCTAAGCTTTGCTATGATCCCACTTTGCACAATGGTTGGTTCTTGGGGCTAGCCAAATCACTGAAGTGTACATTTGGAACACATGCAATGGGAGAGAAGTGGAACAAAAGATTAGAAATGTGCTTGCCTTAGTCCCGCATGTGCTTGAGTGGGTGGATTCCAAAAGAGGCGTGTAGTAAAAGCTCATGGCTTTTCAAGCAGCACTCTGAACAGATGCTCTTTTTAGACTTGAGCCCTTTTTGGGAAGATTTTTTACAACTCAACAAGGATAACACCCTCGTGCTAGATGACAAATATTACAGGTACTGCTTGAATGACAAAGACTCCTATGTTATCTTGCCTTCTCTAGAGGACAAGATAGAGGATCAATGGAAGAGTTTCCTATATCATGAGATTTTTCCAATTTTCTATGAATGGAAGATATCAAAAAATTTATTGGAGACAGTCACTACATGTGCACTGGATGTAAGAACAAATCGAGAGTAGTCTCAGTTAGCTGAAACAGTGAGGGAAAACATGTCAAGTGGGGGCCATGTCCTACCTCCAGCACCATGTTACAAAAGGCCCACTAGTAGTATCAGGACCTATGATTCTCAGCAAAAGTCTTAAGAGCTAGATACCTAAGACTATGTATGCAAATATCCATGATGGGTTTGATAGTGTAACTCATCATGGAAAATTTGACATTTCAAAATGTAAATGGATTTGACATTTCAAAATGTAAATGGATTTGACATTTCAAAATGTAAATGGATTTGACATTTCAAAATGTAAATGAATTTGACATTGTATATCAGAATTATACACTAATTTGTTATGCAAAACCCAATTTTCTACCCAGTCGACTTTTTCATTGTGCCTTACAAGTTGTCTGATTATAAGTTGGTTTCAGATTGTTTGTCGGGCTTTTGTAGTTGATTTAAAACCACATGTCAGTGGGAATAAGTGTAAGTTGTACCACTTGTAAATTGGGGACCACCTGCAAGTGGTTGAGAACCATTTACAAGTGGTCGAGAAAGCTTTTGCAAGCAGTGTATGAGATTAAAACTATCTAGATAAGAGTGTTCAATCAAACACATGTGAACTGGGGACTACTCAGTTGAGAACCATCCACAAGTGGTTATGAAAGCTTTTGCAAGTGGTGTATGAGATTAGAACTATTTGGAAATGAGTGTTGAATAAACCACATGTGAACTGGGGACCACTTGCAAATGGTTGAGAACCACTTTGGAAGTGGTTGAAAATCACTTGCAAAAGGTTGCAAGTGGTGTATGAGATTAGAAATATATGGATAAGAGTGTTCAATCAATCACATGTGAACTAAGGACCACATGCAAGTGGTTGAAAATCTCTTGCAAGTGTGGCCAAGAACCATTTACAAGTGGTTGAACAAGCATTTGCAAGTGGTGTATGAGATTATACTTATTTGTTTAAGAGTGTTCTAGAAAACCACATGTAAACTGGGGACCACTTGCAAGTGGTTGAGAAAGCTCTTTCAAGTGGTCTTTGAGATTATATTATATATATAAGAGTGTTTTGGCAACCACTTCTAGAAGGTTTCAAGGACCAGTTAAAACTTGTATGAACCACTTGCAAGTAGAACTCCATTGGGAGTGTCGCGGCACATGCAACTACTTCCCTGTAAACCATTGCTAGTGCCTCTACTGGTTCGACAAACTCAGATGTTGTTACATGAGCATCCATAACAGAGTACTTGACATCGGTAAGGTTGATAATATTGCCATCCTCTAGTAGATTCTAAGCAATTATAACAAGGCAATAGTCCTTTCTCAAGTTAAATAGTTCCATGATGTCATGAAGAATTACATAGTGATGATCATCGATGGGGACGATAGGGAGGATATTTGTTGGCAAAGCTCCTTCTGGCAGCTGAACACCTTCTGATACACGTTAGGCAGCACCTTTGGTTGCAACAACTCATTGCTAGTGACCCCAGGCTGACTACTCTCAGCCTCCTCCATTGTGTCATGGTGGTCATCTAGAGTGACATTCAAAAACAATGAGCCCAACATAAAATTCCACCACAAGACACTTTCAATTATGTACAGGAAATTTGATGTCATTTCTATGCAAATGCACTGGGAGCTTGAGAATGCTCCTATAGAAAACATCTTTCTTAGAACTGTTAGGTCTTGTGTCCTTCATATGAACATGTCGGGAATCCTTGAACTCAAATGTGTTGACTGTCTGTTGCTCGTATGTTTGAGGAAACTCTACAAGGAAATGTCTTGTAGAAGCCAACCACTCTTGAGAAGGTAGGGTTAAATATTGCCTTCATTTATTGCTCCCATTGCTCAAGCCCAATTTGATAGAGAAAGTGGAAGAGCTTGTCCTTAGGTGCCTCCTTTGAGCAAAGCAACTCCTCCTCTATCTTGATTTGGAAGGGATCCATTTGTGAAAGGAGGCACAAAAATCTTCAAAGGCTAGGGTGGGAGTAAGAAGGCTCTAGCTAGGACTTAGGAGTACAAAGAGGGAAAAGAAGATCTCATATTTATAGAAATTCCATGATGTCATTTTAGCCGCCCTAATGATTGCAATAATATCGGTGCATTGAAAACGACACATAGCTCGAGGCAAGCTCAACCACCTCAACCACACCATGACACCTATCCGGGTTGGGCGAGTGTTGTGGTTATATAAACCGCAAAATCCTAGACTCGCCCATATTTACACATCATAGGTATGGGAAACAAGAAGAGCAGCAAAGCAAAGCTCTCTCAAAAGATGATGGCGGATATGAAGGAGGGAGAGAAAACGCTGGCGGAAGCAAAATCAATTCAAAAGGAGGTGAAATACAAAAACAAAGCAAACAAGAAGGAGAAAGCTTCAAGAGAAAGAAGTGCAAATAAGAAACCATTGAAGACAAAGGAAGAGGGAGAATAGTAGGAAGGAATAAACAAAATAGTGTATAGGTCACCTCTTGGACTTGTCTAATGGAGGATTCATTGTAGATTTTTCTTTGAAATTATGTAATTGTCATACTATATACTATCTTGTTACTTTATCTGCACCTCTGTGTTTCATGTTTTGATGCTTGGTAATAATAATAAACTTAGTGTCAATGAGTGTCGCGACACAACGCAAGGAGGAGGTCTACGTTCCACAACCGCTCACTACCTCGCGTTGTGGTACGACAACTATTTTTGTGCCAAAATGCAAGACTATGTTGTGCCTGTGAGAGAGTTAAATATTGCGCTATAACGCGAATAGTGCATGGGGCTACTAGTCGTCCCTCCATATTGCGTTGTGGCACGACACTTTATTAGTGTCGGGCAATGAAGTATCACACCACAACACGATATGGAGGGATGCCCATCATTGTCACCCCCAATATCGCGTTATGGCGCGACAAAGTGTTGCACAACAACCCGATATGGTGGGACGTCGATCGTAGTCACCCCCTGTATCACGTTGTGGTGCAACACTTAACTAGTGTCGGGCCACAATGTGATATGGAGGGATGTACTTTCTAGTCACCCTCCACAACGCGACACCTTATTAGTGTCATGCCACAATGCGATATGGAGGGGCGTCCATCATTGTCACCCTATATCATGTTGTGGTGCGACAAAGTGTCACGCCACAATGCAATATGGAGGGGTGTCCATCGTAGTCACCCCCATATCACTTTATTCGTGTCCCTCCATGAGAGGTCCCCAACCCACCAACACCAAAATTGAGATGGGGTCCTTGACAGGTCTCTAGGCCTATTAAAAGCCAGAGTCTCTAAGTAAGAAGGGTCCATGGAATAGACCTTTAACATTGACAATGGCCTGGGTCTATAGCTCTAGAAGAAGACCTAGTCCTATCTCACAGCAAAAACGGGACAACATCTTAAGATTCCAAAACTTTTTTGGCCCTATAAATTTCACAAATTGAGCTAAGGTATCCTCAACCAATGCTTTTTTCTCCCTAATAGATGTGAGGGCACAGCCGTTGGTGGAGTCCTCTTCCAAGTGGAGAAGTTTTCTAAACGTTTTTAGCGCGTGGAGATGGAATCAGATCCACCAGTACATGATTGACAACCTTAGTCAATTCCCACTTACCACCCCGCACTCACATACGATTCTTTTGTTTTCTAATTACTACCACATTCTTTTGACATTTAAAATAATGGCTTCCTTTTTAACTTTCCCTTACAATAATTCGTTAGTCATGAAAATTAGCATAAAAAATAGTCTTTCAAAAAACAAACATCTTTAGACTTAAGACAAAGTACAATCACTTATAATATTTCCTAACAACCCTAACACGTACTCCACTTGTCTCAAGCACACCTATACATGGGTGAAACAACAACACCCTTCCTTATTTACAATCCAGGTGGAAACCGAACCGGGCGGTTCCCAGGATAAAAACGAAATCCTAAGTAGTATCCATAAACATACACATGTACGAGCTAAAGACTCCACGTACCCGGGGGAAACCGACTCATCCATGGCTGACAAGCCATCATTACTCATCACCTGAAGTGAAAATATTTCAAGGAATCAGAGGTATCTTGAGACAAGCTGTCTTAAGGATGACCAATCATTCTTTCCTAAGTCAACCATGCTTAATCAAAACACTTCTTTCCTAATTTAAAAACAATGCACGTTGATTTCTTGAAAGATGTCTTTTGTTTTTAGCCAGTTTTACTTTTACTAATTCCTTACACTCTCTTTTACGTATGCAATGTTAATACTCAAAGAAGAACTAATGCTTTCATTTGTAGGCCTACTACTAGGCCTAGCCTCATGGTCTATGACGCTCTAGCCCTTTTGGGACCATTGCCCTCCTCATCACATTGAGGGTTTTCTCAAGTCCTCTTTGGTGCCATGACTTCTATTCTTATAAAAAGGACGTCTGTTTATTAGGTAAATCATAAAAAAATTGACTTTACCTTCGTGTTGAATCTATTTCCTCTTTTCACTCTGACTAAGGTTAAATTTATAATCATAAATGGTAATTTCTTGACCTCGTAATTTCTTATTTGCTTATATAAATAAGATAATTTTATTTTAGCTTCCTTAAGGATTTTCTAAGCTCCTTTAATTTTCTTATAATTTTTTATAAAAATTTTTCCTTCTTTATCAAGCTTGAGATTTGTTTATTTTTGGATTAATATTTATTAAATTCATTATCTCCTAAAGATTGAATTTTTTTAGCATTTTATTAGTGGTTTATACTTTCACTAATTTTCTTAGAAATTTTTAATTGGAATTTCTATTTATCATAATTAAATTTTAGCTTCAAATAAGGTTTTTGATCTATTTAATTACTTAAACTAATTCACTAATTATGACATAATTATTTTGACTTGCTAATGATAATTTTTAACTCTCATAATTATCTTGTAATTATCTAAGCTAATTAGATAATTTTTCTCTTTAATTTAGAAATAAAATTGGTTAATTTTAGCTTAATTAAATAGCTAAACTAATTTTTGGTTAATGAGCTAATTATCTCAATTAGATAATAATATTTTCTCACTTTGATAATTATCTCATAATTATCTAAGCTAGCGAGCTAATTTTTCTCTTAATTTATAATTAAAATCAATTAATTTTAGCTCAATTCAATAGCTAAACTATTTTTCTATTAATATCCTAATTATCCCAACTAGCTATTGATATTTTTTGATTGATAATTACCATATAATTATCCAAGCTAACTAGCTAATTTTCCTTTTTAGTTTACAACTAAAATCAGTCAACTTTAGCTTGATTAAGTAACTAAACTAATTTTTTTGTTAATGAAATAATTATCATGTCTACTGAATAATTTTTTTTAACTCTGATAATTACCTTGTAATTATTCAAATTAGTTAACTAATTTTTCTCTTTACGTTACAACTAAAATTAATTAAATTTTATCTTAATTAAATAACTTCACTAATTTTTTGTTAATAAGATAATTACGTCGTGATCTTAACAATGTTTTCTAACTTTGATAATTATCTTGTGATTTGTTAAGTTGGTTTACTAAGTTTTCATTAGTTTTACAGTTTAAAACATCTAATTTTTACCTAATTAATTACAAAAAATAATCAAAAAATTTATGATATAATTTTTCTAGCTTTCTAATAGTATAATTAAGCTCTATTAATTATCTTAGAATTAAATAATCTTGTTTAATCTAATTTACATTATTTAAGGTCAAAATTAATCAATTTTAGTTCTAATTAGGATTAATAATTAAGTAGATTATTAATCATAATTAAGATTAAGTGATAATTAGTTTAATAATATATAAAAGAGTGATTAATAGTAGGAGATAGTCTAATCTTATTTAATTAATAGATTAAATTACTAATTAATTGAGATTAGCATAATTACCTCGCTTAATCACTTAGATTTTTCTCTCTTAGTGATTTTTGTGAAGTCTCTCTTACGTGTGAGAATTTTCTGGCTAGGACTCCGAGTTTGAGGGAGTTTGTGAAACATAGGGTCCTACTTATAGTTTTTTCTGGTACACGCACACCCTCACATGCTGAATCTCGCAAGTACTTGCAGCTCAAGCAGCCCCCAGGCTCAAGAAGGCATTGTCTGCTGCTAAATACAACATGGGAAAGTGCAAATACTCTCTCCTAGTACTTGGCTACTTTGAAAATCAAGCCTGCTAAATTTTTGTGCTATTTTTGCTCTTTTGATAAATATATGGAAAAATATCTAAGGGTTATAATGAAATTCTTAATCTTTAAAGATTACTAAAAACCATCCAATTATTTTTTCAATTTAAAGTGGCAGCAAATCTTCCAGAGAGGATAGCGGTATCAATTTTTACCCGAATTCAATTTTGAGAGTTCCTAGCTATAGGTTTGTCGTGCTTAAGTCTTTAAAACTACCCATTTTAACTGCTTCTGAGATAGTGCTTTACCTGTCGCCCAATGCTTACTCCTAAAGCTTTGAGTTCATTTCCCTGCAGCTAGAAAAGTAAAAAACTTACCTCCACAACAGGATATGGAGGGATATCCATTGTAGTCACCCTCCATGTCGCATTGTGGGGCGACTACGCAACATGGGGGGGGGGGGGGGGGGGGGGGGGGGGGAGTCCATCGTAGTGACACCCCATATTGCACTGTGGCGCAACATAAACCTCCACATCGGACCAGAATGCGATATCAAGGAATGTAGATAACAGTCACATCTCCATATCACGAAGTGGAGCGACAGTGGTAAATGTCGTGCCATAACGGGATATGCACGTGTGAGTAGAAGCCTCTCACATTATTTGTGTTTTGGCACGAACAAGATAAATATTACGACAATGTGAGATGGTAGGTGCGCTTTGTGAAGGCCCCCCCATATCGCATTGCTCCGCAGCAAACACATAATCCCTCTCCCCCCCAACGTCTCTACTACGCACAACCATCCCATGTGTCGCTCATGCGGTGATATACACTTTCCAATGACATGTACTTAATTGTGGGGTCACCCTAACAGAAATTGCACAACTAGTAATGATGAGGATGTCTACCCCAATATATAATGTTTCTATTTATCATAGAGCCCACTATTGTTTGAGCTCTCTCCTCACCTCTCAAAGCCAACGTACCCAATTCTGCTGCCTGATTGCCTGTTTTTTCATCTTTTCCTGCAGCCTTTTGTTTTCCACACAAAATTGTGTTTTTCATGGCTCGCACGAAACAAATAGCTAGGAAGGTATACCCACAAGGCGGCCAACCATCAGCTCCAAGTAAAACCATACCCAATTTATGGGCAATTATGCGGAGTCAAAGGTACGATCAAAGTGAATCGTACTACTTGAGCTGCAAAAGCTACAAAGGCACATATCTCTAGCTATCCCTAAGATACCTTTCAGGAGGGTTGTGCACAAGATATGTGAGACCTGGATATTCGGTGGGCCAAAAGCACAATGGTTTCCTTCATGAGGCAGCTGAAGATTTTTTGATTGAGCTATTCCAAGATAGCTACGTCTTTATAGTGCATGCCCAAAGAATGACAATCATGCCCCATGATATCAACACACTCAGATTGCTACGCTTCGAATACAATGGGACACTAGTACCAATCCCTCTTATTGATAAGAGAATGGACACCATTTTGACATTCTGGCCGATTAGCAAAGTGAAGGTGATGGATGTTAGCACCACCCAACACACATATAGCACACAACTCAATGTGGAACAGGTCCATGGATAGATGGAGGAAGAGGAAGTGGTCTTGGCAGAGTCAAACAACTTGGCAATAGTAGTGGCTATTGATGAAGCCAAAAATGAATCCCTCCTCTTCCTAGGTCCTAGATTCAATGTTGCATTGCTCGTATGGGGACGGATGGTGTATTTTGCTTTTCGCCCTCAAGAGATAATCATATTGAGAGATTGTATGAGGGAGTTGACGGACCAAATTATAAATGTTTGGGATACTCATTAGTTTTTACAAATTCCCAGCATACTCTTCTCTAATCTGCCTAGGGATTGCCAATCCGAGGTAGTTGTGTTAGACGCATAGCTTTTAGTGGTGCTAACCTTGGAGGCCACTTCCTTAATTGATGTCATTGATTGGTTTCAATCAATCAACATGGATGCATTCAAGGTTTTACTTCTAGCTTACAATGAAGAGTGAGTCTTCTCTATTTTATCATTGTTTTATATTTTTGTCTACAATGAATAGCAACATAATTCCTAATTATTTGCAAATAGATCACATTGGAGTCTTATTGGACTTGACATCAAGCACAAGCGGTGCTACCTTGAAAACTCTATTCACGAGTTTCATGAAAATAATCAAAGGCAACATGTCATCAAAATCTGCTATGTTCCTGCAAATATGTTCAGAAACTTATGACTGCATGGGAAGCGTTGACCCAGGAAAATATCTGGAAAGACATGTTGATTCTTAGTGGGCGATGATCCAAAGTATGATCAATCTTGTGGAGACACGTCTAAAGGAGTCCCTGATGCATTTGTCCTACCACAACCACGGCTACAACCACGGAATTGACCTGGGAGGTATGATCGGATGCCTCAAGCCTCACAGAGCAAGCTCCTGAAGTTGCCTCTCCTTGTCTCTCTAATCATTCCACCTCTAGTCTTTTTGTTATACCCGATTTTGTAGAGGTCGAGGAGCCCACTGCATAATCCTCTCCTCAACCCCCAGCCCATTGGAGAAGACGAAGGAAGCTCAAGCCACACAATAGAGAGTGTATTAGTTAGTGTGCAATGGAAAGATAGATAGCCATAGAGTGATGGGCGTATATACAATGCAAGGTCCAAAGTGTGTTCACACACATCACTACCACATGTATATGGTAACAAATCTCCCATGGAGTGATGTGGTGAACGGGAGCTGGCACATAAGTAAAGGGAAGTGCCATGCCCTGAGGACATGATCAATCCACAAAGGGGAGTAAGCCTAAAACTTTGTGGAAAGCTTCAAACTTCTCACGAGACAACACCTTTGTCAAAAGATCTGCAAGGTTGTCTTGTGTTGGCACATAAGCCAAGCTGATCTCCCCTGCTGAGAGCCCTCAGTAATGCACCTCAATGTGCTTTGTGCGAGCATGAAAAACTGGGTTCCTCGCAACTGCCAATGCACTATGACTGTTAGTGTAGATAGTGTTGGCAGTGTCCTGTCCAACACCGAAATCATCCATAAGGCGTCTTAGCCATACACATTCAACCGTAGCTGTGAAGACTACCTTGTACTCAGCCTCACAACTAGAAGTGTCCACAGTAGGTTTCTTCTTGCTCAACCTCATATAATATAGAGCAATGTCATGATAGCGACAAATAGGTTGATCATGATATCATAAAAGTCTGTCGTACTCTCCTACCAACCGTAACAATACTAATCGAAGCGGCTAGGGGCCATGGTCATCATCTAAGTCAACGTTGGTATGCACGAATGCTCAACGTGGCTAATCTAAACAAAACCGCCACGTTGGTGACCTATGGTCAATCCTACATAACAATAGTCACTCACAAGTGTTGCGTGCTCTATCGAATCGGGTGAATCTAGGCAAAACTATTCTCTGGGCGTGTACTTACTCTAAGTGTGTCTAATTGTGCCTAAATGTGCGTGAATGGGACATGTACAAAGTGTGGGGTGTGTGGAGGAGGCAAGGAGAAGGGTCAGGAAAGAGAAGTGCAAATTTTATTATTTATTATTATTTTTGAATAATAAAGTAAAATAAAATATGCACAAAAAAAGAAACAAGCAAATGCAAAAAAATCTTTAAAAATACTAAATAACACAAAAAAGTAGAAAAAACATTCAAAACAAAAAGAAAAAGTAGAAAACACTAAAAAAAGAACAAATAAAGAAAACAAAAATGATTTTCTTTTCTTTTTTCTTTTTCTTTTTATTTTTATGATTTTTTTCTTTTTAAAAAAATTTCTAGTGTTTTTGAGAATTTCTTTGAGTTTTATGATTTTTTAATGAGTTTTTCTTGATGTAGAGTTTTTTCTAGAATTTTTGTGATTTTTTAAATAAAAACTTTGATTTTATTTTCTTTTTCTATTTTTTTGAATTGTTTTGTCTTTTATTTGATTTTTCTCTTTTTTTTGAATTTTTAATTTTTTCTCTTTTTATTTTTTATTGAAAAATTTTTATTCCCCTTTTTTTGAAAATTTTGAATTTCTTGTGAATTTTTATTGTTTTTGTCTTTTTTATTTTTATTTTGCTAAAATACAAATAAATTAGTTGAAAATGAAATGAAATTAAAAGGGAATAAAATTCAAATGAAATGTATTTTTTTTCTTTTTTTTTGGTTTTTTGGCAAAAATACAAATAAATTAATTGAAAATGAAATAAGTCAAAATAAAATGAAATGAAATTAAAAGGGAATAAAATTGAAATGAAATGTAATCAAAATGGAATTAAAATGAAAATGAAATGAAATAATAATAAAATGAAATGCAATACAATTATAAAAAGTCAATGACACAAAAAAAGGTTGTAGCTCGCACCCGTGATTAAGGAGAGAAAGAAGGAAGGGGAGAGAGAGAGAGAGAGAGAGAGAGAGAGAGAGAGAGAGAGAGAGAGAGAGAGAGAGGCACCTTTGTTTTTTGTCTTCTTGTAGGTTAGTGAGTTTATGTGTGTAAGTGAGTTCATGAGTGCGTGTGTGTGTGTGTGTGTGTGTGTGTGTGCGCAAACCGCGTGTGTGGGGTGTGAATGTGTGTGTGTGTATTTTTTTCTTTGTGTATATTTTTTAATTTTATTTGAAAATGACTTTTTTAAGCGGGAAGTTTTTTTTCTTCTTGATTTTTTAAAGAAAACTAAAATAAATAAAAGAAAGGTGCAAACTAATTAAAAAAGACACAAAAAAGCCAAAATTAAAAGAACAATAAAAAAAGTGTAGAAAAAAAACATAGCAAAAAAATTACCAAAATATGCGCAAAAGAGGTGGGATGAGGGAGGTGTTGTGGAGGGTGATTTTTTCAATTTTATATATATATATATATATATATATATATATATATATATATATATATATATATATATATATATATATATATATATATATATATATATATATATATTTATATTTAAATATGCACACATGCAAAAAAGTTAAAGAAAATTTACCGAGACTCAAAAAATATGCAAAAATTGTCCAGAAATAACAAAAATAGACAAAATATGTGATAAAAAATAACCGTTTTGCTTTGCACATTCCAAATTGATTACTTACATCTGATTCTTCACAATTTTAAGCACTAAACTAGCAAAAATATGCTAAAAATGCCAAAAATTAGCCATAAAAAAAGTAATAACTTCCAGCTTGTTCTACTCAATTTTTTTGCACTTAAAACATCAAGATCACAAGTCAAATAATTTTCTTTGACAATAAAATCAATGACAATGTGATCAAATTTTACCTCTTTTTTGTATGATTTTTGATCCAAAAAGTAACTAAAATTAACAATGCAATTAGGCAAATCTCTACACATACACTTGACTACCACAACTTGGACTTTGCAATGCAACTAACTACACAACAAATTTCCACCAATTACTAGTTCAATTATGTGTGCACACACTAGCACAATTAAGCACTGCACACACATAATTCTACCAAAAATTAGATAGCATTTTTGGTGCAATTTTGGCGATAAAAAAACTGACCCATGATCACCATACAAAATCAAGCAACTCATTTCTTCTCACAAATCAAATTGGCACCAATTAAGCCATAAATTTTCACTTGAATGTGCGCACTTTGCCTACACATAGGCACACAAATTGCACCTAGATTTGCACGATTTTTTTGCGCAATGAAACTTCAATTGAACCTGCACATTAAATCAAAAATTAATTAGGTTGATGCACTCACATTTACGTCAAGAATCGCGTCGAATTTCCATTGCAAGTGATGACTCCAACGTGTGCGTGCGTGCGTGTGTATGTGTGCGCTCCCAAAAACCCGTTTGACCTACACACCAACACAAAATCTTATGTGTAGCTTCCATTTCAAAATAAATAAATGCATAAGATCAATAAGCACACATTCAATTAAATATTTATCAATGTGTAGCATTAAACGCACATGCAATTAGTGAGTAATTAGAGGGGATAATTACTCAAAATTCCGTTAGTTACATATACTAAAAATCACTCAATTGTACATGAATTTTTTTCAATTTTATTTGAAAAGAGTGATTACCAAGCCTCTAATTAGGCACACACATATAAAACACTCCAATTGTTAGCAGATTAATGTGAAAGTTAGCAGATTAATGTGAAATTAGCGTGTACAAAGAGGAAAAAAATGTACAATTAGTATGCAAGCTACCCAAAACAAACCATATCGCCATTCCTTCAATCAACACGAAATCCTAATGGAAGTTACAACTTAAACTATCACAGGGGTAATCCTCTAGCTTAGGCACTCGATCCCCAACAGCGGCGCCAATGTTGGCATTCATAGCATAGCGCACAATCCATCGACATAATGTCAATCCGGTGGATCGGAATCCGGCTAGTGCATGGAGGCATGTATGCACCTAGTGTGATGGAATGAGGACTCAAAGAAGAGGGGAAAAGCAAGAGAGGCAAAGAGGAAAAGCCCAATGAGCCATATCTACAAACACGTACACACTCTAACTCTCTAATCATGCAAACAATGATGCTACTCTCACTCTAATCTCAAGCATACATACTCTAATAACATATTGAGCTCGCACATGGAAGTCTAATTAGAGTAATGTATGCAATTCACACACACACACACACACACACACACACACACACTAATCTAGCACACATGTGAAGCAAGAATGCTCAAACAAGAGGGAAACTAGAGAGAGAAGAGAAGATTAGCACTAACCATGCATCATTAACACACATAACTTGAAAGACGAGCAAGTAGAGAGAACTTAGCTTGAATTGCATTCAATGATGGCTCCAAGCTCCATAGCCACTCCTCTTCTCCTTCTCCACACTCACCTCTCACTCTCATGAATAAGCTTTCCCAAGAATGCTCTTTCACATGTTGTGAATTGACTTATATACAAAGGGCTTTTCAAAATTGGACGGCCGGCCAAAAGGTGCATAAACATGCTACATATATTTAGGCTCGTCTGATCATCATGTATACGACTTGGAACTCACTATGGAGCCCTTAGATACAATAAATATATGTATGCACATGTGTGTATACACCAATGGAAGCGCAATGCATGTTGTTGATGCTCGTCCGTCAACTCTCTCTCTCTCTCTCTCTCTCTCTCTCTCTCTCTCTATATATATATATATATATATATATATATATATATATATATATATATATATATATATATATATATGGAGCGATCTTCCTAAGCTTGCTTTTATTGTGAAGCCACAAAAAAAAGGCTCGCTCGCTTTATACCTATCCCCCATTGCAGAGAGTCCAATGCTTATTCACTTGGATAGCTTCCAAAACATCATTGGGCATATTCGCCGTAATTTCAAAGGGAGCAATAACTCCCTCAACACACTGTAACGGAATCCACATCCCAAGCTTGCACATCCAATGATCATATTAAAAATGTATGTACAAAGAGTTGCGGGATTTTAAATAGTGCATCTCAATACTTGATGCTCCATCCATACAATGGTATCTATCTCTATTATGCATGCCCTCCACAAAACCTCAATTCTCTTCTAATAGTCTCAGCAAATCCTCATAGTGCACATCCTTGCATACAAACATAGTGGTAGTCTCTACAAATGCAAGCTCTGGAAATTTATACATAAAAAAAAAATGAACAAGAAAACACCAATTCAAGTCCATAGATTTGAAACCTTTAGTATATTTCAAAGAGTTTTGAACATTTGATACCATCTTTTGCTTCAAAGATGCTATTGACCATAAATTTGGTTGTGACCACTCCAAACTTAATAAATAAGATACCTTGATGGTTTCAAGATTTCCATAGCCATGCATGGTAATAGAAACAATATAAGAGGGAGAGTAATTTTTTTTAACTTTGAACCAACTTGGTTAGACAAAGGTGTGCGGAAACTATTGCTCCAATGTACACATGTACAACTTTAAATGTGTTTCGAAAGGCTATGACGTGGTTGCTCTTCCACCAATGTAGATGGAAATATGATTGCAATAGCAAGCAAACACATAATTTTGCAACCCAAAAAACCTTCTAATGTGGCTGCACACCCAACTCCCTATTATAAAACAAGATACTCACAATGTAGTGGGAATTTAGTAGGTTGTTGCAAGTGCGTACTTCACATTATAAAACTATAGTCCCCTTGTTCTCGCGATTCTTGACACCAAGGATCTTTCCTTTCCGATGGTCCAACTTTCTATAGTTTCAAAACATGGTGAGAGCCCATAGCAAATAACTATATGTGTGCCCAAGCACTTTTTATGAACTCTTGTGGCACACACTCACCGTCTACATCTCTTATGTTGTGGCATAAAAGTCTAGTAAGTTGATTCTTTGGTTGCCTTTCGGGAGAAGAGCTTGCTCTATCAGAGTAAAGGAAAGTAGGAAGAGGAGGATAATCTTGCTTGGTTTTCTAGGGTAGGTGACAGAAGGAGGATGACCTTGCTTGGTGTGTCAATTGGAGGTGAGATGGAGAGAGAAGGAGGAGGAGCTTGTTCGATGCTACAGTGGAGGTAGGGAAGGTGGATGACTTGGCTTGGAGTGGAAATGGAAGGGGGGAAAGGGAGAGTATCTTGGTGTTGCTATGAAAGTGGGAGTAGGCTAGAGTATTGGAGTAGAGGGTGAATGTGATGGTTGTATCAATGGAGGGCTTGAGAAATGGGTCTAAGCATAGGGTAGCTTTCGCAACTAATGTTGAGTGTGTTTGGCTCAGATGTTCTTTGATTGACTTAGGTGTTGGCTAGTGACCATGATCTTCACAAACATAGAGTGCTTTGACATTTGGAAAGAGACATGTGTCCCATGCTCTCACACAGCACATCAATGTGCGTTCTCGTTATATTAGATAGAGTTTCTCTGTAGGAGAGGTCACTTTTGCTTATTGCCTACACAAGACAACCTTGGTGATCTGCCGATAAAGGCTTTGCCATGTGAGAAGTTCAAAACTGTTTGCAAAGCTTTAGGCTTATTTCCTTGAGTCCCATCTCACGAATGACCTCACGAATGGAATTAGATGTTGATTCAGATCTTTAATCTCTGTAAGAAATACGTGCATATCTTCCTCCTCATGCACAACTTTGAGTCTAGCTCCTTACATAGGTAAGTAATTTTTACCAGATTTTGACCAACATACAAAGAAGCTAGTCTATCACATGCCTCGTTTTTTGTTCACATTGAGCAAAGGTGTGGATTAACAATATGCTTAATATGAGTCTGCACATCATTAGCATCCTAGCATGCTACTAAGCAGTAAGCAAAACAACTCTAGCACTAAAATTGCTAGAACCTGCACCATCATCTATAAAACCTATTTTCACAAAACTTGGTCTTACATCATAACTATGCACAATGTTCCAAACACCCTTTGCAACAAGGGTGTTTCATCATGTGTGCCCAAAGTGGGTAGTTATCCCTATCCAATTTTTCCTTAGTCAACAGCATGAGAAAAACATCATTGTTCTCAGCCATGGATGATGACTGCACTTGATGGAAAAGTTGCCTTTATAGAGGAAAAGATGCACAAAAACAACTTGTGCTATATAGCATAATTGAAAGAGGACTACAAAGTGCTCATTTTGCAAAAAAATTGATGGTTAAAGAACTTACACCAAAGATCAAAATTGCCTAAGCATTACTAGCATAGTTGAAATAGAGGTTGAAGTGATCTTGAATCAAAATTTTGACTATATCAAGCTCAAAGAGCACACTCGAAGGTTATGTTGCCCTACAAACGCTCACCAAAAATCAAATCAATTTGAGAATGTGAGTCAATAGGATACTCACAATCTTGACCGAGATGTTAATGCATGCTTTGAGACCAGTCGTTGGGAATATGACTGCAAGAATTCATGTGTAGATGGCGAAGATGAAGAGGAACCTCAAGAGCATACAACACGTAAAGTAATATAACTCAGTGTGCTAATGCAAAGATAAGGCTTTCCCTAGAGTGATGGATGTGTAAACAAGTTGGGAAAAAACAACATTCTAACGAGGGAAAAAAATGTTCGAGAGAGCCTAAGTGTGTTCATAGACATGACTACAATGCTCACATATCCCAATTTGTAGATCAAATTTTCAGGTTAATAATGAAAAATCCTAGTTGTAAATTAGTGGAACCTTGAATTTCAAGGTAAGAAATTTGGCATTTTAGTCGTAAATCCGAGCAAATACCTATATTTTGACATAAATCTAGGTTGTTCCACTAGTTTGCCCCCATGGCCGAGAAAATGGTTTTTTGCAAGCAGTGCATCACTACCTACTATAATATGGCAACAAAAGTCTCTCTCTACAGTTGTTCCTTATGCAAATTGTACCATTTCCTTTGTTGTTCCGGTGGAAAACCTATTGAGCATATTTTTACGATTTGTGCGCAGTAAGACCTTTGTTTGTCATAGTTAAAATGACAGGTACTACAAATATTTTCTTTTGTTAATAAGCTTCAACAAAAGTTCAGGTGCTACTAGTGGCTATCAAAAATACCCCATGCGAAGATTGACTATTTGAAACACCTTGTAGGTACAATTTTTTTAATGCTAGTTTAATTTGGTCTAAGGTTGACTTTAAGGGGTTGTTGCAGTGTGTACTTGCTAGCTAACATTGAGCAATCAACAAAACTTTGGGTAGTCCACATTAATGTGAAATGTTTCATAAAAGCATTTGTTGCATGAAAACTCACAAGTCTACTACAAAGAAAGGTACTCGAAACACTATTGCAATTTCATACGTGTTATTTTGGATCACTTTTTGTCAATAGAAATTGATTAATTGAGTGCTTGAAACAAGGGATTTTTAAAGGACAGACAAGGTGTTATGGCCATCTAGATGGTGCTTAAAGCTATACAAAACACCTTGAGTGAACATGGGTAGTTTGGAGCACAAATAAAAGTAGCGTCTTTTTTTTGTTAACACACACGTCCTTTTGGTTAATGTATACTCTTTCTATTAATATAATTGTGGATCATCCTTTGTAAGCACATGTGATCAACATGATATTTTCTTTTCTTTTTTTCACAAATAGCAACCTTAATTCCTAATGCTCTACTTTTACAAAATCCTAATACTCTCAAAGATCCCCCCCCCCCCCCCCCCCCCAACAACCCACTTTTTTGGTGTGATTGCGATGCCATTCCTGTCCTCTACAAGATTTTCCTTTGTAAAATCTCCCTTCGCGTCACATCTCCATTATGATGATTGTGCAGCAATTTATGAATCTTGTGACTCCTACTTACATATTACGACACGATTGATGATTTGTGTCTGAATCATCAACATACTTTGCTCTAGGAGTCGGTTTAAGCTGCTTAAATCTTTTCAGAACAATGGTTCGTATTTCAACTTACCAAAACTGATGTCAATAGAGACTTGGCCAGCTTTAAAGATTTCAGGCAATAAGTATATTGGACTTCAGAAATGCCACCAAAAAAACACTTCAGTTGGTCTTTTCTGTTTGGGTCTTGCTTCTAATGTGGCTTCAGCACTGCTCTCCTTGATGGCCCATAGCATCGCATTGCAAGTATGAGAGAATCGTAACGTTCATCTGTTGATCACATAGCTTGCTCCGAGAGAAATAAATTTGAATTGATTTTATCAGCCCACGTTTTCAATACCGCGCTCCTAAAAATTTTTAAGTCCACATCTGTTTTAACTCTTTTCTTGCATGAAAAATGCAAACAAATTGTCAGTTGTGTTTCCTCTTCAAGCTACACTATGGACCAAGATCTGATGCAATCATTAGATCTGAAATGTGTACATTGCTGAGCATTGCTGATGAGTAAACCAACATTCCATTGCATGTAATTGGGGATAATAGGAAAAGCGACTGCAGGGTAGATTTTCATACACCCTCTCTTCATTCTACAAAGAACTATTTTTAATCAAGGGTGGCTTCCTTTCCTCCATCCCACTCTTGGAAAGAAGAAATTGAATAAAATTTTGGTGGTGGACCGTGAACCATAAAGCTCATGAAGCACTGGTTCAGGTGTCTGGTACGAGAGCTCTCAAGACACGGCAGCAGCTTGCTCCAAAAGATAAGACACCTCATCCTGATTATTGGATTGGGCCACCTCCAGAGGTGTATGCCCATCCAAATTCTGTACAACGCTGCAACACCACAACACATCAATACAAGCGGATATTTGTAAACGTACTTACCATGAATGAAATGTCCTCTCCATCAAGCTGTTTTTGTTTAGTGATAGCACTTACATACTAGCCCCTTTCTTCAGCAGAAGCTCTACACATGCATATTGCCCATAACTTGCAGCATAATGCAGTGGTGTGTTATGATCCTCATCTGGAGCATCCACACTCGCTCCAGCCACCAAAAGCGCCTCCGCACATTTCAACTAAAGAGTACAAAGAAAAACATCACATCAGTTCAGCATTCAGCTGTCAAAACCACCTCATCCTCCTTCAATTAGAGATACACCACAAAAAGACAATTGTAAAAGATATGGCATCTCAATAGTCCGCCATGGACAGTAAAGGCAGCTTCTAAGACAAAGATCCAGAGCCGAAATCTTAGTGTTGTCCCAAAGGGTCACAATGCTTTTGACTAAGGTTTATCCCTTTGTAGTTCCATCCCTTTGTGACAGCATGTGAGAGTCTTGTGAAATGTTTTCGGTGAATGTGTTATTGAATTCTGTATGAATGCCTTCGGAGGGTGAGCTAGCCTTGCAGCAACAAAATGCAGGCTTGGACTAAAGCTAGAAATGCAAAGCCATCCTCCAGTCACAGAAGTGCCTGAAACTGTATTACCCTAGAGTAAGCTTTCTCATAATCCTTTTCTAAGAGACCAACCAGATCCCAGACAAAACCGGAAGGCAGTAAAATCAATGCTCTTTAGTGAACTCACCATAAGCAAGATAGTGTTTGTTGTTCACGACTGCAATAAACAAGCCACATAATCATCACATACGATAATATTTTCCTATTCTTTAAACATTCAAATCTTGTTATGCTACAAAGTTCTGTGCATTTGATTCACATCTAGAGCACATCGGAAATGTTCCGGTGCAGTGTGATTTCCCTCGTAATATAAGAGACGATACATGTAGAAGACTAATTACTAAATTACCTCTCCATATCCACAAGCAAAGTGTAACGCTGTGCGACCTTCGGAGTCTTTCTCATCTTTGCTTACTCCACCTTTAAGAGCAGATTTTAGATCCTGATTGAATCAGTCCAATTGTCAGATAGCAAGAGAGACAACAAACAGATTCAGCTTTTGATCCTGGTTAAAAAGTTTACTAATAAGGATTGCAAGCAATACAACAAACACAATATTTCAACAGCAGGTTACCTCTAGCTTGCCAACGCTTGCAAAGTAATGCACAGTTGATTCATCTTCATGCTCGTGCTCTTCCACTGCTGCAGCTATGTCTTCACCAGGGCTAAGAATTCCTGTAGCTCCAACGCCCATAGCTTGGCCAAGCTTGCTAAGCACAACAGGGTCATTCCAATACCTGCATTTCGATCAAATGCTATGTCATAAAATGGCTGAATGAGTTAGCTTTGCCATGCAGTTACCCTAGGGGCTAGTCAAGAAATGGACCAGCACACCAGCCACTTGAAGAAGACAAAAGACACAAAGAAATAACATAAAAGCGAATGTATTGCTGGTTGGCTCCCCACGCAAACTCTTTTGCAGTAAATAGCCCTCCCATCTAAGCCCCCACCAAGGTGATTCCAAAGCACACAGACCACTGAGGAAGATAATGGGAAGCAGTAACGTTCTCATACACAGAGTTGCTACTTCTTACTTGACCACTGCAGATGGACCTCCGGTTTCAATTTCATTCAAAATTGCCAGTATGGTGGGATCATCGTTTATTTGAGCCAAGTGTGGTTTATGTTGATCTTTGCAAGGTGAATTTGCCGGCGTTTGAATTGCATTTGCTATCTCTGGATTCTAAACAAACGAGGAACATGTTTTACTTGTTTTCTGAAAAGATGTGCAATGATTAGGCTTATGCGGACAGCACGTGTTAGAATTTTGATTATTCTTCTATTCTACCTGTATCAAAGCCATGCCTAGCCTCTCAGCCATTTGCATGAACTGGGGATTTTGCATTATAATCTGCATGGCATCAAAATATTCCCGTGTGTCCAGTTGAGACAGATTCTCTTTGCCACTTATGTTAATGCTACTTTGGAGTTGTTTAGCCATACTGTTGAAAGCAGGATCACTTGATATCTGCTCCACCAGTGTCCTAATGGTTGAATCCTGAAATATGGTTTCTTTAACATGAACCCTCTCGCAAAAGGACTAGAATCTTAAGAGTGAGCTGCTGATTCACGTCCACTTACATTTAACAAACTTGACATAGATGAGAAGTCAAAGGAACCTGAACCATCAAGACCATCTTGATGCCCTGTTTGACCGGCATCTGTTGCTTTTTCTGTCTGTTCCACAGATGGATCCTTGCTCTCTGCAGTCAACCATGGCTAAAAGGTTAGGCTTTACAATTTTCAATAACAAGATAAGGCTACTGCCTCTCAATTAGCATCATGACCACACCACAAACACAAGAACCTTCCCTAAACACCAGACTTTTCTCTCTCATTTTCTGTAGTTTAAAGGATTGTTTCCCATCTATCAATACGTAAAGACTCCCAAATTTACTCCCTTCACCTTTCCACTTCAACTTCAAGGTTTCCTGTACAGTGGAGCCTTATATTACAAAAGCAACCTATTACAAAACAGTAAAATGGAACGCATGTCTCTAGATGAATTCAGGATAAGCCCAGATTCACCTTTGGACGATGGTACAAGGTATTGAAGTAGTCATCTACAAGACAGTACAACCTTCAGTTCCATCATGCATAGAATCCACTAAATACTACTAGATCACTTCTAATAAGGGCATCATGTGCACATAAAAGCAGTCTAATTCACACATTAGCATGGGATGAGAGGATATGCGTGGTAACTAACGTACTTCTTTAATTTCCGAATATGTGTTAGTACTTTCACTTTGTTTCTATGAGCAATTCTAAATTTTTATATTGACTCAAGTCAATTGGTCCAGCATTGCCACTACCATACACATACAAAGTTCCGCTCATAGTTTAGTAGCCATTTAATTCACTACATAAACCTACAAATAACCAAGAAATGGTCTAAATTCCCCTATATAATAAGTGCACTTCGTGGTCACCAAATAGATATTACATGCATGCATTTGACTAAAATACCATTGAACCAACTAGCATTATCAGTGCCTACAGATAGCTGCAAAATTGGACGACAAATTTAAGCGCTCACACAAACACGTGCAAGCATACACATACAACGGTCAGCCTGCTTAGCTTCCAGCATGACAACTAAATGAATGCATAGAATCATACCTCGAAAGTTAATCCTTATGCATTAAGAATATAAAAACAGTTTTAAGCTCTCACATATACAAGTGCAAAATAGATCGATACGAAGGTCTCCCTGCTTAGCTGCCAGCCATAACAACTAAATGACTGTTTAGAACAATACATTAAAATAGCAATCTTATGCTAAAAATATTATAAAAGCCTTTTCTCATATTAGAAGTTTGGGTGGGGATGAGAACCTTGCAAATTCCCTTCAATTTTGAGCTTGAATTTTTAGCAGTGTCTATTCCTCAAGTGCACGTCGAATCAGCCAATTGAATATGGTGCAGTGCGTGCTGCACAAAAGGGGAGCCACTCCACTCCCTTGTCACAAGTTGCCTAGATTGAATAAAGTCACTAATTTCTCCTTGACAGTATTGGGGTTACTGATGGTCTAACAGTATTCTGTGGAATGATTTATGAAAATATGTACATTGAATTGGAAATTTCCTTGATTGATCTGAATACATGTGCTCTTTGTTAGTAATGTAAAGAAAGATGAAATGTCTGGAGCATTTGTCTGATGAATGATGTAATGAATTTAGTGCATCTAGACATCTGTTAGAGATAAATGAGATCTAAATATGATAGGGCATCAAGATTTCTATCTGGATGAGATGACTAGATATTGTTGTGAGTGCATCAAGAGTTTCGAAAGGATGAGATTGCTACACAGGCCCCAGGGATCTAGGTGCATCAAGAGTTCACGACTAGATGAGATGGCTAGAATGAATGATTGAAACATGGTATTCATTGTGAACTAAGTGTGTGATTTGTAAAATGCATGCCTTGTGCATGTACTGTCTTGTGGGGATGATCATAGGCATGGTTTTCTTGAAATGTGAAAAAGGATATGAATCTAATAGTAACAAGATTTAGTGGATCAAGACATCAAGAAAAGATCAGCACGGTCTGGATGTGATTGCTAAATATGTTACAATGATCATGATTTGTATCTAGTATCCTTCATAGAAATGTTATTGATTAGTGACTCATGTCTTTGTGCAAGTACTAGATGTGTGCAATCTAGTGCATGGGTACATAGAGCCAGTGTCTACTGAAGAAAGTATTGGCATTTGTCTGTTTTGCAAGCGTAATCGAGGGCGATTACAATTCTTTCAAGAGGGGGGTATATCACAAGTTTGTGACGTGGCATGCCCAACTTAAAAGATGGTTCGAGAGGATCATGGGGGTTAGAGTTTAAAAACTATAACCCAACCAACTTATGGACACCGGCTGAGGGGGATGAACCCTAAAAAGACAGTGTAAGGGCTGACTGAAATTTCCGCCATTTCCGGGCTGCTACCCCGTGGCATTGCTATACAAATTTCCGCGTTTTGCGTTGGCTACACAGCTGACACATTTGCGCATGCTTTTGGGAGTAGATGCTTTTGGATGAAGAGCTTTTGGGCATCTCTTGACTATTTATAAGGACCTCTGGAGGGCCACTCTAGAGAGCATATGGACATAGAGTCTTGAAGAGCTGGACTCTCAGGGAGTTGTACCTTTATGAAGCAATATACGGGTCAGTAACTGGTTATGTACGTACTCCAGAAGGGGATTCCGACATTGTTCATTCCACCGTTGGAGTAAAGCAGGGATGCCCACTCTCCCCTACTTTATTTGGTATGTACATAGATGAGGTATCAGATTACATTGATAGAGAGGGTGATAGAGGTGCTCAACTTGCAGGGTCATGGATCCCTTTGTTGTTGTATGCAGATGATATTGTATTGCATTACATAAATTCGCGGAGGACAGTGGACTGTCGGTAAACTTGGGTAAAACCAAAGTTATAGTGTTTAACACCACACCGCAGTGGGTTAGGAGATCGGCACCTACATTTGCATATGGCCAGGATACAGTAGAGTACATAGATGCATACACATACCTTGGTGTGGTATTTGCAGGACCGAAGTTTACTCTTAAGAAAGCAACGGATGCTAGATTGTCCAGAGCCTCTACGGCCTTGGGAGGGTTGGAGAGGATGTGTTCACAAGTGCAGTTTCAGGAACCACGAACAAACTTTGGCTCTTTGATACTCTGGTGGCTTCGGCTATGCTTTATGGGGTCCAGATTTGGGGACCATCTGTGGATCAGGATAATTGGAAGTCAATGGAGAGACCTTTGGTATCTATGATTTCCCGAATGATTAGAGCCAAGGCCTCCGTACCACACGCGATTACCCGAGCGGAACTAGCTGCCCCTCCGATAGAAATTGAAGCTCTTACCAGATCAGTGTCCTTTATACATGGTTTGTGGGATACAAATAATTGCCGATATACTAGACTGGCCCTCGAATCCTCTCGACAATTAGCAATGAAAGGGGATACATCATGCTGGTATGCGCAACTGTCCTCGTGGTTTCAGAGACACGGGTTCAGTATGGAAAGATTACCCCCCTTCCAATACTCTCTTGAGGCTCCATCACTGGCAATTACACGAACGGAGATTAATAAAATCATCCGTCAGGAATTATACAGTTGGGTACTAAGAGGACATGGGTAGACCCTACACAAGAATTGGGCACGAAGATGGCAGACTACAAAGAAAACTTCCTACAGCTATCTGAAGATGGATTTGTGATTCGCCCGAGCTACATGGATACCCACCTGTCTCATGGTTTGAGATGTGCTATTGGTTAGATTCGTAAATCCTCACACCAGCTGGAAATTGAATTTGGTAGATTTACGGGAATCCCACTTGAGAGCAGAATTTGCAAGTTATGCAGAATGGAGCTGGAGACAGAATTACACTACATATGCCATTGCACCGTATACTATGAGATACGTGGGCGTTTCCATTGCCTATTTAAAGAAGGCTTTGGACCTCTCGATAGAGTCATGCAATACCAAGATCAAAGATGCTTAGGCTTGTACCTACTGGAACTACATCGGCACACGGATAATCTAATGAGAAGACAAAGAGCACTACAGCCACAAAGGCAGATCACAGATTTCTTCGGATTGAGAGAAGCAGGAGTGGAAGGAGAAGCAAGAGGCCAACAGCCAGCACAAAGGAGTACCCACATTCATACCAAAGGCACCCTCATTGACAGGGCGATTGAGCTTAGGAAATCGAGACGACCACGACCGAGATGCAGAAGCACACTTCACCGGAGGAGACTACAACAAAGGATTAGAAGCATTCTAGCCAGACATCCAGAATGCTCCTAAGAAGTTTATTTAATACTTTGTATTTGGTTTTTCACATTTATTTTCACACTTTCACACTTTTCACACTTAGTACTTTAGTACTAAGGTACCCAGACATTGTAACAGATTCATCACTTTTGTATCAGTTTGGTCTCATAGGTCATTCTGGCCTTTTGAAGACGTTAATATAACATTTCATTTCTCTCTCTCTCTCTCTCTCTCTCTCTCTCTCTCTCTCTCTCTCTCTCTCTCACATTACACAGTCCGAGATCACCGGGCTCATCCGCCAGGACTTGACTCAGCTAGACACCAGGGGGACATGGATACAACCAGCACAGGAGCTGGGCACGAAGATGGCTTTCTACAGAGAGCATCTCCTCCAGCTTACGGTTGATGGTTTTGTGACGAGGCCCAGATACATGGACACCCACTTGTCTCATGGGATACGATGCACTATCGGCCAGATACGTACATCTTCACACCAGCTGCGGATCGAGACTGGGAGATACATCGGATTACCAGCAGAGGCTAGGACATGCCCCCTGTGTGACATCGAGCCTGAGATAGAGTTGCACTACACATGCCACTACCCCGTCTACTACGAGATACGAGGCCGCTTCCATTGCTTGTTCAGAGAGGGCTTTGGACCATTCTCCAGAGTCATGCAGTACGAGGATCAGAGATACTTGGGTTTGTTTTTGCTCGAGTTACGCAAACACAGAGAGAGCCTGATGAGAGGAGAGGCTAGCCAGTCCCAAAGACAGATCACAGATTTCTTTAGAGCTGCCACTGGACACCCGGAGGAGTTATTACCAAAGCAGAGCTCGTCGTCTCACACCAGAGGCACACTGATCGACCGAGCGACTGAGCTGGGAAGATCCAGACGCCCACGACTGCAGAGGACTACACAGCATCGGCGGAGGCTGCATCAGAGGATTCGGATCACTTTGGCTCGACATGCACGACGCCCGGTCAGACTACTGACCAGTGAGGAGATTGATGAGATCCACCAGCGACCGATGCTGAATCTCTTGTGATCTAGCTATCCCAGCTAGCTGCTTAGTTCACACCTAGTAGTTTAGGATTCCATAGTATTTTATTGTGACATTTGTCATTTCATTTTTGTCATACTCTGACTTTGTATCAGATCCACCACATTGTAACTTTCTGGTCTCATAGGTCACTTTGGCCTTTTGAAGACGTTAATATAACATTTCATTTCATTTCATTCTCTCTCTCTCTCTCTCTCTCTCTCTCTCTCTCTCTCTCTCTCTCTCTCTCTCTCTCTCTCTCTCACCCCTCACGATGTGGTGTGACGTAGAAAACTGCATCCTCATCTAGCAACCAACGGAGAGGAGAGCCACCTCTCAAAGACATGTAAGCAGGAGAAATGAGAAAGGTAAACGTGACATCACCGTCACTGGCATATGAAGCCACTGCTCTTTGCATCACGCATACATCTTCGTTGCTGCCTCATACGTCCGAAACAGCAGCACCTAATGTGCCCTGTGTGACCACACTGCCAACGTCGTATATATGGACAACTACGAGACCGCTGTCTCTAACGAGTCAACACTGAACTCTCACACGTCTGCTATGTGGATGCTAAGAAACCAAAACTATGGTGAGAAATCCTCGAAGAAATCTCACAAAGTTTCCCTTGTAAACTGAACAAAAAGCTCAAGCAAAATCTCAACCATAAACCATGCCAAAATGGCAACTAAGTGGGAGATCACTTTTTGACCACTACACGATCATAACCATGATCAGCTGCATCAAAACCGATGCTCGCATATGCGTAAAATGGCTCACAATCTGAAGGCATAAACAACGTCACTAAACCAAGCGAGCCCAATCTGGGACAAATAGCTCAACCGAGCGTAAAGCGCATAACCATATACACATGTAGTGAGCAAACACAGTGCTCAAAACGCATCCCACAAGAAAACTTCCTACAAGTCTCTAAGCGGCATAAAAACCTATAGAACTTGTAAAGCCTGTGGCTGCCTGTAGCCACACAAGCATATGCAACTCACTCTTGCGAGAGTGGGTACAAAGGACACCAATCTGTGTCCAAATTAACAAAGCCTATTAAAGCCAAGAGTCTGAACTTGATGACTGTCAAAGTGGGAATCACACTCGACCACTAAACCGCACAAAGCATGGAGAGAAACTAGGAAAAATCTCACAGAGTTTCCCCCGAAATTTAAGCAAAATCTCAAAAATGTCATTAAAACCGCGTAAACCATGAACAGACACTCAGTGTCTCAGTAGCAAAACCACATATGGCATACATAAATTGCCAAAAGCCTGGCAATCTAGCTCTCCTCCACGAGTGGCTCTATGGATGATTGCACCTATCCAAAATCCCCTGTAAACCTGTGAATCTACCACATGTGAGTTGTCACTAGCTCACACCATATCCGCATGTGCATGCATAGCATAACTACACAAAGCCGTGGTTGCCTGTAGCCACACAAGCATATGCAACTCACTCCTGCGAGAGTGGGTACAAAGGACACCAATCTGTGTCCAAATTAACAAAGCCTATCAAAGCCAGAGTCTGAACTTGATGACTGTCAAAGTGGGAATCACACTCGACCACTAAACCGCAGAAAGCATGGAGAGAAACTAGGGAAAATCTCACAGTTTCCCCCGAAATTTAAGCAAAATCTCAAAAATGTCATTAAAACCACGTAAACCATAAACAGACACTCAGTGTCTTAATAGCAAAACCACATATGGCATACATAAACTGCCAAAAGCCTAGCAAAGCATAACTACACAAAGCTGTGCTCAAACTACTCTCTAGAATGACCCACAAAGGCATACATGAGCACAATGCCTGTGCTACATAGTCTGCACTGCAAGGAATGTGCAACCTGTGAGCAAAACGCCTAGAATCTTGCACCAATCGAAAATCTGACACACAAAACAACTAGCCATCTGTGGTCGTAAACGCTATCAAGGAGCCGAACTCACTCGTGGGGAATCCGCTCCGGAATGGTCCGTCGGCCGTATGTGTCTAAAGTGTGTCGCTGAAGCTGGAAAGTGGAAACCCGTCGAAGCCAAATCGCCGAGGAGACACCGCGGAGTTGAGCCACTCCGGATATGAACTAGTGGAGAGCCGATGCCGCTCTCTCTCGATCTGTCCATGTCGAGGCCGGGATGCGGGGGGGAACCGTCGAAGCAAAACCGCTCTGAAATGGACGTGGTAGGAAAGTCGATGGCGAGGCTACGTTGGAGGAGATCCAAATCCGCTCTCTCTCGCTCTCGCTTTGTTGAAGCCAAGAAAATATGGTCGATGCCGTTTTTCGCCGCCGCCGGACGGAAGTGCTTGCCGATCCGTCGAAGCAAAACCGCTCCGAAATGGGCATGGGAGGAGAATCGATGGCTAGGCTACGTTGGAGGAGAGCCAAAACCGCTCTCGCTTTGTTGAAGCCGAGAAAATATGGTTGATGCCGTAGCTACCAATGCTTGAAACCGATGCCGGAGCCGATAAGGTGTCATCGGAAAAATGCGCCTCCAACATGTCGAGGTGTGACCGTCGCGACCGAGGATGTTGGGCCCATGCTGAGGGATACCCGGGCTTTATTCGCCGATGCTCACACAAAATGCCTGGGTGTGTATGTGCGCGCCCCGAGAGCACACGCGTCCTCTCTTTTCTCTGCGACCAAGAGAGCTCCCAAGCTCTCTCTTTCTCTCTGTAGCTTCCTCTCCACTTGCTCGAGTGTGTGTGTGTATACACTCTTAAAGAAGAGAGGGGATTAAAAACGTGCTCAATTGCTCATCGACCACAGTGGTTCTGATACTAGTTGAAAGTGCACGGTGCACAGATGCGCGTGTGCATGTGCGTGCAGGGAAGGGGAAGAAGGAGAAGAGAAGAGCACAATGTGGGTGGAGTAGGCCTCTCAGGAGGAGAAAGATGAGAGTGCTCCTTACTCATATATATATATGTACATGTATAAGGGTAAGTATGGGTAGTGGGCGGCCAGACACCAAATGTCCGCCGAATGTCCGGCCCCGAGCAAAAGGCATGTCGCCTTTACCCCAATAATAATCTTTTTTTTCGAGCAAATTCTTCTATTAGTTAATAAAACTGCCCATAGACACCTCTACTAGAGAGGGCTACATCAACCATAAGGGGAGACTCTCCCAATGAAAAAACAACATATGTACAATGAGGGCTAAATCAAGAGATGGGAGGAGGGAAAAGCCACGCACATGGATGGTAGTACCATTTGAGCTCACCTGGGACCATGGTGAAGAAAGGCCCAAGGCGCCAGAGTTGAAGGAACTCCTCTCTGCACTCCCGCATGCGTCCGGAGCTTCCCTGAAGTCTCTCGAATTGTCCCTTGAGAGTATGGATCAACTCCAGCCAAAAATCTAGAACAGTCTTCGCTGGTGGCACAAGGCGAGCCTCGAACATGCGGAAGCAACGGGCCCGCCAAATGAACCAGAGTGTCAGGCCACAGAAGAGCTCCCAATACACCTCTCTCTCACAGCACCACTCCTGTGGGGTAAGCTCTGTAGCAGGCTAAAGTGTAGGTCGACCCCCTGTATCACTAACATCCTGCTGGTGGAGGATAGCTCAAACTATAGTGCAGGGCCCGTGAGAGTGGACCAAGCAACTGTCCCCCATGTGTATTGTCGTGCTGTGGAAAGAGTTGGCATCAACTGAAAGACCCGAAGCCAAATCTGTTGTGCCATAGGGCAGTCCCACAAACAATGACACTAACTCTCCAAAGGATGGTCACAAGTTGCGCATGTTGCCGAAAGGCCACTATGTACTAGCCAGCTCCCCACTGCTGTAGCTCTATGTGCAACTAGCCACTGGTACAGAGTGACTCACCGCGGCTGTCGGTGTCCGACAACCTCGCCCAAAAGGCTGCCAAGAACTAAGCTGTGAGACCCTTTTCGTGAAAGTGAGGTGCTACAGTAGGACGAGCCTCTCTCCATGCTGCCAGTATGTGATGTCCCAATCGAACAATGTACTGAAAGAAAGGGACCCCTGGATGGTCGGTTGAGGAGAAAGGGTCCCTCCAAAACCATTCTTCAGGATCCCACTGCACTCGTGCCAGTGGACAGCTCTCCCAAGCCCAAAGACTTCAGTGGCCTGTCTCAAGAGCTGTTGGGTCAGGAGCGATGACACAAGTCCTCCCGCAGATGCCCACTATTCGGATCCTTTGAAAACAACACTCTACAAGCTGTGGAGCCTCTACCGAGACTCTGTGTAGTCGACCCTCGTCCTCTATCTCGAAGAACATGGAGGGTACAGTCTCTGAGCAAGCTCGAACTGCGATGAGGACCTCCAGTCGCGTGAAGGACCCCATACATCTCAGAGCTGCTGTCTCTAGAGGTGTGAGCCACTCAGCTCGTACTACCTCTAATATGTCCTGACACATGCTCTGCACCCCTCTCATGCCTTGCAGTTGGATGCTATGTAACTCCTTTGGCAAACCTGAGAGCTGAAACCAATCAACCTAGAGTGCGTGCTGGACCCTCTGCCATGGGACCCCAAGAAACATGAGGCCTACTACCAACCAAGTGGCCTCTCTGAGTGCTGACCATGGGGTTCCAAACAAGGGGCTATCTCAAGCGCTCCTCCGTGCGGGTGGGCTAGTGCTGCTCCATGCCTCTCCGCAGCTGCTCCCAAGAGCGAAGCAAGCTCACAGCGAAACGATCCTCAAGTCTCCTGCTCAGGCCAACTCTGCACATCTCTGTAGAGATCCATCTGATGGAAGGTCTCTAAGGGCCTCCTACCTGAGGCACTCCAGCTCTAAGCCGCTGAAGCAAAAACTCCTTCCAAGGCTCCTCTCGTGGAAGCAGTCCTCTGACCACAAACTTCCCAAGAAGGGCTCTGCTCTGCTATACTGAGAACAAGGTAGTGTTGACCTGCCATGCTACTTTGGCTCGGGCTATCTGAGTGTCGCACCCTGACCAAAGAAAGTTCCTAATCAGTCTCTCTACTTGGCTGATGCAGGAGCTCGAGAAGATCCAACAAGATGTAATGTACCACATAGTAGCCAACAACACCTCGTTGGCCACTACAACTCTGCCTGCCAAAGAGAGTCGTGCCGAACTCCAATGTAGCAACTTCCTCCTCATGGACAGGAGGAGAGGAGCAATCTATTGCTCAAGAGACAAGTCCAGGCCAACCTGACAGCCCAAGTAGCGAACTGCAGTCCCTGGGGGAATCCATCTAGAACCCTCACCTGGTAGCCAATCAGACGTAGGAGCACTGCCAACCCAAAAAGCCATTGTCTTCCTCCAATTGATCGGTGTGCTTGATGCACAACAAAAAGTCTCAAGAGCCTGCTCACACCTGTGCACGTTGGCCTCCTGGCCCTCCAAGTACAAAGCTGAGTCATCTGCAAACTCAGCATCCAATAGCTCATCGCCCCGAATAGGGAGCACTAAGCCACGTAAACCAACCTCTTGTGAAACCAAGAATCTGCTCATCGCCTCAGTATAGAACAGAAAGAGGAAGGGGGCTAGAGGGCAGCCCTGTCTGACCAAGCGTGTGAGCATGAAACGGTCTCCTCTACCTCCTGCCAAAAGCACCTCACTGTGTGCACGTCTATAGAGAGCTGACACACCTCTGATCCAAGCATTTGAGAAGCCCATCCTACGTAGAGTACCCTCCAAGAAGTCCAAGTCAACTCTTTCGTAGGCCTTCTCAAGATCGAGAAGAAGTATCACCAGATCCTCACCTCGGAGGCGCCCGAGGGTAGACGCCTCCCAAAAAGTGAAGATGTTGTCAAGAATACTGCGTTCCTTGGAAAAACCTGTCTGGATCCCATGTATAATGCTCTCTAGAAGTGGCTGAATCCTCAAACTCAGAGCCTTGGCTAGAATTTTGAAGGCTGAGTTGAGGATGATGACGGGCCGCCACTACCGAATCTCATCCAAGGAGCCACCCTCCTTGGGAATGAGGTAGATCAAGCCCTCACTCATGCTGTCAGGCATCTCTATTGTGTGCAAGATGTACTGAAAAGTGTTAGAAAGGTCCGAGCCCAACAAGTCCCAGTACTCCACGAAAAAACTAGGAGTAAAACCATCCTCATCGAGACAACTACCTCGGGGAGGTGCTCTGAGGGCCGCATGGAGCTCCTCTAGCTGAAGAGGCACCTCAAGCCTCTGGCGCATCTCCTCAGTCACAAGACAAGGCATCTGTGCCCTAACTTGCTCTCTGCATGCATCCTGACGCTCTGAGTGAGGCTTTGCTCACACCAGGTCACTAGTAAAAGTCAGTAGCAATTGCACGCATATCCTCTGGCTTTGAAGCAACTTACTCGTCAGGTCTCCTCAACTAGCTGACATTGGTGTGCGCATGACGAGGTCCCACTACCTCAAAGAAAGACCCAAGCACCCTGTCACCCAACTGAGTCCACTGAGATACCTGTCGATGGAAAGAAAACTCATGACGCCTCTCCTCTATGCTGGAAAGCTCCTAGCGAGCCTGCTGCAACTGCTCCTCCAACCAAGGACTGTTTGGATGCTGCTCCTACTATAACCGGCCTATACAACGTAGAGGGCGGTACTATTTCAATTACCTGTTAACTTTACACAGAGCACTGAGAAGGGAAGAGAACACAGTTGCGTCCAGCAACTAGAATGTCACTGCGCACACGAGACCGACACCCTGTAGGCCCCAAAGACTCGCGCCCCTTTCGGTATTTCTTTATTCAAATTAAGGTAGACGATCCGACCACTTAGCACAAGCTTTCACAAAGCTGTCCAAACCTGGCGAGGGCTGAAAACGCAGGTTTTCGACCGGATTTCGACAGCATAACGGTGCAAAAACCCCTGTAGGTCAAAAACACCTGTCTAGGACGGATTCCCTCGATATCTGGAAGCTTTCTGGTGAGCTGTCACACAAATTCAGCGGGCTGTAATTCTCTGTTTTTCACTGCCGGGAGCCCAAAAGCCTGTACACGCATCCCAAGGCTCTCATGAGGCTCCCCCGATGTTCCCTTGCAGTTTAGGTACGAAACCCTAAACCTGCAGAAAAACACAGCAGGCTGTAATTCCCTGTTTCGGATCGTTTTTAGCGGAGCGAACACGCCTACGCGTGTCCCAAGGGCTCCCGCACGCAATGGGACAATTCCCCTGTGAATTGGACGAGTTTTCACGCGAGAAAACTCTCCAAACTCGTAATCTTTCGTGATGGAACTGTGCGTACCTGTGGGGGATTAGCAATTAGCTAATCCGATTCCTGTTCAGAAGGCTCTTGCCTCGGCAAACGCGCATAAGCCCCCAGAACTGTACATAGGTCAAATGAGAAGCCCACTAGTGGGGTGTCACCAACGTGTGACTACTATCTATCCTTTTTTTTTATTTCTTTCTTATTATCTATTTACTTTCACCTTTTGGAAACACCCCTCGGAAAATCTAACTGCCCTGCATTGCATAGCTAGTGTGGAACTGTTCAGAGGGAATCCAGGCCTGAGGGCAAGAGAGCACTAAGGTTGGACAAGGACTATGGTTAGCCAAGTGGGGTCATTGACTAGCCAAAGTGGAATCCTTTGCTACAGAGGCTACATTTCAGTTCTGGATGTGGCCGCAGTGTACAAAGAGGGTCGGATGACCTAGACAGATACAATGGCAGCATCTCCTAAAATTTAGGGAACTGCTATTTTGGGACCTGAAAATGTGTTGGCGTCATTACCTCCGGAATGACAAGGGGAACATTTTCTTACTCTGCCGTGAAGTCAACTGGGCAACCGGTTGGGAGATTTTTAGGCGGCAACCCCGAAACGGGAAAATGCTTGTAAATGTGCCAAGTGGCACAATTCTGTGCACTTTCCTCATGCAAGAGAAGGGGGCGCTGAATTTGAAGGGGAAAGGGGTTGTTTTTGCAGAATTTGTCACAGGTTAAGAGCTATGGAGTGCTTGCTTTCCCTCTTATGCACAGTGCGGTGCCAGGAGTGATACCCTGCACGCTACGCACTGCCCTCTCTCTCCCCTTTGGCAGTATGTTATGCCCCTCTAGTGGGCTCTTCATTTGACCAATGTACAGTTGTGTGGGTTCATGCGCGATTGCCGAGGCAAGAGCCTCTTGCACAGGTACTGGATGAGCTAGCGGCTAATCCCCCCACAGGTACAGGTGAATTCGGAGAGGTTTCACGCCAAAATCTCGTCCGATTCAAAGGGCAAGTAGCCCTACAGGTGCGGGAGCTCGAGGACTTGCTACGGATGCGACCGGCACGCGAAACGGAGCCCGAAACAGTAAATTACAGCCTGCTGTGTATTTTTGCAGGTTTAGGGTTTTGGTCCTAAACGGACCCTAATACCCCCAGGAGGTTCGGGGACGCAAGGGGACCGCTGTACAGGCGATCTGACGCATTTTCAGGGCTGAAAACAGAGAATTCAGCATGCTGCAGATTCTCGCCAGGTTTTGCAAAGTCCCCGTACGCGTCGGGAAAGTCGGTCAATGCGTGGGAATACTTACTGTGAAGGGTCCTAGTACAGTTATGATGCCGAAATCAGGCCGGAACAGTTGAAATTCAGCCAAGTTTGTGCGGGGCAGCTTGTAGGGATCCACAACATTTATTCCCTCTTTTGAACAATAAAAAAATACCGAAAAGGGCGCCTAAGTTAGGGGCCAATCTGGTGTCGGTCTACTCATACAGGTGCAATCTAGCAGCCTGTATCCCTCTCCCCTTTGTTGTGTCTTGAAAGTACAGGTATAATAGACGACTAATAATGGGTGAAAGCTAAATCAAGGTTTAAAGTAAAGTCTACCGCCCTTTTTGGATTGAACAGGCCGGTTACATGGTTCCATCGACGGGATTAAATCACTTTTTCCCATAGAAGTGAGCCTTGGTCAGTTTTGGGCTTGAAGACACAGGGGATCATAGACCAGACACAGGGAATTGCAATTATGGCTGACAGACCAGATGATGTGACTGAAGAGGTTTCCTCTTCAGAGAGTCAACAGACACATGAAGTGGGTGAGTCCTCAAGACCACCACAGACGGATGATGATATATTCAGGACCCAGTTGGCTACTGCTGTGGCTATGTTCACACAAGTAATGCAAAATCTGAGGTTTTTAGCCTTTTTGCAACCTCCTGTTCTGTCTCAGCAAGTTGGGTCATTGGATCATATTCAAAAGCCTGTTAAGGCTCGAGCACAGGTGATTCATACTGCACAGTCAATGGAAACACCTGTACACTTGACGGAGAACATGCAATCTCCACAACCTATGCCTAAGGTGCAAGAACAGGTGGCTAAGATGCCAGTCTTTCAAGCTGTACCAGTCTTTCAAGCTGTACCAGTTCAGCCCGCCACCTTTCAGCAGCCTATAGCTGGTTCTAATGGGCAGGGAAGCAACCTACAGGCTATGTAACAGGTCTTCCCACCACCTTCAGTACACCCTGGCTATTTTGGAGGTGGATCGGTATTCCAGAGCATGGCTAGTCATGCACCTGGAAATCAGTTTTACACGCCAGGAACAGTGTTCGGGGGTGCTCAAACGATGATGCCTAACCCCATGTATGGTGTCACGGGCATGCTACTAGGGTTTCAGAGCACTCAGGGCCAATTTGGGATGCCACAGACAAATTTTGGTATGGCTGGAATTACAAATCAGCAGCCAAATATGGCGTTTCCAGGTCGAGTTAATAGCGGCCAAGGAACACAGATGAACCCTAATAGTGTTCCCATGTTTCAGTCACTTCCATATGACAATTTAACGCCGCTGGAGAGGCCAACTCCGTACAAAGAAGGTGGCAAAGGTGTGTCTTTCACGACCTTTACAGGGTTTGATGACAGGAAGAAGGCTCTATCTCATTCCTCCAGCAGTTTGACAAGGCCTATGCAGGGGGAAACTTTACAGAGGCTTCAAAGGTCTGCAAGGCAGCCACTTTCTTGACAGGGAATGCGGGACAATGGTGGACAACTTTATTGCTTCAAGGGCAAGCTCCGTCCACATGGATTTACTTCAAGCAGATTTTTGCAGCAGCATGGTTATCTGATGACTTTGAAGCAGATGTCATGACAGAATGGCACCAGCTTAATGCTGCTACTTGTAAGAATCTGGATGATTACAATCAGAAGTTTTGGAAAGCTCTACTTCCTATAGGTTTGTGCCATTGACAGAACAGATTGAAAAATACTGTTGTGGCCTACCTAAAGGATTGAGAAAGTATTGTACGAAGACAAAAGTCACTACTTTGACGCAGCTCATCGAGGTAGCAAACACTGGCAATGGTTTGCTCAAGGGAGAAGATTGTGAATTTAACACTGGCGTCAAGGCAAGATCAGGCAAGAAAAATTCAGCCAAGAAGCACATTCCCAATGAGGCTCCTAAAGGGACTCGGGAGTCAGCCAACGTAGGGAAAGATAAAGCTACGGCTGAATCAGAAAAGGGACCAGCGAAGAAATGGAAAAGACGGTTTCCTCGCAAGTCAGAAGAGCAAAAGAAAGTCTTGAGGACAGAGAACAAATGCTTTATTTGTGAGCAGCCTGGCCACATTGCTTACAACTGTCCTACAAAGAAAAGGACAGCTAATTCTGAAGACAAGGAGGACAGGAAAGGAAAGAAGCCCATGGCTAGTCTAGTGCCAGATATGGTGGGCGACAAGCCAAATTCAGATGCAAGTGAGCTTTGCAGAGCATGGGGAAAGGTCAAGGATCAAACAGTGCTTATCTTCTTTGATCCAGGTGCCAAAGCCAACTTCATTTCCCCAGAATTGGCTTCAAAGTTGGGAATCAGACCTGAAGAGATGGGGTATACAGCAGAAGCACGTTTGGCATGTCCTGGCTATACAGAGGCTGTGACACCCATCATTGGAAAATTGCGTCTACATATCCAGTCCTATGTAGATGCTGAAGAATTTTACATCATGCCATTGGACGGATGTGATGTGTTGCTAGGTATTCCTTGGTTGTTTCGTGTACAGGGAATCATGGATGCCTACAACAAAAAGGTCACTGTACAGAGCAGGGGAAAGACTCACATTCTGGATGTAAAGCTTAAAGGGGAGTCTATTCCCACTGTATCAGCTTCTGCTATTACTTCTGTAATGAAAAAGCATCTTTCTGCGTACTTGGTTTTTGCACGTGAAGTGTCAGATTGTGATGAATCAAATTTATCTGTGCTAGATAAAGAAAGGTCAATGTTTTTACAACAGTATAGTGACTGCTTTTCCGATTCATTACAGTCTCAATTACCGCCAGAGAGACCCGAGGACCATGCGATAGATTTGGTGCCAGGCAGTAGCCCACCAAATAAGCCTCCGTACAGGGTTACTGCAGCTCAGCAGAAAGAGATAATGGGCCAAGTACAGGAGCTGTTAGAAAAGGGGCTGATTCAGCCCAGTTTATCTCCATTCTGTTCTCCAGTGTTGTTGGTGCAGAAAAAGGATGGCTCCTGGTGTATGTGCATTGACTATTGTGTACTGAACAAGAATAACATCAAGAATAGGTTCCCTATACCTAGAATTGATGATATTATGGACAAATTAGGAGCAGCTATGTTTAGCAGGATAGATCTAAAGAGTGGGTACCATCAGATCCGCATTAGATCAGAGGATGTGCACAAGACTGCTTTTAGAAAGACGTTTGGCCTTTACGAATTTTTAGTGATGCCCTTTGGTCTCACAAATGCTCCTGCTACGTTCAATAGGATGATGGACAGAATTTTCCGTCCACACCAGCAGTTTGTTGGTACATTCTTTGATGACATGATAGTCTACTCAAAGAATTAAGAGGAGCATAGGCATCACTTGGCCATTGTGTTCAAAGAGTTACGCAGTCATAGGTTGCTCATCAATGCAAAGAAAAGTGAATTTTTTCTGGAAGAGATCCACTTTCTGCGACACATTGTCTAAAAGGATGGTGTCAGAATGGATCCTGCAAAAGTTGAAGCGATCAAGTCATGGCCAGATTTGAAGACGGTGCATGATGTCCGAAGCTTCTTGGGACTATGCTCCTATTACAGAAGGTTTATCCGAAATTTCGCTGAGATTGCTTCACCTTTACATGCTCTTCAAAAGAAAGCAGTCACCTTTAGATGGACACAGAAAGAGATTTCAGCTTTTAATCTCTTAAAGGAAAAGATGACTTTAGATCCAGTCATTGTGTTGCCAGATCTTAGGAAGTCATTTGTGGTCCAGTGTGACGCCTGCGGTAGTAGCATTGGTGCAGTGCTAATGCAAGATGGAGGGTAGTAGCCTATGAGAGCAGAATTTTGCAAGGGCCAGAGATGACCATGCAGGTCTATGAGAAAGAGTTACTGGCTGTGATTTATGCGCTCTTAAGTTGGAAACACTACCTGCTAGGTGCAGACTTTGTTGTCCAAACGGACCATCAAACCTTGCGGTACTTCTTGACACAGACAAAGTTATCTGAGAAGCATATGCGATGGGCAAATATCTTGTCCATGTTCCATTTTCAGATTGTCCATGTGGAAGGCAAGAAGAACGTTGTAGCTGATGCCTTGTCAAGGAAGCCACAAATTTCAGCTGTGTCAATTCCTTATCATCATGAACTTGATGATATGAGAGAACAATATGCAAATGATGAAGATTTTGCAAGGGTCTTTGAGCAGCTAATGGGTGGACAACGTCATGAACACTATCTTCTTAAAGACGGGTTCATGATGATGCATGGCAAATTGTGTGTCACAAAGCCATAGCGACGCAAAGTTATGGAAGAGAGTCATGTCCCACCGTATGTAGGGCATCGTGGTATCGATGCTACAGTTAAAGCGGTTGAGACATTCTTCTATTGGCCTACATTGAGAAGAGATGTGGATGCCTTTGTGCGAGAATGCCTAATATGCCAAAAGGTCAAGTTTGACAGGCAAAAGGCACCAGGGTTATTGCAACCACTACCTATTCCAGATAAACCATGGGAAAGTATTGCTATGGATTTTATCTTTGATCTTCCGAGAACGCAGACAGGAAACGATGGTATTTGGACCATTATTTGCAGATTCAGCAAACAGGCTCATTTTATTCCTGTCAGGAAGAAGATAAAGCCAGATCAGATGGCGCGCTTGTTTATGAGCAATATTTTCAAGTATCATGGCATGCAACAGTCGATTGTTAACGACCGTGATCCACGCATGACAAGTTTGTTCTGGAGAGGCTTGTTTGAGAATATGGGCACCACGCTCAAATTCTCTTCGTCATTTCATCCTCAAACAGATGGGCAGTCAGAAGAGGCAAATTCTATTGTCCTAGATCTGCTGAAGTGCTATGTGTCAGAGCATAAAGGAAAGTGGGAGCAGTATTTGCCATTGGTGGAGTATGCATACAATAATACAGTGCATTCATCAACTGGCAAGGCACCTTTTGAGATAGTTGAAGGTGGCAAGAAAGTTCCTCCCATACTGCATACAAAGGACAAGATATTTGAAGCAGATAAGTATGTTCAGGACATGGAAGACATGTACAAGAAGGTCAAAGTGGCCTTGGAAAAGACTCAGGCAAAGCAAAAGAAAGCAGCTGATCGTCACCGTCGTGAAGTGGTATATTCACTTGGTGATTGGGTGCTTTTACGCTTTGAAAAGGCAAGGTTAAAGAAGATGAAAGGCAAGGAAAGACTGTTTCCAAAGCTCAGCATGCGTTACTATGGGCCTTTTCAAATATGCGACATAATCAGTAATGTTGCATATAGGCTGAAATTGCCTGACAGTTGGAAGATTCACAATGCGTTTCATGTGAGTCTTCTCAGACCCTATGTGGGTGATGTGCCAGAAGATATGCCAGCTGAAGATCAGCCGGAAGTCGAGGAACTTGACGAGATCTTGGTCCCTGAACAGATTTTGGCACACAAAGAAAGGAAAGTGAAAGGCAAGGTTGCTAGGCGTTACTTGGTAAAGTTCAGAAACTATCCACCAATGGATGCTAAGTGGATGGAAGAAGGTGAACTTGCAGAGTCACCAACTGTGTTATCACTTTACCTTGAAGCCTTCGGTTTGCAACCTACCTTGACCCCATGAGTTTCAGAGCTACATGGATTGTCAGTGTGACAATGGCTTCTGAAACAAATGATGTACATGGTATTTAAAGTGAGCTCAAATGAAATACCTGTTACATGAATGTTAGAGCTGTACAGATTGTCAGTTTGACAATTGCTCTTATGGAATGTCCAAAAGTTTGGTTAGTGCTATAGAAGTGAGTATTTCTTGTCAGTTTGTCAAGGATACAGTAGTTGCTTCTATTAAAGAGTACATGTGTAACTGCATTCTTAAACTGTCGGTTTGGGTATGCTCGAAAGTGTTACGGGATCCAACGTGTACTATAAGACAGTGGCAAAATGTGCAGCTACCATTTTGTCATTGGAAAGTTAGTGACTCAAAGCAATGGCAGAGTGCGAAGCTACCACTATGTCATTGGAACACGGTTCACACGCCGGCAATACATGTGTCGACGAGGTGTTGAATACACCAGGGTTGACAATGAGCATGTATGTGTCGTACATGTGTCGACAGGTGTTGAATACATCAGTGTTGACTAGGAGCATGTACGACATAGATGCAAACGAGGACGTTTGAGATTTCAAGAGGGGGGTATGTCACCAACGTGTGACTACTACCTATCCTTTTTGTTGATTTCTTTCTTATTATTTATTTACTTTCACCTTTTGGAAACACCCCTCGGGAAATCTAACTGCCCTGCATTGCATAGCTAGTGTGGAACTGTTCAGAGGGGCTCCAGGCCTGAGGGCAAGAGAGCACTAAGGTTGGACAAGGACTATGGTTAGCCAAGTGGGGTCATTGACTAGCCAAAGTGGAATCCTTTGCTACAGAGGCTACATTTCAGTTCTGGATGTGGCCGCAGTGTACAAAGAGGGTCGGATGACCTAGACAGATACAATGGCAGCATCTCCTAAAATTTAGGGAACTACTATTTTGGGACCTGAAAATGTGTTGGCGTCATTACCTCCGGAATGACAAAGGGAACATTTTCTTACTCTGCCGTGAAGTCAACTGGGCAACCGGTTGGGAGATTTTTAAGCGGCAACCCCGAAACGGGAAAATGCTTGTAAATGTGCCAAGTGGCACAATTCTGTGCACTTTCCTCATGCAAGAGAAGGGGGCGCTGAATTTGAAGGGGAAAGGGGCTATTTTTGCAGAATTTGTCACAGGTTAAGAGCTATGGAGTGCTTGCTTTCCCTCTTATGCACAGTGCGGTGCCAGGAGTGATACCCTGCACGCTACGCACTGCCCTCTCTCTCCCCTTTGGCAGTATGTTATGCCCCTCTAGTGGGCTCTTCATTTGACCAATGTACAGTTGTGTGGGTTCATGCGCGATTGCCGAGGCAAGAGCCTCTTGCACAGGTACTGGATTAGCTAGCGGCTAATCCCCTCGCAGGTACAGGTGAATTCGAAGAGGTTTCACGCCAGAAATCTCGTCCGATTCAAAGGGCAAGTAGCCCTACAGGTGCGGGAGCTCGAGGACTTGATACGGATGCGACCGGCACGCGAAACGGAGCCCGAAACAGTAAATTACAGCCTGCGGTGTATTTTTGCAGGTTTAGGGTTTTGGCCCTAAACGGACCCTAATACCCCCAAGAGGTTCGGGGACACAAGGGGACCGCTGAACAGGCGATCTGGTGCATTTTCAGGGCCGAAAACAGAGAATTCAGCGTGCTGCAGATTCTCGCCAGGTTTTGCAAAGTGCCTGTATGCGTCGGAAAAGTCAGTCAATGCGTGGGAATACTGACTGTGAAGGGTCCTAGTACAGTTATGCTGCCGAAATCAGGCCGGAACAGTTGAAATTCAGCCAAGTTTGTGCGGGGCAGCTTGTAGGGATCCACAACATTTATTCCCTCTTTTGAACAATAAAGGAATACCGAAAGGGGCGCCTAAGTTAGGGGCCAATCTGGTGTCGGTCTACTCATACAGGTGCAATCTAGCAGCCTATATCCCTCTCCCCTTTGTTGTGTCTTGAAAGTACAGGTATAATAGACGACTAATAATGGGTGAAAGCTAAATCAAGGTTTAAAGTAAAGTCTACCGCCCTTTTTGGATTGAACAGGCCGGTTACATGGGGCATAACATACTATACGTAGGGGAGAAAGTGAGCAGTATATAGCGTGCGGGGCATCACTCCCGTCACCATACTGTGCATAGAGGGCAAGGTAAGCATTCTATAGCTTCTGTACCTGCTACAATCCACCTGAGGCTGAAAATGGCGCCCCCTTTGTTGATATGCAACTCGTTTTTGCCTCCCAGAGTGGCAGAATCGCTCACAGGCTGACACGTCGCCCAGTTTCCGAGTTTGGGCTTTCCCTGCTAAAAATATCTCAACTGGTGCGTCAGTTGACTTGGAAGCAGAGCAATAAAATGTTCCCCTTGTCATTCCAGAGCTAATGACGCGAACACATTTTCCGATCAAAAATAGCAGTTCCCTAAATTTTAGGAGATGCTTCCATGGCGTCCCTATCGGTCTCCTGACCATCATTGAAGACTACCATTTGACCAACATCTACAATGTGGGTTAATTTACTGGCCCCTTTCAACTTATAAAGTTGCAGTGACTTGACGAGTGGCCCAAATTCCAGTTTGGCGCACACGAGCTTCCATACTCATCAGAATTCAGTGCTAACTGGCCCGGGCAGTCCCTGTCTGACCGACCTAGATCCCCGATGTGAGAAACCCATTTGGCTGCAGCCGTTTCACACTGGCCATGCAATGTACACTTGCACCTTTTCAAGGGTTTTAAGACAAACAAGTAAAAATAAAATAAATATATCTAATACTTATTTACGGAAGGCAACAGGAAAAATACACCTCCTGGTGGCACCTACATCCTCTGCAAGGAAGCAATGCCCCGTCGGAGACGCTACTCCTCTTCCCTCGTTGCAGCCGGCGGGCGGGCCGCAGACTCCTAGAGAAAGAGACGACTAAGTTGAGCAAGTCCATAGGCCACTCTATCAGCAGGAGAGTCCTACGTGTCCAAGCCCTCTGTCCAAAGAGCCACCACTCGCTCTCTAATCTCAGAGTCCAACAAAATCCTCTCAAGGATGCAGAGCATCGTGCTCCCATCCTCTGTCTATCTATCACCGTGTGAATCACTGATACATGGTCCGAAAAAGATGTCCCAATCAAGATGCAAACTGACCCACCTAAGTCGCAGATGTGGTCAGTAGCGTAGAAGCGATCTATCATCTATCCGAGATAGATTCACTCCTCCCACTCTGCGGTCCGAGCGAGATAAGGCCAAGCTGTCTGGGGTCCTCACAAAGCCAAAGTGCTGCCAAACATCTGAAACCCCCAAAGTCATACATAGTCTCTCCCAGGCTGCCAACTCAGCTCCATGCACACTAGCATGGCTACCTCCAATCTTGTCAGAGGGATCCTCCAACATGTTGAAGCCACCCCCAATGCACCATTGCTTTGTATGCAGCAGACTCTACAATGTGAGGCCAACACTCTGCACGTGCACTTGCCACATCGGACGCATAGATGTTCAGGAAGCCCAAGAGGTAGCCCTAAACCTGCATAGTAATCCACTGAGACCTGCCAAGCACAATAACACCTCTGCCCACAATGGTGTGCTGCCAAGAGTCCGCAATAGTCATACATACCCCTCCATGATACCACCAGGTCCAAATGCAGCCGACCAAAATGTCTCAAGCCGCCCACGCAAAAGCTGACCGGACAAGCCACTAGCGAGGCCGTGAATCTAAAGCAAACTGGAGGCTGAACTTGAAAAAAAATTGTTAACACTTGAACTTTAGAGAGACATAGAGTGGCAGATTTCCAACCCTACATGCATTGGCCCCTAAGTCGGGCGCTCCTTTTGGTACTTCTTTCTATATAGATAAAGTCACAGAGTACAACTTCCAGGAGGACTCTGAGCAACCATACATGCATTGGCGCTCTTTTCAGTACTTCTTTCCATATAGATAAAGTCACAAAGTACAACTTCCAGAAGGACTCTGCGCAACCATGCACTAATCTACCATAAGAGCCCGCCAAGGTTCACTTCTAAAGGCACATGGCCCAAAAGCAAAAGCTATGAAAAACTCGCACCGTAAGCTAAAAACATGGCACCCAGAAAGTCAATTACTTTCAAAATTGCTGAGAAAGCATCCCAGTGCTGCCACGTCATCAGCCCACGATTCGCGACGGAAAATGCGACTCGATATGCAGTGCATTTTCTATGTGCCACATCAGCAGCCCATCCGATCGGTGTAGCCACATCATCACTTTATGACACCTATGATATAGGGTCGGTCCCCCAAGCACATGTGTAAAATTTTCTTGGAAAGAACGTCTTTTACCATTGTCAGCACATTTGTACGATTTTCTAGCAAACGTACCGCACCCTAATCGTGTGTGCTTTTTATCACCTTTCACAGTATGTATGCTGCATTCCCTCGAAGCAGGACATTGAAAGTACAGTACCTCCCATACGAAAAAAGGAGCCAACTGAAGCGATGGGACATAGGCTTATCACATTTAAGAGCAGATTGACAATAATTCAGACAGCTGATATAGAAATCTTTTGGGTCATCGTCCAGGTAATGAGACCTTAAACCCATTTCAATCTGTCTTTCTGCCTCTCTAAAGCTTTGGCTGCGTAAAGAGGTCTGAACCGACGTTCGTCTTAGGATTTCAATGAAGGAAGGGACCAACATTGTGTGTAAGTAATTTCAATTTGAGAAAGGCACGAAAAAGAATACACACTTCCGCTTCTTCAAGCGCATCTCGCCCATTGTCCTCAGCATAGAAGCAGATCGGAGGCTGAGGCTTACCTGAGTGAGTGCAAGACGCCATGGACAATCTGGTCCCCCTGGGATACAATCGCGCTGTGAGCCGGCGAGGCACGTCTTTGCTGGTACCTTCATTCGATCCCACCCACGCCAACTCATCTCTCCCGAAAAGATACTCTCTTCGCTTTAGCGATTTAGGCCGTTTACACACTAATGGGCACCGCCTCACGGTCAATTTGGGGTGGGCGGGTGAGCTTTACACACATGCCTGCCCAGCCTCAAATAACAATAAAATAAAAGCTGCACAATAGCACAGTTGGTGCGTAGGCTATTGGTTGCGGACAATCTGGTCCCCCTGGGATACAATCGCACTGTGAGCCAACGAGGCACGTCTTTGCTGGTACCTTCATTCGATCCCACCCACGCCAACTCACCTCTCCCGAAAAGATACTCTCTTCGCTTTAGCGATTTAGGCCGTTACACACTAATGGGCACCGCCTCACGTTCAATTTGGGGTGGGCGGGTGAGCTTTACACACATGCCTGCCCAACCTCAAATAAAAATAAAATAAAAGCTGCACAATAGCACAGTTGGTGCGTAGGCTATTGGTTGCGTCAGAGTCTTCCAGCTGTCGTGGCGCGAGCTCCACCCCCGCCCATCAATGGACAGGGGAGCTTGGCTGTCCCTTGTCTTGGGCACTCCACTTTTTTGCGCATCGAATTCGACGTTGCCACCTGGAATCCACGCAAGCATGCCCAAACTTGGGCGTTCTGTGTAACCAGCCTTACATAAATTTGTTGGCAGTCCCTTGCCTCGTTGATTGAGCCCACTCAAGCATCTTCACACGGCACTCTCTCTCTCTCTCTCTCTCTCTCTCTCTCTCTCTCTCTCTCTCTCTCTCTCTCTCTCACACACACACACACACACACACACACACACACACACATTGCAACAGCTCACTACGATTGGATGTCAAAGCATTCGAGGATTCCTTTAGAGGGAGGGACATCGTTTTCTATTTAGCAACACATTAGAGCCCAAAGAGCACACTCCCGAGGGTGAGTCGATAAAGATGGGAGAGCGATTGCAGACAGGTGGTTCATAACGAGCACAATAACCGAGGATGGTGAGGAGTATCACTGTTATTTAGGGAGGAGTTACACCCTATCATTCAGGTCATTCGTAGAGATGAGAGTGCTCGCTATATTTGGGTCAGAGTTAGAGCATTGGAGGGCAAAGCTCTCTACATTGCCATATGTCACTTCCCTCCTCGAACTTCACACTATGCTTCGCCTAAGGGGCAATCACCATACCTGATACTAGATGAGGATATTTGGGAGTTACTGAGGAATGGAGATGTCATCCTATACGGGGATTTCAATGCTAGGACAGCATGTCATCAGGAATCCTTCTTTGACAGTTCCGAGGAGATGTTGAGAGAGCTAGACTCCAAAGAGATGGGCTCTTCAAGACCTCAAAGGATATTGAGGAGTTTACAAAGTATGGGAGATACCTGAACAACACATGGATTCACCATTTTGAATGGCCTTGATAGATACTTCTCTTCAAGCAACTTCACTTGTTTTTCATACACATGGTGCTGGCATTGTGGATTATGTTTTGGCTCCCACATCACTTACACCAAGCATTCTGAACTTATCTATTTGCATGCATATGTTGGAGTGGCTGTTGGAATGAGTTAGATCGCTTGACAGCTATTCCAGAGTTAGAATCAGAGTAGCTGGCAAAATTCAGATGATCAGATGAGGACTTTAGAATGCATATTCAGATGACAAACTTCAGATAACACACTCAGATGATAGACTTTAGATAACAAACTCAGATGATAGACTTTGAATAACAGACTCAGATGACTGGACTTTAGATGACAAATGGAATTGTCTTTAGATTCAAATAGTGATTCAAAGTACAAGAGTTTAGAGAATAGAGCTCTGGAATGATTAAACTGAAAAGTACAACTGGTACAAAGCTCAGCACTTAGTGCTCCTAAGCTCTATGAGCTATAAGAAGATGGCGTAGATCTAGCGGTGAGAGTGTCAAGAGTCAAAGTCTAGAGTCCCCAAAATGGGACTAATGGGTCCTATTTATAGGTATCCGCACTAGAGTCAGATTGGTCGCACAAACAATCTAGTGGTAACTACTCCAGGTAACTTTAATGGTTTCTATGTAAAACCTTCCCACCTCCTACAATTCTCCTTTTCTTTCTTGAATTTTTCCATGTACAAATTTCTTTAGATATCACCTTTTCCATTGACGCTTGGGTTTGTCTAGTTGTGAAGGTATGGCGACCATTTGCTGTTGGGGAGTGCTAAAGGTCGTGTTTTCCTTCATGATAATTTGATAAATTTCTTCTTGTTCCAGTTTCTCTTTCCTTTCTGTTAATATCCCTACTTCATAAGGTGTCAAGGCATGCCACGTCTTTGTATCTCGATGATATAATGTTTTCTTTTCCTTGGTCAGTCTTGCCTCAGCCAGCTTATGCCATACTTGAGGTGTTTGTAGTCACCCAACTAGATAAGGTTGGTTGGCTTTGATTCAGGCTTCGAATAGTACTTTAAACACCTCTCTGAATTGTGGCTTTGAGCTACCTTTGTTGCTAGTCCGTTTTCAAGAATTTTCAAAGCTTGCACTGACAACTAAATCAATTCATTCATGTACCTTATCAGCTGGCTGACCTGAGATCTTTATTGATTCATCATGCCTCTAAAATTGATGAGGTCATCTTTGAGCTTTGAGAATGCGTCTTTCTTTTTAGTGTTTTGAGCACTAACTTCCATGCCACCCATAAGGCAATGCCTTTCTCATACCATTCTCTAATCTAATCTAATGTTCTAATTGATGAGGTCATCTTTGAGCTATGAGACTGTGTCTTTCTTTTTAGTGTTACTAAGCACTAACTTCCATGCCACCCATAAGGCAATGCCTTCCTCATACCATTCTTAATCTAATCTACTATTTTAATGTACCTCATTTTGTCTACAGGTTCATTATAGATCGATTATAGAGCTGGATAGAACCTGGGTAGTTCATCCTCCTTCATGGTTAGGGCATACATTAGAATAGAGGAGTCTCACACAACCTCAATATAGTTCATCTTAATCTCAATTTCCTACTACATCATCTTCCTGAGAACTCTGACAAGATGAAATAGAGTCTTTAAAGCTTGTTCGTGCTCTCTGATTGTCATCATGGTGAGCTTGCCTTTGCTTCTGAATGCATTGTTTTTTGGGAAAGCAGCTACTCTATGGTACAAGACCCTTTTGGCAATCTATAATTTCAAAAGTGTCCCTTTGACCTCATTCCTAATGTCCTTCATACATTTGTAAGCTAGTCTATTACCTAGCAGTACTTCTAGTTAAATGCCGAGACTTTGCACATTCATCATTGTCATCTTCTGTGTCTAAGGATTTCTATCAATGTTAGCCTGTGTAAGCATATATTCAGGCATTTAGCTGAGCACTTGGAGCACATTTGGATGAGGAGGAAATTGGCATGTATTGTTGCTCATGGTAGGTCAAAGCCTTCCTTTGTTTCACCATCCTTTTAGCACCGACAAATAGCATCTCATACCTCTCCAGATCTAAATAAGCATCGTCATCTTGGAGGTAAGTTTAGTCTGGAGTTGCTCTTCTTTTCGTAACTTCTTACTTAGACAAAGACATTGATTTGAAAAGTATGAGTTATGGTCTGAGTTTGTTTCCACCTAGACTGCTTTCCCCTTGTTCCTACATGTAAAGACCATCTCATAATGATTAGGATCGGTTTGGTATGGGGTTTAATCTGCATGGCTTCTAGGTGTTTAATGTGGCCGATTGTCTAGAGTCTAATTGGGTTGCTTAGATTGGCTGACCAACTCCTTGGCTCTAATCTAGAACATCTATATATTCATCATCGTCATCATCATCATCTTTCTTAGTATCTATTTCGACCTTTGTAGTGTCATCCTAGTCATTCTCCTCCTCCTCTTCATCATCCTGGCTGGTTTGGAGGTGGCTAAGAAGTATCTGATTGGCTAAAGCACTCGTATACTTGGTGGATTTATCCTCCAAGTCCTCTTTCATGTTTATAACCAGATTTTGTAGATCCTCCAGATTCATGGATAAATTGTTGTTAGAGTTTGTGATATCTACCAGATACTGGTAGATATACTTATCTAGAATGGACTGCTTCATTACATTGTGGGCCTCATTTAAACTATCTACATCGCTTGCTTCTAGTCTCATTGACCGTGACTCTTTCAACTCTTTCCCTAGGTTCCATTTCTCAACATTAAAATTGGAATTAATAATTTTCAGTTCTTCAATTTGTTGCTCGAGTTCTTTGATAGTTTTTCTCTATTGTTCATTTTCTACTTTCAGTTCTTCAATTTGCTGCTCCAGTTCTTTGATAGTTTTTCTCTATTGTTCATTTTCTACTTTCTCATCTATCAAAATCTCTTTAGGCCTGATTACTTCAGACCTCCACTTATTGGCATTAAGGGTTTCTTGTTCCAAGCATTGCCTTGGTTGGTCCATTTCATAACTTTCTCTGCTGACTTGAGCTTCCATCATTTGGCGCACGACATTGACAATTGTGTTCCATCCTGTTTGGATTGTGGCTATGCAACCATCTGTAATTGTGTCCACAATTGTGCTCTTAGTTTCATATCTAACCCAAGTGATGGAACGGAGGCGGAGTGCAAGGGAAGGAATGGAGAGAAGGGAGGAAGGGATACAGGAGAAGGAGAGCATGTCTTTGGTGGAGCATGAGAGAGTAATAACTCTCTCCTCCTTATTTTCTATTATGAACAAATAATAGGTAATGGGCGGGCGCTGTTGGACGGGAAGCTACTCACACACCCATGAAGTGCATGCAAACACTACCTAGATCAACATAATGTCAATCGAGGACACAGATGACATGATAGGCACACGGAGGAAATCTCTTTAGCTTGTCAGGCCGAGATCATCCTACACATACAACACTCTGGAAGGCCAACTAAACCACAATCAAGGACTTCACTGCTCTCAACTACACCACCTAGCCACATACACACATGCGGAAGGTAACTCACCTAATCATGCCAGATTCATACGAAACTTAAGGAACACCATTCCCTCACTAGGATACACCTGTCCCTAAGCTTCTACACTCAAAACCCTCACTCTAAACCCATCTGCGGAAAATGCGTAGGATGACAGAGCTGAATTTCGAAAGTGCCCGAAAGTGAAATTTATGAGTACCTATGCGTAGCTTATGTCGCCACGATTATATAGACTACTAGCACACAGAAAACAGACATCGTTTGATACACTTACGGCCACAAATAGCTCATAGATGCGTCGGCGTGTGCGCTTCATCTCGCGTGGAATGCTTGGCGTTGTCGCGTAGCTCTCCTCGAGCCTACTTCAATGGTGCAATTGGATCTCCAATGTGTTGAGCGAGCCGGGCGTAGCGGGAGGATGAAGCTCACACTCACTCTCTTTCTCTCTCACACACACTAGACGGCAACGCTAAAGTTTGATTATGATAAAAGTCTCCTTTACAAAATGACCTAGGTACCTTATATACTAAGGCTACCTTAGGTTTAACCAAAAATGGGGTTGAAAAGGTCAAATGGCTTTGTATTTACAATCTGGAAGTGCCATTGCACCCCGGCTTCTGAAACTAGAATAACTACTCATTACAAATGACGTTTATAGCCATAATCCGCAGCATTTCATAACTCGCAAAAGATAAGACTTTGGTACGAAACTTGAGTTATGTTGTGTTGTTGACCCAGCGGTCAACATTCCCCCCTTTCGCGTTCATGCCGTCCCCGACATGACCTGATTGTCGATGGCGATGTGGTCTTTGCTGTCGTTTTATTGTTGGAAAGAAAGTCTAGACTATAGCCTTTGCAGTAGCTTGTCTTGTTCGTCCAATCCGATGTACATAGTCTTCACATGATTCAGGAAAATCATAATTGATGACGAACTTTATGTCTTTCACATCCACGCTCCGAGCTGCAACATCTGTTTCTGTCATTATAGGTCTACTACCAGATCTAAATTCAAAAGAACCCAATGTCGTTTAACTTGACTCTTATCATCATGGAGAGAGAAAGCTCCATCCATCACTTGCTCCAGCAAATCTGTCAATTCAGAGTATTTGTGATTCTCAGAAACAACTTCTACAATCTGTAGAATTGAGTGATTGGCTTTCTGATCTTGTGAGCCAATGACAACTTTGTAAGGATTTTGTAGAAATTGTATGGCTAAACCCTTAACTTCGTTAGGCCAAGTTGCACTCCAATGCAAAGTCTATCTGTCAGGCCGAATCCAGGACTTGCTTTTGTGATCCTCTGATTACCCTTATGTCTGTTCTTTGTCATTGAGGACTTCTTTGTTCTTGAGTTATGTTGTGTTGTTGACCCAGCGGTCAACACTTTGTTGTTGTTTTGGCTTCATCTGTTGCACTGCTTGTATCTTTGTCGAACCACAACAAGAACTATGATCCATTAGAGCGGACGTCTATCATCGTAACCATTCATCTTTTGAGATCCTCTGATTTCTTTTATGTCTACTCTTCTTCATTGGGGACTTCTTTGTTCCTGTGCAATCATGTTGTTAGTGTTGTCTGCAGCTTTGTAATTGTAGGCCATTCTTCGACTCGCCATTGAGGAGAAGTATGCTATGATCTGAAATTGGTGCTCCAATTCATTTGTCAATTGATTTGAGTAGCATTTCCTTATTGTTGATGTAGAAGGAATATGTACAAGAGGATGGTGATAAGTGTCCTAAGATTAGGGTCTAAAACCTGGATGACCAAAGGGAAAAAAACCCGGTGGGAAAAAAATGCCTTTGGTATACGCTCTTATTGGAGTTGATCAGTTGAATGTGAAGTACATGTTCATGAAATTTGAGTGCTTGGGTGAAACACGGAAAGAGTGCCTGATGCAAGTGCCAATTATGGGACACTCTATATGTATATGAGAATTTTGTCAACAAAAGCATGCAATGTGAAAGAAGGAGATGATGGGTGTTTCGAGGAATAAATGTAGCACATGTGACATCAAAAGATGTCTCAATAGCTTCCACCTTTCCAAGAAGGGTTTTCGATGTAGAAGTTTCTCCACTCGTATCTCACAGTGCTCAGTACGGTAGTGTCTTTTGGAGCTTCTCCTTCACTTCCCCAGACTTAAGTACTTAGACTTCAACTCTTTTGCTCACCTATACCAGCATGAGCGACACAACGTAAATATGCTCAACTCTTCCAGCTTGGCAGTACCTAGAATAGCTAAGACGCTTAGACCACAGAGAATATTACTTGAAGCTTTGGGACTAACACCTCACTCATTTTGTGGCTTAGCTACTCGACTCTGACTTTTATGACTTGTCGGTTGCATGTTGACACTGCTTTGTGACAAGCTCTTCGGCTGTTGTAGTGGCTGCTGAGACATACTTTGTGAAGTTTCATCGTTTTCCTGTACCTTCTTCTCTTTGTAGTGCTCAGGCCTTTCGTCATTCTTTTCTTCATGTGGATTATGGATTATTATTTTTTTAATAATAAAAAAAGAAAATCTTAAAACAACTCAACAAAAGAAAAATCATTCAAATAGAAATCTAAATGCTATGTACACTATACACATGTCCCTAGGGGCTCATATATGGATTTTGTCCCCATACTCCTCTGTAACACTACTATGAGGGCATATACTCTAAATTTCGTCAAAAAATTATCACAATAAAACGCAAAAGTTCAATGCATCTCACAAAACATTGCCCTCTAATAGTCATAATGTTAGGTCCGCATTCAGAATACCCCCCCCCCCCCCCCCCCCCCCCCCCTCCTATTTGGAGTCATCCTTTACGACAGGGTATCGCAAAGGGTATGTGTTGTGCTTGGGAAATTAAAAGTTGTGCCTATGCAGGCCTTGTAATGTAGCCTATTATGCATACACAGTCAATACATGGAATAGATTTATGTTGTGCAAGATGTGGGTATAAGCAATTTGCTTATTGGCATTTGTTGGTGAGGCTTCATATTCTAAGCAATGTAATGGTCTTTGAAGCTCCTGTATCGTTGCTTGATTGAAGCGACTTGCTCTCTTCTAACTGTACTGTAATCGTAGGAAGAATTGTAAGAATTCAAGCGGAGATGCGCTGACAACAGTTTTGTTGTTCTTCTTTGGGACCCATTTCTTTGCGATTATTGGTTGTTTTGTTGCTGACGCTCGTTTGGGAACCCATACTTGCCCGTGCTTTATTTGTGTTTGAAGAGACTTCTTTGGGATCCACCTTTTTGTTGTGTGAGTCAATAGTGGTCTTTGCTTCAACCCTTGTACACTTGGTTGGGGACAGGATTCAGGCTTTGAAAGTTGATACTGTGGTTGTTTTGGAATCCAAATGAATTCCTGACTTTTTTTGTGCTTGAATCAACTTCTTTGGAGCCCAAACCTGATTTGTGAAAGCTTGCGACTTTGTGATATTCTTACCCGTTCGTGCACGCTTTCCTTGTTTTTGTTTTGGTGTTGGATCTTGTGATTTGTCATTAGAGATCTTTGTCTTCTTGATCCATATCTGTTTTTGGCCAATCTGGCTTTTTGGTATCCAGATTTGTCGAGCTTTTTGGCTTTGACTTGTTGTCCCGTTCTTTTGACCTGTCATGGTTGTTGTTGAAGGGGTTGGTGATAGTGATGGCCTGAGTTGATGATAGGGGATGTCGTAAGATTCATCACTATCGCTACTATCCTCAACAAGGTTGACTTCTTGTACTTTCCCTTGATTTTTTGGCTAGTAGTGGAAAGTTACTGTCTGTTTGCTCGTGGGTGGTAGTTTCTTGGAGGACTTTTCTAGCCCATTGATTAGAGCATTGTTAGCTCGTTGCTCTGGTCGTATTCTTCCTAGCTGAGTCTTTGCATCCTTATTAGGAGCCATGTATGAGGATGCTTGTGGTGGCTGTGCCTTCACGGAGAACTTTGGAATCCACTTTTGATGCACTTTATTCGTGTAGCGATGACATTGATTCCAGGGTCGTTGATCTTCTTGAAGCTCGAAGTGTTCTACAGAGCCATAGAACTTGTCGTCTTCTTCAACTTTTGATTCTCCACATTTCTTTGTTTGCTCCTTATTTCGAGAGCTTGTTGATTTCTGGTTCTCTTTGTTTTCCTGGATTACACTCACTGCAAAATAAGGAACGACATCATAGCCATTTTCATCACAAAACTTTGTTGTGGGAGCATCCACCACGGCGCACACGTCCAGAGTAGCCAAGATGTGTTCCCATCCAAAAGGCTCTAACTCTTCTTCAGGAAATGGTTCTGGGATATAGTCCCTATCCTCCATGGCTCGCTCTAGGATACACTCCTCACGTTTCAAGCTACCACATTGTGAAGCTCCACACATTCACAATTCTTTAGGCTTACCTAACCAAGCTGGAAGTTTTGATCCCGCTACTGTGGCGGAATCAAACTCCTCAACCGGTGTTCTCGTTACATCCCTATAGCTATGGTCCCTCAAGTTTATCTTTGTTATGGTTTCCATATGTCTCAGGTATATATGGTCATAACCCCAATCTTGGACCATTTTCAATTGTCGCATGAATGGTCTTCCTAGAATGATTTCATAGTTGTTCTTCTTGCCAAAGTCGACAACAGCAAAAGTGTGTTCATATTCAATGCCACAAGAAGTAACAATTACTTTTTCTAGCAGTCCTAGGGGCTTTTCCTTGTGTCCGTCTGCAAGCTGTAGGGTCATTCGTGTGGATATCAAGGCATGTTTTCCCCATTTTTTCCAAACCTCTTTGGTTGCAATGGCCACACCAGCTCCACTGTCAAGGATTGCCATGGTTTTTACACCATTGAATTCCACAGGAAGGGTGGTGTTTCCATCTTCTCCCTCGTAATACTCGCCTACCTTGTTTAATGGCACTGGCCTAGTATTTAGTTGAGGCATTTCAAGCTCTTTGATGCCTTCCTCGATTTGAGTCATTGGAGTTTTTACACCAAATTTCTCTAGACATTTACCCACATTAGCCCACATGTGTGGTCTTATTCTGAGCAACTCAGCTAACATTATTGTACAGGTGACTGGGGTAGATAGAATATCTACTAGCCCCTTTGAATCGATGGTCTTGTTGGGAGACAGTCTCCTTGATGGGACTGCAACCACATCTGACTTAGTCTCGTACTCTCCCATGTAGGACGGTAGTGTTCTCAGTGAATGGGGTTGACTATCCATAGATTGTACAGATCCTTTGTCCCTCCAACACGATTGTACGTCTAGATCCATTTGAGATCCAGTCTCAAATTCCTCTATTGGTGGTAGAAACACTCCTCGTTCATCACCAGTCTTGTCTACTCGTCTTCTTAGGTCATCAGCTTCATTGGACTCTCTGACTTGTTTCGACAATTCGTCAAGACCATCTACCTCTTTACAATCCTCAGGTATAGCTTGGTGAAATCACTCGAAAGAGTTATCCGTGGTATTCAGTACTATCCTTGGTTCTAATGCTGGGTCTTTGAGGTTTGGTCTGTTCTCATGACTAGAATCTGGCTCTTTTAGTTCCTGGTTTGGTGGGATTGCTTGTGTAGGCATGACATGGATCACATCCTCAGGTTTTGCACCTGGTGGTTCTAGTAAAGCTTGGGCTGTTTGAATCATTTTATGGCACATTTCAAACCTTTGCTTTTCTAGTTCCGTATAGGGATATGTCATCCACCTGTGTTCTTGGGTTTGGTTGTTTTTGAGCCTCGCATCATAGGCTTTCAAAAGGGCATCTAATGTCTCATTAACCTTCTCTATCAACACAGATCCTCCTGAACTAGACCTTCTCGGTTTCTCATCCGTGGATGGTTCTTCTAGAGGTTTAACCATCTGTGTAAGAGAAGGTGCCTCCTTTTCCTCATGTTGTTTTATCTTCTCCTGAGCTTCGGTAAGCTTCTCAGCTAAGGATTTTTTCTCTCGTTCCCTGCGTGCTTTCATCCTAGTCTTTTTAGCTTTCCAACTATTTCGTTTGCTCTTGGTTTTCTGACTAGGTGCGTCTGTCTTTGGTCCATCATCTGTCTTTGGACTGGTGTCACTTTCCGTGTTCTTTGTCTCTGGATTCTCATCAGCTTTCTTTTGAGCTTGTGCTCTCGTAACCACTTGAACTGGTACAACATTTTCATTTTCTGAGCTACTAGGGAGGTGAACAATCCCTGATACATTTGTCATGATTTTCCTGATTTGGTTTGGGTTTTTTGGGCAATCGGGGATCAAGTGAGTGATGCCACACTCAAGACAATAGGCATTTACTTCAGTGATCTCCGTATGAGGACATTGTTTGACCAAGTGGTTGTCACGACTTTTGTGACAATCTGTCTCTGGTTGAGGAGATTCTTTTAGCATTTCCTCTTGGCTATAAGCAAGCTTTGACCTAGATAAGCCGCTATTTGCAATGAATCGCAACGTCCTTTCGTCCATTTCATACCTTCTTTCTTTCGATTGAAACCCAGGAGGGGGAGGTTGTACCGGCCTCACCACTCCATGTGTTTCTCTCACATTTTGTTGCTCCGAAGGGTAGTACTCACTTTGGTTTCTATACCACATTGTAGCTGGTACTGGCGTTGGTTTATTTGATGCTTCCATCATTGGCATGTATCTAATGTCTACCGGCATCCTAGCACCTGGCAGTGGAGGTTGTTGTCCTAATACAAGCTGTGGCCTTAAAACTCCTACTGGTCCTGGCGCATTCCTCGTAATGTATCTAGGTGGAGTAGGTCCTTCTGGAACAAGTTGTACATACCTCTCCCTAGCATTTTCCATGCTATAATAGCACTCTTCCCCCGTATGGTTCGTCCATTTTCTCTCAATTTCACACCACTTCGGCTCTCCCGAATCAGACCTTACAAGAGGAATCAACCTCTTGACCAAGTTGTCGATAAGCTTTTCTTGATCAATAGGTGCCGTTGGCTCGGCAATGGACTCACTTATCTGTGAAACACTGTGCTGAGAGGATGTGTCATCTCCTTGACTCTTTAAGTCCGTTTCTTTGTATGCCTCACAATTATCCACTAGATAAAGAGCTTCTTTGATCAACTCGTTTAGCGCCATCCTCCTTATCATATGCAGATCCTTCTGAAGGCCCGCATGTCTCATTCCCTGGATAAAGATCAGCATCAGTCGTGCTTGCGTAGGTAATTCCGCTCTCGAATAGAGCTTAACATATCTCTTGAGCCGTAATGATGCTTTGCGTACTGATTCATCCTCTTTCTATTTGAATCTATGGATTTGCGAGACCGTGTTGTGAGCAATGCCTTTTGGCGAGAATTCTTCAATAAACTCCTCAAACAGCTCATCTAGGGTCTCAAAATTCCATATTTCCACCGAGTCGAACCATGTAGCTGCATCATCTTCTAGAGTCAATCCAAATCATGCAAACTGTGTCGCAAAATCTGAAACTTCCTCTGCTCTAATCACTCTTCTAAAAGCCGCTACGTGATCTCTCGGATCTTTATCTCCGGAGTATTTTTTGTTTACCCATTTCTGGACTTGGGATGGTCTAACTCGTCGATTGTCTACAAGTCTAACCAGAGACTCTCTCAATCCTTCTCTCGTTATCGCTCTTGAAGGGAATCCTAGTGGCTCGCTTCTAGGAACTCCTATAGGAATTCTCGTGTTTGGTGGAGGCATTTGTGGTCCTTCATTGACCAAATATCCACCTCTTTCTAGTACATTTTGTGGATTTGTGCTTTCTACAACTCTGTATTCTCGTCCATACTTGTCGACAACTATAGATCTCCATTGATAGTCGACTCCGTATGTGTAGACATATAAGAGCTTGTAATCCGTTATCTCTTCTAGGTATGGATCTGAGCACCTATAAAGATTGACCTCATTGTCGTCAATGTATCTATATAGTCCTTCACTCTCATGACCAATCATCCAAACTCTCTCAACAAAATGGATCTTTATCAATTGCAAGTTTGGAAGATCCATTGTGGGAGGATATTCCTCTATCGTCGGGATCTCCAAGCTTGTGTAAGCTGCGTTTGAATCTAGGGTAGACATGATTTCTGGGCTTAAGAGCTTTTGCTTGGTTCAAGTAGACTTAGTCCACTGTGTTCAAGTTCTTTGGTTAGGGAAAAGTCGAAACTATGTCCAAAACCGCAATCGTTTCGTCACAATTCTCGCAAATTGTCGCTTTCAGACACCCTTGACTTCCGGATGAATTTTGAGGCCTTAAACGATGTTTTTTTCAAAATTGAACAAAATGGTTGCCATAGGCATACATTTAGTTCATGTTTTGCTCTAAGATCTGTAGAGCCGCTCTCAAGCTACGTTTTGATATAAATACTTTTCCGATCCGATACCGTTTGTGAAAGTTATGGCCAAAATAGTGAAATGCAGTTTGGACTGGTCAAAATGAGTCCAAATTCAATTTTGAAAAAAGATTTGGGATCTCTGTGAGAGTGTGAACACTCCTGTATGGTCAAAAGTACAATTGGACCCTAAAACTGGCATAGAGACATCCTACGCGTAGTATGTCTATATGCTCAAAATTTAACAAAATTTGGTCCAGAGACTCCCCTTAAGTCCAACAACACAATGGTATGCTCATAATTTCATTTGGGCCTAAAAATGGCCCTAAGACATCCTACGCGTAGGATGTCTTTTTGCTCAGAATGACTTGAAATTTTCACCCTAGCTTCTCCTTGATGTGATGATCATAGTGGTGTGCTCATAAGTTGGTTTGGAGTCCTAAATCAAGCTGGAGACATCCTACGCGTAGGATGTCTTTTTGCTCTGTTTCAGCTCAAACTTGCACTGTAGCTTCCCCTTGATGTGCTCAACTCACAACTATTTTTATTTTTTTGTCTGACACCTATAGGTTGGTCAAATGATCAAGAATCTGTTCCAAAAGCCTGATGTCTGTTCTGATGAATTCCCAAGTCAAATCAACTCCAAATTGGACCAAATTTGACTAGGAGGCTTGCCTAAGGCTATACAACACCCTGCTATGTCCACATTTTGAATTTGGCCTCTAAATCATGCCTTAGACATCCTACGCGTAGGATGTCTAACTGCTCAGAATTGCCCCAAATTTGAACCACAGACTCTCCTTAAGGTGCTGATCACTGTGGTATGCTCAAAATTATGTTTGGAGTGCAAAATCACACATATGACATCCTACGCGTAGGATGTCTTTTTAGCCTGTTTGACCCAAGACTTGACCCAAAGCTTCCCCTTGATGTCAGCAACCCAGTGGTATGCTTAGATTTTGGTTTGGATTTAAAAATGGCCTTGAGACTAGCTATTCTTTCCTTTTTCAGTCAAAAGTGCTAAAGTCTGCTTTGAACCCTATTTTCTCACCCAAATGAGCTGAAAACTCCCACAGGCACTCAAAACATCATGTATAATATGCACATGAAGTCATCCTATGGTTTGGTCTCTAAAATTATGCCTTGGGCACAATTTGGGTAGGATGTCTGGCAATTCTCGTCTTTTGGCTTTGATCTGTCAAAATTTGGTCAAATTTTCACTTTCCAGGTGAAAATAGGGTAAAACCTACCTTCTAAACACACTGGTAACCTCAGATTTTCAAAATTTTCACCAGATCACCCTGTAGACATCCTACGCGTAGTATGTCTACTATTGATTTTTTTAGACTGAAGTGTCCCTGATGCTTCCTTATGCTCTCAGCAAGCGCAAGCACGCTTCACAATTGCAAAAACATGCAAAAATCACTCAATTTAAGCTTTTTCTGAAATTTTACGTTTTTTGACTCAGCCTTTTGGCTTTTGGTCAACAAAAATAGGGAAAAACACCCAAGTCAATATGAAAATAGGGTAAAACCTACCCTCTGAACACACTGGTTCAGTCAGAATTTTCAAATTTGGTCTCCACAATCCCCTTGAGACAACATACGCGTAGGATGTCTATGTTTACAGAATTGTAGGTTTTCTTCACAGAACCCTTGCAAATGCTCTTTTATATGCACAACATCAATTAGTCATACAAAAATGTCCTGAAAAACTTGTTTAATGCATTTTTACCCTCAAAAGCACACTTTTTCGTGATTTCAAATGCAATCAAGCACTTTAGCAAATAATTCAGTGTTGAATAGCTCTAGATCAGAATCGGGTCACTTACCTAAAGCTACTCCTACAAATCATATGGGGTTTTGCATCTATGAGTAGAAAAACGCTTCACTGCCACACACGGACTAGTAAACGCTTTTATCACCTCACAAATCACTCGACCACCAACAACTACTCTAATCCACAGATCCTAACTAAACCTATTTAGTCGCAGACCCCGGCAAGACACACGCTTCCTGGCTATCCACTTGATCACGGAATATCCTCTTCCGGACCCACTTAAGAAAAACGCTTTCTTTAGCCGAAACTAAATCAAGCAACCATCACACGAGTGTTAGTAGGAAACCTACTTAGGTCCTTGTGTCCCCGGCAACGGCACCAATGTTGGACGGGAAGCTACTCACACACCCATGAAGTGCATGTAAACACTACCTAGATCAACATAATGTCAATCGAGGACACAGATGACATGATAGGCACACAGAGGAAATCTCTTTAGCTTGTCAGGCTGAGATCATCCTATACATACAACACTCTGGAAGGCCAACTAAACCACAATCAAGGACATCACTGCTCTCAACTACACCACCTAGCCACATACACACATGCGGAAGGTAACTCACCTAATCATGCCAGATTCATACGAAACTTAAGGAACACCATTCCCTCACTAGGATACACCTATCCCTAAGCTTCTACACTCAAAACCCTCACTCTAAACCCATCTGCGGAAAACGCGTAGGATGACAGAGCTGAATTTCGAAAGTGCCCGAAAGTGAAATTTATGAGTACCTGTGCGTAGCTTATGTCGCCACGATTCTATAGACTACTAGCACACAGAAAACAGACATCGTTTGATACACTTACGGCCACAAATAGCTCGTAGATGCGTCGGCGTGTGCGCTTCGTCTCGCGTGGAATGCTTGGCGTTGTCGTGTAGCTCTCCTCGAGCCTACCGCAATGGTGCAATCGGATCTCCAATGTGTTGAGCGAGCCGGGCGTAGCGGGAGGATGAAGCTCACACTCACTCTCTATCTCTCTCACACACAGTAGATGGCAGCGCTAAAGTTTGATTATGATAAAAGTCTCCTTTACAAAATGACCTAGGTACCTTATATACTAAGGCTACCTTAGGTTTAACCAAAAATGGGGTTGAAAAGGTCAAATGGCTTTGTATTTACAATCTAGAAGTGCCATTGCACCCCGGCTTCTGAAACTAGAATAACTACTCATTACAAATGACGTTTATAGCCATAATCCGCAGCATTTCATAACTCGCAAAAGATAAGACTTCGGTACGAAACTTGAGTTATGTTGTGTTGTTGACCCAGCGGTCAACAGGCGCCCGCGGCCACGGGCGTGAAACCCAACAATCTCCCACTTGAAGGCCAACGTGGCCCAAGTGGCTAAACAATGTAGGGGCTATTATGCACAAATGTAGAAAACCGTGAAGCATGACCGTAGCTTCACCCTACTCCCATCATTTCTATGCAATGTGCAAACCGCTCTGAGGCTAGGCTCTTGGTTAGAGCATCCGCTAGGTTTTCATCCGTGTGAACTTTGACTAACTCAATGCGTTTGCTAACCAAAATATCATGTACCACATGATACCTGACCTCTATGTGTTTTGACTTGAAGTGAAACACGGGGTTCTTTGCTAATGCAATCGCACTCTGACTGTCACAATGTAGCATTGGAGTCTGGTGTATACCAAAATCTCCCACGAGACGAGATAACCACACAGCTTCCTTACTGGAACTAGAACCTGCAACATAGTCTGTCTCATGGTGGAAGACAAAGTGCAATTTTGGGTACATGATCTCCAAGAAATTACCGCTCCAACGAAGAAGAAAACGTAGCCAGATGTGGATCACCTAGTGTCCACACAACCTGCATAATCTGAATCAGTGTATCCAACTATGGATGCATCACTGTTCCCAAAGCGTAAGCACTTGTCAGCTGAGCCCTTGACATATCTCAAGATGTGCTTCACTGCTTTCCAATGCTTTCTACTTGGATTTACTAAAACCTGCTGACCACTCCCATTGCATATGCAATGTTTGGTTCGTGCTAACCATGGCAAACATAAGACTGCCAACTACTGAAGAATACGGCACCTTTGCCATCTCTGGCTTTTCAACATCCGATTTGGGACAATCATGCTTGCTAAGTTTTTTGTATGCTGCCATTCCTTGCATATGAAAACGTTGCAAGACTTTGTGAATATACTCCTTCTGCGAAAGTTCAAGTATACCACATTTGCGATACACATACCAAGAAAGTGATGTGCATCGCCCAAATCTTTAATAGCAAACTGCTTGCTTAAGGCATCCTTGAGAAGTGCAATCTCATCTTTTGACTTCCCGGCTGTGAGCATATCATCCACGTACAAAATCAGAATGATGAGGGAACCATCGTCAACCTCTTCGTGTACAAGCAGTGATCCTCTTGGCTCCTTACGTAACCTTGGGACCAAAAGTACTTATCAAACTTGATGTACCATTGCCGTGAGCCTTGCTTTAATCCATACAAAGCTTTCTTGAGTCTACACACCAGTTCTGCCCGTGTTGGCTTCTCAGGCTTTATCGCAAAACCCTCTGGCTGTTTCATGTAAACATCCTCTTCAAGATTCCCATGAAGAAACGATGTCTTCACATCCATTTAGACTAATTCCAAATCCTCGATGGCTACTACAGAAAATATTTCATCCAAATCCACGCCTTTAGTTTGCTTGAACCCTTTAGCAAACAATCTGGCCTTATACTTAGGCTCGAGATCATTTGTGATATACTTCTTCTTGTACACCCATTTGCATGGCAATACCTGTTTACCCGCAGGTAACTCTATCAAATCCCACGTTTCATTGGCTAAAATTGAGTTATAATCACATTGCATAGCCTCCTCCCACTTCACACTATCGTCCATTTGAATGGCCTCTTTGTAGCAAGTGGGTTCACCACAATCAGTGAACTAGCAAGCAGTTCAATCTTGGCTCAAAACGCTTAGGTGCACGAGATGTACGAGTAGACCTATGAAGTGCCTGACTGCTAGATTCTGCTCTCTCTGGAGCAACATTTGTGTGTGTACTAGTGGAAGGTGCATCACTAGCACGTCCAACATTCTATGGAATTGGCGGTGAGGAAGCATCCTCAAACCGTACTCTGCAATAATGTCTCTCACGAGCTTTTTATGCATCTTAGACTCGTTGAATATCACATGTGAGCTGCATATAACCTTCTTAGATTTTGGGTGCCAGAGACGATATTCCATCTCTCCGTCTACACCATATCCAATGAAGATGCACTTGTGTGATTTGGGGTCCAACTTTTGTCTAAGCGCTTTTGGCACATGTGAGAATGTCTCACACCCAAATACACATAATCTGTCATGATTGGGCTCTTTGCCCGTCCACATCTCCTACTGAACCTTGTACTTTAGTGGTGTGCTAGGTGACCGATTGATCAAGTAAGTAGCCGTCGTAACAACTTCTCCCCAAAATTCTTGAGGTAAGTTGGCCGTAGACAACATAGAATTGACCCGTTCTTGAATGGTTATATTCATTCTCTCAGCCACATCATTTTAGGCGGGTGTGTAAGGCGTGATAAACTATCTTGTAATGCCTCTTTTACTACAAAAGTCCTTGAACTCAGAGGAGATGTACTCGCCTCCATTGCCACTGTGCAAAGCTTTAAGCTTTCTACCCGACTAGCTCTCTACCAATGCTAAGAACTTCTGAAAGACACTAAAGATGTCGCTCTTTTGCTTCAAGAGATAAACACACACCTTTCTAGTAGAGTTGTCTACGAATGTTAGGAAGTATAAGCATAGGTCCGCACAAGTCGCTATGAATGATATCTAGAGGACTCCCTAACTCCTTGTCCCAAGGCGTTGATGTCAACCTAGTCTGTTTTCCATAGATACAATGCTCACATAAAGAGTAATCTAACACAAGGATATTACCAGAACGCTGCAAGATTTTCATTCCCTTTTGACTCATATGTGCTAGCCAGCTATGCCACAACGCTGTAGACGACAGCTTGGCTACACAAATAGAATGCTCTTTCACAAAAGAGACATAAAGTGAGTACAATGAGCCAAAATTTTGGCCTTTAAGCATGACCAGATTTCCCTTCTTGATGATCCAAGAACCATGAGCAAATATGGTAGTGTAACCCGAATCATCCAGCTGTCCAAACTCTTTATCAATTTGGGTACATGTCTGACATTGTGTAGCATAAACTCAGTGCCATTACGCATAGAAAACTTGACGTTCCCCACACCGCATACATCAAGCTCGTAAGAATTTCATAGCTTCACCGTGCCATGTGGCGGTGTATGTAGAAAACCACTCCTTGTGAGTAGTCACATGGAAGCTAGCACTTGAGTCCACAATCCAATTCTGCGCATAACACTCATCATGAGCTAACAATGCATCATGACTCAAATCCGATGTGAAGATCAACATTTAGAAACTATCTCAATGGTTGGATACTCAACCACATTAAGCTCTTCAATTTTCACGCAGCTTTTAGGTTTGTCAGACTTTGCTTTCTCTTTGCCCTTATCACGCTGCATTGTGCGGCAATCTTTCTTCAAGTGTCCCTTTTTATGGCAGTAGTAACACTCTACATTTTGCATGTCTTTGTCGTGACTTTTGCTACAAGCTTGCCTGCGATCCTATGAGCGAATGCGGCTACGACCACGCTGCTTTTGTTTGTCACGATTGCCACTAGCCACATATGCATCACCATGCCCACTTGCATCAAGAGATTGACATTGAATCTCCTCAGTGAACAATGCACCAACAACACTACTGAAATCTAGCTTGCCATTGGGTGTAGAATTACTTATGGCTATGTTAAAAGTATCCCATGACGATGGTAGCAAACATAGCAAGAAAATGGCATTCATTTCATCATCGAAATTGAGACCTTTTGAAGTAAGTTGTGAAAACACGTTGTTGAACTCGTTCAAATGAGAACTAATACTACTGCCTTCTTTCATGTTCATGCACATCAATTTATTCATAAAAAGAACCTTGTTTGAGGTGTTGTTTCCATCCCAAGCCTGACATAGAGCATCCCACAAATCTTTCCCATTGGTCTTATCCATTATGGTAAAGTAAATGGATTCACCAAGGTGCAGGCGAATGGTTGCCATAGCATGCTCATTCAAGTCATCCCACTCATCATTAGTGTATACGTTCTCTCTTCTTGCACGCAAGGGTGCTATCAAGCCTTTGTTGATTAAAACATCTTGCATATGCAGTCGCCAAATGACAAAGTTTGAGCCATCAAACTTTTGATGTAGTACTCTTCTCTTTTGGAATCACTACTCATAGCCATGATTAAGAGAATGCAGCCAAAGACTTTATGGTGAATTGCCTGGGATAATTCGGCAGAGTTTCCCCTACAATAGGAGCAAAAACTCAAACCAAAATGTAGTAAATTCACTGTGTAAGAACAGCTAGAACTGCCAAGAACGCATAAAATGGACTCGTAGAAAAAATCCGGCAGAGTCTCCTTTGCATGAGAACAATGACTGGGCATATATTGCGCAAAACCACTATTGTGCGCCGCCAACTTGGCGTCAAAAGCACCAAAAATTATCCAGATACATGTCCTATGGGGAGGGTATCGTAAAGGGGAACTCTAGCTACCTGTATCACTGAAGGTATCATAACATTCGACAATACCCCAGCTCAAAGAAAACCTCACACTATCAACCCTCCAAAGGCTAATGCAGACAAAAATGGACTAGCCACAGTCTCAAAAAGGGCTCTTTTGGTCCAAGTCTT